>NC_064920.1:403302977-403942977 GCF_023897955.1 Schistocerca gregaria
ACGTGCCCGTCGACCTGGGACCTGACCGCAACGACGCACGGATGCGCGCCAAGACCGTAGGATCCTACGCAGTGCCGTAGGGGACCGCACCGCCACTTCCCAGCAAATTAGGGACACTGTTGCTCCTGGGGTATCGGCGAGGACCATTCGCAACCGTCTCCATGAAGCTGGGCTACGGTCCCGCACACCGTTAGGCCGTCTTCCGCTCACGCCCCAACATCGTGCAGCCCGCCTCCAGTGGTGTCGCGACAGGCGTGAATGGAGGGACGAATGGAGACGTGTCGTCTTCAGCGATGAGAGTCGCTTCTGCCTTGGTGCGAATGATGGTCGTATGCGTGTTTGGCGCCGTGCAGGTGAGCGCCACAATCAGGACTGCATACGACCGAGGCACACAGGGCCAACACCCGGCATCATGGTGTGGGGAGCGATCTCCTACACTAGCCGTTCACCTCTGGTGATCGTCGAGGGGACACTGAATAGTGCACGGTACATCCAAACCGTCATCGAACCCATCGTTCTACCATTCCTAGACGGGCAAGGGAACTTGCTGTTCCAACAGGACAATGCACGTCCGCATTTATCCCGTGCCACCCAACGTGCTCTAGAGGTGTAAGTCAACAACCCTGGCCAGCAAGATCTCCGGATCTGTCCCCCATTGAGCATGTTTGGGACTGGATGATGCATCGTCTCACGCGGTCTACACGTCCAGCCCGAACGCTGGTCCAACTGAGGCGCCAGGTGGAAATGGCATGGCAAGCCGTTCCACAGGACTACATCCAGCATCTCTACGATCGTCTCCATGGGAGAATAGCAGCCTACATTGCTCCGAAAGGTGGATATACACTGTACTAGTGGCGACATTGTGCATGCTCTGGTGCCTGTGTCTATGTGCCTGTGGTTCTGTCAGTGTGATCATGTGATGTATCTGACCCCAGGAATGTGTCAATAAAGTTTCCCCTTCCTGGGACAATGAATTCACGGTGTTCTTATTTCAATTTCCGGGAGTGTATTTCTAGCACCTCGAGCATAGTGCATAATTTACCATCTATGTCTACGCGGATGGGAGTCAAAGAGCATTCTTGCAGTCTTAGTATAAAATTAGATACTGAAAGACCCATTCGCACTTTCTTTGACCAACTTTCCCTGCATCACCATTACCAATTTAATCTGCAGCTGACCAGAAGTAGACCGCAACATACTGCTACATAGAGCTTGCCGATTCTTCGCCCATCTAGGTGCACAAGATCTCTCCAGATGTGTCCATGTTTATGAGGTTAGCACCCTACTTTCGTGTATAGTAGTAGATTTGAAAGTGTTGTAATGTACCGTGAAGGTACTGGTAAGAGAGAACATTAACACACCCACTTCTAAGGCTACATGGTGCCGCACTTAAAACAGGCTACAATGTTAGATCACTTCAGTTTCCAACCGATTAGTCATATGGAATGTAACGCTGGGAATATTCCAATATTCTTATGTCGTAACTGTCTTTTATTTAAAATCATCTAGTATGTCTGGTATGTTATAGTAGCAGCAGTAACAATATGATTTACGCCGTGCGACATCTAATTTCCTGTGAGAAGCAATGGACCAGAACGTGTTAATGTCAGTTTAGAACCTGACATGGGCCCCGAAGTCGTGGCGGAAAAAACGAAATGTATTGCAGTGCACAAAGCATATTGCAGCACAAGAAAATAATATTTCAAACAATGACACAGGGTAACAGGGAGCGTCTCTTGCCACGTATAGTATAGTTTGTGGGATATGGTCATCCTCCTACGGTATAGGCGATTCAACTTTACGCTTGTCTGAGTAATGAATCAGTACCTGTGTATTTAATAGGATCGTCACATGTGCTCGATGCTGGCACATAGACAGTAGGTGAATTTGATGTATGGGTGGAATGAAATGTGATAAAAATCTTGTCGAGTTCTGTATGCCTTACAGGAGATACCGTCGCCGTACTAAACAGACAGTCTACAAAACCATCGAGAACATTGAGTTTGCTACAACATCTGGAGACAAGGAAAATCGTATACCAGTCAAGTCTGCCGCTGCTCAAGCCTTGCTGGACGGACCTTCTATTTTCTGTGAATGCCGACTTAATTTTTGTTTAGATATTAATGATTCGTTTGATCATGGTAACGGATGGTTTACTGTAGCCATTGTCCGTGGAGGCACAGGAGTACCCAATGTTGCTGGACTCGAAAGTTTCGTTGACAGAGACATTATTGCCTTTCGCACCTATCATATGGCAGAACTTGCTAATAAATACTTTGGTAAATCTGCTTATGTTTCGCCTTCTTCTTTGTTTTTGTATACTCGTAACATTTTTAGTGGAGCTTTTATAGTTCGTAATTTCTTTCTGTTGGATGGTACAGAATAACAAAGATACCATGATGGGTTGATGAACAGGAATGGGCCTTGAAGGATGCAGATGTGCTTCAGACTGCAATACCTGTATGTAGTTTGGAGATGCATCACAATGCAGTAACAAAATCCTCGTCCTTCTCCCAGTTCCCATACTGTCTTTTGTACTACCTCGTGTTGCAGGAGCAGGTTTCATTTGGTGCTGATCTTACATATCGTACACAGTTGGTGGAGCTATGAGAACATGTTCCAATTTCCACCAAATTGTCGAAAGATGGTCCTGTCGCACTAATTCAGGTCATTCTGTTTCTACACGGGTTGCAGAAGGTGGTAGATTTTTCTCTCTCCGACTCCTGCTCTATTCTGACTTAAACTGGAACGATCAGATGCGCAAAGCTGCAGAAATGGCAGCTGTTGCAAGAAATGTGAAATTTTACTGTAGCATATAGTTTCGAAAAAAGTGACTCTTTTAGAAATATGGGGGTGCCAGAAATATGATTCACTAGTGGCAGTATTCATTAAAAGACTTCTCCATCAGACACAACCCAAGTATGTGGTTGGATGGAAACATTTGATTCCAAATCATAGACATAATTTCTGCTGGAAAGTGTAGCACTAGAGATTTGAAAAGCTTGTGTACATTTCTTGTGACCTCAATCAATACACCATCTACTTTTTGTGGTCCTTTTCAATCAACCATCGCCTATAAGCCAGTGGATATATCACCAAACCTCTCTAGCGGTGGCATGAGAGAGTTGCAAATACCAATTTGATAACACATTCCTTAGCCGAATCACTTTGTAAATTATTACGAGGTTGCATCGTCGGTGAAATGTAACCGCACTTCCTGTTTGTTAATATACTCTCCAGCGATCATCATCTTTAATCAGTGTCTGGTGTTTGTCTGGAAATACTATTTCATTCAGAGGTAATACCTGGATTTATAAAATCATCATATCACCTGTAGAACCAAGACCGCTTGTGACTGTAACATGGTCCTTACGATTGTGTGTGTGTGTGTGTGTGTTTTTTTTAACATGTGGCGGTTTGTAAGACTACTACGTTTCTATTTCTAAGACAGATTGGTACCACTCGCAAGCAAAACTTATGAGACATGTCCAGCCATCTGTGATTTTCGCTTAGTAACGTTTCATATCGCCAGCAATCAGTTATTCACGAAATATTATACTTAGTAGTAGGGAATGTGTGATAGGTTCGGCGGCCGGAGTGGCCGTGCGGTTCTAGGCGCTACAGTCTGGAGCCGAGCAACCGTTACGGTCGCAGGTTCGAATCCTGCCTCGGGCAATTATGTGTGTGATGTCCTTAGGTTAGTTAGGTTTAATGAGTTCTAAGTTCTAGGCGAATGATGACCTCAGAAGTTAAGTCGCATAGTGCTCAGAGCCATTTGAACAATTTTTTTGTGTGATAGGTTCGGCTTGAGCAACAGGCTTATAATGTATGTGCCTGTGTTACGACATGTGCAAAGGAAAATATTATGTCCTGTCATAAGGGAAGGTATAGATTCGATGGGCAATACTGCAATTGGTGCAAATTGAAAAGTATGTCAAGTCATGAAAATGGTGCATATATTTCTGTTCCCTAGTCACAGCATAAGCAGAGGTTATTTCTGATACTTTGTTCATTGTCGATTGACGTTCAATTGAGACCACAATCGTAATGTTAAAGTGTAAGTATAACGATCAAATTTGTATGTTGCTGGTTTTCTAGGATGATTCTGTCTGGCGGTGTGTGGCGCGAATTGGCGATGGCTTGAGGCGGGAATGATTCACGTTTCCGGCTAATGGCAGGAGCTGTCCGAGGGGAGAGGCCTGTTGGGATGCAGCAATATACCTGAACTAATTGTGTCGTCCTCTGGATGGGTGGATATCGAACTAATACTTAGTATGTGTTGGGCAGCCTTTGTGATCGCGTGGAAATTTGAGAAGATTCAATATGGATGTGTGTTTGCACTGGATCATTATTCCTTTGCATGTAAATTGTTCGATTGGCTGCTTCTGCAAAATCACCATCTTTATTTGGTTGAAAGAACATTGATTGAGGTGTGCACATCTAGCAGGTGAAAGAAGGGCGGGAGACTCATTTGCTGATTTTATAGATATGAGAAACACCTTAGTTGACTTTGTAAATTATAAGGATGATTTGGAATCTATTATATCAAAGACATCGGTATTCGCAGATGGAAATATAAGTTTGCTCTATTTTTTTCGAGTTTTCACATAAAGGTCTTTGCAGATGAGAAAAGCTTCTAGTTACTCAGCAGTTTACAGCATGCTCCACCTCGCTGAAGTTTTGGGTTTCTAGAGAAATAATTTCCAGTCTATATCTTTGGAATTATGTTGCATGAGTGATACTGCTATGCAAGCAATATTGCTATGTGTATGATATCGAAAAGTATCAAGTAAATGGTATGATATCCTGGCAAACCATGTGAAATAACGCATGTTTTTGTAATCCTAGAGTCTGGAGATGGGTGTAGAAAGCGAGTAAGCAAGCAGGTTGGGGCCAGAAACAGTGACGCCTTTGTGTCAAAGGGATACGACACCATCTTTTTTCAATAGTTCGGAGAGTCACCTCAGTCCACTGTGGCAGATGACTGTCCGACAACGCGGGAAATAACTAGTGCCGCGAGGAGTGTATACGGTGTATGTGCTTATGCTGTCTGTCTTCGAGGTAAATGGACGAGTGTCTGGCAGTCGATGGCTACATGCATAACGCAGAAGGGACGTGTTTGTATGGCGCAGGATAGGAAAGGTATGTTTACTACATCAATATGATATGTGGAGATTGGTTACACGCTGAAATATTAATGGTTGCTGCTGTGTAATTGTCTGAATAGTGCAGATTCTAAATAAATAGGTATAATGTAAGCTTTTTGTATACTGCCTTTGGTTGCCTACTTCAGTTATTTATAATGCTTTGTGCAGGCCAAAATTTTAATGATTTATAATGCCTAAACTCGGTATATGGTTACTCCACCCCAACACACACACACACACACATTCAAAGATAGAATTACATTCGTTTTTGGGTGCTAAATGAGGTACAGGTACAACAAGACCAGCTCTGGGGGTACGTGCGAATTCGATTCGCTGTTTAGTTTTCTGATGCACGCGTGTGTATGTATGTATGTAAGTGTGTGTGTGTGTGTGTGTGTGTGTATTTGAGAAGGTGTGAGTGAGTATGCTTGCACACATGTGCGAACTTCGCTTCCACGCTTCTCCCTTCGTCACCGAACTGGCCCCTTCTGCATGTGGATAACTGGGGTGTGTAACACACAAACACGTATTTCATGGACCAGAATCCCCATAGATATACAGGGTGTCTATAACGAAATGCCCTGTTTTCAGTTTGCTCCCAATGCAAAATTAAATGAAATAAATTTGTTTGCTTCTCAAAAATAAGCTTATGCCAAGTTTTCAACAAAAAAATTACATCACATTAAAACACTTCCATATGAGCCCATGCGGTGACGCTAAGTATGTCTAGTTTATATTCAGTTTCCAATCAGGTCCGCTGCAAAATCTTCGGAGGGATGATACCGATGACTTCCACAATCCACCCGCAGCAGTCTTGAAGGTCCAGTAGTGCAGCATTAAATACCATGTCTTTTACGTAGTTCCAGAGAAAAAAAACAATGGTGTTATGTCAGAAGAACGTGGAAGTCTATTTACGAGTCCGTCATGTCCAATACAACCTCCAGGAAATGTTCGATTCAGAGTTTTCCAAACAGCTAATGAGCAGTGAGATGGAGTTTCACCTTGTTGAAACCGAATGGGTTGTTGCAGGTCTTTAACCTGGGGAAAACCAAACATCTCCAACATGTCTAGGTATGTCGTTCGTATGACATTCTCCTCAGCTTTGAATGGTCCGATAATCTTGTCGCGCATAAGGCGAGACCCAACATTCACTTTCGGCTACTCCTTAACATCCCCCTGTGTGGTTTCTATGACACGTACATGCGAACGTTATCAGATCTAGTGACATGGAATGTGGCCTCTGAAGAAAACATTAAATCTGACAAGAGAGCTGGATTCCGGTCAATTCGGTTAAGCATGTCGCATGCAAATCCTTATCGCCGTGGCTTGTCGTCGAGCTTTATGGCCTGCAGAATCTCAATCTTATATTAATAGAGACGCAACCGGCTTTTGAATGCCTTATGAATAATTGCAGGCTACATCTGAAGTTCCTGTGATTTCTCAAGCCTGGCAGACATTCTCAGTTTGTTCTTCACAGAAACGCCGACTCCCTGTATGCTGCTTTAGAATTCTGCCAGTGTCCACAGAAAGCCTATGCCATATTTTTAACCTCTTGGCGTCTGGTGGCGCTTTCGTGTAAACAGAACGAAACTGCATGTGCATCATAACAATGGATTTAAACTCCGCGTACGAAAGCATGGTTTTTTCTTCTCGTGAACTGGCGCCATACTCGCTTGAACAGACGACAACGCGCCATACGTTGACAAAAATTAGGCAGCAACTATAGGTTCTTCTTCTGGACCTAACGGACAAGTCAGATGTGAAGCTGCCTCAAAAAATAGTGCACTTTAGTTAGATGCCCAGTACTATGAGCATGCACGATTTGTGCTTCAAAGCTTATAGGGATATAGAGAGACCACACAGAAAAAGGGACACACAGGAATACGCTTAGGCTAATCCTTGAAAAGGAAGAGAAGGTTCTCGTGACAGTATTAATGATTCATCATGAAAGAGTACACGTGCAGGTTTGAACATCCGAGCCACTGCATGTGAGTGTGTGTGTGCAGGTAAGAAAGTACCAATCAGTGCTTAATGTTCATTGCAGATAGCAAAATCATGCTTCTCTCTTTGTTCAACCAAATAACTGTGTTTTAACGCAAAGGGAAAGAGTACATACCTTGAAGTCGGCATCTTTAAGCTTTTGTTGTGAAAAAAAAACGGAGTGCGCATTGCTTTTTGTAACATAGACATACATTTAGACACAGCAATCATTTGTTTCATTATCTGCATGCTGGTACTTAGTAGTATTTAAATGTACTTTAACCATGTAAACGCGAAGAAACTCTTTACTTCATAACTCAGACAAATTCCTGTGTCAGATAAGACTGCTGCGAGACGCATTTAAAACGGCTTTAAAAGATGCAGCGGAGAAGTGGCCAGCGAGAGAATTATTAATACGAATACCGTAGTTTCAGTTGTTTTTCCTTACATCAGCATCATTAAATTCAAGAAGAGCAACATGTGGATGCAACATAAAATGTTGTTGTAGGAATCCACGGGATTTATCTCGCGGTAGTATAAATTACAGCACTGTCTACAACAGATGTTCGAGCTGCGCGTGACGCGTTAAGCCCCGGACTTGATAGCTGCGCAGGTCGTCACTCATTACTGATCAATCTGTGCATTATTTGTCCTGTCACCATCGCTCCAAGTCTTTACAGTTGTTTCCTTGGGGTCCAGCGTGCAAATTCAGTCTTATAAGTAAGTGCTTAACAGATTTGTAACAAACATTTCACTGCTCGCCTATTCTTCCAAAGTTTCCCTACAAGTATCTTGTCTTTATTTTGTGATAGTTAAAGAAGTGGGACCTGGATAAAATGAAATAACCAGAAGTTGTTGAGGGTTTCAGAGAGAACATTAGGGACCGATTGACAAGAGCAGGAGAAAGGACTATAGTAGAAGATTGGGTTGCTCTGAGAGATGAAATAGTGAAGGCAGTAGAGGATCAAACAGGAAAAAGAACAAGACCAAGTAAAAGTCCTTGGGTAACATAATAGATATCGAATTTAATTCCTGAAAGGAGAAAATTTAAAAGTGCAGTAAAACAAGTTCACGAAAGGGAATAGAAACGTAAAAAAAAAAATGAGATTGGCTGGAAGTGCAGAGTGGCTAAGCAGTGATGGCTAGAGGACTAATGTAAGGAGATACAGCCTACAGGAAAATTAAAGAGACATTCGCAGGAAGAGAAACAGCTGTATGAATATCAGGAGCTCAGATGGAAAACCAGTCTTTACTAGAGAAGGAAAAGCCGCGAGGGGAAAGGAGTACACGAGGTGCGACAATAAAGTAAAGAGACTGATTTTCTTTTTCAAGATGTAGCAACCCTGCACGCTTTTGTAGGCACAATATCTTTGACCTTGGTCTATGAGCTATTTCTACTCCAAGCGGCACATCGATCTAACTGCTCAGTCGTGAGTTGTGCTGTGATAAGTTAACACGAGTTTGTGTCTCTCTTCGCGGAAATAGAACCGCATAATAATGCACAACGGTATGCCATTTCTTTTTGCGTTAATTTGGGTGAAAACACGACGACAACTTACGGTAAGCATCAGAAGGATTTTGGAGAGGAGGTTATGTCAAGAGGTGAAGTTTTTCGTTGGCATAAAATGTTTAGTGAAGGCAGAACGAATGTTGAAGATGAAGACCACAGTGGACGACCATCAACCTCATGGACGGATGTCAACTTGGCCAAGGTGCGTGAACTCGTACTATCTGATCGAAGATTATCCGTGTAAATGATTGCAGAAGAACTGAACATCAATCGAGAAACGGTTCATCTAATAATAACTGAAGATCTTGGTATGAGAAAGATTTGTGCAAAAATTGTCCCCGAAAATCTCACACAACAGCGAGAAACACGGAAAAAATGTGATAGCCGATCTGTTAGAGCAAACTGGATTCAATCCAGAATTTTTGAGACGTGTTATCAGTGTTGATGCAAGTTGGATTTTTCAGTATGATCCAGAGGCAAAACGCCAACGCAATGGTGCTCAAAGGGATCACCCAGACCAAAAAAAGCTCGCATGTCAAAGTCAAAAGCGGAATGTATGCTTGTGTGCTTCTTTGATTCCAAGGGAATTGTTCATAAAGAGGGGGTGCCTCCTGGACAATCAGTTAACCAATATTACTACAATGAAATTTTAGAAAAATTCGTAAAAGAGTTCTTCGCGCCTGTGCCAACATTGTTGATAATTGGATTCTGCATCACGATAATGTGCCATCCCATACTGCTCTGTCAGTACAGCAACTTTTAACCTCAAAACAAATTTCAGTACTACCATAGCCACCTTACTCACCAGACATCGCTCTGTGCGACTTTTTTCTGTTTCCAAGAGTCAAAACGGCGGTGAAGGGACACCATTTTCAAACAACACTAGATGTCAGAAAAGCTGTGACGAGGGTCTTGGCGAATATTACAGAAGATGAGTTCCAGAAATGTTACCATCAATGGCAGAAGCGCTGGAAAAAGTGTGTGCCACCAGAAGGGAACTACTTGGAAGGAGACGACACTAAACTTGACTAAAACGGTAAGCAACATTTTTTTCACATCAGTCTCATTATTTTATTGTCGCACTTCGTATAGAGGGTATGTACTGCAATACTTAGGTTATGGGTTATAAGACATTTTAAAGTACATTACTGATTCCAAAGATGACAAAGGAAAGATAAGCATGATTATAAGGCAAAGATAAACTCCTCAACTTCTTAATGTATCGATCCTTGGTTTAACGTAAAATTACTTTAGAGACCATTTTTGGCAAATTAAGTTTGGAATTACACGATTCAGGAATTACACTAACATGACTAAACAAACCTAGGAATAAAGGTATGCTTCCATCAGTCTACAACTTTTTATCTACTAATGGACTGAGGCCCGAAGTTTAACTGCTGCCAAGGAGCTGTGATATCATCTAAAAGAGGGCAATTACTGAATTGGATTTTCTCATTTAATAGTTGGTGTAGGGATATACACATTTGTTTTTTTAATTTGTAGACTTTCTAACTGGCTGTTTTGCTCCTTTTTGTTCTGTCTGTAAGACTTCAACACCTATTATGTATCTGTGGTTTTGTTACGGCAATGTTCCGCAAATGCAAAATTACCCTTCTTCAATCTCCAGCTTCTATCATGTTTTTTAGTCCTGGTACAGACTGACCTCCCAGCCTATCCAATGTAGCATGATTGACACTTCTGGCATATGATCTTATAAACTCCACTTTTCGTGATGTCTACTTGCTTGTCTTTTCCTTGAACAAGCAACTACCTATTTTCTGAGGGAGATAGAAAAATACAGAGAAATCCTTTGCCTTCTCAAAGTTATTTCTGTTGTTTGACGTTTCCCGTATAAAAGGTAATCCACATCATTTCTTTTCCAGTTTGCTGTGTTGTTCATTGGAGACAGTAGGAGTCTGATTATCTTCGTCATCTTTTTGCTTAGAATTTTGTCAATGATATTGCAGTCAAATTCATTATTGTGGCTATTGAATTATTGTATTAAGCTCCAGGCCAAATTCTTCTCATATGGGGAAATGTTGCATGCTTATATGTTGTATGGTGTTGGGAGGGAGCTGGGATCAATGTGTAAATGAAAGAGTCTTTTCGATAGATTATAAATTTATAGCTGCTGTCTTCTATCTTTAAGGTGCTGTCCAGGATATTTATGCTGGGTCCCACTAACCCCATGCTGACCTTTATATAAGCATGCCACTGGTTCAGATTTTCCACAAGTTTGTGGAGTTGTCTGTTGGAACCTTACCACATACAAAGAATATCATCAACATATCTGTACCAATACACAGCAAGTTTTACTAATAATTCTCTCTTAAGAAAATCTGTCTCCCACTTGACCATGAACATTGTTGCTAGTAAGGGTGTTAAAGGTGAGCCCATTGCCAGACCATCTGCCTGCTTATAATAGCTCGCTTGAAAACAGAAATAATTTCGATTTAAACAATATTCCACTGTACTAACACCGCTCAGCTGCACTTCTGCATTAATGTTGTATGAATACAATGACTGTGACACAATGTCTATAGAGTCAGGTGTTCACTGGAATAATTGTGAACAAGCTATCCACACCGAAAGAGACTAATTTTGTATTTGTTGGAACCTTAACATTTGTTTACTAAATCTAAACTTTTCTTAATGCTATATTTCCCTTTGAAGCTCAGTTTCTTCTTCAAGATGGTGTTGATCCTCCTGGAGTTTGTACTGCAGGTGTCACTGGACAGATCGGCACTTTTAAACCATACAGCGGTGGGACCTTGGGGTTCATTCGCAGAATGATCTTACAGGCATATTCAGAAAAGGTGTTTGAGCACTTGTTTACTATCTGCTTAGCCTGATGATTGTAACTAGCTGTTGGATTTTTCTGTAGTCTTTGTAAGTGCACTGACTGAAAAAAATCTTCTACACTGCTTGTATAATTTGTTTTATTTAACAGCACTGAAGTACCTTCTTTATCTGCCCTAATTACATTAACACTACTGCTTCTTGTCCTAGTTTCAAGTTCCTTATGACTAAGAACTCGCTGTTCCTTCGATATTGTGCTTGTTGTTGTTGTTGTTGTTGTTTCTACGCCTGCATAGTTGCTTCTACATGTTGCACTTTCGTTACTATATCTTTCTGTAGGGCTAGTTGTAGACATACCCTTAAATTATCTAACACTTCAGCTTTTGTTATCATGACTGGAGCGTATTTGTGGCCTTTTGATAATAACTCTTCTGAAGATTCTGAAAGTGTTTATGTTGATAAATTCACAATTCTGTCTGCAAACTGGATAGGGAATTTTGAGGATAGGATTCTCTCTGTCACTGATAATAACTGTTATAACTTCTTCTTTTGACACAAAGTGATATTATAAATGATGTCTGGAACTTCTCTACTACATAAGTAGTAGGGCAACAGCGGTGTCACTCCACGTTGCATTATTGCCAGATTTATTCAAGATGGGGGATCCAAGATGGTGGCGATAGATATGGCAACGTCACAATGACATCATGGAGGGAAGTTCAAATTTTGGCACAAAAATAGGTCAGTTTGGCTACCTCCACTAGCCTAACTCCCTGCTTCCCCTCCCCTTTCCTAGAAAATGGTGGGAAGTTCAGATTTTAATAGGAAAAAGGTCTATTTGGCTGCTTGCGCTAATCTACGAAAATGGCGAGAAAATTTCGGCGGGAAAACAGGTCACTTGGGCTATCTCTACTAGCCTTCCAACCACGACCTCTTCCTTTTAATTGGCAGGAAAAGGACTCTGTCTATGCTAGGCTGCTGGATAGGATGGACGTAAGTCTTTATTTTGCATGCACTGTTTATTTAAACAATTTGAGTTGTCATAGGCAGTAGCTCCTTCCACTGTGCGCATCATGAGGTCCAGAGTCCAGCTGACCAAGTACACAGTACCACTACCAGAGGGCACTGTTGTCCCTCCCGTGATGTAATACAAGATGGCGGTGTGGGGGAAAATGGCGGAAAAAGGACTCAGTCTGTGTCCAGCGGCTGTAGAGGAAGCACTGTATTGTATTTATTTTCAGTCGGAAGTTGGAAGAATTTATTAATGGATGGATTTAACATAGTTTATTTATTATGCTGATACAAAACACTTATCCTGGGTTGCCTGGGGTCACAATCATAGTCTGCAGATCTGCAACATAGTCGTAAACTACTGAAATAATGCACTACACTGATGTACAAACACGGAAACAACTCTTAAATGTCAAAACACTCTGCAAACACGCCTATTAATTGTATATTGTGGAAGTAATGCATTGTTCAGCCTACTGACCTGGAAACTGCTCGTAAATCACTCAGATAATGCAGTACACACATGTACAGACAAACAACTCGTAAATTGTAAGTGCTATGCAAACACACTAATTATATACTGTCGAAACAATTCATTGCACAGCCTACAGACCTGTTCACAAAATAATGCAGTACACTGAAGCACAGACCAGTCCACTACCCATAAAATTGTCAAAAATAATGCGTGTATAACGCTCTGCACACACACTCACAACACTTAAACAACCGAAAATAATACAGTGCACAAACACACATTACACATAAAAACGCTTTTGAACTATCGTTAATAAAGTCGATCTCAACTGGATATTTCCTATTGCCACAATGGCGTATGAGGGGCAGCATCCCAACAGACATAGATGGTTTGCTTCAACTTGTCTTTGAACACTAGAACAAAGAAGATATCAAATTACTCTGAGATCTTTCAGTAGATACATTTCCCCCATCTTGTTTGAACCAGTTTGGAGAGGCTCCTATGCCCCAGCACAAGGGACGTCTCGTGAATTAGTGGTGCATTGTGATTGCCTCTTACTGAATTTACCTGCCAAATTACAGATGCTGCCAGTGTGGGATCACGCCTACCATTTTTCTCTGCAGATGAGACTTTCAGCAGCAAAACTACACTCCTGGAAATTGAAATAAGAACACCGTGAATTCATCGTCCCAGGAAGGGGAAACTTTATTGACACATTCCTGGGGTCAGATACATCACATGATCACACTGACAGAACCACAGGCACATAGACACAGGCAACAGAGCATGCACAATGTCGGCACTAGTACAGTGTATATCCACCTTTCGCAGCAATGCAGGCTGCTATTCTTCCATGGAGACGATCGTAGAGATGCTAGATGTAGTCCTGTGGAACGGCTTGCCATGCCATTTCCACCTGGTGCCTCAGTTGAACCAGCATTCGTGCTGGACGTGCAGACTGCGTGAGACGACGCTTCATCCAGTCCCAAACATGCTCAATGGCGGACAGATCCGGAGATCTTGCTGGCCAGGGTAGTTGACTTACACCTTCTAGAGCACGTTGGGTGGCACGGGATACATGCGGACGTGCATTGTCCTGTTGGAACAGCAAGTTCCCTTGTCGGTCTAGGAATGGTAGAACGATGGGTTCGATGACGGTTTGGATGTACCGTGCACTATTCAGTGTCCCCTCGACGATCACCAGAGGTGTACGGCCAGTGTAGGAGATCGCTCCCCACACCATGATGCCGGGTGTTGGTCCTGTGTGCCTCGGTCGTATGCAGTCCTGATTGTGGCGCTCACCTGCACGGCGCCAAACACGCATAAGACCATCATTGGCACCAAGGCAGAAGCGACTCTCATCGCTGAAGACGACACGTCTCCATTCGTCCCTCCATTCACGCCTGTCGCGACACCACTGGAGGCGGGCTGCACGATGTTGGGGCGTGAGCGGAAGACGGCCTAACGGTGTGCGGGACCGTAGCCCAGCTTCATGGAGACGGTTGCGAATGATCCTCGCCGATATCTCAGGAGCAACAGTGTCCCTAATTTGCTGGGAAGTGGCGGTCCGGTCCCCTAAGGCACCGCGGTCCTGGTGTGTCCGCTGTGCCGTGCGTGTGATCATTGCTTGTACAGCCCTCTCGCAGTGTCCGGAGCAAGTATGGTGGGTATGACACACCGGTGTCAATGTGTTCTTTTTTCCATTTCCAGGAGTGTATTTTGTACAGATCGCCATATCTCACTAACAGTTAAACCTTGTAAAAGGGGTCTACAGATCGTGAAATACAGAAAGACACTCCCTCAGTTACATTCCTCTGCCACTGTCGAGGAAAGCTTGAATATTTCAGTGTGAAACCGATCTCCAACCCAGCTATATATCACCACATATTGTATCAGTGTAGTAAACACACAATTAGTATACTGCACCATACAAAATAATCAATTCTGCATTTTGGAAATAGCTATGAACCATCAGATACTTGTACGTGTACCACGAAAACAGACAACATAAGCACATGGACCACATATAGTCCTCCCAGCACATTTCCCACGAGCTCAGCAGGTCACCGACCGCAGCTGACGGTCACAAGTCATCTCCACCTGAACAACGAATGAGCAGAGTGCGCTCAGCGGACCGATGTCACTCTCCAAACTGTTGTAAAAAGGCTCGATCGATTTCCCTTGGCACAATGTTGTTACTGTTTCTGGCCCTGATCTGCTTGCTTGCTTTCTACACCATCTCCATCGATTACAATAACATACGTATTTTCACAAGGGTTGCCAGAATATCATAACATTGACGCGATAATTCTCAATATCAAGCTCATAACAGAATCGCTTGCGTAGTAGTATCGGCTGCAGTAGAATTCTGAAGAGATAGACTGGAAATTATTTCTCTAGAAACCCGAAACTTTAGCGAGGTGGAGCGTGCTATAAACCGCCGAGTAACTAGAAACGTATCTCGTCTGCGAAGATCTTTATGTGAAAACTGGAAATAAGAGAGGAAACTGATATTTCCACTCACTAGTACCGATGTCGGAGATTTAACCGATTCCAAATCATCCTTATAATTTACAAAGTCAACTAAGGTGCTTCTCATGTCGAGAGTACCAGCATATATGTTTTCCACTCGTCTTCCATCTAGATGCACACAGCATACATTATAATCGATGTTCTCTGAACCAAATGAAGACGGAAAATATGCAGAAACAGTGAACTGGACAATTTACATGAGAGGGAATAATGGTCCACCGCAAACACATGTTCATATTGAATGGTTTCAAATTTCCACAGAGAACACACATGATCACTAAGGCTGTCCAACACATACCGAGTATTAGTTCTCTATTTAGCCGTCTAGATAGCAACCTGCCTCTCCATTTGGACGGTTCCTGCCGTTAGTGGGAAACGTGAATCATTCCCGCCACAGGCCACCGCTGCCATGTGATCCTCACACACCAGTCAGAATCGTCCTAGGGAACTGGTCACATATATATTTGATCACTCTACTTATAGTTAAATATTACGATCATGGTCTCAATTGGACGACATTCGACAATGAGTGAGGTATCAGAAATGACCCCTGCTGATGGCAGTAGCTCTGGAAATAGAAATATCTGTACCATTCTTATGACTTGACATGTTATATTACGTTATGTTAACTGGGGATCTAGAAATGACGGAGAGGCTCTGTTTCACCAACTGCGACATAATCGCATACACGAACAGTCCCCGCCGCAGCCGCAGTGGTTCGCGTCCCCACGACGACTACCGCAGTCCACTTCACCTCTCCGCTGCCCCCACACTGAACCTAGCTAGGGTTATTGTGCGGTTCGGCACATCGACAGACTGGCCGGCTCACCGGACCTCGACACAAATCCGCTGGGCGGATTCGTGCCGGGGACCGGGGCTCCTTCCCACCCAGAAAGCAGTGCTTTAGACCGCATGGCCAACCGGGTGGGCTTAACTTGACATACTTTTCCATGGAAAAAAATCTTTCATACCCTTTCAGGCTACCACAGTATTCCATGTCATACCCTTACCTTCCTTACGATTGGACATAGTCATTTTATTTGCCCATGTCAGCGCACACACATATACTTTATAAGCCTGATGCTCAAGGCGAACCTATCACTCACCTCCTACTGCTCAGTGTAATACTTCGACAATAACTGATTGCTGGCGATACAAAACAACACTGAGCAAAAATCAGCGACGTGGATGTGTGTCACGTTTTTCTTGCGAGTTGTATCACAGTCTCTTAGAAAGAGAAAAGTAACCATCTTACAAGCCGCCAGATGGTCGCAACGACTATCTTACTGTCACAAGCGGTCTTGGTTCTATAAGTGGTCACAAGTATCGCTAACGATATCCATGTTGAAAGCTATAGAAGCCTTATAAATCGAGGCATGGCATTACCTCCAAATGGAGTGGTTTCTCCACACAAATACCGCGACACTGAGTATAGACGGTGGTCGCCGGAGTAAATATTAACAGACCGAAAGTGCAGTTACACATCGCTGATGGCGTAAGCTCGTAATAAAATCACCAAATTTACAAAATGGTTTGCGTAAGGAACATGGTATTTGAAGCTGGTATTTGCAGCTCCCTCATGCCGCTGCTAGATATTTCTCGAGTAATTGTTATGCATTCTGTCTGGATTGCCATGTCAGAGGTACACTGATATGTTCACTTGGTTATAGGCGATGGTTGATTGAGAATGTTCACTTACAATAGATGGTGTGCTGATTGAGGTCATAAGAAATGTAAACTAGCTTTTCAAATATCTAGAGTTACGCTTTCCGGTAGAAATGCTGTCTGCGATTTGGAATTAACTCTTTTCCATTCAACCACATACCTGTGTTGGATCATATGGAGAAGTCCGTTAATCATTACAGCCACTTGTGAATCATATTTCGGGCCTCTCATACCTCGAAAGGAGTTACCTTTTCGAACATGTCTGTTAAAATAAAATTCCAACGTGGTTTTAGATAGTCCCCATATAGGTTGCGAATGCTCCTCAGAGTCTGCCCTGCCGTCCCTCAAGCTTTGTACATGTGATCATTCCATTTTAAGTCGGAACTGAGAGAGCTGTATCTACCACATTCTGCAATCCTTGTAGAAACAGGTTAAGCTGAGTTAGTGCGATAGAACCATGTTTTGACCATTAGATGGAAATGGGAACAGGTTGTCATAGCTCTGCCAACTGTGTACAGTGTGTAAGGTCAGACCAAAATGAAGCCTGCTCCTTCAACACGAGGTAGTATAAAGACAGTATGAACAGTTACGGTGGTTTTTCTTACCAGCAAAATTATGTATACTCAACATTATACAGGTACTGCAGTCTGAAGCAGATCTGTGTCCCTCAGGGTCCATTCATGTCTACCACCCCAACACTCTATCATCGCTATTCTGTAGCATCCAACAGAGAAAAATTAAAACTATAAAATCTCCGCTAGCTTCATCCAATAGAGAACTCAATAAGATTTTTACTGCATCTCTCTCTTCCCATGTATCAAAAACAAATACCGTCTGCATGCCAGCATCTACCACATGTGGCGATCCTATTAAATATATAGGTATTGCATAGACCAGTGTAAAGTTTCATCGCTTGTACTGCAGGAGGATGACTGTATCCCATAGATTGTACTGTTAAGTCGCAAGAGAAGCTCCCTAATGATCCCGTGTCATTGTTTGAAACATTATTTTTTGTGCTGTAACACACTTTGCACACTACCATACATTTTGTTTTTTCCACTACGTCTTCAAGGTCTATATCAGGTTCTAAACTGACTTTGACAAGTTCTGATTCATTGCCTCTCGCAGAACGCTAGATGTCACACAGTGTAAATCATGTTGTTGGTGCTGCTATTATAAAACACACAAACACGCGCACGCACACCCAAACACACACACACACACACTGGATAATTTTAAATAAAAGACAGTCACAATATAAGAAAACAGGAAGACTTCTGCAGCGTTGTAGAGCGTTTCCAAATTGCTGTCCGAAGGTGATTGACAACCTCTACATTTAAACTCATCTGTCACAGTGATGGAGTGGGCCGGCCGGAGTGGCCATGCGGTTCTAGACGCTACAGTCTGGAACCGAGCGACCGCTATGGTCGCAAGTTCGAATCCTGCCTTGGGTATGGATGTGTGTGATGTCCTTAGGTTAGTTAGATTTAATTAGTTCTAAGTTCTAGGTGACTGATGACCTCAGTAGTTAAGTCGCATAGTGCTCAGAGCCATTTGAACCATTTTTTGATGGAGTGGCTGATGGCTCAGTGTTCCATTTCGATTGATTCCTCATACTGCAGTCATGTACATGATCATTGTTTCAGTGCTAGCCATTTCCAGAAGGTGTTCCCCCTCCACCAAGACTCTTTCTCCATCTTAAGCAAGTGGTCTCAGTCAGTCATTATGTCGTATCAACAGTGTACCAGCGGATGGATGGGATGTAAAAGACACTGTTGATGTACTGTAATAATAAGCTCCACAGTTGATAGTACGAACAATTTTAACAGTTTTACAGTAATTTCAACACCAACCAATGATGTGACAGCATACTTCCCAATTTCGGTATCATCGCTAAACTGCCCCTCCTCTGCTTTGTGAGAACCATTGCGAATGCAGATGGATGACTGTGCAGTACATCCATTCATTCTTAATTCTCGACCATATATATCAAAGTAAACGAGGCAGCGATCTGCATATTTCTAGCACCTCGAGCATAGTGCGTAATTTACAATCTATCTCTAAGCGAATGGGAGTCACAGGGAGTTCTTGCATTCTTAGGATAAAGTTAGATACTGAAAGATCCCCTCACACTCTCTTTGGCCAATCCACCCTGCAGCACTGTTACCGATTTAATGTGCAACTGACCAGGGACCATATTCTGTATCTTTCCGTCATTTTGCCGATCGGTTCGGTACGCGAGCGCACCGAATGGTCTTGTTTTCGAACGAGAGACCCAACATTATTCTGTAAGCATTTCGGAAGCTATGCCGAACGGTCCCAGCGATCCAAAACGCTGTTGTCAGTTCTCCTTGCGACAACCAATCTGCGGTATCTGCCGCAGATACCGCATGCACGCTACAGCACCACAGCGGCACGAACCCGAAGCGGATAGCAACCGACACAGGCACACTATTCTTCACAGTACAGAGGTACGTAATACCGTTCGAATTTCGCTGACCATGTGCTTCGATGAATGCATGATAACGATAGAATATTGACTGTGTTCTGTAAACTGTCATAAATGTCATATTACGTCATTTTATTCTCATTTACATTTACGTCTTGTTTTGGATTTTACGTTTCGGAACATGAGTTAGGAATGGGGTGTAGAACCACATTGTGCAAATGCATCTACAGGAACACCCTAAAAGTCATTTCTTCTGTTTTCCATCGTTCCTTAGTTGCTTCAAAATTCATGGGGGTACGTTCCGTCTGTGCAACTAATTGAAGGCAGTTTGTTTATTGCGATACGCGTTTCACTTCTTTTATTTGTGAAGGTTGCAATATGTGTATGGCAATAAACAAACTGCCTTCGGTTAGTTGCATAGACGGAACACATCTCAACGAACCCAAAAAATTGTTTAAGAGAGTATCAAAGAATAAGAAGATGCGGAGGATGTGGTTGTAGCTCGCTCCTAAAGATCCAAATGATGCAGTAACCTACTTCCCTTTATGATACATCAACGACTTGGTTCATAAAAACAAAATTTAAAAAGCGCCTATTTGAGAGCGTGTGGCGAATGCAACTATAGAAGTTCATTGTAGTTTATCTGATGAATCAAAATGTTTCTTATATGATGGTATACTCTGAAAATATTGTGGCGAGAATCTTTCATCTCTGTGTAGAGTTGTTAAAGATTCGATTGCAGATAAGTACTTGTGACAAGCTAGAGTATAAAGACGACTGCTGCTAGTTTTATTTGTGATAATTTAAGCTGTGCTCTTAGATTCTTGTATGACCACACTATCTGAAATCGCAACGTATTCAGAAAAGTGGTGAAGTATTTGTGACAAGAAAAAGTGTAAATGTCACTTTCAGTTGTTTCACGCACAGCTATTTCATATTTCATTTCTTAAACATTTGGAAGTCACGAAATCGAATATACTCGTTACTGAGAAAGCGCGCTCGTACTTGTGAATAACAATGAATATTTTTGAAATATGCTTAACTTTGACGATTAACGAAGTCTCAGAGTATGTGACAAACACGAAGAAGAAAAAAATTCCTTTCCACCTTTTTTTGGTAACTTAATAAACTTTTATTTACAAATTAACAATACATTTGTACAGATAAAAGTACTTTTAAGTTTCTTGTGTACTATTTCCGTATAGTTCGGGCGTTTTCGCTATGGTTGCTTTCTGATACACAAATTTGGCTTTCAACTAACTATTTTGCTACATTTGTTCGCTTGCAAATTGATTTATGACGGTACTGTGATTGTAGTTTAGTTCTAATCCCTTAGGTGTGTATGCAGGTTTTCTTTCAGTTTTGTTTTGTTTTGATATTTTGAGTTTGTTAATGCTGTCATTTCACAATTGCTATCATTAGGGAGACGACTGGTCTGGTGCCATAAGGTGGCATCTCTTAAAAGTTTTTGTAGTTTTAGCTTACTGGTTATGACATACATCTAAGGAACAATGAACAGTGACAAATGTGTATAAATATATGTTGTTGTTGTTGTGGTCTTCAGTCCTGAGACTGGTTTGATGCAGCTCTCCATGCTACTCTATCCTGTGCAAGCTTCTTCATCTCCCAGTACCTACTGCAACCTACATCCTTCTGAATCTGTTTAGCGTATTCATCTCTTTGTCTCTCTCTACGATTTTTACCCTCCACGCTGCCGTCCAATACTGGATGCCTCAGAACATGTCCTACCAACCTATCTCTTCTTCTAGTTAAGTTGTGCCACAAACTTCTCTTCTCCCCAATCCTATTCAATACCTCCTCATTACTTATATGATCTACCCATCTAATCTTCAGCATTCTTCTGTAGCACCACATTTCTAAAGCTTCTATTCTCTTCTTGTCCAAACTAGTTATCGTCCATGTTCCACTTCCATACAAATACTTTCAGAAACGACTTCCTGACACTTAAATCTATATTCGATGTTAACAAATTTCTCTTCTTCAGAAACGCTTTCCTTGCCTCCTTTACTACTTTATGTGTCTCATTTCCTAATGTAACTCCCTCAGCATCACCTGACTTAAATCGACTACATTCCATTATCCTCGTTTTGCTTTTGTTACTGTTAATCTTATATCCTCCTTTCAAGATACTGTCCATTCCGTTCAACTGCTCTTCCAGGTCCTTTGCTGTCTCTGACAGAATTACTACGTCATCGGCGAACCTCAGAGTTTTTATTTCTCCTCCATGGATTTTAATACCTACTCTAAATTCTTCGTATCCTTCACTGCTTGCTCAATATACAGATTAAATAACATCGGGGGAGGCTACAACCCTGTCTCACTCCCTTCCCAACCACTGCTTCCCTTTCATGCCCCGCAACTGCCATTTGGTTTCTGTACAAATTGTAAATAGCCTTTCGCTCACTGTATTTTACCTCTGACACCTTCTGAATTTGAAAGAGAGTATTCCAGTCAACATTGTCAAAAGCATTCTCTAAGTCTACAAATGCTAGAAACGTAGGGTTGCCTTTCCTTAATCTAGCTTCTAAGATAAGTCCTAAGGTCAGTATTGCCTCACGTGTTCCAATATTTCTACAGACCAAACTGATCTTCCCCGAGGTCGGCTTCTACTAATTTTTCCATTCGTCTGTAAGGAATTCGTATTAGTATTTTGCAGCTGTGGCTTATTAAACTGATTGTTCGGTAATTTTCACATCTGTCAGCACCTGCTTTCTTTGGGATTTGAATTATTATATTCTTCTTGAAGTCTGAGGGTGTTTCGCTTGTCTCATATATCTTGCTCACCATATGGTAGAGTTTTGTCAGGACTGGCTCTCCGAAGGCCGTCAGTAGTTCTAATGGAATGTTGTCTACTCCCGAGGCCCTGTATCGACTCAGGTGTTTCAGTACTCTGTCAAACTCTTCACGCAGTATCGTATCTCCCATTTCATCATCATCTACATCCTCTTCCATTTCCATAATATTATCCCTATGTGCATTGCCCTTGTATAGACCTTCTATATACTCCTTCCACCTATATGCTTTCCCTTCTTTGCTTATAACTGGGTTTCCATCTGAGCTCTTGATATTCATACAAGTGGTTCTCTTTTCTCCAATGGTCTCTTTAATTTTCCTGTAGGCAGTATCTATCTTACCCTATCTATCTAAGCCTCTACATCCTTACATTTGTCCTCTAGCCATCCCTGCTTAGCCATTTTGCACTTCCTGTCGATTTCATTTTTGAGGCGTCTGTATTCCTTTTTGCCTGTTTCATTTACTGCAGTTTTTATGTTTTCTCCTTTCATCAATTAAATTCAGTATTTCTTCTGTTACCAAAGGATTTCTACTAGCCCTCGTCCTTTTACCTACCAGGTCCTCTGCTGCCTTCATCTCTCAAAGCTACCCATTCTTCTTCTACTGTATTTCTTTCCCCCATTCCTGTCAATTGTTCCCTCATGCTCTCCCTGAAACTCTGTACAACCTCTGGTTCTTTCCGTTTTTCCAGGGCCCATCTCCTTAAATTCCCACCTTTTTGCAGTTTCTTCAGTTTTAATCTACAGTTCATAACCACATCTGTCTCTGGAAATGTCTTACAATTCAATACCTTGTTCCTAAATCTGTGACTTACCATTATGTAATCTGTCTGAAACCTGTCAGTATCTCCAGGCTTCTTCCATGAATACAACCTTCTTTTATGATTCTTGAACCAAGTGCTAGCTATGATTAAGTTGTACTCTGTGCAAAATTCTATCAGGCGGCTTCCTCTTTCATTTCTTACCCCCTATCCATCTTCACCTACTACGTTCCCTTCTCTCCCTTTTCCTACTACTGAATTCCAGTCACCCGTGACTATTAAATTTTCGTCTCCCTTCACTATCTGAATAATTTTTTTTTATTTCATCATACATTTCATCAATTTCTTCATCATCTGCAGAGCTAGTTGGCATATAAACTTGTACTACTGTAGTAGGCATGGGCTTCGTGTCTATCTTGGCTACAATAATGCGTTCACTATGCTGTTTGTAGTAGCTACCCGCACTCCTATTTTTTTTATTCATTATTAAACCGACTCCTGCATTACTCCTATTTGATTTTGTATTTATAACCCTGTATACACCTGACCAGAAGTTTTGTTCCTCCTGCCACCGAACTTCACTAAGTCCCACTGTATCTAACTTTAAGCTATCCATTTCCCTTTTTAAATTTTCTAATCTACCTGCCCGATTAAGGGATCTGACATTCCACGCTCCGATCCGTAGAACGCCAGTTCTCTTTCTCCTGATACCGACGTCCTCGTGAGTAGTCCCCGCCATGAGATCCGAGTGGGGGACTATTTTACCTCCGGAATATTTTACCCAAGAGGACGCCATCATCATTTAATCATCCAGTAAAGCTGCATGCCCTCGGGAAAAATTACGACCGTAGTTTCCCCTTGCTTTCAGCCGTTCGCAGTACCAGCACAGCAAGGCCGTTTTGGTTATTGTTACAAGGCGATATCAGTCAATCATCCAGACTGTTGCCCCTGCAGCTACTGAAAAGGCTGCTACCCCTCTTCAGGAACCACACGCTTGTCTGGCCTCTCAACAGATACCCCTCCGTTGTGGTTGCACCTACGGTACGGCTATCTGTATCGGTGAGGCACGCAAACCTCCCCACCTGCGGCAAGGTCCATGGTTCTTGGGGGGGGGGGGGGGGGAGGTATAAATATATATATGCAAGTAAAACAGGAAGGCTAGCGCTAGTCGTGGAATTGTGGTTGAGAGAGAGAGAGAGAGAGAGGAGCACATTGACATATGTTAAAAGGAAGAGATCTTTCAACTGTTAATATTCGTATAGTGCCACAAACATGTTTCTAAAAAAAAACTTATTGTGATTATTGATATGGGTTTCAATGAGAGTTTCTCTTGGTAGATTACTTACATAAAAACCTTCATTGTGGCGAGCCATGTTTCTCAGATTTTTGGTACTCTAACTTGATATGCACTGTAAGTGGGGCACAGACAGAATTTCTCTTATATTATTAACACTTTTCTCCCAGTGGGGTGACGGTATTATTTTGTGTTGCACTATTTCACATGGGGGAACACTGTACATGCATTGCACACGTTTTACATACATACACACTTTTAAACTGCACTTGTGGGAGTGTTGGAGGGCGGAAGGGTGTCTGCGGCAGCAACGAAGAGGGCGTGGGTGGGTAAGGGCAGCAACGACGAGGGCGTGGGTGGTGTGGTGTGCTGGCGGCGGCGGCGACATGTGGGGACTGAGGGCGTTCTTGAAGGCGGCGTCCAACGCTGTCTGCTCATAGCTCTGGAACCACCGGTATAAGAAACTACAATCTTCGTCACCGCAGTTCGTTGCCTAACCAACTTCGCTACTAAAACTTGCATGCCCTCATTCCTGTATTCCACGTAATTCTGCTCGAGGGAGACGTAGGCTGACTTCGTTGGCGGATGATGCGGATGTAAGCCGTAAATGCATGAGATTTTGGAAGGTTTCCTCTATCAGGCTTCACAAAATACCTTTGCATTGTTACCTAAAAGTTTTAAACGCGTTTAGATAATTAATAAGTAAACCATTGGCGATAAAAAGTATGCGAAGTCACCAATAATTTCAGCCAACACTCATGTGATATACGTTAGCAGAGCCGACGTTTTTTATATTTAATGATTTTTTAAACTCTTCATTACGTAATAACAGGTATTTTGTGAGGATATTGACCGAAACTGTGTTTTTATGTTATTATCATTCACAGTAACAACAATACAAGTCATATTTCTGACAAAGGGAAATAGTTTTTATGAACTCACTTCCCCCCTGCGCGTCCTGGTGATTCTTTAGTAACACAATCACTAAATCCGAAGCTAAAACCGCTCAATATGTTTAAAATAACAAATTCTAGGTGTAAATACACCACACTGAACTGAAATCCAAACCCCTCTCGGTACAGTTGTCGAAAATCGGCAGGAAGACTGATCGGTAACAGGTCTCAGAAGCTTACTGAATAAGATCTTCGAATAAAGAACCGAAAATGACGTCACTACCGAGGTTAACCACTGCACCGATAGGTATGAACGATACAAAATAGGGTCCCAGGAGTAGACCGCTACCTTCTGATGAAGGGGCTGCTCACTGAATTCCTAAATCCGATCTTCACCGAGTATGTAGAGCATATATTATCACCAACAACTTTCAGATTGCGCAATGATCACCATTCAAAGATATGTGAAATTAGAACTCATACTGAGGCGTTCAGACAGTCGTTTTTCCCTCGCGCGATTCGCGAGTGGAAGAGAGGGGGGGGGGGGGGGGGGAAATTTGACTTTGGAGCGAATTGTGCCCTCTGCCACACACCGCTTGGTGGCTAGATAGTATATATGTAGATGCAGAATTGGGTTTTCTTAATGATAATAGGTGTAGCAATATACACATCTGTTTTTTAATTCTAGAGTTTCTAACTGACCGAGTTTTGCCCTCTTTTCCTCTATGATGTTCTTTAAGTGTGGTGCAGACTGACCTCTGAGTCTGTCCAATGTAGCAAGACTGACACCTCCGGCATATGATCTTATAAACCTCACTTTCGTGATGGCTGGTTGTGTGTGTTCTGCAATGAACAAGCAGCTAACTATCTGACGCCCAGAACGAAGATTATGATTACTTTAAGGAAAACACGTGAAAGGTTGACCCGACTTGGTACATCGTTTGTGATTCCCAAACAAAAAGTTTTATTTAATAACAATTCTATCATGAACCAACTGAGTGTTGCCAAGATTCTTGTCAAAAACATACAAATAGTTAAGATCTTTAAATCAAATTCATAATGTATAATGACATTTTCATTACACATAAAATAAGAGATAGTATTCAACAATGTCAACTGTGCAATACAACACCATTCTGTCATGAACCATCTGGCAGTTACCAGTAATCTTGTGAAACACATGCAAATAGTTAAGATCATTAAATTAAATTCACGATGTATAAGTTCGTTTCATTACACACAAAATTACAAATAGTACTCAAAAATGTCAACTGTGCAACACAATGGTCGTCCGATTATAAACAATTAATTAATTAAATAAACGTGCAGCGGTACTCTGTCACCACAACTAAATCGCAACTGTGGCCAATCCCACAACAGGACTTGAGTATATGTTCAGCGAACATTTAAAAAAAAAAATTAAAAAGCATACATCTCCACTGGTTATTCTGCTATCATATCGACAAGATACAGCCAAGCTGCCCAAAGGCTACCCACATGCGCCGGCCAGAGTGGCCGAGCGGTTCTAGGCGCTACAGTCTGGAGCCGAGCGACCGCTACGGTCACAGGTTTGAATCCTGCCTCGGGCATGGATGTGTGTGATGTCCTTAGGTTAGTTAAGTATAATTAGTTCTAAGTTCTAGGCGACTGATGACCTCAGAAGTTAAGTCGCATAGTGCTCAGAGCCATTTGAACCAACCTATTCACATGTAAGATCGAAGCAACAGCAGTACTTCGCTGACTGCCCACAAGCTTATTCCATATAAATCACGTTAAGTACTTAAATAAACTAGCAAGCCACTAAAAACAATTAAAATGATAGTGACAATTAAACCCTTAATTTTTTTTAAAGGAAATAAAGATACTCAGTTCTTAGTTTGCCCAAAAACTTTCATCACGTGCCCACAAGTGCCTTACAATAAAAGAAATATTGAGTCAATTACTCCCTAATTCGGTGGCACCCCCAGCCGTAGCTCGATACCAAAAGAGTAACAACAAACTTCTCAACTTGAGGCCGGAACGGGAGATCCGTAGAATCATGTGTGACCTGCCAACACTTCAGCCTCGTTCAATCACAGGAAAGCTGCCAAAGCAGAAGGAAAATGCGTCCGTGTCACAGACCAGCAGGACAGCAACGTGTCAACCGCTGCCGATACAAGGCTGTCAGTATATATCAAACAAAAAACAGCAAAACAAGTTTGATAAAAATTAACATACACAGCAATACTTAAATCGGCAGTTAAGGATTCAACTATAAAAACTTCAGTATGGGAGTGGCCCGCTTGCCAGCAATAACAAGAAGCAATGTACAAGGTCATTAAAAAGAATAATTACATAACAATTCAGTCAAGATTTACTGTGGCCTCTTAGGGGCTAATAGACAGTATAATTCGGATACACACCAAATTGCAGATGGCCGGTTAAAGTGTACACCTATAACACGAAGGACTATGAGGTCCACAAAAACCAGATATTACAATCAATAATATCAAATACTCAATAACAATAAACCATGATTAACATTGCAAAATATTATCTTAGCGCATGTTTAAAATTCCAGATTGAGACTTGTAGCCTCAAAGGTGTGACCGAAGGGCATTAAGAAAATGAATTCCTGGGCAGATCACACTTTGCAGAATTGACGGTCTTTAAGTACAGTACTTACTAAATAGTCTTCATAGCTAATTTCACCAAAAATGCCAAGGAGGCCAGTAGCTTCAGGATTCCAGGTAGGCACAAGATAATACTGCCCTACTGCTCGTTGCTGCTAACAAGTTGTTCAACACATCTCTGCATATTTAGCACACAACGATTGACTGAAGCAAGTTGTAACACGATGAGAGCCACTCCTTGCCCACTAAATTCGCCGGTAGCAACGGACAGCGCAGCAGTAAAACGCGGGCCCCTTCGGCCCAACCGTCAACGATGTTAATTCGTTGCAATCGCCAGGACGCCTAGTACTCAGGCAAACCCGTCCAGCTTCATGTCCGACACATCGCTCAACTCCACGCGCAGCCCTTAACGGTCACACAATCCAGCAAAGATCACACGACAAGCACCAGAGTCGCTGGAACCCGCGCACAAGTGGCGCCAGTAGGATCACCCGCTCACCCTCACAGTAGTCGCCGCGGCTCATCCTCCTTCGCTCAAACTGAAAGATCCCCCCATCAAGAAGGGAAGGTACATTAACAGACAAATATCACCTGTCTAAGATGCACTCAGAAGGCCTTCCCAGGGGTTAACTCCTTAACTAGCAAATTAGCCGACCCCTAAACCTCGATGGACCCACAATATGAGGGATCAACTTACCAACACCAGCACCATTCTGAGGTGAGCACGCACCTTCCTCAAGCTTTTGCAAAGACCTAAATGATTACCCACTATGGGGTTATAGAAATAATGAAAGATGTAGGGAACTAACTCGACAAGGACACACATCCTTGGCTCACCGAGTTCACTTACTTGTTTACACAAAATCCCATCCCTTAACAAACACTTCGGGACACAGCTTCCAGACAACAATTACCTCCTAATGGGTCACCACAGCGGATTTTGATCCTGCTTGGCCTTAAGGCTACTAAAAAATTGAGGCACTTCAGCTAACACATCACACACAATACCATAAGGTTCCGCAGCCTCACCTTCAGCTCCTGGATCCTCCTGTTCAAACATGCGACTAAGCGCATCTGCCACCTGTTACCGGAGCCTTTTTGGCTGATATGTGGACAGCCCATCTCGCAATCCTACCATTTTTCTGGATGTAACCAGAATCCAACCGAGTGCCTGATTGTCGATTTCTAAATCAAATTCTCTGGGTTCAAGACAAAATTTGAAAGGTGAATAGAACGGCTAAGGCCTCACACCCATTAACCAAACAGCTAAGTTCGAGGCTCCACAATCACCTCGAAACAAATGCTAAAGAACATCTTTCACCCAGATCCTCCTGGAGAAGAACCATGGCGACGCCTGCGTCAGTCTGGACAATAAATCTCTTGTCGAAGTCAGGCACAGCCAACACCGAATGATTCGTGATGGCGGTCTTAATGGCCTGGACAGCACACTGCCGACTTTCTCCCCACACAAAGCTCTTTCCTTTCCTGGCAAGTTATTTAGGGGAGCAGCAAGTTGGGCGAAATTGGGAACGAATTTACTAAAATAATTAGCCAGTCCTGTAAACCTGACCACCACCTGTTTTACTCCTACGTGGAGGAAATTTTTGCAGTCCATTGTTCGTTCCTGATCGATGCTACTGTCATCACCTGAAACAAGGTGCCCAAAAATGACATCTGGCGCCTGGCGAGGGTAATCTTGGACGGCTTCACTGTTAAGCCAGCGGAACGAAGTCTGGACAACACCTGACCAACTCGAGAAAGACGTTCCTCGAACAAACGGCTATAGACAACCTTATCATCAAGGTACTTGTAAACACACACAAATTTCAAATCCCGCTAAACATGGTCCAATAAACGAGAAGAACAGCGGCTGCAGTTGCCAAGCCGAACGGCACTCTATTAAACTCGTACAGATTCCAGTCCATGGAAACTGCGTTGACATGCTTAGATCTTTAGTCAAGGGACTCTGGTAATGGGCTTGATTCAAGTCGAACATACAGAAGCAACAAGCCCCAGAAAACCACGTAAAACAGTTTCGAAGATCAGGCAAGGGGATTGATCCCAAAATGACTTTCTTATGTGGGGCCCTGTAATCAACCACCGACTTATAGTCCTGTCCCTGAGCTTCAGGGACAAAGGAATATTGGTAAAGCATACAGTGAAGCAGAAGGCCTAATTAACCCATCTCGCAACATAGCACTGACTTTCTGCCTCAAAATTCTCAGTTTAGATGGCGAAAGACGATAAGGGGCCTGTCGAACTGGAACATCATCAAATTAGACGAATACTGTATTGAACCAAATTAGTAACAATTAGTTTTTCTAATAATTTCCGGGTATGCAGCCGGATCACGTCGACATTCTGCCACGATATTTCGGCCCAGAGACGTCCGGCCATCATCAGGTGAGTACACAACTACTGAAGAGCCCAGGTGCAGTCGCGGTATTTATACCGATTCTCGCGCACGTGTTGACATGCGCGGCATAGCCGAGTTGTACGTGCTGCCCTCGGTGGTGAAAGTAAAAGAACATCTAGTCATTGAGTATCGAATGACGCTGTCTATTCCGCTGTGAATGTATAACTTTAATAACAGGATTCCAAGTTTTATCCAGTTGAAATCCGGATTTTGGCATTCCGTAATCAAGGAATCAGTGGAAATACGTCTTGCCGATAATCTTATAAATCGTGACAACGGCTTTCAACTGGATAAAACTTGGAATCCTGTTATTAAAGTTATACATTCACAGCGGAATAGACAGCGTCATTCGATACTCAATGACTAGATGATCTTTTACTTTCACCACCGAGGGCAGCACGTACAACTCGGCTATGCCGCGCATGTCAACACGTGCGCGAGAATCGGTATAAATACCGCGACTGCACCTGGGCTCTTCAGTAGTTGTGTACTCACCTGATGATGGCCGGACGTCTCTGGGCCGAAATATCGTGGCAGAATGTCGACGGGATCCGGCTGCATACCCGGAAATTATTAGAAGAACAAATACGCCGGGAAAATTTCAGAAGTCACAACAATCAGTTTGTCGGACAAGAAAATCCGGATACTCCTGCAACAGGTCCAACAACTCTCTCGCCTGTCCTGTCTGAAGGTGATCAACTGCAAGCTCCATGATTTTGCAACTTACAAAATTAGTGAGACTCGGATTGCGATAATAACAGAGGGGTGTCTTCGGTGCTGGAGAACATTTAAAGAACAAGGTACCATTCGTAAAACCAAGGACCAGCCCGGTCCGCCGAATAAAATCGCAACGAAGCAATAAGGTGACCGCTAAGTCCTTAACTACGAGAAATCTTAACTACGAGAAATCCGATTGGCCATGAAACATTATAAACGGACCAACTACCGCGTTTCTCGCCAAACAGGCCTCGGGGTTCTCACAGCAGGGCACTCGCGCACGAGGTGTTCACTCACACCGCAACGAAAACAATGCTTGCAACTGGACCAATCAGATGCGGATCGTGGTTTGTTACCCCACGGAATAAAAGCCGTCTTAGGTCCACTTCTATATGACACGCGCCGCTCGTCGGAAAAGGACAGTGCCTCAAATGTATCTAGCAATTCCAAAAATTCATCAAAATTAGTCGGGTGGCTCACAAGCACCAAGCGAGACCGATCCTCTGGGCGCATGCCGTCTAAAATATTGGAGATACTGTTAGATTCGGTAATCTCCTTATCGAGTGCTGACATAGCCATACGCTCTCGTTATAGATATTGACTCAATATCTCGGAAGATGCCTGCAATCGCTAGTAATACGTCGGCTCAAGTTCACTGCGCATACGCGCTAACAAATATTTGTCTCTAATTTGAGCTCTGAGCTGTACTATGAAATCCTGAAGCCTCAAGGTTTCAGAAACCAAGATACTCAGTGTCCCTTTTGTCAATAGATAAAGCAAGGAAATGGTCACGTGGTGCGGTATATGCAAGGCACCAGAATGAGACTCAAACCGGGCAAGTAGCCACTGCACTTCTTGTACTTGATGAAAATCATCAATAGATAACTAGCAATTTGGAGAAGTGATCAGAGAGCAAACTACCAAGACCTCAGGCATCGGACCGCTAATCATCAAGGAGCTGATTACAACTTAAAACTTCCTGCTCTGACCCCACACCCTCGTATTCTAAACTCGGGGATGCCGCCCTAACCTGCAAGTCCCTTACCTGTTTAAGTAACTGTTTAACTCCTTGCCTCTCGGAATCCATAAGTTCAATATGACTGAACCCGATTAAGCGATTCCCGCAATGTGCTAGGCGCTCCTGTGTCCAAGGAGACGTAGTGCGACATGATCAGAAGTTGGTAGGCATGTTTCTACATCAGAAACATGATATCCATATACAGGTTTCGCGCCTGTCGCAAAAGTGAGGCGCGAGTAGCGCGACTACGTAGAGGCAAACCAGGTTTGCTTTAAATACACGTAACGGTCGTGAGCGTTAGTTGCCTTTGAGATTGGGCGTGATGAGTTGATGTTAGTCAAGAATGCCTTTAAAGGCGACAAAGATACCATTATCAGCACCTCAATGAGCTTGATCGAGGTCATGTAATAGTGCTACGAGCATATGGATGTTCCTTTTGCGATATTACGAAAGACTTGACAGGAATGTAACCACTGTAAATGATTGCTGGCAGCGGTAGTCATGACAAGTCTGGGCTGCGGATGGCCATTGTGCATCTGCTGCAGCAATATGAACAGAAGTTGGCACCAAAATTACACAACGAACTGGTACAAATCGGTTACTTCAAGGACAGCTCAGAGCCAGACCCCCTGTAACGTACATTCCACCGACCCCAGATCACCGTCATTTCCGACTTAAGTTGTGTTACGCGAGAGCTCATTGGAGGGCAGAGTGTAGGTCTGTTGTCTTTTTGATTAAATCTGGTACTGCCTCCATGTCAGCGATGTCCGCGTATTGGTCAGGAGGCCAGTTGATGGCCTGCAACCAAACTGTCTTCATCCTAGACACAATGGACCTACACCTGGGGTGCGATTTCGTATATCAGCAGGAGAAATCTCATGTTATCCTCCGCACCTGTACAACACAATGCCTGCAGATTTATATGAAACATTCTGGCGACTACATCGGTTATTTCTACATAGATCGGCCTTACCATTTTCGAGATCCTCAAGAAAATTTAATTTTAAACTAGAAAAATCCTGTATTAGTTTCTCTTTATTTCATTGCTTATATGCTTCCTCAGCTTGAGGTTACTCAGTGTGAGGTCTGCAGCTTTTCTGTTCTTGTTACTGTTAATGGCATCTTCGATCTCTTCTGTGGTCTATGGGACCCATTCCGTGGTTGTTTGTGGCATTGTTTCCTCTATCCTCTGGTCTCCCTCTTAGTCATTCCTAGTTCAGGATGTTGTCGAAGTGCGTCTCCCATGTTTTCATATCAATGCAATAATAATTCTAGAACAATAACCCACTGTACCAACGCACATGTAACATCCTGCCCTATACAGGGTGTTACAAAAAGGTACAGCCAAACTTTCAGGAAAAATTCCTCACACACAAATAAGGAAAAGATGTTACGTGGACATGTTTCCGGAAACGCTTAATTTCCATGTTAGAGCTCATTTTAGTTTCGTCAGTATGTACTGTACTTCCTCGATTCACCGCCAGTTGGCCCAACTGAAGGAAGGTAATGTTGACTTCGCTGCTTGTGTTGACATGCGATTCATTGCTCTACAGTACTAGCATCAAGCACATCAGTACGTGGCATCAACAGGTTAGTGTTCATCACGAACGTGGTTTTGCAGTCGGTGCAATGTTTACAAATGCGGAGTTGGCAGATGCCCATTTGATGTATGGATTAGCACGGCGCAATAGTCGTAGCGCGGTACGTTTGTATCGAGACAGATTTCCAGAACGAAGGTGTCCCGACAGTAAGACGTTCGAAGCAATTGATCGGCTTCTTAGGGAGCACGGAACATTCCAGCCTATGACTCGCGACTGGAGAAGACCTTGAACGACGAGGACACCTGCAATGGACGAGGCAATTCTTCGTGCAGTTGACAATAACCCTAATGTCAGCGTCAGAGAAGTTGCTACTGTAGAAGGTAACGTTGACCAAGTCACTGTATGGAGAGTGCTACGGGAGAACCAGTTGTTTCCGTACCATGTACAGCGTGTGCAGGCACTATCAGCAGCTGATTGGCCTCCACAGTTACACTTCTGCGAATGGTTCATCCAACAATGTGTCAATACTCATTTCAGTGCAAATGTTCTCTTTACGGATGAGGCTTCATTCCAACGTGATAAAATTGTAAATTTTCATAATCAACTTGTGTGCGATGACGAGAATCCGCACGCAATTGTGCAATCACGTGATGAGCACAGATTTTCTGTGAACGTTTGGGCAGGCATTGTTGGTGATGTCTTGATTGGGCCCCATTTTCTTCCACCTACGCTCAATGTAGCACGTTATCATGATTTCATACAGGATACTCTACCTGTGCTGCTAGAACATGTGCCTATACAAGTACGACACAACATGTGGTTCGTGCACGATGGAGCTCCTGCACATTTCAGTCGAAGTGTTCGTACGCTTCTCAACAACAGATTCGGTGACCGATGGATTTGTAGAGGCGGACCAATTCCATGGCCTCCACACTCTCCTGACCTCAACCCTCTTGACCTTCATTTATGGGGCCATTTAAAAGCTCTTGTCCACCCAACCCCGGTACCAAATGTAGAGACTCTTCGTGCTCGTATTGTGCACGGCTGTCATACAAGACGCCATTCTCCAGGGCTTCATCAGTGAATCAGGGATTGCATGCGACGGAGGGGAGGACATTTTGAACATACCCTGTAACAAAGTGTTTGAAGCCACGATGGTACTTTCTGTTGCTGTGTGTTTCCATTCCATGATTAATGTGATTTGACGAGAAGTAATAAAATGAGCTCTAACATGGAAGGTAAGCGTTTCCGGACACATGTCCACATAACATATTTTTTTCTTTGTGTGCGAGGAATGTTTCCTGAAAGTTTGGCCGTACCTTTTTGTAACACCCTGTATACAGTACTACTGTAGCAACACCATTTCGGAATGAAACACCCTTATTCCTATTCACAAGTCGCAAGTTGCAACCTACCCAACAGACACATGGGAAACGTATCGTACGAGATTTCTTACGAGTGTAGTGCTCATTACCTTACCTGAGCACAGTGTCTCAAGACGATAAACAAAACAGACCAGCTGCCTACAGTCACCTCCAGCTTAGTCCAAAGCCATAGACTGGGTGCATTGTGCAACCGGCCAGCCGAGAAACTACCGGTCGCCGGAGGCCGAGCTAATCCTACGCCCCCTCACATAGAATCCTCACTTAAAAAATCCGAAACGGGGATGTTGTTTTGTCAATACACATCAAATTTCTCACGTGAAATGCAGACTCCTCCCGTTTAAAAGAGATATTTTCAAAGATAGAAGAAATCGGACCATAGCCGCGAGGGGTAGCCGCGCGGTTTAAGGCGTCTTGTCACAGTCCCCGCGACTCCCCCTGGCGGGGTTCATAGTCCTTCCTCGGGCATGGGTGTGGGTGTTGTCGTTAGTGTAAGTTACTTTAAGTTAGATTAAGTAGTGCGGAAGCTCAGGGACCAATGACCTCAATAGTTTGGTCCCATATCACGTTACCACAAATTTCCTTTTACAATCGGACCATAAACGCGTTTTCAAGTCTCCAAAGTATCGTTATTTGTTGTGAAAATCCTGTACAACACTATGGCGTAGGCTACATTTTCTGTAAGTATTATCTCATCGGGTGGGATAATCTGTTCTTACCTGCCACGTCCTTCATCACATGACTACTATATTAAACACACGAAGCTTCTCTAGGTAATAGCACAGAGAAGTAGTAAATATCATGTTTATATACACGCATCAAAAAATGTTTTGCATCACCTCGGTTCCCTGAAGGTAGACGTTGACTGTGGATATTATATCACAGACACAGTCCATTTGACTGTTCAGAGATGACAATAAACACGCCCTATGATGTAAACAACCATTCATGAGCAGCGCCTATTAGACGGAGGGGGCCCTACAGCCGATCAGTTCCAGTCATTCGACCAGGAAGGAGATACACGTCTCGTGTTGGCTGTAGTTTAACAATGACTAGACGGTCAATACCGCGGTTCGATCGCGTCCTCATTGTTACTTTGTGCCAGTACGGTCTCTCAACAAGGGAACTGTCCAGGCATCTCGGAGTGAACGAAAGCGATGTTGTTTGGACATGGAGGAGATACAGCGACACAGGAACAATCGATGATATGCTTCGCTCAAGCCCCCAAAGAGATACTACTGCAGTGGATGACCGCTACCTACGGATTATGGCTAGGAGGACCCCTGACAGCAACGCCACCGGACCTTAATAGTGGAAAGAGACGTGGTGTCGAGGCGAAACGGCGAAATTATCCCGCACATGAGCAATGCAATCTAACATCGGACCATGACTTCTGTGAGAGAGAGGAAGCTTACCTGGGGCGGCAGTAAACTGCGATAGGACTGTTACATCTCCTCTGACTACTGACCGTGGTGTTTATTTCCTTGTAAGATATACATTTTCGGTTGCTGACGATCAATTTATAGGACTGTTTTGAACATACCATAACTTGCGAATCGTAATCGGACTTGAACTTCATAAACAACAGGCGTCATACACCTCCAGAAACCTATGCAGCGTTATGTGTTACAAAGAATTAGTGCTTTCTTTGGTGTGCAGGCAGTTCTTTTATCATCATACAGTTTGTCACCGTAGTTAATGGGAGAGAAACCTGCAGGGAGAATGTACGTCATGCGCTGGAAATGTGTTTCTTACATTGGAATATTAACAGCGTTGCATCATTACAGTGTTTTTCAGTGCACAACAATATAGCCCTTGGAATGTGTTTATGTTCCACGATCTCTCTTTCCGATATCTTCTTGGTATGGACACCAAACATAAGAACAACCTTTCAGAACTGTTAGCACCTTAGCACGAGCGATGTACGTAAAATGTTACAAACTCCTTTTCCAAGTCACTGACAGCGGTTTGTGAGATACTGCAAACCCTGTGTGTGTACATTCGCTTGACAGTTGTCATGTTTCCGGAGTTTGTGCAGCGTGGTGTGTAATTTCACATGTCAAACACCACTCCCATGTATTTGATGCTCGACTATGCAATTGCCTGTTTCTTCATAAGATGCATTCTCCATTGCTTGTGATGGTTTTATAGGACTGATGCGAGCAATTCATAATTTATGAACCGTAATAGATTGTGAGCACTGGACGTTATACACCTCCGGTATGTATACTGTGCATGTATCATGAAGAATCTATGTTTCTCTTTGGTGGAGAAGGAATTTGTTTTATCATCTTAAAGTTTGTCACCGTAGTGAGTGGGACAGAAAATCTGCAGGATGCATGTATGACAGGTGTTGAACATATGTGTCCTGCAATAGTAAGAGCGTTGAATAATATTTCAATAATAATTCGGAAACCACATGGCTTAAACATTTTAGCGTGTTGGACATACTGCACAGTCGTCTATCTACATTCGCAATCTAGTATATGGTACTCGCAAAGTAGTGGAGGGGTGGCTTAGCAATCATACAAGAAATAGGAAGAATGCGGCAGTGTTGCTTGGTGTTGAAATTGCGGAAAAGCTGGTGAAATTGCAAAAAACTGATCGCACTGTGAACTGTGTTGCTTATTGCAGTACATCTCCCCTATCGACGGTGTCTTTTTCATCCCATCCGTTCACTGCTACGCTGTTGATTACCACACAATTATCGACTGACACCACTTTTCTGAGACTGAGTGGTGGGAGCAATACCTTCCGGAGATTGCCAACACCGAAACACTGATCGCGTACATGACTGCAGTATGAGGAATCAATGCTCTTAGTCTCTTCGAAACGCAACACCAAGACACCTGTTACTCTGTACCTGTGGAAGATGAGATTAAAAGTAGAGATCATCTCAATCGTACAGATGTTTGGAAATGCTCCACAATGCCGCAAACTCTTCCAGTTTCCATATGTAGCGATGTCTTCCACATTTTTGTCAATAAGAAACACCACCTCTGTCTTCTATTTCAACCATCTTGTGCGTTGTGAGAGCAGCGTAGTTCACACCATGCGATGTCCAGCTCTCTGTAAGAGCCAATGGATCGAAACGTGTTAATGCCAGTTTAGCACCTGACACAGACTTCAGAGTCATTGTAGAAAAACACAGTATATGGCTGTGTACCCAGCTATAGGCATAAATTGATTTGATGTATTACAGCAAAAATAACCAATGTTTCAAACTGCTTATGAAACAACATCACAAGAACCCTTTCCTTGTGACTGTAGTCGACAAGGTCTTCCTCCAGCAGACTCGGCAAAACTTCGCACAGCGCCGTGGAAGACACTTCGATCACTAGTCGCCTGCTCCAGAGATGATAATGATGATGATGATGATGATGTTTGGTTTGTGGGGCGCTCAACTGCGAGGTGTTCAGCGTCCGTACAAAGCCCCAGTCTTTACACGGTCCAGTCTAGCCACTTTTACGAATGATGATGAAATGATAGGGACAACACAAGCATCCAGTCCCCGGACAGAGAAAATCTCCAACCCGGCCGGAATAGAATCTGGGACCCCGTGATCCAGAAGCAGCAACGCTAGCCACTAGACCATGGACAGCGGACGTCTGCTCCAGTGGACCGATACATGTATATTTAATGGGACCACCACATAAGGTCAATGTCAACACGTAGACGGTATTTGCTTCCCCGTTAGAATGGTAGAGAGAAGTGGTAAAATCTTACTGAGTACGTTAGCGAAGTTTCTATATGTCGTAGTTTTACTCCGTTGGATGTAACAAAAATAACGAGGGGAGAGAGAGAGAGTGATACTGTGCCGTCAACGAAAAGTCGGTCGCCAATACACTGTCGCACTTCTAGCGTGCTAATCAGAGGAACACGATAAAGGAGATTAGAACATGTACAGAATAATATTTATAGTTCGTCATTCTATATCGATGAATTGTAAATATTATGCTTCTGAATTTCTGCCTGCACTCCGCGTATGCTCTGTATGGTTGTGAATTTCCTTCTGTACGTTAGTGTGCTATTTTTCTTGTTGTGATCGCTCTCTATCTGTCAGCCTTGTAACTAATGGAATAGTGTTTAGTGTTGTCGGAACGTGATGAGATTTCGAGGGGATTAGCTGGGGTCTGTAACTTGGTGAACGACATTTCTTATTCGTCGAAATCCGAAACCAGGTGGATTGAAATTAGGGGGGGGGGGGGGGGTTGAGAGGTAATCTCTAAACCATTTCTTCTAAGTATTGTGGGTAAATCTATTACGACCTGTCACACACGTCTCGCGAAGTGACTGCAATGAGTAAATTACGGGCTAATATGAATGTTTCTACAGAGAGTCAGTCAGCAGCAGAAGTTCCGTCTTCCGTTTTCTCGATAAGTAGGAGACAACATTCTTTCATGCGTTTTGTGTGCCTATATATGGATGGGCCGACGTCTTAATAGGTAGACCAAATTTACACTTGTATGTTACTTCGCAAGCCAATGGACGGTATACGGCGGAGTGTATTTATGACACTACTGGTCATTCCCTTTCGTATTCCACTCTCAAATAGAGAGAGAGAAAAATACTACCTATACGCCTCCCTATCAGCGGTAATTTCTCGCGTCTTCGTGGACGTTATGCGAAATGTACATTGGTGGCAGTAGAATCCATCTGCGATCAGCTTCAAATATCCGGTCTTAATAGTATTCCACCAAATGAAAGTCGTCTTCTCACCAGGTATTTCAGTTTGCGTTCTCGCAGCATCCGTCCACTGATTTGGTGGGAGCCAATAAGAACGCTTCGCTAGGGTTGTATTCTGAAGGAAACTTTGGTCTGCAGAGTCACACACGTTTGGGATGTGGCGGTCAGTAGACAGATATTTTTTATTATCGCTCACTGCGTCAGCCTTCCTTGGATATTTCGAAAACACATGCTGCATGGATGAGGGAAGAATTTTCTCAACGCCCTGGTATTTATCCCACTGAGATTTAAACGCCCAGTCCTACTATGAAGGATAGGACAACTTTTACGAGTCTGGGACCAATAACAGCTATCCGGCACAGCGAGCGACGGGTTGCCGGCCCGCAGCGGCACTGGTGGGCGATTGTAGTGGCAACTATTGACATGCAGTCCAATGGCGGAGATGTCGTGGGTGTGGTGAAGAGAGTGAGCCTTCCTACTGTAAGCAAGCTGTTTAGGTGTAAGTAGGCTGTTTAGGTTTTTATGTTGTTAACGTCACGTAGCGCTCTGAAGAAAATTACTGACAGTGCTGTGTGCAGTCTGTGGCTGGTTTGCATTGTTGGAATATTTGCCATTGTAGTGTTTGGCAGTTGGATGTGAACAGCGCGTAGCGTTGCGCAGTTGGAGGTGAGCCGCCAGCGGTGGTGGATGTGGGGAGAGAGATGGCGGAGTTTTGAGAGCGGATGATCTGGACATGTGTCCATTAGAGAGAGTAAATTTGTAAGACTGGATGTCATGAACTGATATATAATGACTTTTAAACACTATTAAGGTAAATACATTGTTCGTTCTTTATCAAAATCTTTAATTTGCTAACTATGCCTATCAGTAGTTAGGGCCTTCAGTAGTTAGAATCTTTTATTTAGTTGGCAGTATTGGCACTCGCTGTGGTGCAGTAGTTCGAGTAACGAAGGTTTTTGTGAGGTAAGTGATTCATGAAAGGTGTAGGTTATTGTTAGTCAGGGCCATTCTTTTGTAGAGATGATTGAAAGTCAGATTGCGTTGCGCTAAAAATATTGTGTGTCAGTTTAGTGTTGATCAGAATGAGAAAAGAGCAGAATGTCTGAGTACGTTCAGCTCTGCTCAGCTGTTTGAAAATCAAATAACGTAAGGGGTTTATCAGCACAGTCATTCATTAATTTTTCGAAGGGGAGGTTTCACTACAACCCCCCATAGAGTGAAAGGTCGCAGCAGGAATAATTCGGAAGCAGTATACCAGAGGTCTAAGTGACTTACTTCCACCAGCATGAAAAGGCAACCGAGAGACAGAACGCAATTAGCGTTGGATGTCTTCCGCTATTTGACAACAGTTACCATTCATTTTGGTATCTGAGGAAGTGACTACCTAGTCAGTGGGAAGCCTCCAGAGACGACAAATAAGAATCTGTTAACGGTTACCTGGCGAGAGTAATCCGACTGCTGGAAAAAAAAATACTCACCAAGCAAAGGGATTATCTTGATCAAATAAACTAATTAACCTTTTCATTTTGCTATCAATGACTTGGCACCATGCGTATGGAACCTATGGCGAGAATACCATGGATACGATTCGAGAGTTGTAGCGGTAATCAGACGTTTCTTCGTTGTAGCGAGATCTTCCATTAAGGAATTCCGCAAAGGAATTTTAATCTCCCACCTAAACAAGGAGCGATGATCAGCGTAATAAAATGAGCTACATTTCCAAATTTAGAAGGTGTCACAGAGCATTAATCTGAGTCGGCATGTAGCTCCTAACATGGTGTGTTATTTTAAGTTATTGGTTTTACTGATGTGAGAAGCCGTTGATTTTTGGGGCTTTAACTTTTACATATGGACATACAGACTGTTCCCAATACCTGTCATGTGGAGACATCTTTACTCAATGAATCGCTAATGTGAAGTTTGTTTGTCCTTCTTAAGAAGACAAGTTTAAATCCGTCGAAACTGTGGTAAAGGTTATTTGAAAACCACCAGTCATCCAACTGGTTGCCTGTCTATTGTACCTGCTGTTCTTTAACCGCTGCTGCAGTGTGGCCATGATCAAAATACACACACAAAAAAAAGTTTTTCATCAACTCTGCTGCGAGAGTTCTGGAACCTGTACAGAAAATTGGAATGGAGATCAACATAAACATCATTTCCGCCCTTTTTATTGCTCATGAAAATCACAAATTGCATGTTGTACTACCAAACAGCGGGACCTTCAGAGGTGCTGGTCCAGACGTACTTTGCACTCGCAGGACAATGTGTCTAAGGCGTTTAGCCTGACCGGGTTGCTTCCAAAAACGTCTCCGACGATTGTCTGGTTGAAGGCATAGGCAACACTCATCGGTGAAGAGAACGTGATGCCAATCCTGAGCGGTCCATTCGGCATGTTGTTGGGCCCATCTCTACCGCACTGCATGGTGTCGTGGTTGCAAAGATGGACTTCGCCAAGGACGTCGGGAGTGAATTTTCACATCATGCAGCATATTGCGCACAGTTTGAGTCGTAACATAACGTCCTGTGGCTGCACGAAAGGCATTATTCAACATAGAGGCGTTGCTGTCAGGGGTCCTCCGAGCCATAATCCGTAGGTAGCGGTCAACCACTGCAGTAGTATCCCTTTGCGGCTTCAGCGAGGCATATCATCGACTGTTCCTGTGTTTCTGTATCTCCTCCATATCTCCTCCATATCCGCTTTGGTTCACTCCGAGATGCCTGGACAGTTCTCTTGTTGAGAGACCTTCCTGGCACAAAGTAACAATGCGAACGCGATCGAACCGCGGTATTGACTGTCTAGGCATGGATAAACTACAGACGACACAAGACGTGTATCTCCTTCCTGGTCGAATGACTGGGACTGTTCGGCTGTAGGACCCCCTCCGTCTAATAAGCTCTGCTCATGAATGGTTGTTTACATCGTTGGACGGCTTTAGTGTCATCTCTGAACAGTCAAAGGGACTGAGTCTCTGATACCATATCCACAGGGAACCGGGATGATGCAAAACATTTTTTGATGTGTGTATATAAACGTGATATTTACTACTTCTCTGTGTTATTTCCTAGAGAGGCTTCGTGTGTAACAAAACATTTGCTGACTTTAAGAGAGTTCGAAAGTGAGGAGGCATCCTGTGACAGAGGTAGCGCATGCTTTTAGCACTCTGTCATCAGCCCAAAATGAGTTTAATATACTAGTCATGTGATGAAACGCGTTATGGTCCGATTGTAAAATGAAATTTGTGGTAACGTGATATGGGACCAAACTGCTGAGGTCAGTGGTCCCTGAGCTTCCGCACTACTTAATCTAACTTAAACTAACTTACGCTAACGACAACACCCACACCCATGCCCGAGGAAGGACTCTAACCTGCGCCAGGGGGAGTCGCGGGGACTGTGACAAGACGCCTTAAACCACGCGGCTACCCCTCGCGGCTATGCCCAATTTCTTGTATCTTTGAAAATATAAGCGGGAGGAGTCTGCATCTCACGTGAGAAATTTGATGTGTATTGACAAAACAACATCCCCGTTTCGGATTTTTTAAGTGAGGATTCTATGTGAGGGGGCGTAGGATTAGCTCGGCCTCCGGCGACCGGTAGTTTCTCGGCTGGCCGGTTGCACAATGCACCCAGTCTATGGCTTTGGACTAAGCTGGAGGTGACTGTAGGCAGCTGGTCTGTTTTGTTTATCGTCTTGAGACACTGTGCTCAGGTAAGATAATGAGCACTACACTCGTAAGAAATCTCGTACGATACGTTTCCCATGTGTCTGTTGGGTAGGTTGCAACTTGCGACTTGTTAGTAGGAATAAGTGTGTTTCATTCCGAAATGGTGTTGCTACAGTAGTACTGTGTATAGGGCATGATGTTACATGTGCTTTGGTACAGTGGGTTGATATTCTAGAATTATTATTGCATTGATATGAGAAAATGGGAGACGCACTTCGACAACATACTGAACTAGGAAGGACTAAGATGGCGACCAGAGGATAGAGAAAACAACCACGGAATGGGTCCCATTGATCACAGAAGAGATCCAAGATGCCATTAACAGTAACAAGAACAAAAAAGCTGCAGACCGTGAGAGACATTACAGTGAAAATTTAAAAGATACTGCCCAATTACTAACGTAAATGTGGACAAAACTCTACAATAAATGCATAGAAACACCTTCATTCCAGAACAGTGAGTAGTAAAAGTTCTAGATAAAGCGAAAGGAGACCCCAAGGACTCTAGCAAATACAGGGGCATAGCCCCAGAAAAGTTACCTTTCAAAGTGTTCACAAAAATAACAACAGAAGAATAAAGAAAACAGTCGACGAACACGTCCCCAAAACCAAAATTGGATTCAGGAAGGGAAGATCAACTCTGATTGCAATAGAAGTCCTGCTAAAAAGTGTATGGGAAGCCCTTGAAAACTGAGAAAAGTTTATATGGTATTATTAGTGACCAAAAAAACTAGAGGAAACCCTAGGAGAAAACACTGTACGGACACGAATCATAATTGGTGATTGGTTTTGTGGTTGTGCTGGTGGTGGAGATGAAGGTGAGGGTCAGGCTGTGTCAACGGCATCCTCTGGTGGGGGTGTTGTGAACTACATCAGTTGATCTCCACCCTTCAACGTGAACAAACAAAATTTGATATTCCCGCCAATAAATTTGAATTTCTCTCCTTTTTTTTAATTTCCTGCCAAAATTTCATTTTGGTGTAAGATTGTGCCTAAGAAGAGAATGAATACAAATGTCTCATTTCGTGCTGGTAGTTGTGAATTTACAGAGGATAATTTTATATCTTTAATTTTGTTGTGTAGGCAGCCAATTATTTGTGGTTATAACTATTATTTTTGGATACAGTTTTGGTTACAATGATTTCTTTCTCCACACAAGATGTATTAAGGAAAATTATATATGTACATTTTAACATGTACTTGAACAAAGCTATTTTATTAAGTGTAGGGTGGCATGAAGAATATCTGAAACTCCATCTGTGGCGGTAGGTTTTCTATGAATTTCAAAAGTATGCTTTTGGTTCAACTTTTTTCATTCCAAGATCAAGAAATCTGAGATCTTCATCTGTCTGATGCTCAACGGTAAATTTGATATTGGGGTGCATGTTATTTGTAATAGATCAGTTTATCTTTTAAATAGGAATTGACCTTGAAAAATTTATTTAAATTTTTGTAATGTGAATGTAAATATCAGCTAAGATGCCTGCAAGAGTGCTTCCTATGGTAGACGATCTGACTTTTTATACATTTTCTTTTTGAATGATAAGTAATTACTGTGTCCTAAAAATGGCTCTGAGCACTATGGGACTCAACTGCTGTGGTCATTAGTCCCCTAGAACTTAGAACTACTTAAACCTAACTAACCTAAGGACATCACACACATCCATCCCCGAGGCAGGATTCGAACCTGCGACCGTAGCAGTCGCACGGTTCCGGACTGCGCGCCTAGAACCGCGAGACCACCGCGGCCGGCTACTGTGTCCTAGAATTAACTCTCTCATCACTTTGCAAATTTGTTTTTTTCCTTAAATTGTAATTAACTATGTCAATAGTGTCAAGGATATGTATATTTGGCTACAGTGTATGTCCACGGATGCAAATCTGGCGTTGTTTTGTATGTGCACATGAGTGATCTCACTAATAACTTCTTGGAGATATCTGATGAAAAGTATTTTTCAGATGCTGAGAATATATTTAAGTTTCTCAGAAATATAATGGTCAGGACTGTTCTTGAATTAATACTAAGACGTATTGGGCGATGAACTTTATTAAGTTCTGACTGATATCTTAAATACTTGAACACGCTCAACGAACTGAGTTCGGACTGGCTGGCGACACTGCAGTGCATGCTCCACGAACAGTAATCGGCCCCACAGTTGGAAACATTCGGGAGGCTCTACCAAGTGTATTTAGATTTTTGCACTAGACCAAAGGGTCCAATTAATATTTTCGCATTTATTTTCGACGACAAATTGTGTGAAGGTTTTAGGTTCACATGTGAGTGTACTGAGACAACGATCGCATGTGGACAGATTGGTACCAACCAAAAATTCAATATCTGTTCTTTGTTTGCAAATGTTATTCGTAAAAGACATGGTTCAGAAACCAAATTCTCAAATGTGTTCCTCAAGGAAATCCTCCTGCCGGAGGTTCGTGTCCTTCCTCGGGCATGGGTGTTTGTGTTGTTCTTAACATACGTTAACTTAAGAAGTGTGTCAGTCTAGGGACCGATGACCTCAGCAGTTTGGTCTCTTAGGAATTTTCACGCATTTGAACATTTTTCTCAAAGAAAGAGACTTTTGGAACATCTCTTTTCCGAAAAGTATGTGTTCACTCCACCCGTAAAAACCTTCATAATAGTGTCAAAATAAATCAACTGTAACATGCTTATTTTCATAGCAAATACTCTTGCTACCAAAGGCATCGAATTTTTGACAATTTACTATCACAATAATCAATTGTTTTGAGAAAAGTACACCGAAACACGTCAGATTATGCTGCACTGCAAGAAGCACCGCGAGGCATGGGAATAATTACGCAGGTAGGAACATGTAGCAGCGCAAGGAACAGCCCGGTCAAGGGGTTAATTTAGATGATAAGAGGTTCATGCTTCTCTAGGTTCATGCTTCTCTGTGTTGGACATCAGCATCTGAGAAAACGTAGCTGGAGTTCTTACTTAATTTCGTAAGTGGAGGTTGATATACGGGTGTGGGGTCAATCGGCAGGTTTCTTACGTTATTTTGAAGAAAGGATGGTAAGATTTTGCTGATGCAGTCATCTATAGACAGAACTACTGCAATATTACCTTTATCTGCAGTAACAACGAGAGATTTGTTGTCTGTGGATTTTTATTAATGCCAGTGAGTATTTTTGAATTAGTTTTCCTTGAACTGTGTGTTGATTGTAGACTTCTTACAGTAATTTGCCTGGCTGTTGAACTTACAGTAGTTTTTTCATTTGGGCTTACTCCGGCTGAGTTTTATGCAGCCTGTATGGTGACAACTAATTCTGTAATGCTTTCGTCATTGAGCTTAGGAGGGATGCTATGTTTGAGACTTTTATTCAGTAAATCAAAGGTAGCTTCATCAAAGAAAATGCTGGTAGGTTTTACCACTCTTTGATGAAATTTAGGTTCTTATGTGTTGGGAGATAAGTAGGATAATGTGTTAATTTTGAGATAAATGACTGAACTTTCTTTTTACGTCTTGTGAAGAGGATTAGGTGTTCTTTGCTTATACGTGTCTATTAGTGTTACCTAAGATGTACCAGAAATCTTTTGAATGTGTTTTATTCTCAGCAACGTTTCAGTGTCTTCAAACTTAAAAGAACAAAAATGAAATATACTGTTTTTGTTTTCCCAATAACTTTACTTTCATCCACCTCACTATCTGTTCAGTACATTAACTTCATATAATGTATCTCATTAAAGCTTAGCTATAACTTCGAAAATAATTAGGATGCCAACTGCAGTGTTTGGACTAAAGAGCAGTATAAGCTGTCAAAATATGAAAAAGTATACTTCATGCAAAGTGATCTACAGTTTGAGGAGATTTCGACTTGTGCTTTGTTGGTACCATATCCGACGACCGCACATATATAAAACAAGCTGTTTATACTCTTTCATGTAGACTTTAGGTTTCCACGTTGGCCAAAATACTGCAGATGAAGACTGTAGCAGTCACCACTATCGCAACATTCAGCATCGAATCAGAAATAAATAAGGAAAGAAAAGGGCGGCGTGCATTCTGAATGGACTGTTCCGGCAGTCACCTTAATCAGTTTAGGAAACCACGAAAAACCTACATCTGGATGGCCAGATGAGTATTTGTACCTCTCTTCTCAAGAATATGATACCAGTGTTATAAGGACAGCGACATCTTGGTCGGTTTCAGACACTGTCGTACATGCTTACGATCCTGCTGACATGCTTTACTCGTTGACAAGTCATTTCATTCTAATTTGTTTCTGGTTTGGTTGTTACTTAGATAGGCTATCAAGTTATTAAAAGACCTTCGCACTCAGAGTAATAGTCGTTAGTACAGCTCTATAAACACTCAAGTCTAATTAATGAATCACAAATTGTCTTTAAATTACTGTCAGTGTAAACGTTACAAGCGGATATGTATCGCGGAAGTTACAAAGATACTCGTCCGAAAGGTCAGTTAGCCGGTTTCCTGTTTACTAAATAACGGTGTCGTTTCTTTCCAAATGAGCGGAACCGGTTGGAATGTCGTCTCAATTAAATTGGAAAACGTCTAGCATCGCTTTAAAATTGCCGTCATCCCTCTCTGACTTGATCGGAGATAAACCCTTCTTACAAAATAAATTTTATTACATTAGGATTAGTTAGAAATTAAAGACAGGCATTGCATGAGTGATATGGCAGAAAAAGGCACGTAATTTGTCTACCCATAGGCCGCAACAGGACAAGTTTTGGAATATACTATACGGTCGTCAGTCAGCCACTCGGTCACGTGCGCTCCTGCTGGAAGTAGATTTTCCGCATCTGTAATTATGGCAGAAGAGATGTCATTTATTAAGTCCGTGTTGTCTAAAACTTACGTATGGGAGTCTGAAAATCACTTATCCTTATCGCCATTGCATACGGTCCACTTGATACGAAACGTTCTCTAAAGTCTAAGCTACATCGGTGGTGCTACAGTGTGCTCTCACATTATTAATTAAATTTCCAAGAACTTGAAAAATTAAGGACGAGCGTGTGTAATGGCACGTGAATAATAAAAATCTGCGTCGTCTTCTGAGTCGTATTTAAAATATACAAGAACCGTGTGCTGCCACGTCTTTATTGCAACTTCCGTTGATTTTTAATTCATTTTGATTGCATATCAATAATTCTGCAATGGTTTTCGGGTTCTCTTAATTTGAGGGAGAATACGATGTTGTTGTTGTGGTCTTCAGTCCTGAGACTGATTTGATGCAGCTCTCCATGCTACTCTATCCTGTGCAAGCTTCTTCATCTCCCAGTACCTACTGCATCCTACATCCTTCTGAATCTGCTTAGTGTAGTCATCTCTTGGTCTCCCTCTACGATTTTTACCCTCCACGCTGCCCTCCAATACTAAATTGGTGATCCCTTGATGCCTCAGAACATGTCCTACCAACCGATCCCTTCTTCTGGTCAAGTTGTGCCACAAACTTCTCTTCTCCTCAATCCTATTCAATACTTCCTCATTAGTTATGTGATCTACCCATCTAATTTTCAGCATTCTTCCGTAGCACCACATTTCAAAAGCTTCTATTCTCTTCTTGTCCAAACTATTTATCGTCCATGTTTCACTTCCATACATGGCTACACTCCATAGAAATACTTTCAGAAATGACTTCCTGACACTTATATCTATTCTCGATGTTAACAAATTTCTCTTCTTCAGAAACGCTTTCCTTGCCATTGCCAGTCTACATTTTATATCCTCTCTACTTCGACCATCATCAGTTATTTTGCTCCCCAAATAGCAAAACTCCTTTACTACTTTAAGTGTCTCATTCCCTACGATAAGAAGGGGAAAATTCTTTTTAATAGTAATCATCAGGAGTCGTCATAATTTAGTTAATATTTGACCCTTACGCATCCAAATATAATATTTAATTCGGAACTCACGGCTCTCAGCTAAACACCGTAAATCACTTGTTTTTGCGCTATCAGTTAAAGCATACATTATAAGCTCTCCATTGTAATATGCTTCAAGGTTGCTTATAGACAAATATCTTCGTCTACTTTCAGTGATCAGTTCACTCTGTCTTTAGAAACCACAAATACGGTTTTGGAAATGTATGTCGGCGAAATGTCTTAGCATCAGAGACATCTTTTTTCACTTTCATCACTTCTCTCAATACACTTTTTCAAATACATGCAGTCAGTTGATTATGAGTTCCTCAATAAATGTGTCTAAACTTCTTCCATGGACACATTAGGAAATGTTGATAACTCGATGATTATTTCTTATCTTCAGAATTACTTCAACAACTTTACAACATTAATTGCATTCAGTACATCCGTGTGATGATCATTTTTTACCATTATAATCGTCACAAGAGATGTGGTGCAGCTTCAGGGCTCTTGTGACGGTCATCGACCTGGTGTGTGGGGTATCTGGCGACGTGGTAGGCCTGCTCCACACGAACAACAGCCTAACAAATATTACTATAATGAAAACATTAAATTTGGTATATAACGTGCTACATATCCTACCTTACCGTTTGTCGTGAAGCCGGCGTAGTTCTCTGTGGTACAGCACAAATTTTGTATCACTGTACGTGGCGGAATAACAATATGAAGAGCACAAGTAGTGAGCTGAAGAATGCAACATAGCACCAGGATTATGGCACTAGATTTATAGGGAGTTCTACTAATTACTTACTTCCACAGTGGCTCCAATTATCGGATGCAATGAGACAAAGAAAACATCCGGAAAGGTGATTATGAACGAGGTAAATGAGACACTGAGTAGTTATTTGAATGGGACAAGCTCCAGAAATAGAGGAGCACAGCAATAGGCGTAATCCATTACGCCACTGATGCAGTTATATGGTAGCCCTTGCACCTTATTGGCAGCAAGTTGTCGTTTGTTAGGAGCGAAGCCGTGTTAATCTGAATTCCGAAGAATGTGATCAGTTCTTAATACCTGAAGTGCAGACCATCAATGTAAATCAGAACACAGTTCGCATTGGTCCGTCTCGTCCAACGAATAACAATAATAAAATGAAATCGTGATGAGTTTATCGGGATGAACATGTCATTCCGGTTGTTCGAGACAGATAGAGTAGTGCGTCAGGACTTCCGAGAAAGCTGATACATCTTCGCAATTAAACTGACCAGCATAACCTTTAGAACATAATGTTGACACCACCAACATTTAATATTTTTACTGACACCCTCACCGTCATGGAAAAGTTTTTAAAAAATTCAACATTGATATTGAAGCCCTTTATTGTCTGAGGAAGCTAGATAATGAAAGATCTAGGTTAGATGGCAAAAAGTCAATAGAGGAATGTTTAGCAAAGGGGTGAAGTAAATCTCTGCCCGGAATTTTAATGGAGGTGAACTTGTTTTCAGAGTTACTCAACTATACAAATACTACAGTCAATAATACCGGTTATAAAAATCTTCAAAAATTTTCAAATAATTGTTTGAGAGTTCTCTTCCCATATTTTTAAACTTGACTTTTTTATCGTCCTCCTGCAGGATTTCACGTGTCCGATGAGACCGTTATACTACCACGAAGCGACTGAGAAAGAATATTAAGAAATGAAACACGTTACTTTCTTCGAGTCTTTAAGCCGTGGAGACCACAAATAACTGTGGACGCCGGAGAAATAGTCCAAACCTCCATTTATCTTAATACACAGCTAAAGCGTAAGAGATGTTCATCAGCAGTTCTCGATAACATGAGAACAACATAGCGAGTAATGCAAACAAAGAGTTGTGTAAATCAAGCATCCCTAGTTGTCTCTGTGACTACTTTCAAGTTGCGACGTGTGTCTGCGGGAGACTGAATGGCGGGAAAGGAGGACAATTAGCAGAAGACGATATAACCAACATTTGCGCTGCTGCATACCCTCGTCTAGCCTCTGCGAATCACAATTAGAGAGACTACGATGATGTGGCGAGCGAAGCAATCTTCGATGCTTATAATGTGGTGCTAAGTAAATCTTATTTTATGTGATTTCAATATCTAACGCTAAAACAACTTTGTGCTTTGTGACTTCTGAAATTTTCCCATTTCTGTCGAGCACGTCCTCTTCCAGTCTCCTTAGGGGTGGCCGTTAAGCCTGAACTCGATGGTCTTCACGACGCTGGGGTCAAGAACCAGTCAAACTAGTGCTTCGGCCACGCGCCTGATCGTAGTCCTGAAGCCAAATGCTTCCTTACGGCTTTGTGGAGGTTTTAAGTCGACGATCAATGCCTAAGCTCAGGTGAAGCCCTAACCAATACACGTCAAGAGGACCTCCTCCCAAACCATGTTGTTTTTCTAAAATAGACCTTGCTGATGCTTACTGATTCCAGCAGAAGAAGAATATAAATATAAGCATTTGCCTTTTGGGATCTCTTCTGCTTCAGCGACCTTCCAGAGATACCTGGAGGAGTTAACTATCTCTGATTTAAAGGTTACGGGTACTGCACGCCAAGAACACCTGCATAACCTACGTATCCTTTGATGCAAGGCCCAAGTATGTGATACAGAGCTCAAGTACCGTCTGCAGAAATGCTTGTTTTTCCAGAAGCAAGTGGACTACCTTAGCAACTTGCTCAACAAAGACAGGACTCAGCCCACTGACTATAATGTTTCTGCTGCTGATTTTCTCCCACATCACCAGAACCTACTGGAGTTGCAGGCTTCTTTGGAGGAAGTGAATTATTATTCTAAGTTTTTTCCACATGCAGCACACATTATGCATCCCCTCATTCAGCTGCAGAAGCAAGGTGCTCTGTTTCAGTGGTCAGGAGCTTGTGAGCAGGTCTTCACATAGCTGAAGTGCATGTTACACTCTGCACCCTGCCTTAGCTCCTTTTCCCCATCGCTCACCCTTGTTTTAGCTTCAGAAGCTTCTCCCTATGAAATTGGTGTGGTGCTGGCAAACTGCAGTGATGATGATATGGAGCAACCCATCGCCTATGAATCCAAAACCCTGATGTCTCTCAGTTTAAGAAAGAGGCGTTGACGATCATCTTTGCTGTGAAGAAATTCCATATGTACCTATTTTGGTCTCAGTTTAACCTCGTTACAGACTATAAACCGATCATACCACTCTTAGGGCCATACTCTTGGCTTCCAGAGTGGACAGCCCAATGGCTCCAGTGTTGAGCTCTTTTCTCTAGTTGCTACAATTACACTGTGAAGTACAAGCTACTACACAACATGCCAATGTGGATGTTCTCTCATGTTTACCCTCAGGACCAGTGTGGAGTTTGACCAACTGCAGATCTCATTTTTTCAAATCGATGTGGAACGACAACACACCTTGAATGGGTTTCCATTTATCGCTACTCACGTTATGGTGGACACACGCTGCAACCCTACCTCATAGCGTGTCATATGCTATGTTCTCCATGGGTGGCCCACTTATTTTTCGAAGTCAGTACCTCCTGAGCCCCAGACCTGGACTCACCTTTCTCACCGTTTGTCTGTCATTCCCAACGTGCTCCTGTTGGATGCAGGCGGACAGCCATCTTATTGTCATTCCGACTACCTTATGCACTCACGTCTTGGGACTCCTCCATCGTGGACACTGGGATATCTCTCAGATGAAAGCTCTCGCTGGTGACATGTCTACTGGCCACGACTGAACAGGGATGTGGAGGCTATGATGCACTGCTGTTCTACCTGTGCTCGACGTCAGGCTTCTCTACCTCAGTCTTTCGCCCCCTGCTTGTTCCCTGTCGCCCTTGCGATTGCATTCACCTAGATTTTGCACGCTTCTTCCTGGGCTGAATGCAGCTTATTGTCATAGATGCTTATTCAAACTAGCTGTATGTGGTCAGCATGGCATCCACCACCACAGCTGCCACATTCAGTGCCCTTTTGCAGATGCTCGCCATTTAAAGGCTTCCCCACATCATCATAGTTGATATTGGTCTGCAATCCAATTCTGTGGTCATCTAACAGGTATGCACCACTAATGGCAGCAAACAGCTGTGTAGCCCTCTGTTACATCCCTCCTCCAATAGCGAAGCAGAGAAGATGGTACACACATTTCAGCAACGAACGTTGAAGACCATGGGTGCATATATCACAACAGTAGCAATCATGATGTTCCTGAGCACCTACAGATTCACCACTGTCCATGACCACAGCCCAGCAGAACTCCTTCATGGTCGACAGCCATGTACACTCCTCCAATTCCTGCCACCCCAATGCAAGGAACCCTGGACACAACATGCTGGACGACACCCACCTGGTTCAGCGGTTTGGGCACATTGCTACAGTGGAAAACCCTCATGGTGGCCAGCTACACAAGTGGTCACTCACAGGTGGGACCTTATGATGGTTGATACCACGAAAGGTTTCGAGCATTGGCACATGAACCAATTCCATCTCCACCTCCAGCTTACCCCTACAGCAGTGGATCACTCAAAGTTCAAGTGCCACCCACCCCCCCCCCCTTCCACACACGTACCTCCACCTCACAAGTACCATTTGCGCTCCAGGACATCGTCGACAGCTCTTAGGCCCGAGTAAGGCAGTCGAGACATCACCACAGCCTCCATCTGCTCCACGGTCATTCCCAAATACTGCAGTTCCTCAGTGCAGTGTTCCTTCTCCCAGCTCCGGCCTCCACTGATGGGACGCCACCTATTCACCTCCCAAAACGTCGGCCAGGTTGCTTCAGGCCCTATGCGCTCATTTCGAGTAGGGTGGGGGGGGGGAGGGGGGGAGCTAGTATCCTGGTCTGACAATTTGGACAGCCCATCAGAAGGCATGGACGTAAATGACAGCCGCTAGACGTCACCCCTATAACCTGAGACCACTGCGGTCGCCATTGCACCGCTGTGTGTGGGCCAAGCCAACCTCGCCAGCCTATCGGCCCTCATGAGTTACCTGTAAAGCCAGCAGTGCAGGAGCTCAAAAGTCAATAATGTTCCGACTTTGCTGTTGTGTTGTTCGTCGTACGCATCATTGTCGGTTTCTGATTGTACTACATCTAGGCTCTCTATTTGGTTCACTGTCTGAACTTGCACACTGCCGTATCAGTCCATAGCTGTTGTTGTTGTCTTCGTCGTTGTCCACAGATGTTGCCTTTCTGTGATTTTTGGAGACTCACTGTCGACGCCCTCGGCGGGTCGACTTGCAACACCCAGTCGTGTTGGATTTTGTTTACTAGAGTAGCATGGCTCAATATTTCTGCAGGGGACTTCTAACGACTTGTTGAGTCTATGCCAAGTCGAACTACTGTACGACGTCACACAAAAGGAGGCCCGATATTTTATTAGCAGGTATCCTAAGAAATTCGTCACCACAGTGTATGGAGAGGTTAGACTAAAATAAGGTTCCGGAAGAGGGAAATTGCAGAGTAAATGTTTTATGTGATTATCTGATCTGGCCTTGGTAATCATGGCCTTGTTATCGTGGTACTGCAAATGGGTAAGAACATTGGGAAACTGCACCTGTAATATTGTATGAGAAAATGAAGCTCTGCTGACTCGTTTCATGCCAATGGCATCCTCTTGAATAAAATATTCCATAGGTAAAACAGTTCTCCCAAAGCGTACTACTGAGAACTATTGCTATCAGACAAAATTGATATTCTGGAGGACAGACTGTGGAGTGGTTGGCTCTGAGCACTATGGTACTTAACATCTACGGTGATCAGTCCCCTAGAACTTAGACCTACTTAAACCTAACTAACCTAAGCACATCACACAACACCCAGTCATCACGAGGCAGAGAAAATCCCTGACCCCGCCGGGAATCAAACGCGGGAACCCGGGCGCGGGAAGCGAGAACGCTGCCTCACGACCACGAGTTGCGGACAGACTGTGGAATGTTAAAACTTTAAATCATGTAGGTACATTAGACTGAATACAAAATTAATTCTATATTACCATCTGAACAAGTTGGAATAAGACCTCGTAGAAGCTGGTGTGAGCAAGTGCTCTCCTTGACTACCCACAGAGAACTGACTACCAGAAGAAACCAAGACTGGGGTAGTTTTCGTTGACATGTCAGCAGTTTGTGACACCAGGTGGCCTCAGGGTGTAACACTGACATTTCTGAAAACAATACCTTGTAAAACTATAAGTATCCTTTTAAACAACAAGTTGAGAAGCAGGCGATTTACAGTACATTAAGGTGACTCAAGACTCTGTTACAGCTTTGGTGTTATCCAGTCTCTACGCAGTTGATATGCACAACTCGATTCGCTGGAAATTCCAATATGCAGATGAACATTCAGTTTCATATCAGAGTGACGATCTTCATGAAAGTGAAGAACATCTAACAAACAGTCTCATGAAACTCTATGAATATTTTAAGACATGACAACGTAGACTTAATGTCTGTAAAACAGAAGTATCTCTTTTTCACTTTCCTAATTGTCAAGCATCAGAAAAGATCTGCCACGGTTTGGTCCTCTTGGCATAGTCAAATAAATTATAAATCAAAACACCTTCGTTTTCACTTTATATAGAACGCTGACGTATCATAAACGGCTTTGCAAGACAGCTAAGAAGGTACAAACACGAGTAAAGCTGGTCAGGAAGTTGGCAGGTAGTAAATGGGGAGAAAATACATAGATATACTCTGCAGGAGAAAATGTCACCGTAGCGCTCATATGAAGAAAGCTGACGTTCATTTGAATGCAGCTATGAGAACCATTAGTGCCACAGTCAAATGTACACCTACGTTCTGGCTGCCAATACTGTCGAGTATCTATTCAGCTCACCATCATGAAAAGGCGGCTCTCTACAAACTTTGCCAGCTGGCTTCTAAAAATGAATCAGTCCCTCTCCACGAAGATTTACTCTCGCTGCTTAGGAAAAACGTAAAATCCAGAAGACCAACAAGTGCTCGCCACTGTGTTCAACCAGTATGCTGCATGGAAACACAAGGGGCAAGCCACAAAAATCAGGAACCAAGAACTTACTGACAGCCCAACTGTTAAAGTGCCAGGCTTTCATTATCCTAGGGAGTTCTGGGTACAGTTTAACAGAATCGGACTGGAGTATTTATGTACAAATACAACAGGCACAAGTGGGGCTTTTGCACTCACAGTATGTGTGACTTGGTGATTTTCAGACAATGAGCCACATTGTAAATGAGTGTCCAACAGACATTTCCTTGGTGATATAAAGCCTACATTAAGCATCCGACGAGGCGCTCCGCTGGATTTGATCTTCCGATATTTTTATGTAGTCTGGGCCATTTAATGTTTGTATAGAGTAAAGAGTTACATATATATTTTGCTTAAATGTATGTACAATTTGTTTTTGTAATTGATGCATACGATAATAATAATTAGACGATTTAGAAAGATAGTCGGCCGAGATGGCCGAGCGGCTCTAGGCGCTACAGTCTGGAACCACGCGACCGCTACGGTCGCAGGTTCGATTTCTGACTGGGGCATGGATGGGTGTGATGCCCTTAGGCTAGTTAGATTTAAGAGTTCTAAGTTCTAGGGGACCGATGACCTCAGCAGTTAAGTCCCATAGTGCTCAGAGCTATTCGAACCATTTACTTATTTATTTATTTATTTTCATATGGGCTGCCACTTGGTCCAGTCGCTTCTCCTCAAGTTAAACTGAAACCTTTCTCCTCAAATAGCCTGAAAATGAACCAATTAAATCGCACAGCAATGTGTGACTATAACGTCACAATATGACGTCGAATTGCTTCGTGTGAAAGGATCCCGATTTATTACGTGTTTCCGAATACGTCTTCTCTTCCCGTGGTTTTCTTTACCCTTACGAAGTACGGTCAGTTCACTATCCTTGCACGTGGCTGAATGTAGTGCGACTGCTTGTCTACATTGGAAATCGATAAGTGAGGTTCCCAGTTTCCTGCCTCCGTCTCAAACTATTCGTGCATTTGCACATGAGTTATCGCAGTGGTCTTTTAAACGCAGTTTCTTGCCCGGCTTTCTTTCCTGATACATTTGCATCCTGCTTCCTGGATCCGAGCCTTTTATTTCGCATTTCATCAGACATGATAACCACGCCATAAACAATGGCGGTAACGAAATACACACGTTTCTTGTATAGCCAAACATTGGAAGTGAACGCACCATTCGTTGTGGCAGTTTGGCAACGGCGAACCCTTCGGGCGCGACGTTGAGCGCTGTGATTGGAGGAAGGCAGCTCCAGTACGTGAGTATCAGCTATCAAGTAGTATTATTCAGACTATATTGTTTTAGTGACACACACAAGAGGACAGTGATATTCTCCATGTTGGCGGCGAATTCACACGTCGGTGCTGGGGTGCACCTAGTGTGTGAGCGTGCCATCGCTCATGGGTGCTGAGAGAATTAGATTCGGTAACGTGGCACTAAAAGTGGTAAACTAGTTTTGATATTTGGCAGTAAAATAACTAAGAACGACCGAAGCACAGGAGACACAAAATTATACTGCAGATCGCAAGAAAAGTCTTTCTGGGAAACAGAAACATTAATTTGAGTTTGGACTTACATGGAAGTGAAACGGGAACTATAAAATGTTCAGACTAGAAGCAATTAGGAGCTCGTCGATTTTTGCGCTACAGAAAAAAGTTAAAGAAGGGATGGGTGTATCGTATAATTAATGACGATACGGTTAATCGAATTTGGGAGAAAAATTCAAGGCAAAACTTGACTTCAAGAAACGTTCTGTTGAAAGGACACAGCCTGAGAACTCGGAGCATTGTTATTTCGTTAGTGGAGAGAATTATTTGCGGTGGTGGTGAGGGGCAAATTGAGGAAGTAAAACGTGAGTTGGCTGCAGTAAGCAGGCTCAGATAGGTGTAGGTTGCAGTAGTAATGCAGAGATGACGAAGATTGCGCAAGGTGGGCTGCGGCAAATCAGACTTTGGACTGAACATCACACCAACAAATTATTGGCGGAATATAACGTCTTCAAAGCAGTGTGGATTCTTTTTACTAAATAAAAATGTTATTTGATACTTATTATCTATGGTGTATGCAATGACAAGGATTCAACAAGTCCCGAACACTACGCTGCTGTTCAGGGTTAAATCGTAAAAATCCTCTTGTCGAATACTTTTCAAAGTCCATGAATCTATGCAAAATTCTAACTCACACTGCTGTTGTACTTACTGTTTTTCAAATTTTCTTATAGTTAAATGTGATCATCAGAATCGACATTCCGGCTGATTATTTAATTGTACAGATTTTATAAAAAAAAATCTCATGCGGCTTGGGATAGCGCAGTTCAAGCGCTATCAGCGAATTTGTTTTGGTCGCCGAAGGTGTTTCGACGTAATCGTCTCTAGCTAAGGTACTATTCCAACTACTGACTGGGTGTTTAAAAGTTAGTACTGATTTTACTTACACGGTGGCTGTAAACTAATTTGCAGAGTTTACTCGTGGTGGTTTCCTCGCAGCACACATCGCCCTTGCAACGGGCCACTCGCCCGGGGAAGACCATTCGCAGTAATCTTCATCTTACCTGCTGCCCTTCCAACAGCCGCGGATTACTTTGTGGTCGGTATATTCTGCGAATAGCAAACTCTCAGGTGTCTTCTGCGCTTATGTCACAGCTTTAACACTACTTTGTCGTGCTTATACCTGCCTGTGTGCGGGCTCGCGCTACTCCACGTCTTCTGCCAACACGCTCACGATAGCCACTCCTGTCTGTCATATTATTTCTTTACCGTATCATCTAAATCATAAGATTAGTATTGCCTCGCTTCTTCTTACATGTCTCCAGAATTCAAATCAAAATGTTGTCTTTAGTGGGGTATGGCAGAAAAAAAAACTAAAATAAAACGGTGCACATGCTGTAGTTGCAAAAAGTCAAATGAGTCACTTATCGGCAAATGTATAAACGAATAAGTTATTTTATAGGTCCAGTATTGTAGTCGTCTGACTGTTAGCTGTTATTTTATGAAAGGTATTGCTGCCTGATGTATTCCTCATGGTATTTTACTGAAATTAACCCGTTACAAATATCTTCATACATAGGACCACGCTAATCTGTACTTGACTAATCACTTTCTTGATGTTTGCATGTGGGTTTACCATCTTTTTAGACATTGTCCTTGTGAAGCAGCTTACGGTTTATGCGTCCGTTGCAATTTTTCCAAAGCTTTTTAAACTGATCATTCCTGTGAAACGCTGTTCTTGTAGCTTCTGAACACCTATCGTGAATTCGGCTTCTGCCAAATACTCACATCAGACAGCGTGTTTATGCTTTCTGTTGCCTGAAGAGGAAACAATATTTCTTAATCGACAGCAGCAAAAGGGACAGATCGAACAAACCGCAAGACATGAAGTAATATGACATACAGCGCAAAAAGCAACACTGCTATGTGTGAGATAACTACAGATTGAGTGGATGTAAATCCTTATAAACTGGCTAAACATCTATGTTTTCTCCATTGAACCATATTTGCAATGAGTGGCGGTAAAGTCAAGTTATCTTTCCGTGTGTAGGCATATAGCTGTGCAATTAATAATTAGAAACCATTACAGAACCGATGTTAATTATTGCATCCGTAACTACAACCGAGGTAAGTAAAAAGTAAAAACCTTGTTTGTGACCAAGAAATAATCAGTGAAATGCTTGGAGTCGTAAGAAATGTCGACCTCGAAATTTTGTTAGCAAGAGGATGAAATGTGGCTGATGACAACGTCTAACCTTAATGCTGCACTTTAGTATACTGAACTGAAATTTGAGCTCATTTGCGATGTATCGTAGACAGTAGGTGTAACACTTCTGAAGATATGAACTTTGGTTGGAACATTAAGCTACGAGGTCAGCTTGATGCTCTTTGATAGTGGTACTCAAGACAATCGTCTTCACGCACGTCTTCCCGACTTCCCCTCCCCTTTTTTTTAAATTTCCTTAATTATAATAACAAAAAGAAATCAAAGCCACGTCGCAGGTAGACGTGTGACACATAATACGCAGGTTGGAGGAATTTCAAAGCAGACTACCGGTGTAACACCTAGCTACCAGAGTCTTCTGAGTATATTGCTATATCAGACTTGAATATTTTTAGTATGTTTGCATAGAGAGTAATGTTCGAGTTTTCTCGTATAGTTTCAATACCAACTTCGCTGAAGGAAGTTGACCAAATCTATGATAACGTCATGCATCACTTATTCTCACATGTCAATTTCGTGTAGTTCGGTGGAAGCGTCTCCGTTTGTATAAAAACTTGTTTTTAGACATTTTATGCCGTGAATACAAATCTGTTTATTGTCTTATTAGAACTTGATCTGTCAGTAAAACCGTGTTGGAAGAAGCAGACAAAATTAGAATATAATGTTTCATCAGCACCGAAATTGTTAGAGACCGAGCACAGACTCGGGCCCGATCGGGGAGAGAAAGAAGTCGGCCATGGCCTTCTTTATGATACTGTCGTAACATTCAAGATGGAAGTTACCCATCAAATTTCTTAAAGATGTCACTGTATAGTCATTTTGCGTCGATGAATTCACCGCTGAATGTATGACTCGGCGGATCGTGTCTTGTTCTTTCGTTCATTGCAAAGTTAGCAAAGCTGAACGTGGGCTAACAACGTTTTGAAATGTATGCGTGCGTCTAGCGTTGATGAGCTCACTTTTTAATATATGGCTAGTAGGGTCATGTCAGGTTTCCCGTTCATTGTGGAGTTAAGAAATCTGGAAGTGAGCTGAATTCATTTTGCACAGTGTGTGTGCGTGTACACATTTATGTATGTATGTGTGTGTGTGTGTGTGATAGAGGGAGAGGGTGAGTTGGGGGAAATAGTAGGGGAGGCGAGGGGTTGAGAGGTAAGAGCAGCTGTGCGACCTCAGGAGTTGCGTGCACTGTCCTGATGAAGCGAGCGCGTGGGCTCCTGGAGCCGCACAATTACCGGAGCCGCATCTAATTTGCACTTGGGAATGCTGCAGCCGCGTTCGCCGACGCGTCAGACATGCAAATCAATATCCCGTAGCGCTGACGCAGCCCGCCCCTCATCGTTTTATTCACGCCGGATCCCGGTGGCAGGCGAGCCGCGCCGCCGACCAACGCACGTGTCCACAGCTGTGCCTCCTGCTGCGGCTGCGCCGTCCATCCGAGCTTCGCGCAACTCTCATCGGTGCACAGAACGCGGATAATCGACGATAACTCATCCAAAGACGCGTGTTTCCATGTTCGAAAGATCGATAAATCTTTAAATGTAAATCGCACTACTTTAACTGCTGCAGTAATAACTAGCTGTTGGAATTTTTATGTTCAGTCATAGGATCCAACCAGCTGAAACTTCACCAAATGGAATTACCATATAAATTTACGCACAGGTGTTACGTGCCCATCGCGTCCTGAGAGACATGGAGATCTATGCCACTGCGTAACATGTAGAGCATCACAATCGCCGAAGTCCAAAGACAATATTTCGTGATGCGCCATACTGGGCCATTCAGCGAGATAGAGCCTTGGTTTGCCCAGGAAGGTGCTGTGTAGGATACTGTATGCATGGATGTCATGTAAGCCATCACCGCTCTAAAACTCCTACATTCACTCGAGGTTTGTTTAAATAACACTTCGCGATAATAAAAACTGGGCAAGTGTTAGTAGAATTCGTACAATGAAGGTTCCGTACAAACGCTACTATATGTATAGATAGTTCATCCAGCCTGGAAATCTCGACAACTTTGGCCCGTTATCGATATCGATAAAGGCGAGCTATACGGCTACTTCCTCATGAGAAAATGTGGTCTTGACAGAAGGACGAACAGTCCATCAAATAACAAAAAATATTTTTCCGTGATATAATTACAGATTAACTATTTTCGTATTGTTTTTCCTTTACTTGTACTGCGATACCTTGCTTCTGGCCAAGTTTCATACTTCTAGGTCAACGGAAAATATAGGTTTTGATGAGTGAGTTTTCAATTACCAAAATAGGTGACGTAAGTGGCCGTATCTTTTGACTGAATTGAGTTAGAAACTTAAGATTTTTAAACCGCCAAGAGACCATAGACCTTAAATTGTAACATAAATGTGAAGTAGATACGTCGAACTGTTCATGAGGAAAAGGGTTCTTAACAATCGGACAGACAGGTAGACAGAAAAACAAATAAATGGACAACAAAACGATCCTGTCTGGGTTCCGTCTTCATAGACTGAGCCACGGAACCGCAAAAAATGAAGCACCCACATGGGTAGGAGGAAACGAAATGAAATTTAACTGGTAGAGGGGGTATGTGACATTTCACTGATTATAAAATCGAGTCAAATTCTCAGTATGATGTTGCACCCCTCAGTACTGGATGCATGCACTGATTCAGTTGGGATAGGCGTCATACACCCGTTGCAAACTCTCATGAAGAAGCTAGTCCACAACTGTTGTAACTGGTCTTCAATATCTTGCATACTGGCAGTGAGACGGAGTTGACACCCCAGCTGATCCCTCATGTGTTCTATCAAGGAGAGATATGGGCGTCATGCCGGCCACGGAAGTGCGTCGACTCCACACAGACATTTCATAGAGACATGTGCCATGTGTCAGCGAGCATTATCCTGTTGAAAAATGGCATCACGGTAGCGTCGCATGAGAGGTAATATCCGAGGACCCATGATGTCCATGACATAATATTGTGCCATCAGAGTCCCCTCAGCCATTGACAGCCTGATCTAAAGTCACACCCAATGATCCTGACACCATGACGTGAGGAATAACACAGCTTTGCCACTCCAAAACAGTGGAAGAATGGGACCTCTCCACAAGTCGCCTCCATACTCACAGACAATAGTCAGCAGAGGTAGTGCAAAACCGCGTTTCATCAGTGAACACAATGGGATGTCATTCGTCAGCAGCATGCTTCCCACTCACGTCACCTCGCCAAATGCAGTCACTTACGCTGTGTTACTGGCAGCCTATGCATTGGATGGTAATTCTGTAGTCCGGCTGCTTCTCTCCGACCAGTGGTCCAGTATGACATGGAATGTTGCAGAGGGTCCATTAATTATTCTCCGTTGGTGAGTGTACATTACGGCAGCCCAGTATTAGACCACTGTCACATTCGATTGTCCTGCACATCTGGATATTACAACTATTCGACCAGCTCGCCAAATGGAGACCCAGTATAGGGCCCATTTCAAACTCTGTCAGTTTCTGACAACATTGTCTCGTAAGACTATGCGCCACTTTTGATAAGAAATTTATATGCAAATTAATGAAATTGTGATAGGTGATTGATTTATGACCGTAAACTATTGTTCTGCTAAGTATCTTTTCATGTATCCCCTCCCCCTCCATTTAACCTGTTGTTCTGTTAATTATTTATGATCCCCTGGTTATAATCTATCTTTCTGAGAAATCCTCCCCCCTCCCCCTTCCTCTTCAGCTATACCACCCCTCTGGAAACCTCTAGCCCTCGCCACTTTCCCTCGCCAATACAAGCACACTTTCAGGCCTTAGTAATTCGAATGGCTCCTTTCCACTCAGTATGATTGACTAATTAATGAAACCAATAAATTAATTAAGTTCCCCCTCTGGTAAATACCAAGCACCCCTTTCTTCCCCTCCCCGTCTCAACTGGAAACTGGAGGGAAAAGGGCTCAGTCTGTCCTGGAGAGGAACGATCTCGTGCCAGGAAATTCAAGTCAATGTCAGTTACATAGCAAAGAATATACTGATTAATGAAGTTCAGTTCACAGGGATTGGATCTCTCTTTTATTTGGTGGGAAAGGCTCATCATTCTCTGCTGTTTTGGAAGTTGCAGATGTTGTAAGATGCATCGGAAAGACATAATTAAATAAACAGCTTTTTTCTGATCGTGCAAGAAATACCATCACACGTAATTACACTGTTAAAAATCTTCCGACCGCAACTTTGCACCAACCACAGGTCAAACGTGTCTGGAGCCATGCTGACCAGGAGAGAGGACCTCACATAGTGCTAGCTCGTGTGACGCGCAGACCGGAAGGTGGCGGCGACTTTCGAAGCACATGCTCTTTCTCTCTCAAGTGCCATTTCCAATCACGTGCCATTGCTGGGACTGTATGCATCATCGGTCAAAGCTAGAAAGACTGAACTGCAAAGAAAGCAGAGTTTGCCTGGGAAACCCCCAAGCCCTCCCCTGCTGGATACTGGTGGATGCGAGAACTCCTTCAAAGGCAAATGCCTGACTGGGAATCGATTCAGAAATACTGCTGGAGTCAATAATTTGAATGACTAATTTCTGGTCATGTGATTGTGACGTAGGGGATTTAAGCGGACATGGTAGCTCACCCATCTCAGTCGCAGTTACTCTCTGGAAGAAGAAGAACTATGAAGCGTCAACAGCAGCCGAAATCCTCATCCGCCTCTCCATCGTAGAAGAAGCATTAAAGTAAGTACTCATTATATACCGTTACTACAATTACCGCATGTAGCGATTCCTCTTCCTCGCTTCCCACACCCGGGTTCCCGGGTTCGATTCCCGGCGGGGTCAGGGATTTTCTCTGCCTCGTGATGACTGGGTGTTGTGTGACGTCCTTAGGTTAGTTAGGTTTAAGTAGTTCTAAGTTCTAGGGGACTGATGACCGTAGATGTTAAGTCCCATAGTGCTCAGAGCCATTTTTTGATTCCTCTTCTTCTTTTTCAGGTTCCCTTTCTCTGTTCTACTCCATGTCATTGTCTGTGGTTGCCTGTTGCTTCTCCTTCATTGCTTGGCGGTCTGTAGTGTGTCCGCACCAGCAGCAACATCCAGCGTGTCTGAACCAGCAGCAGCTACCATCGGGTCATCGGGATTTGCAGCAAACTCTGTCCTGTCAGGACCAACAGCGGCAGCAGCACTGTGGCAGCCTGTAGAGTGCACCTGACCAGCGTGTTGGAGCAAGACAACCAGCTACTATTATCCATTCTCCTCATTGATTTGTGCAATGATGAAAACCAGCAAGTCCCCGACTCTCAGAAGAACTGTGCTAGGAGCCCTACACAAAAGGGTGAATTTCAGTAATGGTCTCTGACATACGATCCATCCCAAGACATTCCAGTGCTACTACAAGGACAGAGTGTTGACGTGGTCGATGAGAAGCTGCTGATTCCTCCCAGTGCTGTGCTTTTTTTTTTACTCATAATTTTACAGCTAGCGATTCAAAGTGCTGAAATATTGGTACAGCAGCATCAGCGGACAGTGACTGGCGTGTTTTGTTTGGGACTGAAAATGGATCGGGAAGAGTTAAAGTGTGGTTAATGGGGTTGGAATGAGATGAACTGTGTCATGCAGAACACTACATCAACCAACAGATGACCTCCAAGTATTCTACCTCTCCAGACATTCACTGTGCCCGTCTGATGCTATCTATAACATCATTATGTGACATCATGACACTCATGGTGAGATAAGAAGGTCCATCTATTTACCTGCAACACTCCACTGTTACAAACTTGTTCAGCCTGTATATCTTTCTGAGAAAGAAATTAGACAACTTAGCTGTAAAGGTTGATGGCATTGAAAAGGAAACACGTGGCTTAACTATAAAGGTTGAGCGAAATGTGCAGCCTGTGAAGCAGTCCACTTAGTATATAGCAAGATGTCAACTAAGCGTAAGGTCATCGTTGTACATATGTCTGTTTGAGAGAAGTTGTGGTTACTAAAGTTAGGACGTTTGGATCGAGAGCAGACACTGTAAGAACCAGTTAAACCAGTTACTGAATCTCTTGATGAGCTTTCAGTAAAAAGGCAGAGTGACGACGATGATGCTGTTGCCTCTTTAATCGTCACAGCAATGCTAGGTTAGACAAAGCATTCGGTGTCAGTGGTGAAAAACCATACATGTTGGGCGCATAGCCTATAACATTAAATGAAGAAACAGTACAGCTTAGGGATAGGGAACTGCAAGGAACACCAGGTGTACTGAACGTCATTTTTCCTAAAACCCTCAAAAATAGTAAAATTTTCACCCAAAGATCTGGAGGTGTATGGTGAAAAGTACAGTTGACCAGTACACGCAGGAAAACAGGAAACCAACGCAGTGCGAAATACATAGACATTATAAAACCATTATTATGAAACGGTCTGTATAGCAGTGTTGATGGTTTTGACATTGAGCATAAAGCAGTGAACAATCTAACCTAGCAGTATTTGTATTATGACGAGCCCAATGAGCTAATAGATCGACTACATCTGCTCTATTCATAAGCCGCTACAGGTTAGACAGCTCTTTCGAGCTCTGTTTCTGTAATCTCCAAGCTTAGAGAGAGAGGTATTATCAAATAAGTATGGAAAAAATAGTTCGATAACTCAACATATCCTCGTAAGCATATCATGATTAAAGGCTTGGATCGCTTACAGCAGGCTAATCTTGTAGATATGAGGGAATGTTCACATGATAATAATTGATTCAGATGGAGTTTATTGGTTATTGGTTGGTTGGTTGGTTGGTTGGTTTGGGGAAGAAGACCAGACAGCGTGGTCATTGGTCTCATAGGATTAGGAAAGGATGGGGAAGGAAGTCGGCCGTCCCTTTCAGAGGAACCATCCCGGCATTTGCCTAGAGTGAGTTAGGGAAATCACGGAAAACCTAAATCAGGATGGCCGGACGTGGGATTTATTGGTTATTGATACATGCTCCAGATATGCCCGGCAATTAGTTGTTAAAAGAAAAATGGGAAGAAATGTCAGGGATCTGACTGGATGTTTGTTGCAGACAGGGACGAATCGATGCCCAGACAACCTCCAAACCGGTTATGGTGGAGAGTCTTTCAGTAGGGATTTCAAGACCATGATGCAGTGGTATGAAATACATCAGTACTCGACTTTCAGCCACTTGAAGGCGAGTACCGCAGAACGTCTGAACAGAACAATAATAGGTCAAATGTGGCTGCAATTTAATATTCATGGCTCATATAAACGGTCATCTATCCATCCCGAAATAATTGCTCGTTATTGTGGAACCAAAAGTAGCACAATAAAAACTAAATCAATCGATGTTTATGATAAGGAACTGATGGATACGGTATATTATGATATTACAATGCTTGTTCCATGTAAACAGAAATTTAATGTGGGTGGTTTGGTACACATCTCCAAACAGAAGACATCATTTCAGAACTAACACCTCCCAAAATGACCGAGTGAGATATTAACAGTTTCAAAAGCACGGTAAAACAAATCCCAGAACTTACATCTTAAAGGATGGCGAAAGCTCCTCCATATCGAGGTACAATACACAAGTGACGTGGTGACACGCTGACAGTCCAGCTTCTCCACGTTTTCTGATATGTGGTATATCTTGCGTGGGCCACCACGAACTGGCTGCGACAAATCCTGATGTAGCGCCTCTCGCTCATCATGTACTCGACTGTCACGACAATGACCGGTTTGTCAGCCTAAACGACGTCCTGAAAACATCACAGTTGCGCGGCACACCGATATTTTGTACCCATAGTGACTAAAGGATTGCGCTCCCTCCAACACGACAGCTACAGTTAATTCAGTTGCTCGTAAGTGAATACCGTAATTGAAGCAGCTGGGCTGTAGCAATGTCTCCCTATGTTTGATCCCTTTATCCCTGGTACGACCAAATATTATGTTGGTGGGCAGAACTGCAATGGGTTCCACTTAACCGTCATGTGGATGGTTGCAATTCCACGTATAGGAGACGTAGCTGTACCAGTTTCGAAAGGTGATGTTGACGACTGCGAAAACCGTGTGTTGACCAAACGCCACTTGGATACTACAATGCAGTAAGACTCATGGAAAACAGTGATACAGCGGTTGTCAAGCAGGTCAGTATTCTACTAGGCGATAATATAAGCCAGCGTCACACTGTCTTTTTATCTTTTTAGGCCTCTTTTTACACAGTGATAGTTATACAAGCAGAATTGATTGTATACCGTCTTTTGCGACTGTAATAAATGTCTTATTTAGAACACACATCTTTCGCTTTATTTTAATAGCATAGTTTTTCTTACAAATCTGTTCGCCAAGATCGTAAACATTTGTCGTGTACTATTAAACAGTATTAAATTTCTACAAGTAGTCACAATTTTTGTTTCCTACTCCTTCACTGACTTTCTTTTACACATAGGCGTTCTGTTTTAATGCACTGCACTTCAATGTCACGGAATACATTTCCGTTTTCATGTTGGTAGTTCCACTTACACGGCATGAAAGCGAAAATGTGTTCAGTGACAGTGAAATGCAGTGTACTAAAATCGAACACCTACGTGTAGAAGAACGTTAGGAATGAAGTAGAAAATAAAATGTTGTGGGTAATAACAGTAACTTAATGCTGTTTAATAGCAATAATTTACAACAAGAGAACTGTTTACGATGTTGGTAATCAGATTTGTAAGAAAAACCACATTGTTACAGTGACCATTGAAGGTACTTTAAAGCGAAACGCGTACGTTGTAAATAAGACTTTTATTGCAAACGTAAAAGGTGGTATATGACCTATAATATTTGCAACAGATTTAAATTTTAGTTTACAAGTGTGACTATCGACTAAAATTTACCTGTATAACAGGCTACAGCCTATATTAGTTTCTGCCACACCCGTTTCATTTCTGACTCACTCATAACCTGCTACCATTTGTTCGACCAAAAACGCATTATCATTTAATTATCTTTCGTACGAAATACTTTATAGATATACAATCTGATGACTGTAAACAGGTTCTCGCTGCCGGTTCCAGTTCCCATTAAAATGTTTTTGGATGTACACCGCGGTATCGCGATATACTGTAAAAAGATGAACCAACATTTCGGCTACCGCTGCAATTAGCCCTCATCAGGATATTCAGGGATTGGAGGAAAATGAAGAATACTGCGAGAAACGCATGCTTGAACATAAATGCATTTGCCAGCCGAGCCTGCAGGTGACGTTGTATTTCGCGACGAATGTCATCTGTGTTTGTCCTCAGTACGTTGCAAGTATCGTAGTCATAACAGTGATCTGTGAAGTTGTGGATCCGTTATGTCGGGGCTAAGTGAATTCTAACATGGGCAGACTGTTGGTGCTCGTATGGTGGACGCTTCCGTAAAGACCTTAGCGGAAATGTTTGGTGTTTCCAAGAGGCACCGTATCGAAGATTTATACCTCATACAGGGAAAGTGGAAAAAGCATCATCCGCTAAATCACAATGCGGATGAAAGTGTGTGTTGAGTGAGCGTGACCGGCGGCCATTGAAGAGGACTATGACGAAAAATAAGACAACGGCTGGAAAAGTCACTCGCGAACCCTATTAGCATCAAAACAGCACTAAGGGTGCTCCATAAGCAGGAACTTCCAGGGAAGGAAGGAATTCCAAATCTGCCCATCAGTGATGCAACTACACATAGCAGGAAAACGTGGTGTCGAAGTCATAAAATCTCGTCTATGAAGGAATGGAAGAACGTCATTTGGCCGGATGAGTCTTTGGCCGAGTTTAAATCCCAAGAGTGAAACATGGCGGGGTTTCGCTGGTGATTTGGCCAGCCGTTTAGTGGTATCCCACTGGCCCTATGTTTATTCCGCAAGTTCCATTACTGTTAAGGATTAGGTGACATTTTGGATGACAATGTCCATCGCACGGGTCAGTGTTTGTTCCCCAATGCTGATGCTGTGTTTCAAGAAGGCAGTCCTGCTTGAAGTGTGTTCCGCCCAAACGCGTCGTTATTGAATTATTATTATTTTCCGTTTGTTTCAGATTGGAGGACCGTGAAAAATTTTAAAGTAACATATTGACAAATAACGGGAATGTTAAATTTTTCGCTTTCTTGAGAAATGTGACACTTAGGAGAGAGGAAGGAAATTTGTTAGAGTAGGGAACATATCAGTCATCCACAAGACGTCTCCTAAAAAAGTTTGCGTTTCTCATGAGAATTTCGGTGAAGTAGTATAAATTTAACTGTGCGGTATGAAAAGACAAGTGTATAGCTAACAGTATAGTGTGACGAACCCTAAAGAATTTTAGTTATTTGTGTCACTGAGCAATGCCGGTAAAATTTATCAAAGAACTGATGATTAACAGAAGAATTGCCAGCCCTTACTCTGTATTCGTATTTGAGAGAAGTTGAGCTTAACTGCGGTTTGAACATCTAATATTATAAGGTTTTTAATAAATACGACAACTGAACACTTGTTCTATTCTTGTGCATCTATAGACTGAATGTCTCATACTAAAAAGGAAGAACAAGAGGCCAGAAGCGTTACCGTTCATCAAGACGGAGAGAAAAGTTCGAAAAAACTCTTAATAGCATTTCAGTAACCCCAGTCACATGAACTGAACTAAAATAATTTATTTATGGATTTTCCCGTGACTTCTTGGCAGAACAAGTCCATATATAAAAAAAATAACAAGCTCATTATTTGGTTAATATTAATGAGAACCGCCACAGCTACGTTAAAGTACGCTTATTACGTCACGACCGGTTTCGGTCAATGAACATTATCAGTCTTCGTTAAATCCGAGTAAAACTGTAAATAAACAGAATAACCCCACCCTAGTAATGAAATTCATCCGCAGTGAGATTAACTAGAATTTGTATAGTATCGCGAAAGTACGTGTCTTGAGCAAAGAACACCAAAATCCCTTCGTTTGGAACTTACCATGGATCGTAAATACGAAACTTTAAAAGTAGAAAAGGAGGATGTAGTTAGTTAGATATTCCAAGACCATTTTAACAATTATTTTAACTAAATAATGTGGAAATAAGTAATTTACAGGATGAAACTTCCTGGCAGATTAAAACTGTGTGCCCGATCGAGACTCGAACTCGGGACCTTTGCCTTTCGCGGGCAAGTGCTCTGCAAGTTTAGCAGGAGAGCTTCTGTAAAGTTTGGAAGGTAGGAGACGAGGTACTGGCAGAAGTAAAGCTGTAAGTACCGAGTCTGAGTCGTGCTTCGGTAGCTCAGATGGTAGAGCACTTGTCCGTGAAAGGCAAAGGTCCCGAGTTCGAGTCTCGGTCGGGCACACAGTTTTAATCTGCAAGGAAGTTTCATATCAGCGCACACTTCGCTGCAGAGTGAAAATCTCATTCTGGAAACATCCCCCACGCTGTGGCTAAGCCATGTCTCCGCAATATCTTTTCTTTCAGGAGTGCTAGTTCTGCAAGTTTCGCAGGAGAGCTTCTGTAAAGTTTGGAAGGTAAAGTTATGTACCTGTGGTCTATGGGTAGCGTCTTTGATTCATAATCAAAACGTTTTCGCTCCCGGGTTCGATCCCCACCACTGCCTAAATTTTGCTGCCCCCTGTAATAAAAAAACTGAGTGAATGGATCAATAACGAACTTCAATGGGCGTCAGGAGACGTCCGCCAAGAACAATTGCAACGAACTAAAACGAACAAAATAAGATTAAAAAAAAAAGATGGTAGAGCACTTGCCCGCGAAAGGCAAAGGTCCCGAGTTCGAGTCTCGGTCGGGCACACAGTTTTAATCTGCCAGGAAGTTTCATATCAGCGCACACTCCGCTGCAGCGTGAAAATCTCATTCGCAATTTACAGGATACTTATACATGATTAGTATTACCATAAATGACAACATTATTATTTTTAGTCCTATGTTGTGGTCTTAGTTAAGTTTTGCCACACATTTCATTTGATTTGTTACGTGAGCTTCGCATCTAATATTCAGAATTCTTCTGTAGCACTACATATCAAAATCTTCTATTCTCTTCTTGTCTAAATTGTTTGTCGTTCACTTTTCACTTCCATACATGACTACCTTCAGAAAAGACTTCCTAACACTTTAGTCTACGTTCGATGTTAACAAATTTCTCTTCATCAGAAACGCTTTTCTTCACATTGCCAGTCTACATTTTATGGCTTCTCTACTTTGGCCATCATCAGTTGTTTTGCTGCCCAAAGGGCAACACTCATATACTACTTTAAGTGTCTCTTCCCCTAACCTAATTCTCTCAGCATCACATGATCTAATGTGACTATATTCCATTCTCCTTGTTTTGCTTTTGTTGGTGTTCATTTTATATCTTCCTTTCAAGACGCTGTCCATTCCCTTCACCTGCTCTTCAGAGTCCTTTGCTGTCTCTGACAGAATTAAAATGTTATCGGCAAAACTTAAAGTTTTTATTTCTTATCCCTGGACTTTAATTCCTACTCAAAATTTTTCTTTGGTTTCCTTTACTGCTTACTCAATGTACATATTGAATAACATCGGGGATAGGGGACAACCCTGTCTCAAACCCTTCTCAACCACTGCTTCCTTTTCATGAGCCCCGACTCTTTTAACTGCCGTCTGGGTTCTGCACAAGTTTTAAATAGTCTTCCGTTCCTTGTATTTTATTCCTGCTACGATTCAGCATTTCAAAGAGAGTGTTCCAGTCAACATCGGCACACGCTGTCTCCAAGTCTACAAAGTCTGTGAACATAGATTTGCCTTTCCTTAACCTACGTTCTAAGGGAAGTCTACAGGGCCTATAATCATAGGTCTCGCGTTCCTTAACCTATGTTCTAAGGTATGTGTAGGACCAGTATTGCTTCACGCTTGTCCACATTTCTCCGGACTCCAAAATCATCTTATCCGATGGCAGCTTCTGTTGTTTTTTTTACATTCTTCTGTAAATAATTCGTGTTAGTATTTTGTAGCCATGACTTATTAAACCGATAGTTGGATAATATTCGCATCTGTCAGCACCTTCTTTCTTTGGAATTGAAATTATTACATTGTTCTTGAAGTCTGAGGGCACTTCGCTTGTGTTGCACACGAGACGGAAGAGTTTCGTGGCTATCCTCCGTCGTATTATCAGTGATGGTGACGAAATGCCAACTACTCCCAGGGCCTTGATTCGACTTCGGTCTTTCACTGCTCCTTCAAATTCTTTTCTCAGTATCATATTTCCCATCTCATCTTCATCTACGTCCTCTTCGATTTCTATAACATTGCGCTCGAGTTCATCTCCCTTGTAGACAGCCTCTATATATTCCTTCCACCTTTCAGCTTTTCCTTCTTTGCTTACGTTCGATCGCTCGCAAAATGGAAATCACATCGAAAATTGTATGAAGCTTTGCCCAGACGTTTGGGTAGTGTCTCTAATATGCCTGTAGATGACGTGACGTGGCTCTTCTCAGTTCAGAGCGCACAGACGCCTAGAAAATAGTGCCGTCCGGCGAGTATAGAGGCCTGCCGATAGATTTCACATGGTTTTATGCACCCTCACATAACGTAACTGTCATTCAATTCCTTTTACAAGACAGTTACCGGCCGCACACTGCATGGGCAATGGGAACGCCCCTGCAGTTTTTCCGTGGGAAGTGTCTGATCACCCACCAATCAACCTGGACGTGGCTCCACTGATTTTCATCTCTGCTCAGATGAAGACAACATTTTGGCACAGACAACGAACAGCAGACCATCATTATCATCATCATCATCATCATCATCATCATCATCATCATTTAAGACTGTTTATGCCTTTCAGCGTTCAGTCTGGAGCATAGCCCCCTTATAAAATTCCTCCACGATCCCCTATTCAGTGCTAACATTGGTGCGTCTTCTGATGTTAAACCTATTACTTCAAAATCGTTCTTAACCGAATCCAGGTACCTTCTCCTTGGTCTGCCCCGACTCCTCCTACCTTCTACTGCTGAACCCATGAGTCTCTTGGGTAATCTTGCTTCTCCCATGCGTGTAACATGACCCCACCATCTAAGCCTGTTCGCCCTGACTGCTGCATCTATAGAGTTCATTCCCAGTTTTTCTTTGATTTCCTCATTGTGGACACCCTCCTGCCATTGTTCCCATCTGCTAGTACCTGCAATCATCCTAGCTACTTTCATATCCGTAACGTCAACCTTGTTGATAAGGTAACCTGAATCCGCCCAGCTTTCGCTCCCACACAACAAAGTTGGTCGAAAGATTGAACGGTGCACAGATAACTTAGTCTTGGTACTGACTCCCTTCTTGCAGAAGAGAGTAGATCGCAGCTGAGCGCTCACTGCATTAGCTTTGCTACACCTCGCTTCCAGTTCTTTCGCTATGTTGCCATCCTGTGAGAATATGCATCCTAATTACTTTAAGCCGTCCATTTGTTCTAACTTTGTTCCTCCTATTTGGCACTCAATCCGTTTATATTTCTTTCCCACTGACATTACTTTCGTTTTGGAGATGCTAATCTTCATACTATAGTCCTTACATTTCTGATCTAGCTCTGAAATATTACTTTGCAAACTTTCAATCGAATCTGCCATCACAACTAAGTCATCTGCATATGCAAGACTGCTTATTTTGTGTTCACATATCTTAATCTTACCCAGGTCTATTGTTTTCAAGTTATGATCCATAAATAATATAAACAACAGTGGCGACAGGTTGCAGCCTTGTCTTACCCCTGAAACTACTCTGAACCATGAACTCAATTTACCGTCAACTCTAACTGCTGCCTGACTATCCATGTAAAGACCTTTAATTGCTTGCAAAAGTTTGCCTCCTATTCCATAATCTCGTAGAACAGACAATAACTTCCTCCTAGGAACCCGGTCATATGCCTTTTCTAGATCTATAAAGCATAGATACAATTCCCTGTTCCACTCACAACACTTCTCCATTATTTGCCGTAAGCTAAATATCTGGTCCTGACAACCTCTAAGAGGCCTAAACCCACACTGATTTTCATCCAATTGGTCCTCAACTAATACTCGCATTTTCCTTTCAACAATACCTGAGAAGATTTTACCCACAACGCTGATTAAAGAGATACCTCTGTAGTTGTTACAATCTTTTCTGTTTGCATGTTTAAAGATAGGTGTGATTACTGCTTTTGTCCAGTCTGATGGAACCTGTCCCGACTCCCAGACCATTTCAATTATCCTATGTAGCCATTTAAAACCTGTCATTCCACTGTATTTGATGAGTTCCGACTTAATTTCATCCACCCCAGCTGCTTTATTGCACTGCAATCTATTGACCATTTTCTTCACTTCCTCAAATGTGATCCTATTTCCATCATCATTCCTATCCCATTCTACCTCGAAATCTGAAACATTACTGATCGTATTTTCACCTACATTGAGCAACTCCGCAAAATATTCCCTCCAGCAGACCAGCGTACAAAATTTTCGGGAACTACAGGAGACTGTCTTCTATGACGAGAGAATTGGAAAGTTTGTACAAGGCTACGACAGATGTCTAACCCGTAGCGAACTGTTGCAAATATAATAGTTTTGATTTTCACTGTCGTTACCATTTCGCGACCGACACACATCTACATCCACATAGATACTCCACAAATCACACTTAGGTGCCTGGCAGAGGATTTATCGAACCACTTTCACAATAATTCTCTATAATTTCAGTCTCGAACAGAATGCGGAAAAAAAGAACACCTATGTCTTTCCGAGCGAGCTCTGATTTCCCTTATTTTATTGTGGCGATCGTTTCTCCCTACGTAGGTCGGCGTCAACAAAATATTTTCGCTTTCGTAGGAGAAAACTGATGATTGAAATTTCGTGAGAAGATTTTACTGAAATTAAGAACCTCTTTGTTTTAGTGTTGCCCACCCCAAATCCTTTATCATATCAGTGACACTCTCTCCCCTATTTCGCGATAATGCAAAACATGCTGCCCTACTTTGAACTTTCTCGATGTACTCCGTTAATCCTGTCTCATAAGGATCCCAGACGGCGCAGCAGTACTCCGAAAGAGGACGGACAATCTCTTTAGTAGATCTGTTACATTTTCAAGTGTTCTGCCAATAAAACGCAGTCTTTGGTTAGCGTTCCCCACAACATTTTCTATGTGTTCTTTCCAATTTAAGTTGTTCGTAATTGTAATTCTTAGGTAATTAGTTGAATTTACGACCTTTAGATTTCTCTGATTTACTCGTATCACGTAACCGAAGTTTAACATATTCCTTTTATCATTCATGTGGATGACCTCACACTTTTCATTATTTAGAGTCAATTGCCAATTTTCGCACCATGCAGGTATCTTTTCTAAATCGTTTTGCAATTTGTTTTGATCATCTGATGACTTTAATAGAAGATAAACGACAGCATTATCGGTCCCGGCGGAGGTTCGAGTCCTCCCTCGGGCATGGGTGTGTGTGTTTGTCCTTAGGATAATTTAGGTTAAGAAGTGTGTAAGCTTATGGACTGATGACCTTAGCAGTTAAGTCCCATAAGATTTCACACATATTTGAACATTTTGACAGCATTATCTGCAAACAACCTAAGACGGCTGCTCAGATTGTCTCCTAAATCGTTTGTACGGTATACATAGGAACAGCAGGGAGCTTATAACACTACTTTGAGGAACGCCAGAAATCACTTCTGTTTTACCCGATTACTTTCCTTGATTACTACGAACAATGACCTCTCTGACAAGACATGACGAATCCAGTCACATAATTGAGACGATATTCTATAAGCATGCAATTTCACTACAAGCCGCTTGTGTGGTACACTGCCAAAAGCCTTCTGGAAATCGAATAATACGGAATGAATTTGAAATCCCTGATCAATAGCGCTCAACACTTCGTGTGAGTAAAGAGCTAGATGTGTTTCACAGGATCGACGTGTTCTAAATCCTGTGTTGATTGTGCATCAGTAGAGCGTTCTTTTCGAGTTAATCAAAATGTTCAAACACAATAAATGGTCCGAAGTCGTGCTGAATATCGACGTTAATGATACGAACCTGCCGGCCGGAGTGCCCGTGCGGTCCTAGGCGCTACAGTCTGGAGCCGCGTGACCGCTACGGTCGCAGGTTCGAATCCTGCCTTGGGCATGGATGTGTGTGATGTCCTTAGGTTAGTTAGGCTTAAGTAGTTCTAAGTTTTAGAGGACTGATGACCACAACAGTTAAGTCCCATAGTGCTCAGAGCCATTTGAACCGTTTGATACGAGCCTGTAATTATCCTTATTTTCCGAATAGCCCACGTAGACTGAATTTGCGCTCCTTTTTATGTAAAGGGTTAACATTTCGCAAAAATAAAAATAGAAAAATCTCTTGAACTATTCATCGTTAGGCGATCTCTTTGATAAAAATGTTTGAAGAGATCTGGAAAGCCAGAATGTAAATTTTCTTTGCGGTGGTGGTGGGCAGTGCCTGTAACTCACAATTTGTGATACTTTTACGCTGCAATATACTGTGTTGATTAAATGAGGGACGCAAAAAATATCTTCGAATTTATCAAGTGTGTGAACACAAAACTACTTGTGTTGCGTTGTTCCAGTAATAAAGAGCGCAACACTGAGGTGTCTACTTTTGTATTGTGACGTTGGCAGCCACAGTTGCCGTATGAAAAAGGAAGGCCCCTCTCTAGCGCCTGAGGTGGACCCTTAACAGAGCCCCGTTGCTCGCCCACTGGATATATTCAGTCAGCATTATGTTAATAAAGGATGCTGTTGCGGAATACCAGACCTCTCCATTTGCGAGCAACTGGCTGGTTAATATACAGCTGCACCGAGGCGTTCATAAATGAGTTTATGTTCATCTGCTGACCGTGGTGAAGTACCAGGTGCGTAATGTGACTGGGTCAGGTGACACTAAGTTGCGCGCGTGTCTCGTCGCCTACAAACATGTTTCACTGCAGCGGTGGAGGTGAATGCCTCTTAACTCGCAGCGTGTGAGCGCATGCTCGCGGGACTTGGCACGCTGCAACACACTGCGCACAAAGAAGGAGCGGCCCGCCGCCGTCGACGTGCAGCCGAGCACTGGTCGATCGGCGCCGCGTGGATTAACTGGGCGCGATACGCAGTCGTGACGGCTGCATTAGCCGATCGCCGCGGCTATATTCTCGTTTGTTTATGCCACCCGGCTGGGCGTGCTAACAGTAATTCCTCGAGTAAAAAAGGGCGCTTGACCCTGGTTCTCCCGTTTCTTTGAGATCGGCCGCAGCCTCTCGAGCATCTGCAAACTAGCCACCGGATTACATCGCTTGTACAACATCTACGGCTTCTAACATACAGTGTCTCTTTCTGTCAGCTGCTTGCAATAATGTTTCAAATGACAAGCATATTTACAATTACAGGAAATCAGCTATCATTTTTTGAATCGCTTCTTAAAGTAGAAATTGCGAATTTTTTTTGTTTTGAAAGACTCAACACAGTGACCCTTGTAAGTGCTGGGAAGAGATTTTTCCTTGTGTAATGCCTGTGAAGCTAATATCTCAGCTTCTAAGTATTTTGAAAAGGTTGTGCAGTAAAAGTTGGTTGTATTTAATTTATCATTCCCTATGTTTAAGTATGTATGTAGTGGTAGTGGTGTAGCGCATAGATCTCCCGCCTCTGGCCCTGTAGGTCCCCGGTTCAATTTCTGGTAGAACCGGTCATTTTTTCTCGTTCCAGTCCCTCCAAACGGGCAAGGGTCCACTTAGTCTGCTCAGTCTGCTATCAATGACTACTGGGGATCACTCGAGGGGGTAAAAGTCGGTCGCTCGGCCGTTACAGAGCCTGAACCACTTTTAGGGTCGGAAACAAACGAAATAGTGTGACGAAGAGAAGGTCGACTTGATTAAATTAGGCGAAACGTAAGTAGGAGAACTTGCAATTTAATGATGAGGTTAATCAGGTACTTTCGCTGCTGTAGTTCGCTGGCCGTATCATTGGGCTTTCACTTGTAGTAATATTGATTATCTGACAAAAATAGAGGCACTCAGAATGCATTGTCGGATGTCAATGTAACTTCATACAAGTACTCACTGTCGGCAAGTACGCAATTGATTGAGAGCTTAACAAAAACACGAGGGCCGTTCAGTAAATAGCGCAACGCTTTTTTTAATGGCCAATTTCCGTTGCGAAAATGCCACTACAGTGCATTACTGTTTATCGTATTTAGTGTAGGTACCAGGCCTGGTAGAGTTCATAAGAAACGTGAACAGCATCAGATGTTGACTGATCACTGTGAAGCACGCAGAGTTGCAAATGTTTCAAATGGCTCTGACCACTATGGGACTTAACTTCTGAGGCCATCAGTCCCCTAGAACTTAGAACTACTTAAACTTAACTAACCCAAGGACAGCACACACATCTATGCCAGAGGCAGGATTCGAACCTGCGACCGTAGCGGTCGCTCAGTGCCAGACTGCAGCGCCTAGAACCGCACGGCCACACCGGCCGGCGCAGAGTTGCAGCACACACAGAGTTATCAACTCCTGACAGCATTTGAAAGGGGCTTTATGCGAACTTACAGTTTGTCTTCTGGTCGAACCGTGCAGTATCCTGATTTGTGGGGCGTTCGTATGTGACTGTGGCTCGGTGTTGTACTGCACGAGAACGTGTCGGCAGGCATACTGGTCAAGATCCCAGCCGACTACGTTCGACCACCACAAAGGAGATTAGTCGTACACGAAGCATTTCGTAAACCGTTCACATCTACTTTTCCCATCGGTAAAACATTGGGTTCCATGCAACATTCTGTGTCGTCCCGCACCATTGTATTGAACTAGCAACAGCCGTGCTAGGGGATTACCATCCCGTGCGTAAACTGCTGTTAGTACCACAACATAAACGGTTGTGTTTGAAGTGCTCAAGAGTCATGGACTACTGGGACTACTGCTGAATGGCGTCAGATTATGTTGAGCGACATATCGCGGTTCTTCTTTATCCCAGACGACAATCGCCAGCGTGCATGGTGGTCACCTGGCGCGAGGTCCCATTCTTCCAATGTTTTGCAGAGGCACAAAGCTGTGTTATTCCCGGCGTCATGTGTGGGGAGCCATCGGCTAAGATTTTCAGTCACGGTTGATAGCGATGAGGGAAATCTAACGGAACATGCTGGGTCCTCATATCTATTACCTTTGATACGACAGTATCATGGTGTCGTTTTTCAACAGGGCAGTGATCGTCCGCATAAGGCATGTATCTCTATGAACTGACAGCGTGACAATGAAGCAGTCCCATAGCCAGTAAGATCCCCGAGAGAGTATGTGCGATACTAGCTGGGTTGTCCCAGTGTCAATATGAACAGAATATCAAGGAGCGGTAACAATAGTTGTGGCCCAGCTTGCCTCAGAAGAGGATACAATGGCTTTATGATACCCTTCTCAACCGAATCAGTTCATTCATCCAGCCCATACGTCATACTGATAAGTGGGCTCATTCTGCCACGTTCTTTGAAAATTTGATTATATTTCGTAATCACTGAAATAACACCACACACCCTCCCAACCCGTGGAGTTTCATTTAGTTTCCTCTCCCTCTTCTAGGTGCTAAACATTTTTTTTTCAGACAGTGTACATGTGCCTAACTAAGATTTTAGCGTTATTGAAACACTTTGTGCTCTAGATCTCTCATGTAAGAAATTACGTCCTGTACAAAAGAGCATTTGCATATTGTCCCAATGTGTTAGATGGTCATCAAGTGTGTGTACCATCCTTGCGAAGCTGAAGCTGCAACGAAGGAAGAAACGTATGCTTGTAGATGTTTCTTGAAATGTCTCCTCAGTGTCATTTTCTCTACGAATTGAAGAGACCAGAAGTCAAATGCGGGAGCATTGCTCTGGCGATGAACATTTGCTGTGTGACCGACCCAGGACTTACTGACTCACTAGAATCAACATACATTTCATACATTTTAGAAACTGCGTAGCAGAGTTCTCATAACAGAAGTACACTGAAAACCGCAGCTATTGCTGTTAATGTGAGAAGACATAAATGATATTGAGATGACAGTTCTTGTTCTATAAACAATTCTCATAGTTAATCAAAACTGTGTTTTTCATTTATGGCACCACATGGCTCAAGATGGTTTGCTTCAATGTGTGGAATCGACATATGCCTGACAAATGGTGAAATGTTTCTCTAGTCTATAACTCTCCAGAAATCTTGCTTACTGTTAGCAGTGCTATGTCCTATGTAATCATAAGGACGCAGACAATAGCTGTGCCAGAAGGACCTGTCTGCTTCTGTCCAACTGGGTCATCAGTTTGTTTTATCCTGGAAGTTCCAAAAGTAGTGAAACAAAAACAGCACAGCCCCACTCTACATTGTTGTCAAATTAATTCAATATGGCGGAACCAAGAAGGTGGCCATAGATGTGGCAACGTCGCAGTGCCATCATGGCGGGAATTTCAAATTTTGGCGGGGAAATAGGTTGGTTGCGCTGCATCCACTAACCTAACCCCCCAGCCCTCCACCCTTCCCTCCTCCATCTGTAAATAGGCAGGAAAATGACTCAGTCTATGTTGGGCTGATAGACAGGACAGACATAAGTCGTTATTTTGTATGCATTGTTTACTTAAACAATTTGAGTTGTCACAGACAGTAGTTCCATCCAGTTTGTTCACTATGAAGTCTGGAGTTCAACAGAACTAATGCACAGCACTATTACCATAAGGTGCTGTCTTACCTCTCCTTCACCCCTCCTGCGACAAGATTGTGGGCTGGGTGAAAATGGCTCAAAAAAGGGCTCTGTCTGTGTCTAGCTGCTGATCTGGGAGGGTGGATGTAATTGTTTACTTCTTTCAATGGGTGAGATGTCTGTGCTGGAGAAGGAGAAGCATATTGGCTGTGTCCATGCATGTGAGGACTGAGTCGATAGCAATGATGTTTGGTGAAGATGAATACATTTCATGAAATAATGAAGATGCAGTAAAATGAGGCTAATTTACACTTCAAAAATTATATTGTTAAAGGCATGTACCATAAGTGTAGATCATTCAATAAAAGTCCAGTCAGTCTTCCGAAGTGCACGCGGTAAGACATTCACCCACTCTGGCACATTGCCTCTTTCAATGGGTGCAGAGGCTCAAGCAGGGAGCACATTGGGCTCATGGTGCGCCATGTGACAACTGCTGGACCGAGTGTTAAGCACTCAGTGTCACATTGGAAATACCTCCAACCTTCTCCCTTCCCATCCCAAGCCCACAGATATCTTTCATCATTGAACACAAACTGCTTTGGAAGTTATTACATCTGGTGTTGCGGAATATTGTCACATGCATAACTTGAAGAAGTCAAAGAGACTAAATGTACCACTGAAAGAGAGAGCTTTGCAGATGACTCCAGCATATTTAAACAATTACACTTTTTATTCTGAGGAATACCACCACCGCCACACTTCAACACTGACTCTAAAAAGATCGCTGCACACTTGGGAAACCTCCCAGAGACACACTTTTGTGGGAGACAGATCCCGAGGCCGATATCAGCTGCAATATCTGATGTTACACGCCAAAACGACGATATTTGGAAGTCGAAATAAATATATATGTAACTCTAAACAGGACGCTCACCACTTTGCGATATTTAGCTGCTTGTTTGAAGGCACTGTCAGAGAGGTAAAAATTTCTGCGTCCTACAGCTGCTGTTGTTTCATCACTTTTCTGAAATGGTGAATGGGCTTAGTTCTATAACTGCTGCTGCTGGAGTCGGGGACATTATGTTCCTCACTTCTCGAAGCACACGCTTGTGTCGAAGCACAGACAGGAAAATAAGAACAACTACACAAACAGAATTCTAAGTACTGTCCTACAGACGAGAGAAATGGCGGGAATTTTCGGTGAATTTTCGATTTCATACATCCGCTGGTCTGGCGATCGTCTAAAGCTACAATAGCGGATGAGGGAGAGCATCCCGCCAGAAATGGATGGACTGCTTGAACATACCTCTGCACACTCGAACAAAGAAGACATCATGTTACTCTCAGACATCTCAGAACTTTCCATATATACCTTTCCAAAATCTTGTTCGAACTAGTCTGTAGACGCTCCTGTGCCCCACACAAAGGATGTCTTGTGAATGGAACATTCTGATTGGCTCTTACTGAATTTGCCCACCAAGCTCCTGCTGGTGTCGATGTGGGAGCACTGTCCACCGTTTTCTACTTTCAGCGGCAGTACAGATAGAAAGAAACATACAGAAACTATATTGCACTGACAGTTAACCCCTGCAGAAATGGTCTACAGATGACGAAGTGCAATCGCCAAAGACGTTTCCTCAATGACACTGCGCTGCTACTCTCAACAAAGCTTGAATTTTTCGGTATGAAACCTGCAAACCTGCTGCTACTGCCAGTGTGGGAGCAGTGTCCGCCATTTATGCAGGTGTGTTTTGTACACATAAAAAGAACATACCGCTGCCATACTGCACTAACAGTTAAACCCTGCCAATCTGAAATGTGCGCTGCAATTGAAAATCCTGCCAGTTGTGAGGTGCGGTCTGTGATACGGTTTTTGTTGGTAAAAAACATTAAGCCTATGGAAATTTATCGTGAACTGCGTGAAGTGTACGGAACAACGTAATGAGTGAATGTCCCGTACGAAAATCGTGCATTCGGTTTAAAAATGGCCGAACCAACGTTCATGATGAAGAGAAGAGTGGACGCGCGAGCACTGTGACTGACGATCTTGTCGCTAAAGTTGATGAAACGATTCGTGAAAACCGTCGCATCAAAATAAAGGAGCTTTCGCTTTTTCCCATAAGTTTCATGGACTTTGTTGTTTGAAATCGTAACTCAGAAGCTAGGCTACCACAAATTTTGTGCACGATGGGTGCCCAAAATTCTTATAGAGCACCATAAAGAACAGCGAATGGGGCAGCGTTGACATTTCTGGAGGCCTACTACAAACTGTTGATTCATTACTGGATCGAATCGTAACCGGTGACGAGACTTAGGTGAAACACGTCAATGCGAGACAAAATTACAGTCCATGCAGTGGGGGCACACAAGGTCCCCCCAAAAACCAAGAAAATGTTTGCAAACCTCGTCAGCAAGGGAGTTGATGGCGACAGTGTTTTGTGGTAGGCAAAGTGTGCTTCTTGTGTTTGGTGTGTTTGGTGACTATGTGGCAAAGTTGTATGTCAGCCTCTCTTTCAGATGTATGTAATAAAATGTATTTCTTGTACTTCGTTTTTTAATGCCAAAACGTTCCCTACTTTCTGAATAACCCTCGTAGTTCGCTATTCACCTGCATCTAGGGCGACACGGTTAGGTCAACTGCATTACTGTACCCCTGTCGGCCTCTCCAGTGTGGACGGCTCCCGCCATAGGCCAGAAATGTCAATAGTTCCGGCCACAGGCTACCGCCGCTACGTGCAGCCCCTCACCTCAGACAAAATCGTCCTAGGAAACCAGCTACATATACTTTACCACTGTACTTACAATTAAATATTACGGTTCCAGACTCAGTCTGACGACATTTGACAACGAGTGAAGTATCGGAAATACCCCTCCTGACGACTGTGGCTTTGGAAATAAAAATATCTGTACCATTCTTACGATAAGACATAATTTTCCACGTAAAAATAATCTTTCATTCCCCTTAAAGTTATCGCAATCTTCCACGTTAGATCCATACCTTCTTTACGACAGGACATAGTCATTTTCTTTGCACATGTTGGAACGCCCGCATACTGTAAAAGGCTGCTGATCACATCGAATCTATCACGCATCCCGTACTAAGTGTAATACTTCTCCAATGACTGAATGCTGGTAATACCAATGTCATTTTTTTCTTGCGAGTGGTACCAGTGCGTCTTGAGAAGAGAGACGTAATCGTCTTACAAGCGACAATCTATTAAGAAAGCTCGATAGCAGTGGCTATGTTACTGTCACAAGTAGTCGTGGTTCTACTGGCACACACATGTATCGCTAATTATACCCATATTAAAAGCTTTACAAGTTTCTTAAATAGAGGTATGATATTCCTTCTGAATGAAGTGGTCCTCCACACAGATCCCATGTTACTGAATGTAGACGATGGTTGCGGGTGTGCAGTAACAGACCGAATGTGTAGGCTCATGTCTCCAGCGGTCTTAAATTCCTACTAAAATCACTTAATTTACTCGTAGAAAGTGATGCAGCTAAGGAACGTGGTATTAAGCCCATATTTGCAGCGCCCTCATGATGCCTCTAGATATTTCTGCACTACTTGTAATGCATTCTATCTGGCTGCCATGTCAGAGGTTCTTCAATATATCCACTGGGTTATAAGTGATGGTTGATGGAGAATAATCACATACAGTAGTGTGCTATGTGACAAATCATTAAGAAATGCAATGTTAGACTGGGGCCGTAAAAAATGTACACTACCTTTTCAGATCTATAGTGTTATGCTTTCTGGTAGAAATTCTGTCTATGATTTATAATCAAGTCTTTCCATTCAACCATATAGCTGCGTTGGATACTGTGGAGATGTCTTTTAATGATTACAGCCACTAGTGAAACACATTCGCGGCGTTCTCATATCTCGAAACAAGTAACCTTTTTTGAACCTGTTTGCTACAGTAAAACACCAACGTGGTTTTTTAGGTAGCCGCTGTTCATTTTGTAACTGCCCTCCCTGCAGCTTTGTGCGTGTGATCATTCCAATTCAACCTGGAAGTGAGTGGAAGTTGGAGAGCACTATACCTACCACCTTCTACAACCCATGTAGAAACAGGGTGAGCTAAGTTGATGTGACAGGACCATGCTTTGACCATGTGGTGGAAATGGACACATGTCATAGCTCCGCCAACAGTGTATGATGTGTTAGGCCAATGCCAGTCGAAGCTTTATCCTGTAACACGAGGTACCTGTAGAAAAAGACAGTAAGGGAACTGGAAGAAGGATGAGGATTTTGTTACTGCTTTGCAGTGCACCTCCAAAGTACATCCATGTACTGCAGTGAAAGAAGATCTGCGTCCCTCTGGGTGCTTTTCATGTCTGTCACCCAAACATTCTTTCCATCATAATTATTTTGTACCATCCAACACAGAATAAAAAACTACGAACTATAAAAACGTCGCTACTGTCATCCACTATAGAACACGATAAAATTTTACCCTGTCTCTATCTTCCAATAGATTTATCGAAAACAAATACTATCTACGTGCTGACATCAAGCATATGCACTGACCTCCGTTAAATATACAGCTATTGATCCACTCAGTGACCGAAGTCGACTACACAGACCAGTGTAAAGTGTCTTCACCTGTACTGTAGGAAGACCCCCAAGGACTATCAGTCACAAGAGAGAGTCTCGGTGTTGTTGTATGACACAGCTTTGTACACCGCCGAACTTTTTGTTTTTTCCACCGTGACATCGAGGCCTGTGTCAGGTTCGAAACTGATGTTAACATGTTTTGATCCATTGGCTCTGACTGAAAACTGTACATCGAACAGTGTAAATCATGCTGCTGTTCCCACAACAAACACACAGGATGGTTTTAAGTAAAAGACAGTCACAACGTATGGAAACTGGAAGGGTTTTGTTGGCGCTGTTGAGCGTTTCCAAACAGATATCAAAAGGCTATTGACACCCTTCAGATTTAAACTCATCTTTCACAGTAACAGAATAGCACATGGCTCGGTGTTCCGTTGCGATTGATTCCTCATATTGCTGTCATGTACATGATCATTGTTTTGGTGCTAGCCATCCCTGGAAGGCGTTGCCCCTCTGCCAGTAGTCTTTCCCTATGTCAAACAAGCAATGTCAGTCAGTCATTGTGTGGTAATCAACAGTGTACCATTGGATGGAAGAGATGGAAAAGACCCCATCCATGTATTGTAATAAGCATCAGATTGTTAGTGTGATCAATTTTAGCAATTTTGCCAGTTTTTCGATAAGTCAACACCAACTACTGATGTGGCAATATGCTTTCCAGTTTCTGTATATCACTAAAGTACCTCTCTACTACTTTGCGAGTACCACTGCAAATATAGATAGATGACTGTGTGCAAATATAGATAGATGACTGTGCAGAACGTCCATTCATTGTTAATTCTCGAAAATAGACACCAAAATATGCTAGACAAGATTCTACATGTTTCTAGCACTTCTATCATAGAGCCTAATTTATGGTTACTGTTACAAGATCCATAGAGGCTGCCTAAAAAACCAAGTTGGAGCTTTAGTGTAGCAGATAGGTTCTAAAAAAGTGACTCATTTCGAGATGTGAGAGCGACGCAAATATGATTCACTAGTGGCTGTAATCGTTAAAAGACATCTCCATAGAACCCAACGCAGGTACGAGGTTGGATGGAAAGACTTTATTATAAATTGCAAACAGAATTTCTACCAGAAAGCGTAACACTATAGATCTGTAAAGCCAGTGTACACTTCTTACAATCTCAGTTTAGCGTTGGATTTTTTAAAGTGATTTGTTGCGTACCACACCATCTACTGTATGTGATCATTCACAATCAACCGTCGCCTATAGCCTAGAGGATATATTGCAGAACCACTGACGTGACATCCGGACAGAATGCATTACAAGTGCTGCAGAAATATCTAGCAGTGGCATCAGGGAGTTACAAATACCAGCTTAATACCGCGTTCCTTAGCTGAATCACTTTCAAAATTCGGTGATTTTATTAAGAACTTAAAACCACTGCTGACGTGTGCCCGCACATTCTTTCTGTTACTACACACCCGCAAATCATCGTCTATATTCAATAAGGTGAGATATGTATGGATGACCACTTCATTCGGAAGCAACATTATATCTCGATTCACAAAGCTTGTATAGCTTTTAACATGGATATCGTTAGCGATACTTGTATGTGTGCGTAGAACCAAGATCACTTGCAACGGTAACATAGCTTAGTAATCATGCTTTCTTAATAATAGGTGGTCGCTTGTAAGACGATTACGTCTTCTTCCTAAGACACACTGTCACAACTCGCAAAGAAAACAAGTGAGACGCTTCCATTCGTCCCGGATTTTCGCTCATTATTGTTTAGTATCACCAGCATTCAGTTATTGGTGAAGTATTACACTTAGTTTGGCGGTTCTCTAGAAACGAGAATCACCTTAGTTGACTTTGTAAAGCAGGATAAATTGGAATCTGTTATATCATTGACATCGGTTAATCGATAATGCAACTACCACTTTCCTTCTTTTTTTCGAGTTTTCACATAAATATCATCGCAAACGACATGAGTTCTTGGTTTGCAGTACATTCTATCGCGCTACACCACGCTTAAGTTTTGGTTTTGTAAAGATATAACTTCCACTCTTTATCTTCGGAATTATAGTGTGCAAGTGATCGGCAGCGTACTGCTCTGTGCTTGAAATCGAGAATTATCGCGTGAATGGTTTTATATTCTGGCAAAACATGTCAAAATACATATGATCTTGTAATCCCAGAGTGTGGAGATGGTGTAGAAAGCATGGCAGTAACCAAGCAGGTCGCAGCTGAAATCACTAAAGTCTTTCTGCCTGGGGGAACCAGCCCAGTCATTTTACACCAGTTCATACAGTGACCACTGTCCGTGGAGGGCACTCTGACGATGCATCGGGCGAGCCTACATGTGGGGGCACATGGCCACAGTGGATGACCAACCTATCTCCTGAGAAATATCTCGAGCCGCGAGGGCTATATACAGTGTATGCCCTTATGTTTTTTCGGATCTGTCTTTGTGGTATATGTAGGAGTGTCTTGTGGTTGATAGATATATGAAGGATGCAAAAGTGTAGATTTTGAATGGTGCAGGATAGGAATTGCGTTTAATTGGGTTTAACAATTAGTGCAATATGGCAGCGGTATGTTTTTTTTTATGTGTACAAAACAGATTTGCCGCTGAAAGTCTCGTAATTTGTCAAATGGTTCAAATGCCTCTGAGCACTATGCGACTTAACTTCTGAGGTCATCAGTCGCCTAGAGGTGATGGTGGTTAGTGTTTAACGTCCCGTCGACAACGAGGTCATTAGAGACGGAGCGCAAGCTCGGGGAAGGGAAGGATTGGGAAGGAAATCGGCCGTGCCCTTTCAAGGGAACCATCCCGGCATTAGCCTGAAACAATTTAGGGAAATCACGGAAAACCTAAATCAGGATGGCCGGAGACGGGATTGAACTGTCGTCCTCCCGAATGCGAGTCCAGTGTGCTAAGCACTGCACCACCTCGCTCGGTCAGTCGCCTAGAGCTTAGAACTAATTAAACGTAATTAACCTAAGGACATCACACACAACCATGCCCGAGGCAGGATTCGAACCTGCGACTGTAGCGGTCACTCGGCTCCAGACTGTAGCGGCTAGAACCGCACGGTCACTCCGGTCGGCCGTAATTTGTCCACCTGCATAAAATGGCGGACACTGCTCCCACACTGGCAGTAGCAGCAGTTTTGCAGGTTTCATACCGAAAAATTCAAGCTTTGTTGAGAGTAGCAGCGCAGTGTCATAGAGGAAGCGTCTTTGGCGATTGCACTTCGTGATCTGTAGACCACTTTTGCAGGGATTAACTGTCAGTGCAATATATCTTCTGTATGTTTTTTTTTTCTATCTGTACTAAACAGATTTTCCGCTGAAAGCAGAAAACGGTGGACGGTGCTCCCACATCGACACCAGCAGGAGCTTGTTGGGCAAATTCAGTAAGAGCCAATCAGAATGTTCCATTCACAAGACATCCTTTGTGTGGGGCACAGGAGCGTCTACAGACTAGTTCGAACAAGATGGGGGAAAGGTCTTCTTTGTTCGAGTGTTCAGAGATTTGTCCAAGCAGTCCATCCATCTCTGGCGGGGTGCTCTCCCTCATCCGATATTGTGTCTTTAGACGATCGCCAGACCAGCGGCTGTAGGACATCGGAAATTCACCAAACAATTTAGCCATTTCTCTCGTCTGTTGGACAGTGCTTAGAATTCTGTTTGTGTAATTGTTCTGATTTTCCTGTCTGTGCTTCGACACCAATGTGTGCTTCGAGAAGTGAGGAAAATAACGTCCATGACTCCAGTAGCAGCAGATATAAACTAAGCCCACTCACCATTTCAGAAAAGTGATGAAACCACAGCAGCTGTAGGACTCAGAAATTTTTATCTCACTCTGGTAGTGCCTTCAAACAAACAGGCCGCGCGGCGTAGCCGTCTTGTCACGGTCCGCGCGGCTCCCTCCGTCGGAGGTTCGAGTCCTCCCTCGGCCATGGGTGTGTGTGTTATCCTTAGTGTAAGTTAGTTTAAGTTGGATTAAGTTTTGTGTAAGCTTAGGGACTGATGTCCTTAGCAGTTTGCTCCCATAAGATCTTACCACAAATTTCCAAACAAACAGCTAAAACTCGGAAATTGGTGAGCGTCCTGTTGAGAATTACTGATATATTTATTTCGACTTGCAGATATCGTCATTTTGGCGTGTAAAATCGGAACTGATACCAGTTTCGGGATCTGTTTCCCACAAAACCGTTTTAAGTACCTCAGGGGGTTTCAGAAGTGTGCAGCGATATTTTAAATGTCCCTGTTCAAGTGTAGCGGTATACATAGCAAAACCGATGCAAATTAATGTGCAGCGATCTTTTTTTAAAGTGTATTTAGAGACTTATTCAGTTTGATTTAATAACTCCTGAAGCAGCTCGTGCTCAAAGACAGGGGTATTTCCCACAAAAGCTCGCTAAGTGTCTCAGAGATGGTTTCACAAGTGTGTCACGATCTTTTTAGAGTCAGTGTTCAAGTGTGTTGGTGGTGTTATTCCTCGGAATAAAAAGTGTAATTGTTTAAATATTCTCGAGTCATCTGCAGAGCTCTCTCTCTCTTAGTGGTACATTTAGTTCCTGTGATATCTTCAAGTTATGTATGTGACAATATTCCACAACACCAGGTGTAATAACTCCAAAAGCAGTTCGTGTTCACCAACAAAGGGTAGCCTTGAATGGGAGATGGGAAGGAGGAAGGCTGTGTTTTTTTCCGACATGGCAAGGAGTCTCCGTGCCCCTATCGAAGAGTTCACACACCAGAGTGGGTAAACGTCTTGCCTCTTATGCTTTGAAAGACTCACTACACTTTTATCGAATGATCTATAGTTACAGCACACGCATTTATCAGTCTGATTTGCCCCATCCTCCAGCATCTTCATTATTTCATTAAACGGATTCGTCTTCACCAGATGTCATTGCTGTTGACCCAGTCCGCACATGCATGGTTACAGGTATTCTCTTCCTTCTCCATTACAGACATCTCATCCATTGAACTAAGTGAACAATTACGTCCATCCTCCCAGATCAGCAGCAAGACACAGACTGAGTCCTTTTTCGCCATTTTTCCCCAGACCTCCATCTTGAATTCTGTCACAGGAGGGGAGAGGGGGAGGGTCGAGAGCGCCCTCTGACCGTTGTGTTGTGAACCAAATCAGTTGGACTCTGGATCTGATGGTGAGCACACTGGATTCAGCTATTGTCTATGATATGTTGTTTAAATAAACATTGCATACAAAATAAAGACTTATGTCCATCCTATCTGGCAGCCCAGCACAGGCTGAGTTGTCTTCCCACCAGTTTCCAGATGGGGAGGGAAGGGGAAGGTAGAGGAGGGGATGGTGTTAAGTTAGTGAAAGTAGCTCAAGTGACGTATTTTCCCGCCAAAAATTGAACTTCTCGCCATGATATCATTACGATGGCCATCTTAGATTTGCCATCTTGAACACTTTTGGCAACAATGCAGAGTGGGGCCATGCTGTCTTTGCCCACTACTTTCGAATGCTTTAGAAGGAGCCTTGGCTGTGTGCTGCATAGTCGCTTATTTTACACTTGGCAGATGCGCAGATACAACCGCGTTGAGTTTACGTCAGTCGATTAATTAGCCTTCTAGAGGATTATGGATGCTAATTGGTCTGTTTCGTCTGTTCTTGTACATAGATAACAGGCTAATAACAAATAACAAAATAACAATAACAAAATAACAAATAAATTATGCTGATGATGGGGCATCCAGGCAAGCCGAAAAGAAATGCTGGTTTGGATTTCGATTTTAATATGGGGACCGTTTGAAGAACAAGACCTGTCATCTCAGTGTCATTTATGTCGTCTTTCGCTAATAGCCGTAGTCTTCGCTTTGATTCTGTTGTGAGAAATGTGCTCTACAGCTTGTAAAATGACGTCGGATAGTATTGTGTAGTTTACGTCGATATTTCCAGCATCTGTACACCCTGCGGGAATTTGATGTTGCTAAAGGCGTGTCACAAGGCTCATTAGGATCAGTGTAAAAGGGAATCTGGCCATATCTTTTTAAAAGAAATCGTTGCGGCATGTTCGTTTTAGGCAACTGCGAAAATCCTAAATATGGGCTAAGGGACGTGGGTTTTACTACAGTCCCCTTGAAAGCGTATGCATCATCAGCATTACGTGAGGAGTTGCAGAATTGCTATGAATGACAAAATCTCTTTTAGCTATATTTCGGACGACTTTTGCTATTATTGTTTAGTTAATTTTACAAGCATATTATTTATTTTTCTGATAAGTGTAGCGTCCTTTCGTCAGACGTATGAAATAAAGAGACAGAACATTAGATTATTTTGGGAAAGATGGGGAAGAAATTTATCGTGACTTATTAAGGGGAATGATGCTGGAATACGGCTAATACGATATAGGAAACCACGGAAACCTATGTCAGGTTAATCGGGTGGGAATCCGAATAGTGATACTCCGGAATAGAAAGCCAGTGTCTTAAGCACTGCATCACTGCACTAAGTAACACTGACTATGATTTGTCGGTCTACTTGTCATATTGACCCTGTCTGTTGAGAAAAAAAAGATTGACTCAGAAAAAGCTTTAGTCCTAACTGCTTCAAAAGTCAATGAATAAAATTCACCTTCATGGCTACTCATTGTCTATGTTAACGCTTCTGCTCTCGTTTCTTATGAGCAAGAATTGTTTCCTTTCATTAAACAGGCTCGTAAGAAACGTAAGGAACAGTCAGAGAAGTTCTTGTCTCGGGGCTGCTCTATCCCAAGAAACTACAGGGTGTTTCAAAAATGACCGGTATATTTGAAACGGAAATAAAAACTAAACGAGCAGCGATAGAAATACACCGTTTGTTGCAATATGCTTGGGACAACAGTACATTTTCAGGCGGACAAACTTTCGAAATTACAGTAGTTACAATTTTCAACAACAGATGGCGCTGCAAGTGATGTGAAAGATATAGAAGACAACGCAGTCTATGGGTGCGCCATTCTGTACGTCGTCTTTCTGCTGTAAGCGTGTGCTGCTCACAACGTGCAAGTGTGCTGTGGACAACATGGTTTATTCCTTAGGACAGAGGATTTATCTGGTGTTGAAATTCCACCGCCTAGAACACAGTGTTGTTGCAACAAGACGAAGTTTTCAACGGAGGTTTAATGTAACCAAAGGACCGAAAAGCGATACAATAAAGGATCTCTTTGAAAAATTTCAACGGACTGGGAACGTGACGGATGAACGTGCTGGAAAGGTAGGGCGACCGCGTACGGCAACTACAGAGGGCAATGCGCAGCTAGTGCAACAGGTGATCCAACAGCGGCCTCGGGTTTCCGTTCGCCGTGTTGCAGCTGCGGTCCAAATGACGCCAACGTCCACGTATCGTCTCGTGCGCCAGAGTTTACACCTCTATCCATACGAAATTCAAACGCGGCAACCCCTCAGCGCCGCTACCAGTGCTGCACGAGAGACATTCGCTAACGATATAGGGCACAGGATTGATGACGGCGATATGCATGTGGGCAGCATTTGGTTTACTGACGAAGCTTATTTTTACCTGGACGGCTTAGTCAATAAACAGAACTGGCGCATATGGCGAACCGAAAAGCAACTTGTTGCAGTCCCATCGTCCCTGCATCCTCAAAAAGTATTGGTCTGAGCCGCCATTTCTTCCAAAGGAATCATTGGCCCATTTTTCAGATCCGAAACGATTACTGCATCACACTATCTGGACATTCTTCTTAGACGACACTGCGAACACCTCGTGGTTTATGCAAGATGGTGCCCGGCCACATCGCACGGCCGACGTCTTTAATTTCCTGAATGAATATTTCGATGATCGTGTGATTGCTTTGGGCTATCCGAAACATACAGGAGGCGGCGTAGATTGGCCTCCCTATTCACCAGACATGAACCTCTGTGACTTCTTTCTGTGGGGACACTTGAAAGACCAGGTGTACCGCCAGAATCCAGAAACAATTGAACAGCTGAAGCAGTACATCTCATCTGCATGTGAAGCCATTCCGCCAGACACGTTGTCAAAGGTTTCGGGTAATTTCATTCTGAGACAACGCCATATTATTGCTACGCATGGTGGATATGTGAAAAGATCGTACTATAGAGTTTCCCAGACCGCAGCACCATCTGTTGTTGACAATTGTAACTACTGTAATTTCGAAAGTTTGTCTGCCTGAAAATGTACTGTTGTCCCATTCATATTGCAACAAACGGTGTATTTCTATCGGTGCTCGTTTAGTTTTTATTGCCGTTTCAAATATACCGGTCATTTTTGAAACACCCTGTAGATTGCCTTCTGACACTTACCACCTATCATACTACTGTTGTCAATCATTTCAGTCATCGCTCCTGTCTCTGTTACTTTTACACAACCATGAATTTGCAAAAGTTTTGGTCCGGCCTCCCATGCACCAATCGCACGCAGTCCGCCGCTGTTTCGCCGATAAATTATACTTGGACATCATTCGCTGAAACTGGCTATTCCAGGACGTTAACTGTTATACTACTTACAAACATAGAGCTGTCTGTCTACATGGTGCGAAGGACACGAACGGATTACAGCGTCACTGGTTTACATGAGCTAATTTTGCGCAGCACAGTAACTTCAATTTTCGTGTCACCTGCCTTATCATTTTCCGAGTTACAGGTCTTAACTAGAGATTTTCCACAAAATTTGTGCTTGTTGGGTTGAATAATTTACTAGAGTTAATACGGTTCTTATTCCCCACAATATTTCCAGGAAATGCCTTGAGAGATGTGCCAAGAAATGTGACGCAGCGGTTCCGAACTCGCTTTCGGAAGGAGTTCAGAGCGTCACCCATTGTGACCGTTTCTTTAAATTACTTCCTGTCTCTGTACAAATGAGCTGCTGCTGAGTCGCTAAGGGCCTCGATATTGCTGATACGTAAACCCGAATTGCTTTCCAGAGATATAAGATGGTCAGCCATTATTGTTTTTTGTGGTCTTTAGTCCGAAGACTGGTTTGACGCAGCTCTCGATGCTGTGTAAGCCTCTTCATCTCCGAATAACTGCTGTAAGCAACATCCTTCTGATCTGCTTACTGTATTCATGTCATGTCTTGGTCTCCCTTTACGATTTTTATTCCCCCCCCCCCCCCCTCCCACACACACGTTTCCCTCCAGCGCCAAACTGGTGATCCTTTGATATCTCAGAATGTGTACTATCAATTGATACCTTCTAATCAGGTTACGCCAGTTCTTTTCAATACTATCTCATCAGTTACGTGATCTGTCCATCTACTCTTCAGCAATATTATGTAGCGCCACATTTCAAAAGCTTCTACTGGTTATCCACCATGTTTCAGTTCCATACAAGGCTACTCTCCATACAATTACTTTCAGAAAAGATCGATAAGCATTTTTTCTATATTCAATGTTAACAAATTTCTATTCTTCAGAAACGCTTTTGTTACCATTGCCAGCAAACATTTTATATCTTCTCTATTTCGGATATAATCAATTATGCTGGTGCCAGTATAACAAAACTTACTTTCTATTTCAAGTGCCTTATTTCCTAATCTAATTCCCTCAGCATCAGATAGTTAATTCGACTACACTGAATTGTCCATGTTTTGCCTTTGTCGATGTTCAGCTTATATCCTCCTTTCAAGACACTGTCCATTCCGTTCAGTTGATCTTCCAAGTTCTTTGTTGTTCTCAACAGAATTACAGTGTCATCGGTAAACCTCAACGTTTATATTATTATTTTGAAAAAAATAAATTTACAAAATAACTTTATAGACTGTTTTGAGGTACATGTGACAGCCGTGGTACACATTGAAATCCCAATGGGAGATTACCGTATCGCGCCACTGAGGAGCGAAATGGAAATATTACAGCCTATTCATGTAGTGGAGACGAGCTGCAGCATTTTGTGTTAACTCCTCCAGCTACGTGAGACGATACTGTGTTGTGGGGATTTCTAGGTATAGGAGGACTGAAGACATGTACCTGCAAACAAACGAATATGTATTTACACAACTTTAACTTGTTAGAGCTGGGATCCTTTATTGTATGATTATATGATAGCGGAACAAACACTGGTAGCAGTTACTTCTGTAAAATATCTGGGAGTATGCCTGCGGAACGATTTGAAGTGGAATGATCATATGAAATTAATTGTTGGTAAGGCGGGTACCAGGTTGAGAATCATTGGGAGAGTCCTTAGGAAAAGTAGTCCATCAACAAAGGAGGTGGCTTACAAAACACTCGTTCGACCTATACTTGAGTATTGCTCATCAGTGTGGGATCCGTACCAGGTCGGGTTGACGGAGGAGATAGAGAAGATCCAAAGAAGAGCGGCGCGTTTCGTCACAGGGTTATATGGTAACCGTGATAGCGTTACAGAGATGTTTAGCAAACTCAAGTGGCATGCTCTGCAAGAGAGGCGCTCTGCATCGCTGTGTAGCTTGCTGTCCAGGTTTCGAAAGGGTGCGTTTCTGGATGAGGTATCGGATATATTGCTTCCCCCTACTTATACCTCCCGAGGAGATCACGAATGTAAAATTAGAGAGATTCGAGCGCGCACGGAGGCTTTCCGGCAGTCGTTCTTCCCGCGAACCATACGCGACTGGAACAGGAAAGGGAGGTAATGACAGTGGCACGTAAAGTGCCCTCCGCCACACACCGTTGGGTGGCTTGCGGAGTATACATGTATATGTAGATGTAGATAATCTAAACGAAGCTACCCTGCGCTTGATAGGTTCTGTGTTATACGTGCATATATTACACGTTTTCATGCGTTAAAGTGTATTGTACATTTGCTCTTTTTCTCAAAGTATCAATAGTTTTTTCTAGGCGAAAAGTTAACATTCTGTATTTCCGACGTGACTGTTTTGAGGCGTAACTGTGTTGTAATAAGACTCACAGTACGTCGCAGGAGCAGAATGAGTGCAGTAGGGCTTCCGCCGCGGGTGGCGCAGAAGTCACCCTACGCGGGGCCCCTTCCTCGTTTAGTCCGTTTGTGGATTCCGCGGGCGCGCGCGCACGCCTCGCCAGCTTCCTGGCTACCGCGCCGCGCCGCCGCTGACTGATCTGCGGCCGTTTTTGAAGTCTGGCGGGGCTCAGCCGGGCGTGTGTGTAATTGAGTGCGCCCCGCCGCCGACAACAGAGATGAAGTTGTTCCGTGGGCAGCTGACAGGTGTGTGGTCCCACCACCCAGGCCGCGCCCGCAAAGGTAAAGGACCGGGCCGGGCCTGGCCACCGCCGCCGCCGCCGCAGCCGCCGCAGCCGCCGCAGCGGCAGCGTCTCGTTTTTTTCCTGTGCGGCGAAGACGCTGCTGCATTGTGTGTGACAGCGCCGGCCGGCTCCTTTCATATCGGCGGCCGGCCAGCCGCCGCGCCTTGGTGGGCCTTCTTGGTACGTCCTCGATCGCGCGATTAGTTTCCGGACGGCCAGCCTTTTTGTTCGTCGCGCTCTGACTAATACGACAATTAATCAGCGTGACGTGCCGTGGGGTTTACCCACCATGAAATGCAGCCTAGTTCCATTTCACGAGGTGGTTAAGAAATTTAAAAAAAAGCTAAAATAATGTTCGGAAACATGAAAGTAATACAAAATCATTGTAGGTCGTATGTGACCGTATTGGAAACAGCAGACTCTTACGCTGAAATCAGTAAATATCACTATTAACGGATTAGAAATTCCTGCTGTTGGCTGAGACTGCTACACTACTGGCCATTGAAATTGCTACACCCCGAAGATGACGTGCCGCAGACACAAAGTTTAACCGACAGGAAGAAGATGCTGTGATATGCAAATATTAGCTTTTCAGAGCATTCACACAAAGTTGGCGCACGTGGCGACACCTACAACGTGCTGACATGAGGAAAGTTTCCAATCGATTTCTCATACGCAAACAGCAGTTGACCGCCGTTGCCTTGTGAAGCGTTGTTGTGATGCCTCGTGTAAGGAGGAGAAATGCGTACCACCACGTTTCCGACTTTAATAAAGGGATTGTAGCCTATCGCGATAGCGGGTTATCGTATCGCGACATTGATGCCCACGTTGGTCGAGAGCCAATGACTGTTATCAGAATATGGAATCGGTGGGTTCAGGAGGGCAATACGGAACGCCGTGCTGGATCCCAACGGCCTCGTATCACTAGCAGTCGAGATGACAGGCATCTTATCCGCATGGTTGTAACGAATCGTGCAGCCACGTCTCGATCCCTGAGTCAACAGATGGGGACGTTTGAAGGAGAACAACCATCCGCACTATAAGTTCGACAACGTTTGCAGCAGCATGGACTATCAGCTCGGAGACCATGGCTGCGGTTACTATTGACGGTGCATCACAAACATGAGCGCCTGCGATGGTGTACTCAACGACGAACCTGGGTGCACGAATGGCAAAACGTCATTTTTTCGGAAGAAACCAGCTTCTGTTTACAGCATCGTGATGGTCGCATCCATGTTTGGCGACATCGCGGTGAACGCACATTGGAAGCGTGTATTCGTCATCGCCATACCGGTGTATCACGCGGCGTGCTGGTATGGGGTGCCATTGCTTACACGTCTCGCTCACATCTTGTTCGCATTGACGGCACTTTGAACAGTGGACGTTACATTTCAGATGTGTTACGAACCGAGGGGCTTCTACCCTTCATTCGATTCTTGCGAAACCCTACATTTCAGCTGCATACTGCACGACCGCATGTTGCAGGTCCTGTACGTGCCTTCCTGGATACAGAAAATGTTCGACTGCTGCCCTGGCCAGCACATACTCCAGATCTATCACCAATTGAAAACGTCCGGTCAATGGTGGTCGAGCAACTGGCTCGTCACAATACGCCAGTCACTACTCTTGATGAACTGTGGTATCGTATTGAAGCTGCATGGGCAGCTGCCTGTACATGCCATCCAAGCTCTGTCTGACTCAATGCCCAGGCGTATCAAGGCCGTTATTACGGCCAGAGGTGGTTGTTCTGGGTACTGATTTCTCAAGATCTGTGCACTCAAATTGCCTGAAAATGTAATCACATGTCAATTCTAATATAATATATTTGTCCAATGAATACCCGTTTATCATCTGCATTTATTCTTGGTGTAGTAATTTTAATGGCCAGTAGTGTATAATTCCAGTGACCCAGTTTACTTCGTCTAAGATACAACTGACTCGAGCAAAGTGTGGAAGCTTCTCGTTTTGGTGACGCTTTACAAATCTACAGTACTGATCCTTTCGATGAGAATGGAACATTACACTTCCCTGATGCACCTCCAGATGAAAAGACTTGTTGACATTGGATTTTGATCTATTCTGGACTTCCTTTCATTAACCATTCATAAATACAATAATACATTTTTCATTAAATGTCATCTGTGTCCTCTTCTTTCCGCATACAAGTGAGGAAAAAAGGAAAAAACGGGAATAACTAGAACGAGGGAAAACTAAAGTACGAGCCGCGACAATAAGTAACGCAGCTCTTTTTATCTCAACTAGTTTTGATTGAATAAATCAGAATTTTTTGTGGGATAGTGGAATATTCTCGCTTCAGACCCTAACAGTTTCCGAGAGTTGGTGGCGCTACAAATACCAAAAAAGAGGCGTCTGTAACGGAGGTGCATTTCAAGTAGAGAGATGTCATTGAGTTTCTTTTGCGGAAAAGCAGAGCATCGCTGATATTCAAGGGCGTTTGCAGAATGTCTACTGAGACCCGAAAGTGAACAAAAGCACGGTGAGTCGTTGGGCGAGGCGTCTGGCATCATCGCAACAAGGTTGCGTAAACCTGTCCGATCCCCTGCGTGCCAACCCACCGCACACAGTTGTGACTCCTGCACTTTTGGAACGTGCGGACGCTCTCATTCGAGGTCATGACGGATTTCAGTCAAACATCTCGCTGCACAACTGGACATCTGTATTGGTAGGGCAGAGATTCTTGCCAACCAGCTGTGGTACTCAAATGTTGGTTCCTCATCCACGCTACAGCCGCCGGCCGGTTTGGCCGGGCAGTCCCAGGCGCTGCGGCTACGGCCGCAGGTTCGAATCCTGTCTCGGGCATGAATGTGTGTGATATCCTTAGGTTAGTTACGTTTAAGTAATTCTAATTTTTAGGGGACTGATGACCTGAGATGTTAAGTCCCATAGTGCTCACAGCCATTTAAACCATTTTGAACCCTACATCCCGGATCTTGCACCTTCCGACTTCCATCTGTTTGATCCAATGAAGGATGCGCTCCACAGGAAGCAGAACGTGGTTCGTGGAGCCGTTGTTGATGCAGCAAGACGCTGGCTCGACGTCGACCAGTGGATCGATACCGTGCGGGCATACAGGCCCTCCCAGTAAGTCGGCTAAGGCCGTCTCACTAAACGGGGATTATATTGAAAAATAGGGTTTCGTAGCAAAAAGAGTAGGGAATAGTATGGTGTGTTGGAATCCTGAATAAAACCAACCCTAGAATAGACCTTGGGTCAATGAGGTCGAATGACGCACACATCTTCTAGAGAAGTGCTTTCGAGTCCTTGTATCAGATTTGAAGGCAAATGAAAATTTTCTGTTGAAATAGGCGATATTTCATCGTACGAAGGGGCTTGTGGCGCGTCCAGTAGATAAATATTTTAGCAGCAACAAAGTTACCGGCTCTTTCTCGCCACTTGCATTCCGAACAGCACGACTGGGATGGTCTCGGAGGCGTATTGCTGACCACAATCCTCCTACTGGGAACGTTGCCACGGTAAGAACACACCATTCCACTCCCAACAGAGCTCATAGACACTATTATTAATTATGTCGCACGTTATTCGTCAAAGAAATGAATTCTAAATAAGAATCTGCGACCTGTTTGCATTTAGTAAGAGTTTCCTAACTAGATCGCGTGGATTAATAACTTGTTCTTCTACTTAGAAGTTCCATGTCTAAGATCTCGTAATCCATTTTCTATACTCTTTTATTATCTGAAAATGGCAGACCTAAGTATATTGTTAGTAAAGACCATGAACCAAGCGAGGTGGCGATGAAATAAGAATTTGAACTCGCATTGGGAAGGTGGCGGTTGAGTTCCTTAGACAATCGTCAAAATCTACGTTTTCTGTGGCTTCCCTAAACAGCTTCTTTCCCAAATCTGTGCTTGTGCTCCGCTTCTAATGACCTTGTTACCGACTAAATATTAATATTCTAATCTTCTTCGCTTAAAAAAAATACATTTTATGTAGTCAGGAAATTTCTGTTGAATGTCACACACCGCGGTATGTCGTGTGTTACTGTTTGAGGTAATTACTGACTTAAATAACGCTTCGGCCTGGAATCTCATTGACTGGAGTGAAATTACCTTCAGTGGCTGGTCCTGCTTCGAACTGAGCCCCGGCGACCAACGCGTCTGGAGACGCCCTGGACAGCCGTGGGATACTAACCTGTCACCCGATGTACGTCCCGACAATGGGAGTGATGGTTTGGGGATCCATTTCATTCCATGGCAGGACCACTTTGGTTGTGATCTGCAACATCCTTACAGCGCAGCGGTAATTCGACGGTATTCTACGCCTCGTTTTGTTGCCATTCGTGACAAATCAGTCTCGGATTACATTTCAGCAAGATAATGCCCGTCCTGGGACGCTACCAATAAATGCTAAGCCGAATAACTGCTTGCATGAGGGCCACAGGTGTACCACCGCGTTAGTGATTGCTCAGTTTCTGAAACTCTTTCTCTTGAATAAATGATTCAGTTTTTCTGAAATTGTAATCATTTGTTTGTCTGTACATGTACGTCATCTCTACCGATTTGTGCCCAGTTCCTTCATGGTACGGTTTTCTTTCTTCCTTTTTTTTGTCTAAAAATGTATACATCCCGAAATGCTTCATTTGTCGTATATCGGCCCTATTTGGCTTTTGAATGAGTATGATTATCAACCCCCCATGAACCATGGACCTTGCCGTTGGTGGGGAGGCTTGCGTGCCTCAGCGATACAGATGGCCGTACCGTAGGTGCAACCACAACGGAGGGGTATCTGTTGAGAGGCCAGACAAACGTGTGGTTCCTGAAGAGGGGCAGCAGCCTTTTCAGTAGTTGCAGGGGCAACAGTCTGGATGATTGACTGATCTGGCCTTGCAACATTAACCAAAACGGCCTTGCTGTGCTGGTACTGCGAACGGCTGAAAGCAAGGGGAAACTACAGCCGTAATTTTTCCCGAGGACATGCAGCTTTACTGTATGATTAAATGATGATGGCATCCTCTTGGGTAAAATATTCCGGAGGTAAAATAGTCCCCCATTCGGATCTCCGGGCGGGGACTACTCAGGAGGATGTCGTTATCAGGAGAAAGAAAACTGGCGTTCTACGGATCGGAGCGTGGAATGTCAGATCCCTTAATCGGGCAGGTAGGTTAGAAAATTTAAAAAGGGAAATGGATAGGTTAAAGTTAGATATAGTGGGAATTAGTGAAGTTCGGTGGCAGGAGGAGCAAGACTTCTGGTCAGGTGATTACAGGGTTATAAACACAAAATCAAATAGGGGTAATGCAGGAGTAGGTTTAATAATGAATAGGAAAATAGGAACGCGGGTAAGCTACTACAAACAGCATAGTGAACGCATTATTGTGGCCAAGATAGATACGAAGCCCACACCTGCTACAGTAGTACAAGTTTATATGCCAACTAGCTCTGCAGATGATGAAGAAATTGAAGAAATGTACGATGAAATAAAAGAAATTATTCAGATAGTGGAGGGAGACAAAAATTTAATAGTAATGGGTGACTGGAATTCGAGTGTAGGAAAAGGGAGAGAAGGAAACATAGTAGGTGAATATGGATTGGGGCTAAGAAATGAAAGAGGAAGCCGCCTAGTAGAATTTTGCACAGAGCACAACTTAATCATAGCTAACACTTGGTTTAAGAATCATGAAAGAAGGTTGTATACGTGGAAGAACCCTGGAGATACTAAAAGGTATCAGATAGATTATATAATGGTAAGACAGAGATTTAGGAACCAGGTTTTAAGTTGTAAGACATTTCCAGGGGCAGATGTGGACTCTGACCACAATCTATTGGTTATGACCTGTAGATTAAAGCTGAAGAAACTGCAAAAATGTGGGAAATTAAGGAGATGGGACCTGGATAAACTGAAAGAACCAGAGGTTGTACAGAGTTTCAGAGAGAGCATAAGGGAACAATTGACCGGAATAGGGGAAAGAATTACAGTAGAAGAAGAATGGGTAGCTCTGAGGGATGTAGTAGTGAAGGCAGCAGAGGATAAAGTAGGTACAAAGACGAGGGCTGCTAGAAATCCTTGGGTAACAGAAGAAATATTGAATTTAATTGATGAAAGGAGAAAATATAAAAATGCAGTAAATGAAGCAGGCAAAAAGGAATACAAACGTCTCAAAAATGAGATCGACAGGAAGTGCAAAATGGCTAAACAGGGATGGCTAGAGGACAAATGTAAGGATGTAGAAGCTTATCTCACTAGGGGTAAGATAGATACTGCCTACAGGAAAATTAAAGAGACCTTTGGAGAGAAGAGAACCACGTGTATGAATATCAAGAGCTCAGATGGCAGCCCAGTTCTAAGCAAAGAAGGGAAGGCAGAAAGGTGGAAGGAGTATATAGAAGGTTTATACAAGGGCGATGTACTTGAGGACAATATTATGGAAATAGAAGAGGATGTAGATGAAGACGAAATGGGAGATACGATACTGCGTGAAGAGTTTGACAGAGCACTGAAAGACCTGAGTCGAAACAAGGCCCCCGGAGTAGACAACATTCCATTAGAACTACTGACGGCCTTGGGAGAGCCAGTCATGACAAAACTCTACCAGCTGGTGAGCAAGATGTATGAGACAGGCGAAATACCCTCAGACTTCAAGAAGAATATAATAATTCCAATCCCAAAGAAAGCAGGTGCTGACAGATGTGAAAATTACCGAACTATCAGTTTAATAAGCCACGGCTGCAAAATACTAACGCGAATTCTTTACAGACGAATGGAAAAACTGGTAGATGCAGACCTAGGGGAGGATCAGTTTGGATTCCGTCGAAATGTTGGAACACGTGAGGCAATACTGACCTTACGACTTATCTTAGAAGAAAGATTAAGAAAAGGCAAACCTACATTTCTAGCATTTGTAGACTTAGAGAAAGCTTTTGACAATGTCGACTGGAATACTCTTTTTCAAATTCTAAAGGTGGCAGGGGTAAAATACAGGGAGCGAAAGGCTATTTATAATTTGTACAGAAACCAGATGGCAGTAATAAGAGCTGAGGGGCATGAAAGGGAAGCAGTGGTTGGGAAAGGAGTGAGACAGGGTTGTAGCCTCTCCCCGATGTTATTCAATCTGTATATTGAGCAAGCAGTAAAGGAAACAAAAGAAAAATTTGGAGTAGGTATTAAAATTCATGGAGACGAAGTAAAAACTTTGAGGTTCGCCGATGACATTGTAATTCTGTCAGAGACGGCAAAGGACTTGGAAGAGCAGTTGAACGGAATGGACAGTGTCTTGAAAGGAGGATATAAGATGAACATTAACAAAAGCAAAACGAGGATAATGGAATGTAGTCAATTTAAATCGGGTGATGCTGAGGGAATTAGATTAGGAAATGAGACACTTAAAGTAGTAAAGGAGTTTTGCTATTTAGGAAGTAAAATAACTGATGATGGTCGAAGTAGAGAGGATATAAAATGTAGACTGGCAATGGCAAGGAAAGCGTTTCTGAAGAAGAGAAATTTGTTAACATCGAATATAGATTTATGTATCAGGAAGTCGTTTCTGAAAGTATTTGTTTGGAGTGTAGCCATGTATGGAAGTGAAACATGGACGACAACTAGTTTGGACAAGAAGAGAATAGAAGCTTTCGAAATGTGGTGCTACAGAAGAATACTGAAGATAAGGTGGATAGATCACGTAAGTAATGAGGAGGTATTGAATAGGATTGGGGAGAAGAGAAGTTTGTGGCACAACTTGACTAGAAGAAGGGATCGGTTGGTAGGACATGTTTTGAGGCATCAAGGGATCACAAATTTAGCGTTGGAGGGCAGCGTGGAGGGTAAAAATCGTAGAGGGAGACCGAGAGATGAGTACACTAAGCAGATTCAGAAGGATGTAGGTTGCAGTAGGTACTGGGAGATGAAGCAGCTTGCACAGGATAGAGTAGCATGGAGAGCTGCATCAAACCAGTCTCAGGACTGAAGACAACAACAACAACATGATTATCAAGATAAAATCCTGTGTAGTGCCATTTCCTCATAATTGTTACTTTACCAAGTAATGAATTTACGTATATTAGAATGTTGATGAAGTATTAAAAGTGCAGCTGCAGCCCGATGCTCTTCCATCTCAACCTTTCCCCTCACGCACAGATCTACGACTGAAAAATCTCACAGAGAGTGATCTCTTAGCTTCACTCCTGTGTGTAAACGTGTGAAGTATGTATGTAGTACTGTAAACGGATCCTAGTCAACACTCGACATACGTTATGGACCAAGAATAATGGAGATGTAACCCTTGTGCGCAGTTTCTGGTTAAGCCACCTCACAAGGACAATTACAAATATAAAAATTACATGGTCGCCACCAACTCAAGCCCTTCCTAACAATTAAGATAAGATCGAACTGGAAATTATCAGTTCAATTTAATTATAACAATGCAATTTTTTAAAGACACTAACAAGATGAACAGCATTGTGTGTCGTATATCAATGAGCTTGTTTAATTAAATTTATTTTTCCTCCCATTTTTATTCATCACAAGCAAGCAGATTAACTTAAAAAATATCAGGGAATAGAAAATTAGTTTGAAAACTGTCATCAATGAGGAGGATAAAGGACGCAGAGTTTATCTTTTACGTAGCACATTTATTTCATTAGTGAATTTGATGCACATCCTATGAATACACATGACTGGTGCCTGAATGAAAAATTTAACTAAATAATTCGCCAAAAATGGTAGAATAGCGCAATTAAAATAGGGAAAACACACAAAAGGGAAGCGGAACACAATAATTCAATCATTCCATCTATACACTCACGACATAAATAGTTCAGAGAGATACCTATCACCATTATGCTCATGCACTAACTTGTAAAGAGGTTTATCCGATTCGCAAGGTTTGTATAGTAGACATACGACATGGAAGCGGCGCCTGCTGCTTACAGACGGCCGAACTTCAGCACGTGGTAAACTTGATTACGAGTTAACTGTTCAGAAATTAAGCATTAAACCAGGCACAAATGTAAGATGTTTTAATGATGTAGTAGCAATGATTTTCCCGCCACGAAATAAACCTAATTCGGCAAGGCAGAAACGCTCTCTAGGAGCTACGAACTGTACTCACCAACCGCTAGTTGCAGAGTGTCCTTTCTCCACCGAACTTCGCCTAACTACCGCTGCAACGGAATCTACCAGAGGGGTAAGCTTCCGCCACCAACCTGACAGACAAACCAACCTCAGTCTTAAAAGGGGTAAACTTCTCTGTCCAGGTACTGGGATCCTAAGTTGGCCATCCTGTGCTACCCGCTAAACTAGAAGCAAACATCACCTGCTCTTAGCAGACGACAACCAACTCAGCGTCCCCCACAAAAGAAACACGAAACCACATGTAAAAACACTCATTCAGTCACATTCACGCACACATAGGGTAGGGTGAAGGGAAAAACGTAATAAATACAGGTCATGATTTCCTATGGACCACAAAACAATCATAGTATCATTTAATAAGCCTTAGTTTGTTGGCTCAGTCTTTCTGGGAGAGTTAATAAATTAAACTGCAATCAGGCGGTGGGCAGACTAAGATGCACAGAATACAGTGAGACAATAGTCATGTGAAACGACTCCACAGAAACGTTTCAAACGCTTCCGATATCTCGTCTCGCAAAACTATCAGATACTTATAGCAAGTACTGGCAAGTAACTATCAGACAGTAACTATCAGCGAAAATTCGTCCATTGTGTTAAAAGTTCTACGAATATTAATGAGCGTAGCAAACTGTCTGAGAGCAAACACTCACGTGTATCCCAATCTGTACAGAGAAGTCTTGTCGTATTTGTCACTTAACGTTTCTAGTTGTCGTTGTTTCTGTAGGGGACCCTTTTTTTATTAAAACTAGTGTATCATCATAGAAATCATGTGAAAGGAATGGTATGCCAATTCGATTAATATTTTATAAAAAAACAATTAACAGTTATTATCTCACCCATTTATACCTTGTAAGGGAAACAGAAAATTGGAAGGTCGAATATGTTCAGTATTAGATATTATATCCTCTGATAAGGGATAAAACTTGATTAGTTAACAGCATTAATAAAATAGATCATGGAATTAAGATAGTCTTCTCACATACTTCGTCGAGCTGAGAACTGAAGACAAGTATTGTTTCGTAATTTATGCTTTTTCCCGTAAGCTAACCTAATTGTCTCCTGCAGTGGATATGCACCATAAATTGTTTGTCTGTACATGTACGTCATCTCTACCGATTTCTGCTCAGTTCCTTCGTGGTACGATTTTCTTTCTTCTTTTGGAGACGAGATACTGGCAGAATTGAAGCTGTGTGGGGAGAGGCGTGAGTCGTGCTTGAGTAGCTCAGTTGGGAGCGCTTGCCCGCGAAAGGCAGAAGTCCCGAGTTCGAGTCTCGGCCAGCACACAGTTTCAATCTGCCAGGAAGTTTCACTATCATAATTCTATGTTTGACACAGACGCATTATGATGAAGTCAGGGTGATGAAGGATTTAATTGTTATATTTTGCTAACAGATCTGTAAGTTCTACTGCAGATATGTAAAGAAAGGCGATCAGTCTTTACAATAATGTTGTGACAAGGACTCAAACCATTTTCATTCATAATGCTAATCGCATATTACTGAACAAAAGGGTATTGTTCGAATACTTAACAGAGAAAAAAGAAAAAAAAGTAGTACTTCTATAACTTCATAAGATTGGAAAACGAATCATATCGCCTGCTAAGTTAGTGAAAAAACTAAAGAGGTCCAGCGATTGCACTTTTGTTACCGTTGCCTTTCCCCACGACTGAGCGAAGCGTGTGCTGCATGCTTTGATCAGTGTTCTTTTTGTCACAGTTACTTGTCCGTTAATGGAATCCTTACTGACAGTTGTGTTCCTCAGCAGTCGTTGAGTTCCAGTTATTGGTTCCTACAACCGTATCTAATGAAACGCACCAAATAAATAAATCCTATGCCCAGACGTTCTGTCATTTTTCCTGGGTAAATAACAAAGCTCATATTATTAACCCATCATTTGGCTCTTAACAAACAGAATGATTTTGCAGACCACATTCGTTCGCTGTATTGTTCGTAGGTGCCGATATCCATAAGCTACTATGTTGAATCACGCATCGCTTCTAACTATATTAATGTTTTATTTTCCGTACAATAGATCTTAACGCCGCGCGACCGCTACGGTTGGAGGTTCGAATCCTGCCTCGGGCATGGATGTGTGTGATGTCCTTAGGTTGGTTAGGTTTAAGTATTCTAAGTTCTAGGGAACTGATGACCTCGGAAGTTAAGTCCTATAGTGCTCTGAGCCATTTGAACCAATTGATGTTAACGATATCAAATTGAGTTGCCGTCTGTAACAGTCTTTATCTTCTAAACCTTGTTAAAACAATAAGTTTTCCGTTGTTTTCTCCCACCAACAAATAATTAAAAACAACAGTAAAGGTATGAGAATGAAAATAGCACAAAAACAGTAAAATGTACCAGTTCTTTCATCGAACGTGTTTTCCCAGTTTTGCCAGCTCTGAGTTTTTCCAGCTTAACTGTTAAGTAATTACTGTTTATATCTGTGTTTAAATTAGTTTTTAATGCCGAAAACACCAAAAAATCTCCCTAAATGTTTTGCAAAAATTCTGGTGTGAACAAGTGTTATGCGTACTTTGAATCTAGAAGGCTAAACATCTCCAACAAGCTGGTCACATTTCCTTTTAAATTTATGACTTTTCGAAGCCAGTGCAGGGATTAGCCACAGCGGATTAACAGCATGGTTCCGTGAGCTGATCAAACTTGCGATACAGAATATTATGCAGTCTTGTGCACAAGTAGATTAAAAGAAGCACGTTTGATTCTACACGGACGGGCAAAAAAAAAAAAAAAAAAAAAAAAAAAAAAAACCGAAACACCAAGAAGCCGTTGTACGATACAAGCGAAAGTTAGAAGGTGTGTTTCTACAACAGGAAGTTGTTTATTCAAATTTCACGCCAGTTGCATAAGAGCGGCGCCAGTAGCGTCACTATAAGAATTCAGACCATTACTAACGGTCGTGAGCATCAGTTACCTTTGAGATTGGGTGTGGTGAGTTGAAGATAGTCAAGAGTGCCTTTAATGCGACAAAGACGTCATTATCAACACCTCACTGAGTTTGAACGAGGTCATGTAATAGGGCTACGGGAAGCTGGATGTTGTTCCACAATACTGCAGAAACACTTGGCAGGAGTGTAGCCACTGTACATGACTACTGGCCCCGGTGGTCACCAGAATTTACGGTCGCAAGGAGACCAGTCTCCAGACTGCCATCTAGCACAACCGAGAGGGAAGACTTTCCTGTTCGGCGCATGGCTCTGGCGCAGTGTACTGCAACTGCAGCAGCAGTTCGAGTAGAAGTTGGCACCACACTCACGCAACATACTGTTACAAATCGCTTACTTCGCAAGGACAGTTCCGAGCCAGACGCCCTGTAGCCTGCTTTCTATTGGTCCCAAACCACCGCCATTTGCAGCTTCGGTGGTGTCAAGTGAGAGCTCATTGGAGGACAGGGTGGAGGTCCGTTCCTTTTTTTGATGATAGCTGGTGCTGTCTCGGTGCCAGTGATGGCCGTGCGTTGGTTAGGAGGAGACCAGTTGAGGGCCTTCAACCAAGCTCTCTGCGTGCAACCCGCGTAGGATTAGCCGAGAGGTCTGAGACGCTGCAGTCACGGACTGTGCCGCTGGTCCCAGCGCAGGTTCGAGTCCTCCCTCGGGCATGGGTGTGTGTGTTTGTCATTAGGATAATTTTGGTTGAGTAGTGTGTAAGCTTAGGGACTGATGACTTTAGCAGTCCCATAATGTTTCACTTACACTTTCTGCATGCAAGACACACTGGACCTACACTTGAAGTTACCTTGCACTTTCATTAGCCTGTTATCTTGCAGCGTTAATCACTTACATGTGTCACCTAGACGTATTCCCGAAATTTCATTACTCTATATTAATAATTTTTGGTGTTGCAATTTTTTTCCGTCACTGTGTTTCTATCCGTACTATTGTCACTTTAGAATATGTAAATTATTATTTATGTCTGTGCAGATATCAACTTATTTCTTGATTTAATTGTTTCGACTCGTGTGTGAATATTCGGCTGTAATAGATGATAGCGACGTAGTCTTTTCAGTAACTAAGACAAGAGAAATAAGAGTATTCTATCGCGGTAAATGAACTTTGCGTTCTTCTAGTGCGAATGCTGCCAGAGGAACTTGAAATTCCCGTCATAAACGTGACTAGCATCTCGCTGCTGTTCTGCAAAGATGTAGAGGTGGAGTGTGCCGCGGCTGGGCTGCTTGCCGAGTCCGCTAAAGCCTTATGGTTTTTCTTGCTGCGTTTAGCGGAATGCACGTTCTGGAATTCGATCTTCTTGTTCACATTTAACTTGTCTAATTGGAATGCCAAGAGTGTCGTAGTCGGTTAGATCAATGTCTTTCTTTTATGTTCTGGTGCACTTCATTTAAAGATCGTACCTGAAAATGGATAATGCGTTAGACTTCCTGCCGTTATTCGAGCAAAGCGCAGACAGATATAGATTACTCTATCGCATAATTGCAGCCATTCCCAAGTTTGTAAAAATTTGTGAAGCAACATTTCACATATTGAACTGTCGCCACGGGACATTGTTTTCCACGATGTTACTCATTCGACTTCATCTACATACACCAAAGGCTTTCATAGAACCCCTAAATAATGTGACTATCCGAATAAGTCAAGTTGCGTAATGAGATACTCGTTGTTCACACTTTCTTTGTGCAGTGACGTTGCTGTAGCGTTACTAAACGAAAAGAGCTGCTTCTTCGAAGTTGCTGCGTTGAGTAACTTCGAAATTATACCTTTTTTGGTTTTTGCATTGCATAGGAAAGCTATGATTATTGGTGACTGAGTAGCTTATGATATAAGATATAGGAGAAAATAACACTCAACACAAGCGACGTCAACAACTACTATTACTACTACCACAATCTTTCTCTATATCTTAATGCTATGGACGTGATTTGGCTCAGTCATCAGGATCCTAGAAACAAAGTAACGAGCAAGCATGGAAACACTTGGTCCTTCTTTCGCCCAAAAGGCTTAGGTGTATTTCTCGTCCGGGAAGATGATCTTGGTTGTGTACTCTGATTCTTGCAGTGTCTTCTTGGCAAAATATGCAAAGAAAGGAGTATAACAAATCCGCGCTGTATTATTGAAAGCTACAGATAAAGCAGAGTGTTGTGAATAAATGAGAGACATTCAGTAAAACACCAAAAGTTATTTGAAATGGTAGGGTAGGGCGTAATTCCACATAACGAGATGATCATTGTAGGAGATAGCTGTTGGAGGATGGGGACTTTCATTGTACTGTTCGTGAACGGAAAGTACCAGTAATCACATGAAATAAGGTCAAGTAATAAACGAAAACCGAAATCGAGGTGGCCGGGCGACAATTTTAGCCTTATTCGTCTCGAATACGATCTACATTCATAACCATTACGCCATCTTACTTGTTGATTAAATGTGTTGGAATCCTCCATGACACTCTCTTAGTCCAGTAAAGCAATCTCGTCTCTCTTCTGGAGAGCAGCGAACGCAATCCTGCCTCATTCTCCATATTTTTCGGGCGTGATGCCTGTTGACATTATAATTTCGTCAAGTGAAAGAATCACGGCGTAGTTGTTGTTACTCCGTTGTAAACGATGCATTCTTGTGCTGAAGATCTTTATGTATAAAATAATGTGAGATGTCTACAGTAACGCTATGCGATTGATGATACATGACTGGGAAAAATTGCAAACTTGAAAAGACCCTATAAACAGAAGCACCAAAAAATAGAGACAATTTAAGAAATATTTCCCTAGTTTTTTCTAGTGATAGTCTCAATTTTTATGACCGCGTCTTGTACGTAAATACTTGTTCGTATATCTAACTTTCCGGTTTCAATGGTGCAATTTCAGTCATATTTAGCCATAGTTATTACGTCACAATTCCTTAATCATACTACACTGCGTTAGCTCAATCCCGTTATTTCCCGTTTTTAATCATTTATATCTAATTTTGAACGGTGTCTACATACTGCGCTTGTCGCGTGAGGATGCGCAGCAACTGACGTAGTAGCGAACAGCTAGAAGCTCTGTTGGCCACAAATGACAAACTACAAGCTGCTACCTTGGCTGCGGTGGTAATGGGGCCTCCAGGGCATTGCTTCCCAAACGTTTTTCTGACGTAACACTTTGAGAATTCTGGTACTTCGATGGAACACATTATTTTTTTAAAAAAATATTAAAACCTTCTTTTATTCTGTGATTACTTCATTTTAACGTCATAACTGAAAGGCCAAACATAATAAAACTTGAAAAAAATAGTGAATACCGAGGGTATCTGTTGAGAGGTCAGACAAACATGTGATTCCTGAAGGAGAGCGCAGCCCTTTCAATAACTGCAGGGGCAACAGTCAGGATGATTGACTGATCTGGCCTTGTAATATCAGCCAAAACAGCCTTGCTGTCATAGTACTGCGAACGGCTGAAAGCAATGGGAACCTACAGCCGTAACTTTGCCCGAGAGCATGCAAATCTACTGTATGTAAATTTCTTTGAAGTTTGTGTTTATGGGGATCCACAGCCTCGAGATGTTTAATAAACGTAAACATGGTTCGTAGCAGGTTGTAATGTAACTTTAATTTAATCGTGGGATTATCTAATTTCCTCTACTTGTCCCTCTCAAGCACCTTAAAACCAATATGGAAAAGTACTAAATCGTCTGCATTTATTGCTAAGTGTAAATAACACTTTACACACCTCACATTAATGTAACAAGTAGTGTATTTAAATGATTATGGCGTCCTCTTGGGCAAAATATTCCGGAAGTAAAATAGTTCCCCATTCGGATCTCCAAGCGGGGACTACTCAGGTGATTGTCGTCATCAGGAAAAACAAAACTGGCTTTCTACGGATCGGAGCGAGGACTGTTAGATCCCTTAATCGCGCAGGTGGGTTAGAAAATGTGAAAAGCGAAATAGATGTTTTAAAATTATATATAGCGCGAATTAGTGAAGTTCGGTGACAGAAGGAACAGGACTTCTGGTCACGTGAATACAGTGTCATAAATTAGAGGCGATGCAGGAGTAAGTTTAAGAATAAATAAGAAAATAGTAATGGGATTAAGCTACTATGAACGGCATATTGAAGGTGTTATTGTAATCAAGATAGACACGAAATCTGTACCCACCATGGTAGTGGGTGATACGGAGATTGAAAAATGTATGACGAGATAAAAGAAATTATTCAAATAATAAAGGAAGACGAACACTTCTCACTGTTGGGGGACTAGAATTCGATATCAGAAAAACGAAGAGAAGGAAAAATAGTTGGTGAATATGGACAGGGAGAAAGGATTTAAACAGGAACCTGCTTGGTCGAGTTTCATACAGAGCATAATTTAATCATGGCTTACACTTGGTTTAAGAATCACGAAAGAAGATTGTCCACGTGGAAGAGACCTGGAGACACCAGAAGATTTCAGACTAATTACGTAATGGTAAGACAGAGATTTCGGAACCAGAGTTTAAATTGAAAGACATTTCCAGGGGCAGATGAGGACTCTGGCCACAACTTACTGGTCATGAACTTCAAATTAAAACTGAAAAAAATTTAAAAAATAGAAAATTAAGGAAATAAGACCTGAATAAGTTGAAAGAACCAGAGGCTGTTGAGAGTTTCAGAGGGAGCATGAGGCAACTATTGACAACAACAGGGGAATGGAATGCGGTGGAAGACGAATGGGTATCTTTGAGAAATGAAATATTGATGGTAAAAAAGGATCAAATAGGAAAAAGGCAAAGCCTAGTAGGAATCCTTGAATAACACAGGAAATGTTGGATTTAATTAACGAAAGGAGAAAATATTTAAAAAATGCAGTAACTGAAGCAGGGGAATGTGGATACAAGCGTCTAAAAAATGAGATTGACAGGAAGTGCAAAATGGCTAAGCAGGAATCGCTAGAGGACAAATGTGATGATTTAGAAGCATATATCACTAGGGGAAAGATAGATACCGCCTACAGAAATATTAAGAAGATCTTTGGGAAAAAGAGAAGCAGTTGTATGATCTCAGATGGAAAACCAGTTCTAAGCAAAGACGGGAAAGCTGAAAGATGGAAGGAATACATAGAAGTTCTATAAAAAGGCGATGTACTTAAGAACAAAATCACAGAAATGGAAGAAAAGGGTGTAGGTGAAGATAAGATGGGAGTATGATACTGTGAGAAGAACATGCCGCAGCACTGAAAAGACCTAAGCCGAAAAAGGACTCCGGGAATAGACGACATTCCCTCAAAACTACTGATAGCCTTGGGAGAGCAACACATGACAAAACTGTTTCATCTGGTGTCGAAGAGGTATGAGACAGGCGAAATACGCTCAGACTTCAAGTAAAATATAATAATTCCAATTCCAAAGAAAGCAATTCTGATAGGTGTGAAAATGACCGAACTATAAGTTTAATATTTCATGGTTTCAAAATAAAAACACGATTTTTTACAGAAGGATGGAAAAACTTACAGACGCCGTCCTGGGGGAAGATCAGTTTGGATTCCGGATGGATTCCGGAGAAATGTAAGAACACGCGAGGAAATTCTGAGGAAATTCTGACCCTACGACTTATCTTACAAGATAGGTTAAGGGAAGGCAAGCCTGATTTATAGCTTCTGTGGACTTAGAGGAAGCTTTTGACAACGTTGATGGCAATACTCTCTTTAAAATTATGAAGGTAGCAGTGGTAAAATATAGGAATCGAAAGGCTACTTACAGCTTGTACAAAAACCAAATAGCAGTTATAAGAGTCGAGGGGCATGAAAGGGAAACAATGGTTGAGAAGGGAGTGCGATATTCCCAATGTTATTCAGTCTGTACATTGAGCAAGCGATAACGGAAACCAAAGAAATTATCAGAGTAGGTATTGAAGAGAGAAGAAATAAAAGTTTTGCAGTTTGCGGATAACATTTGTAATTCTATCAGAGACAGAAAAGAACGTGGAACGGCAGCTGGAGGTAGTAGACAGTGTCTTGAAAAGAAGATATAAGACGAACATCAACAAAAGTAAAACAGTGGTAATGGAATGATGTCGCATTAAATTAGGTGACGCTGAGAGAATTAGGTTAGGAAACGAAACACTTAAAGTAGTAGATGAGTTTTGCTATTTAGGCTGCAAAATAACTGATGATGGCAACAGTAGGGAGGATATACAATGCAGACTGGCAATGGCAAGAAAAGCGTGTCCGAAGACGAGAAATCTGTTAGCATCGTGTATAAACTTAAGTGTCAAGAAGTCTTTCAAGAAAATATTTGTGTGTAGTGTAGTCATGTACATAAGTAAAACATGGACGATAAACAGTTTAGACAAGAAGAGAATAGAAGCTTTTGAAATGTAGTGCTAAAGAAGAATGCTGAAAATTACATAACTAATGAAAAGGTACTGAACAGAACCGGCGAGAAAAGAAATTTGTCGCGCAACTTGACCAGAAGAAGGAATAGTCTGGTAATTCTGAGACACGAGGGGATCACCGGTTTAGCACTGGAGGGAAGTGTATGCTTGTGTGCTTGTGTGTGTGTCGGGGGGGGGGGGGGGGGGGCGAGGGGGGTTTGCCACTGTTACAAATTTTCCATTGTGAAGACGGCCTATGACATTTAACCGGTTGTGAATAAATAACTGACGAGACAAGACTGTGTCATCATGCACTTTTCCAAAAGTGTCGATGCTGTTAATAGCTGCTAGAAAAAAATGTTCGTATACTGAAAGCAGTAATAATCACATACTGGATGTGGTAACGTCATAAAGCCCAGAGCGGTCAGTAGTGGAGTGGTGTGCCATTGTTGGAGGAGAACGTGGCTGGAGTAGGTAGGGTACGGACATGTGGCGAACGTCAGTTTGACAGGTCGAGGATGTGCGGTTGAATTTCGAAGATGCAGAGTGAACAGATGTGTCTGCTATTCAATAGAGCCATGTACCACTGTTAGGCTTTCGCTCCCTGATATAGTCAGTGTGTTTATGTTACGTTGTTGGTTAGGGTTTGGCCTTATTTCTTCTCCTTCTTCTTCTTCCTCCTTCTCCTTCTCCTCCTCCTCCTCCTCCTCTTCGTCGTCCTCTCATTGTAAACCGATGAGTTTTCATTCGACTGGCACCAAAAACCCCTGCGCAATTTAAATAAAATACGAGAGGAAGTAGTGGATATGTTTAACAGTGGTTTCTATCCCTCAGAAAGTTTCGCTTTAAAGCCCAGGAGGTAATTACCACCATATTTGACGGATCTGATGGAACTGCAACCTCATAGACCTGCAGACATGATTTCCCATGCTATTAATCTTGTGCAGCAGCCGTTCTGGAACACTGTCTAGATGTATGCCAGACGCTACTTCCGCTTCTGATGATGCCTCACCACTAATAACGACGTACTGAATTTTTTCATTGGCTAGTCCTCTACATAATCTCATGTTCGTAAGATATTTCTTATGCACGTATTTTATTTATTGGGCGAAATTGTATCGAAGGCTTTCTCCAAGGGATGAAGCACTGCATCAACTCGATCTCCGTTATGTATCTCGTGAACGAACAGAGCAATTTCGCTTTCTTCCGAGCAATGCTTGTGGGCACCATGTTGATTTCTTCAGAGTTCGTAAGTCGGCTTCCTGAAAAGTCATAAATGCAAGCACAAAAACACTTTCTATAATTCTACAGTATACTGACATCAGTGTCTACCTTCCTGCGCATCTGTCCTGCAGCTAGAGTTGCCATCCGTCCCGATGTATCGGGACCGGCACGTTGTGGGCCTTCTTGTCCCGACATCCCGACAAGACCCAATTTTAACAGGTACTGTTGTTAGCACAGCATGTAAATGCAGCCTCAGTTAGTGTTATTTCTGTCAACAAGTTTATGTTGACAAGGTCAACTCACAGATAGCGTTGTATGTTGCGTATCCTGTACCGTCGATGCAAGCTCCTTCTAGTTATAGTGCCATCATTCGAGAAAATATCAGACTTCTCCATGAGTACGGTGCTGGAACTACTGAAGCTGCGCCACGCGGGAGAATCGGGCGGTTCCCATTTGAATAAAGACCTAATAGGACGATTCTTTCTAAACGAAATACGAACAATGATTGAAAGTTATTAGTATTAACGTTTGAAGTGTTTACTACGGGTATATGGGCATTGAAGTATACTGTGACGCGTGCTTCGATTACTACAGTGTTACTGTCACGTGAGTAATTAAACTCATCAGAGCTTGCGAAAACACCTAACGGTGGTTTCACAAAAGAGCGGTCTTTTGTCAAGAAGGGACATACGGATAAGGAATCGTTGTGATAGATTTGCAGTTGTTTCATCTCAGTGACTCACGGAGATAAAGCAGATGCGAGGCATCACATTTTTACGAAGAATCATACAAATAGATTTGCAGCAGCGTCGACATCTAAGCCTATTTCTAAAAAATGGCTCTGAGCACTACGGGACTTAACTTCTGAGGGCATCAGTCCCCTAGAACTTGGAACTACTTAAACCTAACTAACCTAAGGACATCACACACATCCATGCCCGAGGCAGGGTTCGAACCTGCGACCGTAGAGGTCGCGCCGTTACAGAATGTAGCCCCTACAACCGCTGGGCCACCCCGGAAGGCGTCTATTTCTACATTCATGATTAAAGAAGATACCCAGGCAGAACTACTCATTGCTGCAGAATTAACAGTCCTTCAGTTCTCTTGACTGTCGCAAAAAAAGAATGGCGCAATGTGCCCTGCCTCGCCGCAAACCAGTCTACAGCCAGGACAAAAGCTACAGCGATTTTTAAAAGTATTCTCACACCACACTCCGTGTCCGAATGCATAAAACAGTTCCAAGAAGTTTCGTATTACGGCATGGTACCGACGCACCAAGCCATAAGGCTGAAAGATGTTTCCATTAATTGTTAAATATTTTACTGAAACTGATGGAATCCAACAGAAGCTCTTGAATTTTGATTTCATGACTAACGAAATATCGGAGACAATAGCAAAGTTTGTGTAGACCCAGTAAGACAACTGCAAATTCCATTCGATAAATTAATCGCTTTTTGCGGAGACAATACCAATACCAACTTCGGAGGGCTTCATCGACGCGATCAGGGTAAAGTGTTTCGTAAAATTAAAGAAGAGCTAGGAAAAAAGTAGAAGGAATTGCATGCTCTGTCCATATTGTCCACAATACTGTATCAAGCGCTGCTGGATTTTTAACAGTCGACATTGAAATAACAGCCATGAAAATGAAAAATTCTACTTACATCCTTGATGTCAATCATCAGAGTCTTCTATATCGCTCAAAATCAAGATGACTGTCGTTAACGACTGCAATTGAGAGAATTATTAAATTTTGGTTCCCATTAAAATAATTTTTTGACGACGAAGTCAAGCTATCTAGAATAATTTGAGATTTTTTCTGTAGTCCAATCGGTGAAATTTGCTTCACGCTCCTGCAGTTAAACTTGGCTCTGATTGAAAACAAAATACACTCCCGGAAATGGAAAAAAGAACACATTGACACCGGTGTGTGAGACCCACCATACTTGCTCCGGACACTGCGAGAGGGCTGTACAAGCAATGATCACACGCACGGCACAGCGGACACACCAGGAACCGCGGTGTTGGCCGTCGAATGGCGCTAGCTGCGCAGCATTTGTGCACCGCCGCCGTCAGTGTCAGCCAGTTTGCCGTGGCATACGGAGCCCCATCGCAGTCTTTAACACTGGTAGCATGCCGCGACAGCGTGGACGTGAACCGTATGTGCAGTTGACAGACTTTGAGCGAGGGCGTATAGTGGGCATGTGGGAGGCCGGGTGGACGTACCGCCGAATTGCTCAACACGTGGGGCGTGAGGTCTCCACAGTACATCGATGTTGTCGCCAGTGGTCGGCGGAAGGTGCACGTGCCCGTCGACCTGGGACCGGATCGCAGCGACGCACGGATGCACGCCAAGACCGTAGGATCCTACGCAGTGCCGTAGGGGACCGCACCGCCACTTCCCAGCAAATTAGGGACACTGTTGCTCCTGGGGTATCGGCGAGGACCATTCGCAACCGTCTCCATGAAGCTGGGCTACGGTCCCGCACATCGTTAGGCCGTCTTCCGCTCACGCCCCAACATCGTGCAGCCCGCCTCCAGTGGTGTCGCGACAGGCGTGAATGGAGGGACGAATGGAGACGTGTCGTCTTCAGCGATGAGAGTCGCTTCTGCCTTGGTGCCAATGATGGTCGTATGCGTGTTTGGCGCCGTGCAGGTGAGCGCCACAATCAGGACAGCATACGACCGAGGCACACATGGCCAACACCCGGCATCATGTTGTGGGGAGCGATCTCCTACACTGGCCGTACACCTCTGGTGATCGTCGAGGGGACACTGAATAGTGCACGGTACATCCAAACCGTCATCGAACCCATCGTTCTACCATTCCTAGACCGGCAAGGGAACTTGCTGTTCCAACAGGACAATGCACGTCCGCATGTATCCCGTGCCACCCAACGTGCTCTGGAAGGTGTAAGTCAACTACCCAGGCCAGCAAGATCTCCGGATCTGTCCCCCATTGAGCATGTTTGGGACTGGTTGAAGCGTCGTCTCACGCGGTCTGCACGTCCAGCACGAACGCTGGTCCAACTGAGGCGCCAGGTGGAAATGGCATGGCAAGCCGTTCCACAGGACTACATCCAGCATCTCTACGATCGTCTCCATGGAAGAATAGCAGCCTGCATTGCTGCGAAAGGTGGATATACACTGTACTAGTGCCGACATTGTGCATGCTCTGTTGCCTGTGTGTATGTGCCTGTGGTTCTGTCAGTGTGATCATGTGATGTATCTGACCTCAGGAATGTGTCAATAAAGTTTCCCCTTCCTGGGACAATGAATTCACGGTGTTCTTATTTCAATTTCCAGGAGTGTATAAAGTGAATGGAGAAAAATAAAGTTTCGATAACTGAAGTAAGAAATTAATCGAGAATTAAAGGCGTCTGAATGAAAGGAAGACTGCCAATTTTCTTGGCATGCAGCCAATATGAATTTGAATAAATTAATGAATGAAGACCCTAACCAAGAAATAATTAATTTCACTTCGAAATAATTAATTTGATTTCGAAATTTGAGGAAGAGACAACGGGGATTAAAATGATATGAAAATTTCAGGTGACAATTGTTTTCAGGAGTATATGTACCTGAAGAGCTTTTTAGAAGCTAAATGTGAGTCGGAAGAATGGTAGTATAGACATTCCGTGGAAGAAAGGTTGCCGCGCAGGATTAGCCGAGCGGTCTAAGGCGCTGCAGTCATGGAATGTGCGGCTGATCCCGGCGGAGTTTCGAGTCCTCCCTCGGGCATGGGTGTGTGCGTTTGTCCTTAGGATAATTTATGTTAAGTAGTGTGTAAGCTTAGGGACTGATGACCTTAGCAGTTGAGTCCCATGAGATTTTACACACATTTCAAAATTTGATTGGAAGAAAGTTTGATTTACTTTCCTAAGGAAACCGAAAATTCTGAACGAAAATAGCAGCTGCTAAAATTATGTACCTTTTTCGTTCCCCGCACACAATGCCACTATGGAAAGAATATTGTCGCTGTTGTCGCCCCAACGGACTGATTAAATGAATTGACTGCTGCCATGGATTGTAATATCAGTCATAGAGTTCCAGTTTAACTACAATCTGACTTGCATGTAGTTTTAAAAATATGTAAAAGAGAAAAAAGACTTGCTGAAAAAGGTGAAATCTTCCGAAAAATAGGGTGTACCAACTACTTCTGCGGCAGCAAGTTCAGGGTAATTGTTTTCTAAATAAAAAGTAATAAAAATTAAATAAATTTTTTACTTCATTGATACACCCCCATCTCAGAGTGTCCCGAGGAGCTCCCAGCTAGACATGGCAACCCTACCTGCACCCCTCTTTTAGGCTGTAACGTCCTGCGCCTTTTTCCGCCCACCTGGAACACTTGTTGTTCCAGCGTCTACCATAAATCGGTACTAGAAAGGGACTAATTTTTCTTCGTTTTTGACAGCGAATGCAAAGGACACCTCATAAAGCCCCCATAATTCTATCGAGCAATTTCAGATAATTATCTCTTCTAGGTACACTTATTTCTACTTTGTCATCCACGCATCTGTGCGACGGTCAGAAGAAAGAATCTCGTTGGGATCTTCGATGAAGCTATGTAGAAAGACATAGTTCAGTATTTAATACTTCATTTTATCGTCTTGTGCTTCGGTGCTGTCATAATTAATAAGCATCTAGACGGATAACTTTGTTCCATTGTCTGGTGTTACGTGAAATGAATTGTGGATCGGGACGTGTGAATGTGTCCTTTAAGCCGAATTCTGCATTTTAGTGTGGTCTATGAAATTCCTATGCTTTTGGAGCAACCTATGATGTCCTATTTCTTTTATGACGTCATTCAAGATCTCTCAGTGCTGTATGTGTACTAACATACGGGCTTCCTGCGTCATCGTAGCTGCCCACGCGCAGTAACTGCTGTTTCCTGGCGCTCTCAGATAACTGGTGAAAAGAAATCGTGTCTAAGAGGCCGCGGTAAAATGTTGAAAAGCGTTATTTTCAAAGCAAATTTCCTACACAAGATATGCTACTTGTGAGCAAGTGCAATGAATTACTTCAATTTTACACTTTGAGGACCGCCACTTAGAATAATTTGGAGCCCAGAAGACCAGACGATAATGTCATTGTTTAAAAGTTTATAGGCACATTTGTGTGATGTATCTTAAAGTGTAATATACGCTAAAAAGACTATGTATGAAAGGTTAGCTTTTCTTATAGCTTAAAAATCTTCAAGACCAATATTATATGTCAAAGCTCAGTTTTTCTTGTACCTAAACTATGTACATTAATGCAAACCATTAACTTTTCCTATTTGTGTGTTCACGCTACTTAACAGTGATACCGGCCAGTGTGGCCGAGCGGTTCTAGGCGCTTCAGTCCGGAACCGCGCAACTGCTACGGTCGCAGGTTCGAATCCTGCCTCGGGCATGGATGTGTGTGATGTCCTTAGGTTAGTTAGGTTTAAGTAGTTCTACGTTCTAGGGGACTGATGACCTCAGATGTTAAGTCCCATAGTGCTCAGAGCCATTTGAAACATTCAACAGTAATGCTGCTATTGGCTGTGTCCTATGCTCTGAATATCTGCTCTCACAGGCCGGCGAGGCCACGTGGCATGAGCTAAGATTGCCGTACAAAAGCGGATGTAAACCTTATTTCAAAGCCTCGGAAACTAACGTGCTTTTTCTGTCGGAATTCGAATTTATACTTTCGTAATACGAAAATACGTAGCGTATCGTAATACGAAGATGTGCAGCGTACATGTTGCTGCAAATCATAGATCTTTTCAAAACACGTTTGTTTTTTCTTCGCCGAGTTTTGTTTCCTAAAGTGCCGGGAAGTTCTGCGTTGGTGTATAAAATCTTTACCATTAAAAGGATTAATGTTTGTAGCTCCTACGGAAAGTACACTGTCGCTTATCAGGGAAAGTATGTATTTTCACCTTGGAAGAAGTGTGGTTTCACGTGGGAAAAAGTGCGCTTTTATCCATGGGATCCGGAGAAAATCTGGGAAGTTTTTTCCTTGTTCGCTTATACACCCTGTCTTTTCTTGCCTGCCAAAGGACAACTATCGACAGATATACATCGCATAAAGAAGAACGTATGTCGAAAATCATCGTTGTGGAATGGTGCGTTACAAGGGGTGCTGTTGTTTCGTGATAACACACATCCCCATATCGCAAATGCCGCAATGTAGAAGTTACGCCAACTCACGTGGGAGACACTTGAGCATCCGCCCTACAGTCTGTATCTCTCCCCTTGCGTTTATCACGCCTTCGATACCTTTGAAAAGGCTTTGAGGGGTCGATGATTCCTGTCGGACTAGGATGTGCAGCAAGTAGCTACGGATTTCTTCGCGGAGCAGGACATGGTATTTCACAAACCGGGTATGTCAGCCTGGTGCGTCGGTAGGATGATTGCCTCAATGCTCAGGTGAGTTTGCCTGTTTGGCATATCGCTTCTGGACTGTACGGCCTTCGAACGGAAGATTTTTTTTTATCGCCATTCCTAAGAACCTTGCGGTTTCTGATTTATATCTCTACGTCCACTGAACCGAAAATTTTGGGTTTTTTGCTTGTCGTCAAATTTAGTGCGTCTTCTTTGCGGACGAATTGTTTCACCAACTGCTTAAGATAGTTTTCAGTGTAATAACTAAACATATCATCTCACAGTATTTTTTGTGCTCTTCCTAGTTATGAACGCGTGCGTCTCTCTGTCATTAGTTGACATACTGTAATTGTCATCTATTACTATGATTTGATAGGAGCGTTTACGCGCAGTACTTCCCAAGTTTTCACCGAATCACTGTACCACTTTATTACCTGATGTGCGTGGACGCTAGGAACATCCAGTTACTAATTTTGTCCATAACTGACACATGTCTTCACCCACATTATCTGAAATTATTGAAATTATGGTTCTGTGTTCAGTAGATATTACGGTATTTTCTACGACAATAAGTATCCACCACAACCCTTGGCTGGCCTATATTTTCAGTATACCCTTAATATTTCGTTTATGGTTTTAGTAAACTTTCCGTTGCAAGTATTATGTGAGCGTTGTTACCGATAATGAGTAAAATAATTCTTTGACCTTAGCCTGATGGCTTTTGCGGTTGTCTAATGTTATATTTTTATTTTTATCTGACGTGCAATGATGTGTATCTTCTCCGTGCCAACAAAAGGTGTCTCATTCATGGATCTGTAACTTAATAGTCATCCAATATACAGAGTGATTTCTCTGTAATTTATTTATTTATTGCTTACCTCGTCTGTGTAAAAAATATGCGCATATGCTGTTTTGGGCTCTAATTCTATTCAGTATTAACAATGTTTTACGTGGCAAGTTAAATCCTGATGGTTTTTGGATGACACACGCCGTATTATTATTTTGTTGTCCAGTCCATTCTTTAGTCCCTGAACTAGAAAGGCTGAACGTATCTTCTACATCGACCCATGCTTTTATTGTTGGTGGTCGTCTAGAGCGAACTCGGTTATCGTTTGAATCATCGACATCTTGATAGAGTGGTACAATTTACTATCCGTGATCTTTCTGAACTCGCTAGAAAGAGCTTTTATGCATCGTATTTGTAGGGTGGACTGCGTCTTAGGACTGACAGCCATTCTTTTTGATATGATAGTACTAACACTCATTCTCGTGGCGTTGTTTAGTTGGACATCCATCTTTTGTGCATGTGGGCTATTCCGCCAAAAATGGACACAGGATTCAGCGGTTGAGAAAACAAGATCCAGAGTAGAACAACGTAGGTTTGATGACGATGGTCCGCAGGTTGCATCACATGTTTCAATGATGGAGTGATAGGGAAGTCGGAAGTCCTGACAAATTTAGGCATAAAATGTGGCTCTAATATGGAAGATCAATTGCTTTTGTGTGACTGACAACGGGTGCATGAAGCTGAACTGTACGCTCTTCAAATTACCAAAGAAGCAAGAAGTGCTAAAAGGAATGCCAAGAGGAAGCTTGAAGATGAAGAAATGCTGCAGGATGAAGACTATGCTTCAGGAATGTTCTGAGGCACAATTTAATTGGACTCATATCTTCATTCGCAATTTCCCGCAAGTCGTATTTTTCACAAGTGAGGTACAAATATTTTCTAAAGTTTATAAACATTCCTCTAATTTTTCTCTGTAACTTGCAATAGTTCATACTTATCTAGTAGACCTAAGCTTATTTGCAGAATCAACTAAATTATAGACAAAATAGCATTTTTATTAGGAAAAAATTATAAAAATTAAAATGTAAGATGTGATTTTTTTATCCTTATAATATACATAATAGTTGGAATTAAATAGGTCTAGTGTCTCAGCCATCATGTCATGCATATCTGGTAAAAATTTGGTCTCCATCAAATGTATAACATTGGATTAAATGGAACCTTAATTTGAGGAAGCATGTTGGAATAATAATTGCATCCATTTCTTTGTATTTTTTTTAATAACCATAAGCAGGTTCAAAAATATTTCAAATACTTCCATTTTGCTTAGAAAGTGTGCTTCATTACCTGATATCAGCAAAAAATCTGTAAAACATATACATTATAAACAGTGCCTGAAACAAATAGGTGTTGATTTTTACATAGTATTGAGCCAGAAAAGTAGCCTGTATCCTTAAGTACGAAAGAGTCGTTTTTACAGCATCCTCGGCAATCAGTTTGTGACTGTTGTTCGACGATTTGGGATGTAGCAAGTTGTGTTAAGTGATTGGGATGTAGAAGTAAGGCGCGACAGCAGCATGGGAGTGTCACAGAAACGGTCTTACATCTGCAGTGGGAGACATTTTTGGTCTATATAGAGGGTCTCGACTTTCTTTCTTCCACATGACTATCTGTGAAACGAACTGGAAGGGACTAAAACAGTGATGATGTAATGTGGCTGTAATTCGATTTCATCAATTATATGCTGTTTAGAAAGCCCTGAGAGGCTCCTCAACAGATATATGTTTTCGCAAAAGACCTAGTACCCCGTTTTAGCAAAATAATGTGTATACCGTTGCCATGGTACATGGGTGTATGTATGGGAAAGCCACACTGATGATGCGGTAAGGTTGCCCTGCGTGAAGCCGGCCTGTGTGGCCGAGCGGTTCTAGGCGCTTCAGTCTGGAACCGCGCGATCGCTACGGTCGCAGGTTCGAATGCTGCCTCGGGCATGGATGTGTGTGATGTCCTTAGTTTAGTTAGGTTTAAGTAGTTCTAAGTTCTAGGAGACTGATGACCTCAGATGTTAAGTTCCATAGTGCTCAGAGCCATTTTTTGAACCCTGCGTGAAAGTTGGAGAATTTTCAGTCAGTACTAATCTACCACTCGTAGCTTAAGAGGCAACTATTCTCTAACAATATTCTTCTACAGTGATGTTACCAAATTTGAGGTAGACCAGAATGTTGCCAAGGATGTTCAACGTTGCATAGCCTTCAGAAAGGAAATTTTTCCCTGCTACGGCTTAAGACAGGAGCAGCTGACTTGCCAACTGCTTCACGGCTCATATACCCGGACCTGGGGCGCGCTCGCAGAAGCTTGCAGCACATCTTCCCTCTACACTTGTTTTAAGCATCAGGCATTGAAATATTTAATCCGGCTTATAGCGTGTTGTAACAATTTTCATTTCAGGATTATTTTTCACTATTTCGATGTTTCGGGACATTTGCAGCACTTTGCGTCCATACTTCGATATTAATCAGCAATCGTCGTATTTCGTTGGAATTCAGGTTTGTCTAGTTTTTAATGATTCTGTTGCACTACGTCTTATTGCTAGTAATCTTACCTGCAGAGCTGGATTCTTAAAGTACTGTTCACCCGTTTAAATCAGTACATGCCGTACAGTTGGTTATTAAGACCTACTCCCTTACGTATTTACTTTTTTGTGAATTCCCGCGTCAGATTAAATACGTTCCCTCTAATGATTTGAAATATCTAGTAGGCAGGTCTTATTTGCAGGTAGACTACTCTTGTGCTTGGTAGGAATTCGTTTCTCTTTTACATGGGTGCAGTAGAGTATGCAGTGATATTTATTAGACTCAGTTTACTGTGGAAGATAGTCTCGAACCTAGCCATCTATCTGTGGTTACATTGCAAGCAGACGTTCGCCGAATATCGACTGAATATTAGCTTAGCGTGTTTCATAACACTACTCCCTAGTAAATTAATATCCTGACGGTATGTCCTTTCTTCCATTTTGATGAAGTTATCCGATTTTTTGGAAAATTGTAAGTTTTTACGCTATTTTTGTTTTAATTTCTTTCCAGTGTGAATTGATTTCAAAGGCCACAAGCCATCAGTCGGCATAGAGCTTTTTCTCTGAGACATTACGTCTATGAACATCTTTCTGGGTTTCTAGGTCGCGCTATGTAGTCACTGTGTGTCGTCAGTGCATTCCGTCTTCTCTGAATGTGCCTAGGCTGCTCCTTTATTTATTTATTTATTTATCCTGATCTGATTAGGGCTATCAGTTCCTCTCTTACATCACACCAACGTTTCACACATAGAGGAGCTTTTTTACATCATAGTTACCTAAGAAATAACAATTATGAAACGAGAACTAGTTTTCTAGGTTATCTCTCTTGTATGAATAATGCTCTTTTATATGCAGATTACAGATACAAGTGGCAATTTTGTGTAATTCATTGTAAGTGCTTATTAAGCCCACGAAAGACCACCATGTGCTGAGGTCCATATATACGTCTCACTGATATGACAATTAATCATACTCCTGTCAGTGTATATCATCAATAAGAGGTAATGGTGCAATAAATTTGCATTATAGACATTACTTCCCCAGAAATGATCTGTGTACGTTGTGGGCTGAATAACCATTTCCTGAAAGAATTCTAGTACTAAATCACTTTGAACTTTTCTGAACATCTTTCATTACCCTTTCTCTTCATATCAACAGAAGCATCGTTAGTGTCTTCAAGCTTGTATTTTTTCACACGCGGTAAAAGATACTGAGTCAAAATTCGAGCAGGTTCACCTGAAATTTCATCGAAATTTAAAAGTTGAATACACTTCCTCCTCCAACTGAAAAATCTTACAAAAATCGAAACAAGTCCCACTTCACATCTGTTTGATTTATCCATCGTTACTGTTACTTAAGTAATGTTCTCCAAAGAAATCAAAATGTTGTAAATGGCGAAATAAAGCTAGCAAAAACTGCCCATGTTTTAGTTCTAGTATGTGAAAGTTTTGGGTCATACAACTATTTAACCAGTCTAGGTGTGCAGTCCGATATTTTGAAACCGAGTTCGTGTCTGGCTGTGCTATATGAAAATGTAGCCTCTTCAGCAGCACGTTTCAGATGATAATTCCCATTTTTCTTCTAAAAAAATCTCTCATAAGTGGTGAAGCAGTAGGATTAATAGCATACCTACACTGAGGTGACACAAGTCTTGGGATTCCGATATGCTAATGTCTCAGAAGATATAATTGCTGAACAGTTCAAAGAAAACTTGAGTCTCATTTCAAATAAGTACCCCACTCATACAGTCATAGTCGGTGGTGACTTCAATCTACACTCGATATGTTGGAAAAATTATACGTTTAAAGCCGGCTGTAGGCATAAAACGTCATCCGAATTTATACTGAATGCTTTCTCAGAAAACTATTTTGAACAATTAGTTCCTGAGCCCACTCGAATCGTAAGTGGTTGCGAATGCATACTACACCTCGTAGCAATAAATAATCCCGGACAAATAGGGAGTATCATGGCGGATACAGGGATTAGCGACTACAAGGCAGTGGCTGCTAGGCTGAATACCGTAAAACCCACAACTATCAAAAAAGAAACGCAAAGTACATCTATTTAATAAAGCTGATAAAAATGTTCTGAACGCATTTTTAAGAGACAGTTCTCATTCCTTTCGATCTGACCATATAAGCGTAGAAAAGATGTGGAATGATTTCAAAGAGATTGTATCTACGGCAGTTGAGAGACACATACCACATAAATTAATATGTGATGGTACTGATCCCCCCTGGTATACAGAACGAGTCAGATCTGTGGCCGGCCAGGGTGGCCGAGCGGTTCTATGCGCTACAGTCTGGAACCGCACGACCGCTACGGTCGCAGGTTCGAATCGAGCCTCGGGTATGGATGTGTGTTAGTTAGGTTTAAGTAGTTTGAGTTCTAGGGGACTGATGACTTTAGAAGTTAAGTCCAATAGTGCTCAGAGCTATTTGAACCATTCAGATCGGTGTTGCAGAAGCAACGAAAAAAAGCATGCCAAATTTAAAAGAATGCAAAATTCACAAGATTGGCAAAGTTTTGCAGAAGTTCGAAATATAGCGCGTACCCCAATGCAAGATGGTTTTAATAATTTCCACAACGAAACTCTATCTCGGAGTCTGGCAGAAAACACAAGGGATTCTACTCATACATAGAAGACACCAGTGGCAAGATGCAATCACTATCTTCAATGCGCGAGAACAACGGTGAAGTCACTGATGACAGTACCACTAAAGCAGAGTTATTAAACACGATTTTCTAAGCTCCTTCACCAAAGAAGACGAAGTAATTATTCCTGAATTCGAGTCAAAAACAACTGCCAAGATGAAAAACATAGAAGTAGATATCCTCAGTGTAGCAAAGCAGCTTAAATCACTTAATAAAGGCTAGACCTCCGGTCCAGATTGTATACCGTCAGATTCCTTTCAGAGTACGCTGATACAAAAACTCCGTATTTAGCAATTATATAGAACAACTATCTGATAGAAAGATCCATACCTACAGACTGGAAAATTTCTCAAGTCACCCCAATACCCAAAAAGTGAAACAGGAGTAATCCGCTGAATTACAGGCCCATATCACTAACGTCGATTTGCAGTAGGATTTTGGAACATATACTGTGTTCGAACATTATGAATTACAACGAAGAAAACGATTTATGGACACGTAGCACGGATTCAGAAAATACCGTTTTTGTGAAACACAACTAGTTCTTTGTACTCATGAAGTAATGAGTGCTACCGACAGGCAATGTCAGATTGATTGCACATATTTAGATTTTCAGAAGGCTTTCGACACCTTTCCTCACAAGCGTCTTCTATCCAAACTGCGTGCCTATGGAATATCGTCTCAGTTGTGCGACTGGATTCGTGATTTCCTGTCAGAAAGGTCACAGTTCGTAGTAATAGACGGTAAGTCGTAGAGTAAAACAGAAGTAATATCCGGCGCTCCTCAAGGAAGCGTTATAGGCCCTCCATTGTTCCTGATCTGTATTTACGTTATAGGAGACAATCGGAACACTCGTCTTAGATTGTTTGCAAACGATGTTGTCATTTACCTTCTTGTAAAGTCATCTGATGACCAAAACGGATTGCAGAATCATATATATATAAGATATCTGTATGGTACGAAATGTGGCTGTTGACCCTAAATAAAGAAAAGTTTGAAGTTATTCACACAAGTACTAAAAAAAGTCCGCTAAATTTCGATTACGCGGTAAGTCACACAAATCTGAAGGTTGTAAATTCAACTAAATACTTAGGGATTACAATTACAAACAACCTTAATTGGAACGATCGCATAGATAAAGTTGTGGGTGAAGCAAACCAAAGACTGCTATTCATTGGCAGAAGGTTTAGAAAATGCAACATGTCTACTAAAGAGACTGCTCACACCACGCTTGTCCGCGCTATTCTGGAGTACTGCTGTGCGGTGTAGGATCCGCATCAGGTAGGACTGACCGATGACATCGAAAAAGTTCAATGAAGTGAAGCTCGTTTTGTATTATGGCGAAATAGGGGAGATAGTGCCACAGACATGATACATGAATTGGAGTGACAATCATTAAAACAAAGGCGTTTTTCGTTGCGACGGTATCTTCTTATGAAATTTCAATCGCCAGTTATCTCCTCCGATAGCAAAAACATTCTGTTGGCACCAACCTACATAGGGAGAAATGATCATCACAAAAAAATAAGAGAAATCAGGGCTCGCACAGAAAAATTTAAGTGTTCGTTTTTCCCTCGCGCCGTACGAGAGTGGAACTCTAAAGAGACGCTTGAAGGTGGTTCATTGAACCCTCCGCCAGGCACTTTATTGTGAATAGCAGAGTAATTACTTAGATGTAGATACATATGGCGGTAGTTTCGCTTACACGAAGTCTAATAGAGCAGTGCATTGGCGGACCTGTTATTTGCGCTCAGATGATTCTTATGGAAACGTTTCCGACCTGATTATGGCCGCACAACGGGACTTAACAGACTTTGAACGCGAAGTGTTGGTTGGAGCTAGCTGCAGACCCAAGTTGTCAACTAGATACTGTGCAAGCTGGTAGTGGCAGCACAATGGTGTGCGCTGTGTTTACATGTAGTGGACTGGGTCCTATCGTCCAAGTGAGCCGATCATTGACTGGAAATGGTTACGTCCTGCTATTTGGAGGCCATTTATACCCATTCGTGGACTTCGTTCCAAAACAACAATGAAATTTTTATGAATGTCAATGCACAATTTCACAGAGCCACAGTTGTTCGTGACTGGTGTGAAGTACGGCTGTTGATAAGATATCGATATTGTTTTCAAAAGATGTCAAAATACACCGGCGATATTTTAAACCCGATATATTGGCATTAAAATGACACCTTTGAGTGCCGATATTTTTATATTATATTTTTCACAATTTTCGTTACATAATTGAAGTTATTATTTTGAAATTGTAGTATAATATAATTTTACTTTCACTGTGTGAAGGAGTCTTTCAACTTTCAAACTTTCAACACGTCCACTCTTTCTCTTTGTCTGTGGAAAGCAAGTATGCAGGGTGAGTCACTAACTATTGCTACTAAGAATAACTCCGAAAGTGTGTTAGGAGCTGAAACGTTTGTGGGACAAAAGTTGCATGAGACAACGGAGGCCATAATATGACGTTGGTTTTTTGTTGCTAGGTGGAGTCGCTTCAGAGATATTAAGGTCAACTTTTTTATTTTTTTTAATGGGATGTGGTTTGGTATTTATTTTCTGATAGGCGAATCCAGTGATGTGTAACAGTAAGGTCTTTGAAGGTTAACGCAGGTCACAAAGGTGGCATGAACGTCCACTTACAGAAGGTGTTCGAAGTGATGCTCATTGGTATCAGTGCAGTGCTGCAATCATCTTTTCATGGATAGAGTGGTATTCCTTATCACATCGGCTCTTTTCGAAGGACATGCTCTGACAATTTTCTCTCGCATATCTTCACGTTTAGTTGGAACATCTTTATAAACAATGTCTTTTTCGAATCCCCATTAGAAAAAATCCAGATGCGTCAAGTCTGGTGAACGAGCAGGCCACGACAAATTTCCTCCGCGTCCTATTCAACGATTTGGGAAGTGTCTCTACAACTCATTTCTAGCTATCAGCGAAAAATATGCTAGACATCCAACGTGTTAATCCCACATCCTGTTCCTTGTTCCTAAAGGTATTTCTTCCAATAACCGACCTAATATTTCTTACAGGTTCAAAAATGGTTCAAATGGCTCTGAGCACTATGAGACTTAACATCTTAGGTCATCAGTCCCCTAGAACTTAGATCCACTTATACCTAACTAACCTAAGGACATCACACACATCCATGCCCGAGGCAGGATTCCAACCTGCGGCCGTAGCAGTCCCGCGGTTCCGGACTGAAGCGCCTAGAACCGCACGGCCACCGCGGCCAGCGTTTCTTACAGGAATGTGGTGTACTTCCTACAATTAAGATGTTCTTCGATGAAATAGGGGCCTATAAATCAGTCCTCCAGAATCCCACACCATACATTCACCGACCATGGGTGTTGGTGTGCATCTTGCTGCAGCCAACATGGATTTTCAGTTGCCCAATAATTGATATCATGCAAATTGACGTCTCCGTGGTTTGTGAATGTGGCCTCGTCAGTAAATAAAACCAAATTAATAGATGTGTCATCAATCTTAATCTTAAGGTTAGGCAATCGGCAGAATTCAATGCGACGCATACAATCCGTACCAGTTAATTCTTGGTGGGGACTGATATGGTAAGGATGATATTTATGGCAATGCAGAACACGAACGACACTACTCTGGCTCATGTCAGATTCCTTTGCGATTTGACGCGAATTAACACAAGGATCTCGAACCACAATGGCAAGAGTACCAAATTCCTTTTCCACGTTAGTAACTTTCGTTTGCCGTATATGTTTCTGATGCGTTAAAGATCCAGCTGTTCTCAATTTATCACACACACATTTAAATGTACGACGTGTAGTGTGAGTACTTTAAGTATATTTTTCAGCGTATAAGTTCCTAGCTCTCAGTGAAGTTCGTTGGCATTTTCCGTAAATGAGAAGCATATCGACTTGTTCTTCGAAGGAATACATCATTAATATTCACATGATTCGACAACACTAGTCTTACCGTTCCTATTACTGTTGATTGCGAAACGGTTCACATTGCAATGGCGCGTTAGATGGATACGCCGTATCCGGCGAATATTTACTATTTGCACGATATACGAGAGAGAATTGTCAGAGCATGTGCTTCGATAACCGCTGATGTGATAAGAAATACCACTCAGTCCATGATAAGATGATTGCAGTACTGCATTGATACCAGTGGCCATAAATTTGAACACCTTCTGTAAATATATGATGATGGTATCTGTTCTTTCGGACATGTCTGAAGGAACAGATACCATTGGTGATCTTGCAGCTCTCGTAGAATAAAATTACAATTAAATCCAGACCTTTAGCTGCTTACAGTCGTTGATAAATTTTAACAGGGCAGTTGAGGACTCGAACGCGGGATCTCCTGGTTACATGGCAGACGCTCTATCCGACTGAGCCACCTAGGAAACAGAGGATAGCGCGACTACAGGGAGTTATCTCTGTCCCATAAAAAAAGGAAAAAAACGAAGTTGACCATATCTCTGACGCTACCCCATCTAGCAACAAAAATGCAACGTCATATTATGGCCCCCGTTGTCCCATACAAATTTTGTCCCACAAACTTTTCAGCTACTACCATACTTTCTTAGTTATTCTAGGTGGGGCAATACTTAGTGACTCACCCTGTATGCGGCACAACTGCCACAAAAGAAGACGTCCGACTGCACTGAGGGAGGGGGGGGGGGGGCGGTGTGAATGGAATAATAATGTTTCGGACGTGAGGAAATAGCGAACCAGTTGCTTACAAATAAATTTTTAACGCAACTAGTGTGCTATTCTTCGAGAAACAGTTGGTGAAATTGATGAACAAAAATTATAAAGGGAAAGATTGGTCTTTCCGGTGGGCGGAGACGTGTGAGGGGAAATCGACGCTTGGCGCTACCAATAGAAACTACAACGTTTAGTTTCACCGATATGTGACGGAAGCCGAACGACTGATCCATCTGACACGTACATGCAGTTAGCAAATCGGTTATCGCCAAGCGTGAACATGCGTTTCCTTTCAATTATTGCTCCAAGCGGGATAGGCAGGCTGTTAGTTTGTTGATATACGGTACAGAATATTTAATAATAACTCAAGATTTACATATACAGCTATGAAATCGGCAGCACATTTACAATGTGAAACCGATATTTTTATGGACCGATACGCCGATACTTTTTCCGGCGATACATCGATACTTTTTCCAGATTATCGAGAACCAATATAGACAATTTTTAAATATCGGTGTATCGAATTCCCGATATTTTTAAAAATAACAGCAGCTCTAATGTGAAGAACATTCTGGACAACCCGAGCGAACAATTCGGCTACCCATTGAACATTTATCGAGCATAATCGAAAGGTCAGCTCGCGCACAAAATTCTGCACCGGCAACACTTTTCGCAATCATGGACGGCTATATGGGCAGCTTGGCTCATTATTGTCCATGCCACATCGAGCAGCTGCACTATGCCAGGCAAAAGGCGGTCCGACGCGATATTAGGAGGTACCCCATGACTTTTGCTGCCTCAATGCATGTTCAGCTGTTTTCGCATGGCCTTTAACTTCACCCTTTCCTTTGATGTGCGTCAGCAAGATTCTCCAGTACGTAGTGTGCAATAAACACTTCATCGTTACTGTCATTCCACAATTTCAAAAATTTGTATTCCTGTCACAAATTAACGTTAAGCACATACTTTCTTTTGCTCGTTGCTAACCCACGAGACAAAAAACTAGTAGAGATACAATGATCTAAAACCTGTAGACGAGTTACTTCACACCAAAAACAACATAAACACAGCGCCCTTGTTGTGTTGCCAAATGGCTAACAGTAAATGAAATGTTAAAGGTAGCCACGCCTATCAGTCGACGTCAGCGCTTGCTGCGGAAACTGCTGACAAAGAGGCACTACAGTAACAGAATATAAACACGATGTAGAACATATTGGTCTGAAATGTAAAACAAAGATGGCCAATCATAAAATTTCCAAACCTCGGACATTTTTGCAACTCTGGACGTTTCCTGGATAACGCTCAGAAAATAGGACTGTCAGGGCTAACACTGGACGTATGCTAAAGCTAATACTGTTACTGCAGCGTGTTCCTTTTGTTGGCTTCATGGTTGAAACAAAGGAAAATAGTTGGTTAAACACTGAAAAATTCCTTATCAGTAAGTTCAGGGGCACTGTGTCAATTCAATACTGTTGTTCCTGTTTAATGTGGCTTAGTATCAAGACTTCTCAAAATCGGAGAAAGTCGGAGGTCGTTTCTGCAAAGACTAGCACTGTAAAAAGCTTCCTAGAGCGGTTAAAATTAAAAGCTTAATATTCGCCTCACGATTTATTCGCTATTCACATTAAGGTCACACATTTTTTTTTTATCTAACGTTAAAAGTTCTTCGTAGCTCTCTGTAAATATTTTACCAGTATGATGACGAAATTGAAATTCCGACATTATCTGCAATCGGACATTGAAATAAATTCGATGGCGGCAAGTGATAATTTGTGCCGGACCGGTACACGAGCTCGGATTCCTCGTTTTACGAGAGTGGTCCCCTTAAGCGCTTCGGCTATCCGAGCACGCTTCATCCAAATTCCTGACTTGTCACAGACTATATAATTAGCGTCCCTTGTCGACTACCCTCGCTACTCGCAGCCTCACACTGATTCAGCACTGAAGCTACCATTATTCCGTCAAGGAGCAGATATTTATAAGTGTGGTATCTGTTCTTTCAGAAGTGTCCGAAAGAACAGACAACACGTATATAAAAATGTCGAAAATACTGGGATTTCGACTGTACCAAATCGTACTTTTAATTATAACATCACATTACGTATCGTTTTTACTACATCTGTGAATACTTTGAATTATGTCAATAGTTTTTACTTGTTGGTATGTCACGTTCACTTATTTAGACTAGAATCCTAGAGGAGATTACCATTCAATTGGAATTTCCTTTGTAGTTTTAGACTCTTTCCTTCAAACTTGCTCTTAGGCGAAATCAAAATGTGTATAAAGCATTATCCTGCAAAAAAGATTCTTCTCGAGACATGGTAAGTGGGTGTCGGTGAGTGCCGGCAGGAAGAAAGATTTTCAGAAATAAAGAAGTTGAGGCATGCAGTTCTTAAGAACGTTCGTTACCAACGTCATCACACGTGAGAATGTAGCCAGTCTTTTATCTGCATCACGTACCTCCAACTAAAAATTGCATTTGGCTGACTCTGCCTGTGAAATTTACGAGTGACATTAAAGTTATCTGCTCATGTAATTTACCTGTAAATCTGTTACAAAATATTGCTTTTACCCTTGTCTGCCAGATTACGCTTTTATATTATACTGTATTTAATAATGTTTTATTCCATTTTTCTACTCCCAAAAGGCACAACCATCAAGCCAACTTACTTTTAGGAACCAGTTTTCCTTCAATAGTATCATTACTTGATCGATTCACTTTCCTAAATGCATTCCAAACGGATACAAGAAATTTTTGAGTAATAACTCTCGTAATAGTTAATACTTGGCGAAAAGCTAACATTTACGCCAAAGGAAAAAAGTAGCCAAAATGTTCTCACTAGCTCCATGGAAATGATGGCAACTGTTCTTCATTATCCAGACTACTGTCTAAGAGATATCAAAGGCACTATTTATAAGTACTTTGTTGAAATACTTTTCGTAAAAGTTTTATTTTACGAGAAGTTTGAATAAGTTGGTAGCAAATGTATTTTTGCAAAATAAGATCTTGTGTCACAGTAGTAATGCTGGCCGCGGTGGTCTCGCGGTTCTAGGCGCGCAGTCCGGAACCGTGCGACTGCTACGGCCGCAGGTTCGATTCCTGCCTCGGGCATGGATGTGTGTGATGTCCTTAGGTTAGTTAGCTTGAAGTAGTTCTAAGTTCTAGGGGACTAATGACCACAGAAGTTGAGTCCCATAGTGCTCAGAGCCATTTGAACCACAGTAGTAATGGTACATTCAAATTTTGGAAACATTTTTCTCATTCGCGATAGACCAGATGACATACAGGTTACCGGTTTTAGTTAGTTATCTTTATATTCTGGACGGTGGCACTATCTCATTTTCTGTCTCAGTGAAATACGTGGAAACTAGTTACGTATGTCATGCCCTATGCGATCGTGAATCCATCGTCCACTATCCCAAATTTTGTTCAAGTGTTGCATCTGCAATTTTAACCTAAGTTACTTGTACTCGTTCATTTAACTAATCTAGCAGCACATACATTTATTTTTACTTCAGGCAGTATCCTGAAATATGACAACAGTTGTAACCGGTTTCTGTCATTTTCAACTACGTTGAAATCTCAAAATCTGTAAAATATTATTGTAGATGTGCCTGATTTTTTTCTATTCTAGAATCTGAAGATGGCCATAGCATGGATGAAACCGGTTATGATTGTCATCATATTATGCGACTGCATCTAAGATTAAAAGAAGTGCACAGTATGTCAGTCTTTGCAGACAGATAGTCGTTTATTCCTGATAGCACTTCAGTTCGGTGCCATTGATGATTGTCTCCTATTACTTTCGAACACTACAACCAGAGGTCCGACGAGAGGTTATGCTGGAATAGCACAAAGGGGAGCATGAATTTAGGCAAAGGTAAACGACGATACTTTTCGCGATAAGAAGCGGACCCATATTTAAATCCCAATCTGACAAAAAAATTTCTTTTGCCATAGCGTATTCAGAGTAAACAAGTGCTACAGTATGCACCCTGTAACTGACGGAAATTTAGAAGTATTTTTCATCTGAATGGCCATTATGTTTTTATTCTGTTGTTTGCTTGCGTCCCACGCTATCGATTTTAATTTTCTTAACTGTGTGTGTGTGTGGAACAATATTGAGCCAATGTATGGACGCGTGACTTTAAGAAAGTGTTTAGCTTCCTTATTCAGTACCGTAAAATTGCTTCCTGTGAACCAGATCCGGGACGTGAAAAACGCGTACTGTTGAGCAACTGTGCTTGTGTTAGACTTCCTGTCGTTCGGCTGTTACTGCAAGTAGGAAATCTCCAGGGTGCCATAAAATGCCCAACAAACGCGCTTTTTCACTTTCTCTGAGATGTATACGAGATGTGAACTGTAGAAAGAGAAGTTTTAACGGAAGTTTAGCGTGCGCGTGTCAACTTTCTATCTTCATGTATGAAGAGTTGATTTTCCTCATACCGACAACAGCAGTTTTAGAAATCTTTTCCGTATTGCGTCTATCGGATAGTTTTACACTGTTCCTTTACATCCAGATGAAAGAACCAGATGCTAATTATGAATTCCTTTTTAAGTGTATAGAGCATTTGTGTCATAAGAAATTTCAACTATGACATGCATGATAGCAATTTTGATATTCTTGTCCGGTTGTACCGCTTATATTTGTTTCTGTATTACGTATCGTAGTAATGTACTTTAGTTCGAAGGACATTAAATTAAGTTGTTTTTCTTCGAGTGTTTAGTGATATAAAAGTCTGTGCATTGTACTTTATTATCGCTCCTAAGAAAGTTTCTGACTGCTGTCTCATTTTCAACCCAAATAAGAAACAAGAGGAATGTGAAGAAAGCACATCCAGACAGTATAGTTAATAATTTATATTGTAGTGTTAAAGGATGGTTAAGCAAAATGCAACTATAATTTTTGCGTGTTTTTTATATAGCGTCTGATAGAAAGCGACTGTAAATTTGTAAATTCGGCGATACAAAACAGTGCCATGTCTTGGACATCAGCAGTGTGTGCTATTATAGTTCCATCAGTTATGGCGAATATTGCATCGTGTGCTTCCTAATCTTCTTTATATTAGCCGTAGGCCCAATTAAAAAGAAGTCCAGGATGACTTGTGTTTGTAACTCAAGATACTAAAAGAAATTGACGTCGATCGGGCGGATGGTTTACATACAGTCCGTTGACTGAACAGTTATGATGCATCGGCTGCAAAAGAATAACCTGAGTGTAATTTGGCCTCGTTTCTCACGTAGTGGACCACGTTCCTCTGACAGCTGGAACTGTTCATGAGGCGGTGCGGTAATTACGCGTTTACATTTAATATTGATTCAGAAATTGTTTCTGGGAATCAGGTTGCATGTTATATGCGAAAAAATGCGTGTGTGTTTCGAGATCCTATCCTTTCTTCCTTTTCTTTTTCGTATTTCAGGAGAATCGTTTACGGAATTTGCTTCTTGATTCCCCTCATTTTGCTAAAGCTGCAGTGAATTTACTGTTTTCTCTGGTGAGATGGGTGTGATTATAACGATAAGTACAGTATTTTAAGAAAAATACCCTTGAAATTATAATGCCTCTTATTATTAGTATGTTCCCAGTAGGCGTGGGAGTCCATACAGCAGCGAATTGAGTGCGTGTGCTGAGAGAAATACGGAATTTTGCTAAGGCGTTGAAACACACTGTGAAAGGTAATAAATACTAGTGAAGAAAATATCCCCGTTACCAAAATTCCGTCCACTTATTTCCGGGTAGTGCACTCCTGCACTATCGTGCAAAACAAAATAGCGCAGCCCACTGAAAATGTGGTGTACGGTGGCGTAATTCGTTTTCTGTAACAGCAGAAATATTGAGGCTCTGTCAGGCCGAATACAGACGGCGAAGAAGACGTTTGGTTCGAGTATCCGTCAGACGCCTCTCCACCCTAGTTGTGTCGTGTTGAAAGTTAAACTATTAAAATAAGAAGATACTCTGAGTATCAGTCGTTTCGTGATACCTGACCGTGCTTCTGAGAAACGCGTCCTCGGGAAACTAAGTCCTACTACAGACATGTGCGGTAGAATCTATAGTTGGCAAATATTTTAATTTGTTCTTTGCATATAAATAAACAAAGCTGGATGTCTAATAGCTACTCTGAATTATACACAGTAACAATATCAACATAAATCGCTACAGATCTGGAGTATTTCTGTAGGCAAACCTGGAAACGAAACTTGTCAATATCCCCTTTCCATCGTGCATACTTACAGCTAGGAGTTTTTGTTATTCACTGAATAAAATAATTCTAAAATGAAGACTATAAAAGATGCAGGTTATCTGCGACCGTGTATGGTAGACACTCACTAAGAAATCGCAACAAGGGAAATAGTCTTTTGACGCTTCTACAGATGCATCTAACTGTGGGTTAGTTTCTACTTTTGCTTGATGAGGGCTCTGACGTAGCAACCAGCCTGTGCGCGACCAGCACTGCCATCTTTCCGAGGAAGAGCGAAACAAAAGCGCCTGAGAGTTCCACGTAGGTGCGCTTACTTGTATATATTCCATATATTCCATAATGGTAAACAAAAATGAGTCTGCGTACCAATGTACGCACAGTTCATTTGCATCATTAAACACATTTCGCTTCTTCTGGATTAATTTTCCTTTCTCGAAATATACATCCGACGGGGAAAATGTAAAAAGTAATTATCTACATTAGCAAAACCAATGTCGGTTTAATCTGAGCTTCCATCAACACTCAAAATGGAATACTTTCTTCATTATGTTTAGGGTAATAACTGTCCAGGAGACATCTCGGTGCTAACAACAAACATGTTCATTCAAGCTCTATTGAGTTGCAGGCAAAAAATCTCAGATCTTGAACACACGCTGGAATATTGAGAATACAAATTGAGAGGGAGGAGGGGGGTGGAATTAAAGAAATTAGTCTCCGACGACTATGCCTGTCGATTGCCTTTAGGCAAAGAACTTCACTTAGGAAATTGCCAAGACTTTAATTATAGTTCCCTACAATTTACACTGTTTTCCTCACTAGAACCTCGTACTTCATACTACACAGACAGCAGTCAAGATCGGTTCTCCCTTATCAGCAAAGAACCCCTGAGTTCTGTAATTCTGGATGTGAAGTAGTTTGAATAATCCTTGCTTTTAAGTTCCTTATCACATAGAAGAAGGGCTTGTCGAAACTCTGTAGATTGCACAGACTTATAATAGATGAAATTTGACTGATGCTTAATAGAGAATGTTACAGGTGCTCTTGTACTTATGGACGATGCGACTTCATTGCTAGAATCATCTTCGAGATATGTGACTGATCTGGTATTAAGTTCATTTACATCGCCTTAATCTTCGTTGTGACATTTGCTACACGGATCTTACGGAAACAGTGAAAACATTCTTGGTCACCACAAGGTTTCTTTTTCCTGCATCTGTCTCCAGTGTTTCTCCCCCTTTTAGCCTTGTTGTTACTGTAGCCATGTTACTCTATCATCTGTGAGCCTCTTCATCTGCGAAGAATTACTGCAACCTACATCCTTCTGAATCTGCCTACTGCATTCATCTCTTGGTGTCCCTCTACGATTTTTAACCCCCCGCCCCCTCCTTCCCTATAGTACGATATTGGTGATCCCTTGATGTCTCAGAATGTGTCCTATCGTCTATCTCCCCAATTCGACACAGCACCTCCTCGTTAGTTACTCGATCCACCATCAAATCTTCAACACTCTACTGTAGCACCTCATTTCGAAAGCTTCTATTCTCATTTTGTCTCAACTGTTTATCGTCCACGTTTCACATTCATACATGGCTAACCGAGTGAGGTGGCGCAGTGGTTACCACACTGGACACGCAAGCGGGAGGACGAACGGTTCAAACCCGCCTCCGGCCGTCCTGTTTACGTTTTCCGTGATTTCCTTAAATCGCTTCAGGCAAATGCCGGGATAGTTCCTTTGAATGGGCACGACGGACTTCCTTCCCCATCCTTCCCAAATCCGATGGGTTTGGTTCCCACCCCCCAAACAGCCATACATGGCTATATTCCAGATCGATACGTTCGAAAAGACTTCCTAACAAATATAGCCGGACAGTGTGGCCGAGCGGTTCTAGGCGCTTCAGTCTGGAACTGCGAGACCGCCACGGTCGCAGGTTCGAATCCTGCCTCGGGCATGGATGTGTGTGATGTCCTTAGGTTACTTAGGTTTAAGTAGTTCTAAGTTCTAGGGGACTGATGACCTCAGCTGTTACGTCCCACAGTGCTCAGAGCCATTAGAACCATTTTTGAACTTAAATCTGTATTCGATGTTAACAAATTTTTCTTCAGAAATGCTTATCTTGCCATTGTCAAACTTCATTTTATATTATCTCTACTTTGGCCATCATCAGTTGTTTTACTGCCCAAATAGCAAAATTCCTCTACTATTTTAAGTGCGTTATTTCCTAATCTAAGTCCCCAAGCATCATGTGATTTAATCCGACTGCATTCCATTATCCTCATTTTGCTTTTGTTGATGTTCGTCTTATACCCTCCTTTAAAGACACTGTCCATTCCGTCCAACTGATCTTCCAGGTCCTTTGAAGTCTCTAACAGAATTACAGTGTAATCGGTAAACCTCAAAGTTTTTATTTCTTCTCCATGGATTTTAATTCCTACTCCAAATTTCCCTTTTGTTTCGTTCACTGCTTGCTGAGTATACAGATTGAATAACGTCGGGGAAAGTCTACAACTCTGCCTCACACCCTTCTCAACCATTCCTCCACTTTCTGTCCCTCGACTCTTACAACTCCCGCGTGGTTTTTGTTCAAGTTGTAAATATCCTTTCGCTGCTTGTATTTTACTCGTGCTACCTTCATAATTTGAAAGAGAGTATTCCAGTCAACATTGTCAAAAGTTTTCTCTAAATCTACAAATGCTAAAACGTAGGTTTTCCTTCCTTAACCTATCTTCTAAGACAAGTCGTAGGGTCAGTATTGCCTCACGTGTTCCTACATTTCTCCGGAAAAGAGTCTTCCCCGAGTTCTGTTTCTACCAGTTTTTTCCATTCTTCTGTAACCATGACTTTTATAACTGATAGTTCCTTAATATTCAGACCTGTCAGCACCTGCTTTATTTGGAATCCTTTTGAAGTTTGAGGATATTTCTCCTCTCTCATACATCTTGCACACCAGGTAGAAGAGTTTTGTCATGAGAAACTTTTCCAAAGCTAGCCGTAGTTCTGATGGATTGTCGTCTACTCCAAGGTCCTTGTTCCGACTTCGATCTTCCAGAGTTCTGGCAAATTCTTCTTGCAGCATCATATCTCCCATTTCATCTTCATCTACGTTCTCTTCCATTTCTGTAGTATCGCCTTCAAGTTCGTCTCCTTTGCGTAGACCCCCTGTATACTCCGTCCATCTTTCAGATTTCCCTTTTTTGTTTAGGACTGGTTTTTCATCTGAGCTCTTGATATTCATACAGCTGCTTCTCTTTTCCGCAACTGCCTCTTTAATTTTCTGTGAAATATGCTTCTGAATCCTTACATTTGTCCTCTAGCTATTCCTGCAGGCCATTTTCCACTTCCTGTAAATCTGATTTTTTTAAACTTTGCATGCCCTTTCGCCTGCTTTATTCGCTGCGTTTTTATATTTTCTCCTTTGATCAGTTAAATTCAATATCTCTTGTGTTATTCAAGGATATCTATTAAACCTTACCTTTTTACCTAATTGATCCTCTGCTGTCGTAATATTTCAGTTTTTAAAGCTACGCCAGTCCCGGTGGCCGAGCGGTTCTAGGCGCTTCAGTCTGGGACCGCGCGACCGGCTGTGGTCGCAGGTTCGAATCCTGCCTCGGGCATGGATGTGTGTGATGTCCTTAGGTTAGTTAGGTTTAAGTAGTTCTAAGTTCTAGGGGACTGATGACCTCAGATGTTAAGTCCCGTAATGCTCAGAGCCATTTGAACCATTTTTGAAAGGTACCTATTCGTCTTCTACTATATTCGTTTCTCCCGTTCTAGTCAACCGTTACCTAATGCCTGAAAAATCTTTATTTTGTTAGATGTACAGACAAAGTAACAGCTTTGGTAATTTATAATGCACAACGAATATCGAAATTTATGGATTTGTCATATAGTGTTGAGTTGGTGACATTATGTATCTGGTTCCCGAAAGAGCAGCCCTGTCAGCCTTCCAACTCTGTTTCAAGTAACATGGATTTCTTAACCGAAAATTACCTTAATAAACTTGTACCACGGACCAAGCAACGACAAAGCAGAGTATTTGTGTTTGTCCTTGAGTTTACTGCCACAACAACAGTTATATAAACTCTTACTGTTACTGTACTTTTCATGAGATCTCAAAAATTAATCCTTTTCTCCTGAAGTTGTTGATTTGTTACGCTGCACTACCCACCAACATACCAATTTCTTTTCTAGGTCCTCATGAAAAATAAGTTTCTGGTACGTTGTTGGGGGTTTCTTAGTTCGGCTATAGGTAATTCGTAGAATGGTGTTTCCTACGCTATCAACTGTCTTCCTACACAGATGTTGGCTTTTATAATGTACTCCTCAGTCGCCTACATTGCATAAGAAGCATCATTAGTTGGAGGGAACAGTCACCTAGGAAGTAGCTTTAGAACTAACATCATAGTGATGAATGTTCTGTGAGCCATAGTACCCCTTCAGAAAAACAGGTTCCACAATTAATCTAAATATTGATGCAGCACTTGCCTACGATTTTTCTCCTCGTTCGCTTCTGGACCACCCACGTCGCTGAGCAACACAATTCGTTTTACTGAACTGCCTGATGGCCGTGAACTGCGCGTCGAGAAAATGAAACATCAAGATGAAGGCAAGGGCAAAAACGGAGCACGGAAGACACCAACATTACGCTACGTGATTTTCGCAGCCCAAAAGTAGTCCCTTGCTTCTGCGTCTTTGCCAGCTGTGCATTTTAAGTGCACCGAGTCGAAATTGGGCGATCGAACGTCAGCTGCATACATAAACTTACGTTGTACCCACCTCTCAGAATATACATAATAAATAATTGCAGATGCCATATGATGGTTATACTGTTTCTCGACCAACAGACAAATAAGCATGATAATGCTGTGTTAACCAGCTGAGCAAGGTGATCTGCAATTTCCCTGAACCACTTAAGGCAAATTCCGAGACGGTTTCTTAAAAAGGACGTGGCCAGTTTCGCAATCCAATGCGAGTTGTGCTCCGTTTCTTCAGACCTCGTTGTCGACCGGACACTAAATTCTAATTATTTTTCCTACATTTTGGAAAGACTGTGTTGTCTGTCGCAACATCCTGTTTACATGTGGCCACCGAAAAGAAAAATATGTAATGTGAAGGACAATCAAACAATTCAGAATCAGAATGGTGGAGTACTTTGTATTACTGTGAGTGAAAGTCCAAATTGGTAATAGCTGTTTATTTTGTTTCCACTGTACGACAATAAAGCGATATACTCTCAAAACTAATACTTCATGTGCCATGACTGCCAAGATGCAAGTGCACATTAAAGTATGTCACTCCTCGGTAAAACCTTGGATGAAACGGCGAATGGGCATTGCGATCCGAACCATGCGTGGGCAGTAAAACATCTCCGAGATACTGTCAAAGACGAGCCCGGACAGCACATGACAATTCAAGTATGGTAGGATGAAACCTGTGAGCACAAAACACTATAAAATGAAAGTAATATAAATTAAAACGCAATTCGCGGTGTCGGTAGAGTATAAAAGAGGAAAAACCTACATCGTCAAAATCCGCGGGGGAAGCAAATAATTAAAAGCCACACAATCCTTGGGTGTTGTTGACATACTAAAATATGCTGGCGGGCGTCAAATACACGGAAGAGCCAAAGAAAGTGTTGCACCTGTGTAATATCTTGTAGGAGCCCCGCGAGCACGCCGAAGTGCCGCAAGGCGACGCGGCATGGACTCGACTAATGCCTGAAGTAGTGCTGGAGGAAATTCACACCATGAAACCTGCAGGGCTGTCCATAAATTCGTAAGAGTACGAGGGGGTGGAGATCTCTTCTGAGCAGCACTTTGCAAGGCATCCCAGACACGCTCAATAATGTTCAAGCCTGAGGACTTTGGTAGCCAGCGGAAGTGTTTAAACTCAGAAGAGTATTCTTAGAGCCACTCTGTTGCAATTCTGGGCGTATGTGGTGTCGCATTGTCCTGTTGGAATTGCCCACGTCCGTCGGAATGCACAGTAGACTTGAGTGGATTCAGGTGACCAGACAGGATGCGTACGTACGTTGTCTCCTGTCAAAGACGTATCTAGAAATATCATAGATCCCTTATTACTCCAACTATACACGCCTCACACCATTACAGAGCCTCCATCAGATTGAAAAGTCTCCTGCTGAAAAGCAGGGTCCATGGATTCATGATGTTGTCTCCATACCCGTACACGTCCATCTGCTCTATACAATTTAAAACGAGACTTGTCCGAACAGGCAACACGTTGCCAATCATCAACAGTCCAATGTCGGTGTTGACGTGCCCAGGCGATGCGCAAAGCTTTGTGTTGTGCAGTCATCAAGGGTACACGAGTGAGCATTCGGCTTCGAAAGCCCAGATCGATGATGTTTCGTTGAACGGTTCGCACGCAGCAATTTGCGATCGTATTGTACTTCTTTCTCCCCTTCTTGGAGGATCTTTTTCCAGCCGCAGCGATGTCTAAGATTGGATGTTTTACCGGATTCCTGATACTTACGGTACCCTCGAGAAATGGTTGTACGGGAAAATCCTCACTTCATCGTTACCTCGGAGAGCTGTGTCCCATCGCACGTGCACCGATTATAACACTACGTTCAAACTGAAAAATGGTTCAAATGGCTCTGAGCACTATGGGACTTAACATCTATGGTTCTCAGTCCCCTAGATCTTAGAACTACTTAAACCTAACTATCCTAAGGACATCACATAACACCCAGCCATCACGAGGCAGAGAAAATCCCTGACCCCGCCGGGAATCGAACCCGGGAACTCGTGCGTGGGAAGCGAGAACGCTACCGCACGACCACGAGATGCGTGCCGTTCAAACTCACTTAAACCTTGATGACATGTCACTGTAGCAGCAGTAATCGATTTAACAACAGCGCCAGACACTTGTTGTCTTATATAGGCGTTGCTGACAGGAGCACCGTATTCCGCCTGTTTTCATCTCTCTGTATTTGAATACGCACGCCTACCAGTTTCTTTGGAGCTTAATTACACAGCTGCAGTGTACAGCGCCAGCCACACACTGAGTACAGTGGAGCCAAGCACGCGCCACCCCATCACGGGTTGGACAATCTAACGGTCTTTTCTAAACTGTACTAACATGAACTACATCTGGCTACCATCTGCTTCGCAAATTAACACGCTGCTGGGCACAGTGTATAGTTATGGTCAGTTGTTGGCGATAACTGGCGTTATTCCTGCTCGAATTTGCAGTAAGTGTGAGCCCTCCGCCCTCTTTACTTCCAGAACAGCACTGATTGGTTCAAATGGCTCTGAGCACTATGGGACTTAACTTCTGAGGTCATCAGTCCCCTAGAACTTAGAACTACTTAAACCTAGCTAACCTAAGGACATCGCACACATCCGCGTCCGAGGCAGGATTCGAACCTGCGACCGCAGTGGTCGCGCGGTTCAAGACTGTAGCGCCTAGATCAGCACTGAGAGATTTCCTGAAGTTTTACGTCTGAGTTTTGGGAATGCGGTCCTGTAATCATTCGCATTGCAGAAGAATTGGAATCTCAGTGGTACTGGAAATATGTGAATAAGAATAATCAAGAGTGAGATCAGGAAGGTCTTCCTTTCGACAAAAAAGCGGAATAGTTTACTAACCGTCAATCGAGTCATTTTAGATACCAGTGTCTGGAATTCATTGATGTAAGCTACAGAAGTAGGCAGGAAACTTAATTTTCAGTAAATGTTATAACTGTCGTCTGACAGCTTCGTCTTGCTGGTATTCACCAGTGCAAACATGCGAGAAAACAAGCCATTGCATCTCTTCTTAGAGAAACGCGTGCTGAAATCCGTCTCCACTACTTTCCAGTTGGCAAAGACTTCTATGACTTGATGGTATCGTATTATTATTTGATTTGATGACTTTTCCGTGTATCTATTTGTAGTAGAGAAAAGAGTTTCTGAATTTTGATTGAATACACTATTTTAAGTCACCGAAATAGTTTCGAATGCACGCAATGATGTGATTATTTTTATTGGTCTTTGCTACTGATGTGTATAGTTTTTGAGATCTCCTCAAAATTAAATTTAAATAGTTAAGAGAAATTTTGAATCCATATTGTTTGATGTATGAGCTTCTCCCAGCTTTGCTTTAAGAACATCTCTGAAAACTCTTGAATATTACTTTAATTTTGTGTTTTGAAATTGCTCTTTTGCAGATTTTGTAGTTTAATAGACGTTATTAAGGCTGTTTTGTTACGAGGGCGTTCAAAAAGTAGTACAACACTTTTTCTTGGCTATTTTTGGTTGATAAATGCAAAATTTGTTATGGGACATCGTGGAATATTCCCGCTTCGGCCCCTACAGTTTCATGAAATTCCGATGGATCGCGGTGCTACATGTAGCTTTCAAATTGGTGTCTGTAATTGAGATGTATTCCGAACAGAGAACCATCATTGAGTTCTTTTGGCGGAAAACTAGAGTATCGAAGATATTATTCATAAGTGCCTGCAGAATGTCTACGGAAACCTGGTAGTAAACAAAAGCACAGTGAATCATTGGACGAGGCATCACACAATCGCAACAAAATTGTACAAACTTGTTCGATTTCCTACACGCAAGCTGTCAGCATGCAGCTGTGAGTCCTGCAACGTTGGAACGTGTGATCACTCTCATTCGTGGTGCACAATGGATCACAATCAAACACCTCACTACTCAAATGGACACCTCTGTTGGTAGAGCTGACACACTCGTCCACGAGTTGGGCTACTCAAAGACGGGCACCTGCTGGGTTCCTCACAACCTAACAGAAGACCATAAAGAGTAATGAAGGCCATTTGTGTGTAATTGCTTGAGCATTACAAGGCTGATCAAGAAATTTTTTTGAGTATTCATCACATGTGATAAAAGTAGTGGGACAAGGGGTTTCTGGAACAAATTGCATTGTTGCCAAATTAACTCAAGATGGCGGATCCAAGAGGGTAACTGTAGATGTGGCAACATTGCACTGATGTCATGGTGAGAAATTGAAATTTTGACTGGGAAATAGGCAATTGGGCTACCTCTACTAACCTAACTCCCCCTCCAGCCACTAGAAATAGTAGGAAATTCAATTTTTTTAATGGAATAAGGGTCTGTTGGGATAGATTCAGTAACCTAAGCCCCCACTCCTATGATGTCACCCGCCACCTCCACTCCCTCCCCTTCTTATGAATTGGCAGGAAAAGACTCAGTCAATGCTGGGATGCAGGAGAGGAAGGATATATGACATTTATTTATTTATTCTGGTGGGAAATGTGTTCTTGGTGGTGTTATCGTGCTGGTGGATTGTCCTCTACACTCCGGTGCCCTACCCTTGCACTTTCTCCCAAGCTCTGCTCCCACTTTTTTGGATCATGCCTGTGTATTTTCGCCTCAAAGTTTGAAGGTGGACTACCCCAGCATACAATAGCAGAAGAAGGGTGCTCGAAACTCTCCTACAACCAGCCCTTCTTTCTGCTGTTCTGCCCACTTCTTGAGTTTCAGTTGCTTGTTTGGAAGCACTCTCAGAGAGAAAAAAAATTTCAGGGTCCTACAGCTACTGCGGTGTTCATCACTTTTGCGAAACGCTGGGTGGGTCTAGTTTATTTTGACTGCTGGAGTCGGAGATTGTATGTATTGTGGGTGTGTATTGAACTGGGGATCTAGAAACAATGGACAGGCTTCGTCCTGCCATAGCCCTCAGTGGTTCACAACCTCACAACAGGCCATAGCAACCACCCACCCCACCGTTGCCCCACACCGACCACAGGGTTATTGTGAGATTCAGCCCCCAGTGCCCCCCCCCCCCATCCCCTCCCCGGGAATGTCTCATACCTGATGAGTGCAACCGCAAATGTTTGTGTGGCAGAGTAATTATGATGTACCCATATGTGGAGACAGTGTTTGCGCAGCAATCACCGACATAGTGTAACTGAGACGGAAGAAGGGGAACCAGCCTGCATTCGCTGAGGCAGATGGAAAACTGCCTTAAAGACCATACACAGAGTGGCTGCCACACCGAACCTCGACACTAGTCCACCGGGCGGATTCATTCTGGGACCAGCACACCTTCCCACTCGGGAAGCAGTGCATTAGACCTCACGGCCGAGCCATGCCGGCTGGAGTCAGGGATCTTAAAGCACTTATTTTTTATTTGCCTCTTTTTTCGAAGCACAGTTCTAGAATGAGAAACCCATCCTAGTTCTTAAGCACAGATGGGAAGATCGGAAGAATTACATATCTAAAAGGTCATAATATATTTCGAAACTCAAAATAGATCATAAAAAAACACAGGTACACAACAGATTGGGCGCCTAAAAGAATCGCCTAGAATTTGTCTTACAGATTAGAAAAATGGCTGGAATTTTCGTAGAAATTTCGATGTCCTACAGTTGCTGGTCTGGAGATGCTCTAAAGCCACAATGAATGATGGGCTGTGGGCGGCAACATCCCACCTGCCTGAACCAAACGAGGCTGGCCTATCTGGACGTATCTCTGAACAATCGAAAAAATAAGACATCAGGTGACTTGCTGGTGTCACAACACTTTCTGTAGATACCTTGTTCGAACCAGACTATAGAGACTCCTATGCTCCTCTCAAATGATGTCTTGCGACTCTGAAATCTTGGAACTTTCTGTGAATGGAACATTCTGATCTGTTGTTACTGGATTCATCCACCAAAATACTGCTGCTAATGTGTGAGCACTGTCTGCCCCTTTCTACAGAGGGACAAATTATGAGAATTTCACCAGCAAACTATTCTGTACAGATTGAAAAACATACAGCAGTCATATTACACTGACAGTCAAACCCAGCAAAAGTGGTCTACAGATCATGAAGTACGGAAACTATCGCCAAAGACTCTTAGTCAATGACACTGCTCTGCTACTGTCGAGGGAAGCTATAATATTTCGGCGTGATACCGATCGCTAACTACGGTGTATCACCACAAACGATTGTGCCACTATACCATATCACTGTAGTAAACACAATTCATATCCAACCCCTTACAAAATCATCACTTCTAAATCCTCTATATAGCTATAGACTACCAGACGCTCATACATATGCCGGGAAGACAAACAGATTACAAAAACAGGAGCACATGCGCTGTATACAGTCTCATTGCTAGATATACCCCATGAGGTTGATCGGTCATCCACCACGGACAAGGCCGGCCACGGTGGCTGAGCGCTTCTAGGCGCGCAGTCCGGAACCGTGCGACTGCTACAGTCGCAGGTTCGAATCCTGCCTCGGGCATGGATATGTGTGATGTCCTTAGGTTAGTTAGCTTTAAGTAGTTCTAAGTTCTAGGGGACTGATGACCTCAGATGGTAAGTCCCATAGTGCTCATAGCTACCACGGACAAACGGTTTCGAGGCAAGTGCCCCTGTAAACACTGGCCTGATGTGTCAATCGTGAATTAATTTAACAATCTCGAATCCGATATTAGCTGCAAAATCAGATTTTACACGCTAATAAACGACGAGATTTTTGACACTTATATGCTGAAATTTTTGAGTGGAATATGAAAACTTCCAGAATTTAATGTATTTTCACATGGTTTGCCAGAATATCATAAAACTTGCGTGACTGTTCTCTATATCAACCACAGAGCAGTATGATACCGATCGCTTGCACAGTATGATTTCGAAGATATAGAGTGGAAATTATATCCCTAGAGAGCCAAAACTTGACAGAGGTCATTACATGGGACATTCTGCAAACCATTACATAACTAGAAACTTATCTCGTACGCAAGGATCTTTAAGTGAAAACTCGAAAATAGAGAAAACTGGTGGTTCAACTTTTTTTTAACGAATACTGATATCAATGATATAACAGATTCTATATCCTCCTTGTGTGTTATAACGTCAACTAAGTCTTTAATACTCATAATCCTATGTGTTTCTCATGTCTAGGGAACCAGTGAATATCTCTTCTATCAGTGTTTCACCATCTCGATGCAAATAACACATTACAATCGATGTTCTCTCAGCCAAGTAAAGGCAGTAAATGTCTAGAATGGTAGTATACCTCACAATTGGTCAATATTCTGTGGGAACTCTCGGAGCTGCCGGACAAAAGACACAAAGGGAGAGAGACATATAATGACGTGTCTCACTACAGTCTCCTGCCCCAACAAAGAAGTGTGACGTCATGGATCACTCAACCTCTCAGTCGAACAAGGGTTTCTAGAACTTTCGTTCAAAGTTTGCATCTCATTGGTTCCTGGAAACACTTTTTCCTCGTCACACGCTGGCCATACCAGATGCTCAGAGACCAGAGAGACCGTTACCACGACCGCTAAGCAATCAACTGATCAATTTACATCGAGGAGAATAATTGTCCAAAGAAAACTCTCGCCATGTAGAATACTTTCAAATTTACACAAAAGATCGGAGAATACACGCAACACACGCGATCGCGAAGGCCTCACAACACATACTGAGTATTAGTTCGCTATTCACTCGTCCAGAAGGCGGCATGGTTAGGTAAACTGCTCGCTCATATCTCACCAGTTCAGCTCAAGAGGGTAAGCAGCGGCTCTCACTTCACTTTAAGCCGGAAGTGGGCGGTCGTACTGGTCACCAGCTACCTCCGCGACATGCCCGGACGCCAGGCAGAGTCGTCCTAAGAAACCAGCTACATATTTGTCAGTGTAATTACAATTAAATATTATGATCATAGCGCCAATCTGGTGACATGTAACAAAGCGAAATATCAGAAATATCTCCTCTTGACGATTTTGCTCTGGAAATATCAGTTTCCCATGTAAATCTATATTCTTCTTATGACTGAATGTAATTTTACACGTAAAATCCCTCATACCCTTTATGGGTATCGATTCGTTGAAATCGCAGTTTTCCACGTCAACACTATACCTCACTTATGACCAGACATAGTCCCACCCACATCATTTTCTCTGCACATGTCGGAACACTGAACACAGTCACTTTACACTCCAACACATACACATTTCAGAAAAGCAGTGCAATTATCTTTTATATGCGTACAGCGTCCAAAAAAATTGTGCTATGTTCACACTAACATAGGCTTAGTGTGTCCATTCTCCTCACTGCTAGGAAATTAGTTGACATTTCAATCCTCCAGCCATTGAGATTCGAGAATAGATTGCAGGTATTTTCAGCCAGCACTTCCAGAAGGTGCTGCATCCTACCAAGACTCTCTCAAACAAGTGTTGTAAAGGAGAGGCGCCAGACACTGTGTGATAATCAACAGCGCTCCTGTGAACGAAAGAGTTGGAAAGAGATCACCAATTTGGGTTGGTGTACTCTAATGAACATCGCAGTCTATAGTGTGACCAAAAACATGTGACGGTCTGCTTAGCGGAGCCGATGAGCGGACGTTTTGTGTATCCATTTTATTACAGCCATACTGCCTGCCCTGTTTGTACAAAATAGCAGATCCAGTTGAACCTTTGCACTGCTATATTGTGCAGCTGTTTACAAAATTGATGTATCACCCATTATAGCCGGATATATTCCCCAATGCGTTGAAATCACAATTCACTACATAAAACCTATCCTCCCCCCAAGGCTAGACTTTCGTAATTTTTTACATGAATAGTAGCCTGATCACTTCCCACACACACCTGGTCATGTGTTGGAACACTGATCACCGTAACTCTATGTTCCCAGTACCAAAACCCTCCCTCCACGTCGTCGTTAATCACATATTTATTGAGAAACAAAGGGCTTAATTATAGTTAAAAAGCCCTCACACCCTTTATTTATGTTATGTATGTTTTTGCACAATAGCTTTTGCCAGAACTGATACCCCAGCCAAGTTATAGCCACCGATTAACTCTCTCAAATTCCCATCATGTTCTGTCAGCACTGTTCCACAGAAGTCTGACTAGTCCCAACTATCAAAGATTATGTAGAAAGCTATCACAATGTGTAAAATAGTACACTAACTTACAGGAGGAAATTATCAACCATGCAGAGTATAAGCAGACTGCACAAAGAAATTCAGAAGCAAGCCCACACATGAAACCTATAAAGGCACACATACAGACAGAAAAATACAGCAGTTGTACTAGGTGTTGACAACTGTTCTACATTTTCAAACAGTTTTAGAATACATGGCAAGAAGTGGTCATTATCACATGAGCAGAAGAAACATAAAGCGGATAAAATTACGAAAATTGAAGGAAAATACTTGTAACATGATGGAAAACCCCAAAATGCAGGAAAATTGATGGAAAATAAGGGAGCTGCTTGGTGCAGGAAGATTCTTTTACATGGGATACTTTTAGCACACTGTTTGGCGGTATTGTAGACTAGGAAAGTCCATCTTCAAACTTCAAGTCGAGCATACACATGTGTGATCAGAAAAAGTGTGGGTGGAGATTGGTGGAAAGTGGGTGCTGAGGGCAGTGGGGCGCTTAGGGCAACCCTCTAGCAGGATAACACCACCAAGAACAAATTTTCCCACCAAAATAAATTAATAAACACTTTTTGTCATTCCTCTCCTGCAGCTCAGCATAGGGTGAGTCTTTTCCCACCAGTTCACAAGTGGGGAATGGAGTGAAGGGGGACTGGTGAGGTTGTAGTGAGGTTGTAGTTACCTTAGTGGAAGTAACCTATTTGACATATTTCTTGCCAATAAGTTTGAATTTTCAACTAATTCTAGAGGGCAGAGGGGTGTGGGTGACGTCATATGAGTGGGGGAGAGGTGAGGGGATTGTCGTAAGTGAAAGTAGCTCAACTGTCCTGTTTCTCTGTCAAAATTTGAATTTTCCACCATGAAGTCAGTGCACCACTGCCATCTGCAGCCAGCATCTTCTGTCCACCATCTTGAATAAATTTGGCAACAATGCAAGCTGCCCCAGAAAGCCACTTGCTGCACTACTGATGAAACGTGGGTTCATCGCTTCAATCCATAAACAGAACAGCAGTCCATGGAGTGGCAGCACACCACCTCTCCTCCAAGAAAAAGTTCAGAGCCACACCCACAGCCAGTAAAATCATGGCAATGGTCTTCTAGGACTCTCAAAGCGTTTGATGTCCCCCATAACAGCACAATGATCAACTCAGAACTGCATTGTGCTACCTGCAGGAAATTGGGGAAACGACTTCATAGTGTTTATCATCGCAAAAATGCAAACAAACTTCTCCTTCTCCATGACAAGACAAGGCCTCACACAAGTCTGTTACCTGGGAGCATATAACAAAATTTCACTGAACTGTTCTTCCTCTTCCACCCTACAGCCTGGATCTAGCATCTTCCTACTTCCATCTGTTTGGCACACCGAAGGATGCACTCTGCAGGAAGCAGTATGTAGAAGAGTAGGAGGTTATTGATGCAGCAAGGCGTTGGCTCCAATGTCGACCAGTAGAGTTGTGCTATGTGGGCATACAAGTCCTCCCAGTATAGTAGTGTAAGAACGTCACATTGAACGGGGATTGTGTTGAAAAATAGGATATTGTCGCAAAAAGAGTGGGGAATAATATGGTGTACTGGAATCCCGAATAAAACCAACCCACCTTCTGAAAAAAAGTGTTGCATTACTTACTGATTGTCCCTCATTTTCGCCAACACGATCAGAGTCCAAGATCTCTTAATGTAGATTACAGTATTATATTCTACATTTGTAACTACTTGATGAATAAGAGGCGATGTGTTTTCAGTTACCCTTGCCGAATGTCAGGCTTGTTGGTCTATGGGACTAGCACATAGCTCAGCATGTTCAGTCAGGGTAATAGCCACTCTCTGTGAACAGAGTTGTCATCCTTTGAATTTGATAGATGTGACAGCAACACAGAGCTGCAGAAGAAATACGACGAATAAACAGGTAGAGAAGAACGGGGAAAAAAGTGGTAAAGTGCATGACTGGAATCCCTAAGGTAGCAGAATAGAACCCTGGACTACAGATTTTTTTAGTTTATCTTTTTTCTAGCTTTCACTTCTCAGTGATGTGGAGATATGCCAGGAACGACCCATGTTAAACTGTAAGAACCCTTTGTCAGGTAGGTTTAATGGGGTAGGTCAAGAACATGCAAGTCGCTGAAGTAGAGGCCAACTGAAAGAAATTTAATCAAGCGATTCAGCCTTCTTGAGGGATTCCCAGTCAGTCGACTCTTAGGAATTTAGATGTTTGTGACAATATTACCAATTTCATCTATGTTTTTGTGCAACTATTCACCACATAAAATCACTTCTGTAGACCTTCAGTTACACCGCTACACGATCGCTGTGTACCAAGAACAATTTTTTTTTTGTAAATACCAGTCTGTTTGTTAAACGGTAATCATGTCGGTGAGTTTGTCATGTTTAAGTTTTTCTTTTTTTAAACTTCGTTCCTCGTTTGACATACGATCAAATGGCCTTATGACAAACGAGATTTAAATTTACTATGCTTCTACTATGCTGCTAACCCGAATGCCTTGATGATTGATTTGAAAACTATAAGTCCATATCCCCAGCTTGTGCTTTTTCTCTTTCGACATGATGATTTACTACTGATGGCATATATATATTTACTGGTGTGCAAAAGTTAAGGATGAAAGTAACTTTTGCATGATGTGTCACTGTCAAGCGACATAGCTCGATGAAACTTGGGCCATACATAGACAGAACTATTACAGTATTGCACAGAAGGCACATGAAAGAAATACCAAATGAGACAAACAGAAATGACACTTTCATTCAGACATAATAATTACACTGAAGTCACCGTGATTTATGATGGCCCCCCGAACGTTTCAAGAGGTAGGGCATGCGTCTTACTAGAATGTGTGATAACCATGGACGCCCATTGTTTGCTGTGCAACGTGCTCCCATTGTGGACACAATTTGTTAAAGTGTTCTTGGAGTGGGGCGTTCCATTCCTCCACCAGCACGGTTGGTTGGTATAAGTGGACGTGCTGCAATACGTCCCCCAACGCATCTCACACATGCTAGATGATATTTAAGCTGACGTAATGGACAATCAGAGCAATTTGCCGAAAGTCCTCTCGTTCCAAGAGCTCCTCCACCTGCGCCGATCAGTGCGGTTGCACATTGTCAGAGGGTCAGACCCGAAGGTACCCCTGAAAAAGAAGAGAAGCGAGTACAGTGTCACAATAATGTGGACTGGTGAATGTACTGTTTTCAAATATTTGGGGTCAGTATGCACAAGCAACATTGTCTCCCCACACCACAACACCTGGACCACCAAACGACCTTCTTCGACAACTGTCCTGGGTACCTTATATGTTCTCACCTTTTGCTATATGGTGGCATGTCCAGAACCTGATCTCCTCCAAGAAGGTAACGTGGCCATGTGCTCATTGGCACTCGGAAATGGTGGCGAAGATGTCAACATAGCACCTAGTACTGGTCGTGCGCAAAGAGACCATTCCCAAGCAGTCGCTTTGCCATTGTGGAATGTTCGACTGTGTGCTCTTGTGGTCCTGTTAAATGTCGTTGCAATTGCACTTGCTCTTTAACGTGGATATCTTCCATCTTCTTCCCTGTTGCACAGTTTGTTGCTGTAGTTGATCATGGTTTATCGCCTCCTCTCCTCTTGGCAACAGTGCCAGTGGTTCAGAACAGTTCCCCATACACGTAAAACAATGATGTGAGCAATACCAAACTCCTGGGCTACACTCATTACACTCCATCCTTCTTCCAGTTTCCCGGTGATTCGTTCCTGTGTGAATCATCCTAACGTTATCTCCGTGCCATGTCGTAAAGAATGGCTGGCTGATTAACACACACTGTTTTTCATCGTTCCTTCATCTGTCTCGAGTTGTGATGCCAGCCCCATTTGGCGCTATAGTCACGCTGAACGCACATCATGTGCCGCCCAACTTTCTGTGCACGACTGTGAGACTTCTGACAGCTTGAGGAGACTTCTGACAGCTTGAGGAGACTTCTGACAGCATGCTCCTGCACTTTCATACATTTCTACCAAGTAGTTTTCCTTTCATTTCCACCAAATAGTTGATATGCTGTGTTGCTCTTTCTAGTTCATATTCAAGTTTTGCAGAGCGGAGTATATTACAGTGTTGTTAATTTGACTTTTCTTTTCTGACCTTTAATAAGATGGCTTTTTGGCGTTTTGACATCTAACATTTGTGATGTATCCAGAGTAGTTTCTGAATCGATCGAGATATTGTCTAGACAGGGGCATCATTTATTTCTATTTATCTAGTTCTCCTGTTCATGACAACAGCTCGTTGACGATGTATCAGTAGTGGGGCTAGGTATATTTCAACCCAGACAAAAACATTATCCAAAATAACCCTATGTGTCATCCAGAACAAAAGAAAGATTAATCATCCCCTCCCCTTGCCCTTGTGAGTCACAATATGGCCGCATCTAGAGCAAACAAAAGAATGATTATTGCCCCTTTCTCTATGTCTCCTCTCCATTCCTCTCCCTCCTCCCCAGCGAGCCATGGACGATGCAATAGAGCTTGATTTATAACACCTGCTCCTGGTACCATGATTTATTATTACCGTGTCCTATAGGACTGAGCTGTTTAGCACACCATGACACAGACAAAGGGATTACTCCTTCATAACGTTATAAGCCATTGTCCTACATAAAAATACTGGGAAATTCGAAAAACGCCATTGCCCTGAATGTGCTATATTTTAAGACAATGCCGGATATGGGTGCTGAATTAGTGCATATTTCCAATTGTTCGTTAGCAAGCCACATTAAGCAAACTGCTACATGCTTTAACTTGTTTGCCACCACTCCTACTGCATGGAGAATATACATTTTAGTTGCTGCAGATTATAATAACACTAAGTTTTAAGTTGTTGTGGTAACAAATTATTTAGTTCATTGACTAGATGTTCATATGCAATGTTTGTATAGACACATTTTGATAAAAGTTTCCCATGAAAGACTTAGAAGATTTCTTTTCACTTTTTTACAGTAAACTGCATTTTTATTGCACTTTGTTATAGTTGTCATTGCTCATTTTTTACTATTGGTGTTCCTCTTTTATGTGTCAAAACTATACCGCTCAGTTGTGAGACTTTACATAGGAAAAAATACAAGGTGTCCCACAAAGGGCATTACATTGCTTTACCTTTATTATCTGTTGTTGTTGTTGTGGTCTTCAGTCCGGAGACTGGTTTGATGCAGCTCTCCATGCTACTCTATCCTGTGCAAGCTTCTTCATCTCCAAGTACCTACTGCAGCCTACATCCTTCTGAATCTGCTTAGTGTATTCATATCTTGGTCTCCCTCTACGATTTTTACCCTCCACGCTGCCTTCCAATATTAAATTGGTGATCCCAAGATGTCTCATAACATGTCCTACCAACCTTCTTCTAGTCAAGTAGTGCCACAAACTCTTCTTCTCACCAATTCTATTTAATAGCTCCACATTAGTTATGTGATCAATTCATCTAATCTTCAGCATTTTTCTGTAGCACCACACTTCGAAAGCTTCTATTCTCTTCTTGTCTAAACTATTTATCGACCACGTTTCACTTCCATACATGGCTAAACTCCATACAAATACTTTCAGGAACGACTTCCTGACATTTTAATCTATACCTGATGTTAACAAATTTTTCTTCTTCAGAAACACTTTCCTTGCCATTGCCACTCTACATGTTATATCCTCACTACTTCGACCATCATCAGTTATTTTGCTCCCCAAATAGCAAAACTTCTTTACTACTTTAAGTGTCTCATTACCTAATCTAATTCCCTCAGCATCACTCGACTTAATTTGACTACATTCCATTATCCTCGTTTTGCTTTTGTTGATGTTCACCTTATACCCTCCTTTCAAGACACTGTCCATTCCGTTCAACTACTCTACCAAATCCTTTGCTGTGTCTGACAGAATTAAAATGTCATCGGCGGACCTCATAGTTTTTATTTCTTCTCCATGGATTTTAATACCTACTCCAAACTTTTCTTTTGTTTCCTTTATTGCTTGCTCAATATACAGATTGGATAACATGCCCCTCGACTCTTATAACTGCCATCTGGTTTCTGTACAAATTGTAAATAGCCTTTCGCTCCCTGTATTTTACCCCTGCCATCTTCAGAATTTGAAAGAGAGTATTCCAATCAACATTGTCAAAAGCTTTCCCTAAGTCTACAAATGCTAGAACGTAGGTTTGCCTTCCCTTGATCTATTTTCTAATATAAGTATTGCCTCACGTGTTTCAACATTTCTACGGAATACAAACTGATCTTCCCCGAGGTCGGCTTCTATCAGTTTTTCCATTTGTCTGTAAAGAATTCGCGTAAGTATTTTGCAGCTGTGACTTATTAAACTGATAGTTCGGTAATTTTCACATCTGTCAACATCTGCTTTCTTTGGGATTGGGATTTCGCCTGTCTCATACATCTTGCTCACCAGATGGTAGAATTTTGTCAGGACTGACTCTCCCAAGGTTGTCAGTAGTTCTAATGGAATGTTGGCTACTCCGGAGTCCTTGTTTCGACTCAGGTCTTTCAGTGCTCTTCACGCAGTATCGTGTCTCCCATTTCATCTTCATCTACATCCTCTTCCATTTCCATAATATTGTCCTCAAGTACATTGCTCTTGTATAGACCCTCTGTGTACTCCTTCCACCTTTCTGCCACCTGTAGCCATCCCTGCTTAGCCATTTTGCACTTCCTGTCGATCTCATTTTTGAGACGTTTGTATTCCTTTTTGCCTGCTTCATTTACTGCATTTTTATATTTTCTCCTTTCATCAATTAAATTCAATATTTCTTATGTTATCCAAGAATTTCTCCTAGCCATAGTATTTTTACCTACTAGATCCTCTGCTTCCTTCAATACTTCATCTCTCAAAGCTATCCATTCTTCTTCTACTGTACTTCTTTCCCCCATTCCTATCAATTGTTCCCTTATACTCTCCCTGAAACTCTGTACAACCTCTGGTTCTTTCAGTTTATCCAGGTCCCATCTCCTTAAATTCCCACCTTTTTGCAGTTTCTTCAGTTTTAATCTACAGTTCGTAACCAATAGATTGTGGTCAGAGTCCACATTTGCCCCTGGAAATGTCAATTTAAAACCTGGATCCTAAATCTCTGTCTTACCATTATATAATCTATCTGAAATCTGTCAGTATCTCCAGGCTTCTTCCATGTATACAACCTTCTTTTATGATTCTTGAACCAAGTTATAGCTATGATTCCTCTTTCATTTCTTAGCCCCAATCCATATTCACCTACTACGTTTCCTTCTCTCCCTTTTCCTACTACCGAATTCCAGTCACCCATGACTATTAAATTTTCGTCTCCCTTCACTATCTGAATAATTTCTTTTATTTCATCATACATTTCTTCAATTTCTTCGTCATCTGCAGAGCTAGTTGGCATATAAACTTGTACTACTGTAGTAGGCATGGGCTTCGGCTCTATCTTGGCCACAATAATGCGTTTACTATGCTGTTTGTAGTAGCTTACCCGTACTCCTATTTTTTATTCATTATTACACCTACTCCTGCATTACCCCTATTTGATTTTGTATTTATAACCATGTATTAGCCTGGCCAGAAGTCTTGTTCTTCCAGCCACCGAACTTCACTAATTCCCACTATATCTAACTTTAACCTATCCATTTCCCTTTTTAAATTTTCTAACCTACGTGCCCGATTAAGGGATCTGACATTCCACGCTCCGATCGGAGGAGATATTAATGATAAACTGATCTGGTTGTTATCATATGGTGCTCTTGTGACTAGTGTGTGTTGCCATTGATTTGTTCTTCTTTCGTCTATTTTCAGCTTTCTGTAACTACTAACTACACATAAATAACAATATGACTGCAAACTTATCCTTGCAGTACAGGAAGTGTGATACTGAATATGTGAAAAAATAAAAGAAGTACAGATGATGTCGGGCAGAGTTCAATACTGCGCCAACGTCATGTGTAACCGAAAAAAAATTAAGTTACAAATCTGTGAGGGAAGGAAGTGTGAATCATCTGAAGAAGAGACTGTGTGGCAGGAAGAAATCAGCAGCAGACGAAAGAGGGCTCAATGCATTGGTACAAGCTTTTCACAAGATGTCCATATGGCAAACCGCACGTGAATCAGGTGTAAGTAAATCAAGTGTTCACCGCATTTTAAACCAAGTAAACTGGTAACCCTACATCCCCAGGTTGCTTTCCATGATCAATGGGGACAGTCTGGATAGACATGTCGAATTTAGTGAATGGATTTGCAATAATGAACAGTTAACTGATATTGTTTCGTCTGATGAGGTGACGTTGTAAGTAGGCTGTTTAGGTTTTTATGTTGGTAACACCAGGTAGCGTTCTGTATGAAAAATCACTGGATGTGCTGTGTGCAGTCTGTGGCTAGTTTGCATTGTTGTCTGTCATTGTAGTGTTGGGTAGATGGATGTGAACAGCGCGTAGCGTTGAGCAGTTGGAGGTGAGCCGCCAGCAGTGGTGGATGTGGGGAGAGAAATGACTGAGTTTTGAAATTTGTAAGACTGGATGTCATGAACTGCTATATATATTAAGACTTTTGATGACTATTAAGGTTAATACAATGTTTGTTCTCTATTAAAATCTTTCATTTGCTAACTATGCCTATCAGTTGGTAGTGCCATCCGTAGTTTGAATCTATTATTTAGCTGGTAGTAATGGCGCTCGCTGTATTGCAGTAGTTCGAGTAACCAAGATTTTTCTGAGGTAAGTGATTTGTGAAACGCATAGGTTGCCGTTGAAATAGATTCACAGGCAGACACAATCACCTCTGTCATGTCGGCCTGCGTTCGTAGCTTTGTGGCGCAGACAGTGTCCTTCAGAGTTTTCCATAGAAAGAAGTTTAACGGCATTGCATCAGGAGACCTGGTCAGGGCCATTCTTTTGTAGGGATTTTTGAAAGTCAGATTGCGTTGCGCTAAAAATATTGTGTGTCAGTTTAAGCACAGCCTTATATAATTTTTCTAAGGGGACGTTTCAACGCTTAAACTGAATGGAACTATCAATAACCATAACTGTGTGTATTGGACAAAAGATTATCTCCATGTTACAGAAGAACGATCTGTTCCAGGGTTATCACTGTTGTGTGATATGTTTGTCACATGAGTCATAGGGCAGTTCTTTATTGAAGGATGATGCACCATCAGATTACCATCATGTCATGCCACAATTGCTGGATTAAATATTGTTGAAAAGTGGATAGGATGACATGGAAGTGATGAGTTTCCATCCAGGTCTCCTGATGCAATGGAGTTAAACTTCTTTCTATGGAAAACTCTGAAGGACACTGTCTGCGCCACAAAGCTACGTACGCAGGCCGACATGACAGAGGTGATTGTGTCTGCCTGTGAATCTATTTCAACGGCAACCATAGCACGTGTGTGTCGATCTGTTCCGCAGCAGTGCAGACGTTGTATTGCTGAATGGGGGGGGGGGGGGGGAGGGGAATTTTGAACGTCTTCAGCGCATCACTACGTTGCGACCAGCTATGTCACTTAAAATTCATAGTTTTTATTTTTCTTCCTGTTAATAAAGTTCAGACTGAATAACCCCTTTGAGTGACATCCTGAATACGACGCTATGAAAATGTATTGACGTGCATGGTTAATAGCAGGAAAACAATAAAACTGTATGGTATATGCAGTTGTCACATGCACATACAGTAGGTACAATTCACGCAAACGTATATACTATTCCACACAAATAATGCAACTGCAATAGGGACTCAAAACCAATGTCACAAATGACTCACATATAGTCATGGCACAACAGACTGACCTTCAGCTGCTCCACAGTACGGACCACATGTCCTCTGGGTTGAACAGGTATCGGAGTCACCACATGGGGAGCATCATCCCTGCGTCAAGTCACACCAGATGACTGTCAACCATAAGAGTTCTTGTGGCAGTACACCACACAGCCTTAACATCGTAGGGTGGCGCCAGACTCATTGTAGTATGCGTACATTTTTGATCTGAGACCTATAAACTCCACAATTGTGACCCCATTGTTAAGCCGCTTTATACTGTAAGGATTACCGGTCACATAACCGAACATGTCAAATGTATCAGGATGGCACCTAATTACTTCATAGGAATCACATTTCTTCACCCGAAAAATGAGGCTGCCAATATCCATACAAAGGAACAACATGTTGAGTTTCGATAATTTCCATATACACAGACTGACATAAACAGATTTCATGGACTGTATTGAAACCGTTGCCATCGGCAGAATCACATATTCATCGTTGAAGGTGGTAGTCAGCTTAAAATCTGGCTTGAAGGTATAATCATTTACTCTATACCGCCTAACCCAATGGTTGTCTGAATGAATATTATTCTGTTTCCTATTTTTTCCACTATTTTACCGAAAATTACATTGTTCATTGATTTATAAAAGTCTTTCTCAAAATTACATGTCATGGAGATCGTTTTCCTGTATTTATGTTAGTGTATTCCTTTAAACAGTGTGACTGGTAAAATTTAATAACATAAGTGATTTGAATCAGTACCATCCGCAAACTTACTGTTTGAGGTTTCCATAATGAGGTTTATACTTATTTTTATCTCTCAGTGTTGTCAGTTGCTTTGGAAGGGAATTGTTTCGGGGAATTTAGTGCTCTGGACATAACAGAGATCACTGTGCATGTCATACAAACTATTAAGATATGCCAAATCTGTCTCTAAAGCACAGCCTAAATTAGAATTTTCCATTTCATCTGAGAGATTCAATCTGCCCATTTCATCACTGGTTAGCTATCGAAACCCTCTACAGGTAGATTTTGTTGCTTGGTGAACCAGTATAAATTGTTCACATCTAGGTACATTATATAAATTGAATTGGCAGGTGTTTCAATGGACATTTCGTGCATTCGTGGGCTACTTGCCTTGATGTGCCTATAGACGCATTGGAAAAGTTCCCCACGAAATGCATACTCAAAAAACCACACCATGTCTTCATCAGTCGAAAGTTCAAGTTAGACATGTGTGTTTATGAGGTTGATAGTGTACTGGAATACAGGGTTCAGCTTATATGTTTCCATGCATACTCCCAGGAGCTGTTCAAACATGTGTGCAAGGAGGCATTCATCTGTGTCCGCATATAGCCTTGCATACTCACCTACTTTAGAGATACTGAACTCCTGGCAGACAGACAGCACTTACATATATTTACCATCTACTATTTATTTTATTTATTTATTTATTTAACCCGATCTGCTTAGGGCCAGGTGTTTCTGCCATGTTGTTCAGAAAATAGCGTTAAGGCGAAGGAAAGATATGGGAGACCGTTACATTGATAAGATATTGAAGAAGACAGAGAGCATGGAAATCTCTGCGCCTATCTGCACACAGCCAGGATAGCTGTGCATATGACGGTGAAATTGGATCAAAGAGTCGAATATCAAAGATACACTGTGTGATCAAAAGTATCCGGACATTTGGCTGAAAATCACTTACAAGTTCATGGCGCCCTCCATCGGTAATGCTGGAATTAAGTATGGTGTTGGCCCACCCTTAGCCTTGATGATAGGTTCCACTCTCGCAGGCATACCTTCAATCAAGTGCTGGAAGGTTTCTTGGGGAATGGCAGCCCATTGTTCATGGAGTGCTGCACAGAGGAGATGTATCGATGTCGGTCGGTGAGGCCTGGCACGATGATGGCATTCCAAAACATCCCAAAGGTGTTCTATATGATCCAGGTCAGGACTCTGTGCAGGCCATTCCTTTACAGGGATGTTATTGTCGTGTAACCACTCCGCCACAGCTCGTGCATTATGAACAAGTGCTCGATGGTGTTGAAAGATGCAATCTCCATCCCCGAATTGCTCTTCGACAGTGGCAAGCAAGAATGTGCTTAAAACATCAATGTAGGCCTGTGCTGTGATAGTGCCACGCAAAACAAAGGGTGCATGTCCCTCCGTGAAAAACACGACTACACCATAGCACCACCACCTCCGAATTTAAAAAAAAAAATTTTGGAATGGCTCTGAGCACTATGGGACTTAACTGCTGAGGTCATCAGTCCCCTAGAACTTAGAACTCCTTAAACCTAACTAACCTAAGGACATCACACACATCCATGCCCGAGGCAGGATTCGAACCTCCGACCGTATCGGTCGCGCTGTTGCAGATTGTAGCGCTAGAACCGCTCGGCCACTCTGGCCGGCTCCGAATTTTACTGTTGGCACTACACACGCTGGCAGATGACGAGCACCTGGCATTCGCTATACCCACGCGCTGCCATCGGATCGCCACATTGTGCACCGTGATTCGTCACTCCACACAACCTTTTTCCACTGCTCAGTCGTCAATGCTTACGCTCGTGGAAATCTCGCATACAGACGTATGACGCAAGTGACACTAAATCACCTGATCACGTTCGAAGTCCGAGAGTTCTGCGAAGTGCCCCGTTCTGTTCTCTCACGAAGTCGAATGATTACTGAAGTCGCTGATATGAAGTACATGGCAATAGGTGGCTGCACAATGCACCTAATATGAAAAACGTATGTTTCTGGGTGTGTCCGGATACTTTTGATCACGTAGTGTATAACGAACACAAGCATTCATAACTTGTACCAGGTGCCATAATAGAGATGGGCAAACACGCTCATCCTTGGGAACTAGTTCACTGGTGATTGCTCTTTTTCGGGAACCGTTTATTTTTACTCTTTCACCGTTCATTTGTGTATGGTATATGGTTCTTACGAAAAACTTAAAATTAGTAGCATAGGTGACTGAAGATTCAAAGCCCCAAGAGGGGGCACTTTCCTCACACGCCGGCCGGAGTGGCCGAGCGGTTCTAGGCGCTTCAGTCTGGAACCGCGTGACCGTTACGGTCGCAGGTTCGAATCCAGCCTCGGGCTTGGATGTGTGTGATGTCCTTAGGTTAGTTAGGTTGTAGGGGAATGATGACCTCAGATTTTAAGTCCCTTAGTGTTCAGAGCCATTTGAACCATTTTGCCTCCCACCTGGAGTACAGAGTTTTATTCATTAGAGAATTCTCACACACTTGAAGTAATTTTAGTGATTCTGCAAAACTCTCGGCGACAGTGAGCAGTCTAGTACTCGCGCTTCAGCCTGTACCACTGAAATAATGTTGTAGAAGTTACCATATTCTCTTTACGAAATATGAGACCAGAGACTCGATTATGGAGCGCGGGCTTCATTCGGTTGTAAGTTGATCTGCCTTCCATAACAATGAACATGTTGTTTCACCTTGGATCAAAAAAAGACTAAAAAGGCCACTCGTGTATGCTGTGCCGACTTCCTTTGCATGTGTAATAACAAAAAAACTTGTCCTTTTATAAGTATGTCTTCTACTGTTCGTCGAAATGGTGAAGTAAGTTGATGTGCCCTTTTCTTACTTGAAAAGGTGTATGTATTACATTCAACGTAACTTTTACGTAATTTATGAAATTATAAAATACATTTTAGTTACGGGTCGTGGACGCTGAATAGAATATGAGAAGACCCTGAAGTCCAGAGTTAAAAAAAGGTTTGAAACTTAGTTAGAATGGGCGTGAGAGGGGAACTAAATGGACAGCAACTCGATACGAAACAACTAGGAGCAGTCATGCAGTGGAACTGAGACTAGTGGCCGCGCGAAAGACGAGTCCGCCCGAGGGAGACGGCGACCGAGCCAGAGACGGGTACGGGACCAAGGCTGGAACGAGATCGGCCGACGTGCCTTTGAGGGAACGAGACCGACTCTCTCCTGTTCCCGGGAACTATAAGCAGAAAGCCGCGATCGAAGTGAACTATGAAAGACTGTTCCTTAGAATTCGTTCCTTGCTCCTTCCATTCATCTTGGTGAACCATTCCTTTGGACCCGTTAGGTCACGAACGATCCATCTCTACGCCATAAACTTTCCTGAGAAAGTCCTTGCAGGGTAACATCGCTGTAATCAATAGTCAGAAGCGTAAGTGTTCAAGTTTCATTCTCAGGTCAGTTGGGAAAGCTTTTTACATGTTTATAGTTCATGGGCAGATGCTGATGCTTCCTTGCACTTTGCAGTTACATGCTCAGTCCAATTTAGATTATCATCTATTATTTCTCTTAGACTCTTTGCTGAAGGAGAGAAGTTGATATTTGACCCATTTAGGACCTAATGATGGTAGGGATTCCCTATAATTCGGGCTGATGAGCCTAGAATCATCAGCCAGTACTGCTTGTGTTTGGGATCGGTTGAGCTTTAACCCTATATCCAGCCCCCATTTTGATAGGGCCCATAGGTTGGTATTGAGATTCACAATAGCTGTATTCAGGGTTATTAGTTTTGCACTTAGATAGAACTGGAGGTCATTAGCGTACAAGTGGTATCTGCAGCAGGACAAAACCGATGACGTATCATTCGCATACAATGAAAAGCGTAGGGAGTCTGATAAAGTGTTCAAATGTGTGTGAAATCCTGTGGGACCAAACTGCTGAGGTCATCGGTCCCTAGGCTTACACACTACTTAATTTAACTTAGTAACTTATTCTAAGAACGACACACACACACCGATGCCCGAGGGAGGACTCGAACCTCCGGCGGGAGGGACTGCGCAATCCGTGACATGGTGCCTCTAAAGGCGCGGCTACTCCGCGCGGCGAGAACTAATACCGAAGCCCTGAAGGGCACTTTATACTACCCGCCTCCATCGTGGCTTTACGGTGCATAACATGACGAACTGCTGCGCGAGATGTTTGGTATAAGAGAAACCATTGTCCTGTACTTGGTGAGAAACGTAGGCTACTAAGTTTGGCAAGTAAAATGTCGACAGTGTCAAAGGCTTCGCTGGAGTGTGAGCACATAACAATCGCTTCTTGCGCATCCATGGCAAGTCCAGGTGTTCAGTTACTCTATTAAGCAGAAGTGGTACTGCGATGTTTACGGAATTCTGATTGGTATTCATCTAGCTGGTTGTTTGTTGGCTATATATTACAAGGCCTTGGACAGTGCAGGAGGAATGCAAATAGGTCAGTACCCGTTGGGGACTGTGGCAACGGTCTTTTTAGGTAGTGACTTAACTAGTCCCTGTTTCTATGCCTCAGGGAAAAAACGTGTGATTAAGGAGTAGTTTTAGATATCTGTCACAGGGGAACTAATGAGTCAGTAATAAGCTTCATCATATGAGCTGTGATATTGTGTCCAATAGATGCTGCTCTGATATGCAAAATGGCTTTTTTGACGCTACTGCAAGTAACATGCTTCAAACAGAATTTATCGTGGCTGCAGTCATTAATCCGCATGAAGTAGTCAATGACTCTGTGTTTCGTTTGTGAGTCAGTTGTGATCGTAGGTAATGTGAAGTACCGGTTCAGCTGACAGCTGGATCGACTGTAGCTTTTACTTTGCCTATACCAAGACCATGCAAGTTTTTCTGTAGGATAGCTGATCTATTTCTGTTGTCGGTTAATGTATGGGCTTGCCTGAGTTTTACATTTCTCTTAGTTTAACTGACTCTGATCTGCTTCTGTTTGTAAGCAATATAGTTTCCAGAAGTGGGGCGCAGTTCGTATGCCAGATATGCAGAGCCTTTGATAACCACAAGCTGTTTGATTTCTTCAGTTAGTCAAAGTGCAGGTTTCCTTCTTCCTTCCCGGTCTTTAGAGGAACTTATTTGCCCTATAGCTGAGTAAGTTTGTTAGTAAATCTGTCGAGTTTTCGTTTATGTCCGAGAAGGGAATAGAAGACGTCCACCAAACTATTTCTTGCACGCAAGTTGCAATTTCAGGCAAATTAATGGGTTTGAAGACTTGCTATGTAGTCAGCAGCGGTTTCTTTCTAGGACATTCAAGTGAATATGTCATGAAAATAATACCATGGAAAAACATGCCAGGTGCAGATATTTCAGAGGACCGAATTGCTCTCGTGTCTGTGAGATTGCTTTTCATATGATGGGTAGGGGCAAGCTGAAGTAGCCACATGTTTGAAGAAGAACGTATGCGCTTAAATTTCGCACTGGAAGGGCTACTATGTAGAAAATTTATGTTAGTGTCACCAGCTGTAATTATATGCTTGTACGTCGATTCAAGTCTTCAAAGAGCAGTTTTGAAGTTGGAAAGCCCACCTACATTAGTAGGTTTATAGAGAATACGTATCACACACTTTGTGTTAAGCAATTTGATCTCTGTGAATATATATTCCACTTATTTGTCTTCATTACTGTTTCTTGTGTGTAGCACAGTAGGTGATAAATCAGAGCATACGTATGGCCCTACTCCACCCCCTCATCTGTTACATCTCTCATGTCTCAGATTTACTGCACCTCTGGGAATATTTGATCTGAGTCAAGTCTCCGACAGAAGTATTACGTGACTCCTCGAGGTGCAAAGCCCGCAAGGATGCCCCTTCTGGACATTCGCGACTGTGGGTCAGCACTGGCGAGAGAACAGAGCATAGTGAAGCACCCTGAGGTAGGAGCGCGGGTTCCCAAAGTATCTCCAGAGAGGAGGGAAGTGGTCGAGGCCAGTGGGCTTTCCATCTGGCATCACCAGTAAGTTTACTGAAGAATACAGAGGTATCATGAAAACTGAGATATCAGCTGCCACATCACATATCCTTTTTTCCACAATTTAAGCAGATATGGTGTTCATTTTCTTTCTGAGCAATTGGTTTGTTTTGATGTATGAAATGACCAGGTTCTTGTTCTAGCTGAGGGCACAGAAAAATATATTTAATTTTCGAAGAGAGCCACCAAGATTCTAATGCAGCACACTGTGAACTCATTACAATTTTTGCATCACTTTGGAAACTTGGTGAGATCATATGTGAGAAGAATAGGTATCTCACCCTACCCCACATGTCAGGATGGTTCTAAACTTCAGCTGTTGAAGAGGAAAGGGGCCTAGCCGCGCGGGATTAGCGAGCGGTCTAGGGCGCTGCAGCCATGGGCTGTGCGGCTGGTCCCGGCGGAGGTTCGAGTCCTCCCTCAGGCATGGGTGTGTGTTTGTCCTTAGGATAATTTAGGTTAAGTAGTGTGTAAGCTTAGGGACTGATGACCTTAGCAGTTAAGTCCCCATAAGATTTCACACACATTTGAACATTTGAAGAAAGGGGCCTGCCATGTGAGTATCTAGATTTGCCGGAGAAAGTCAGCGAAAGCTCTAGCTTAGGGGAGTGTCTAGGGTTACATATGTACAAGGAAATATGTCTCTTTGCTGACAATTTTGAGCAGTTCTGAAGTGTGTGCAAGCCATTGTACAAGCTGGATCCGCATTTTACTACACCGCGCCTGGGTTAGTGTGGGACACCAAACTCATTAGCAGATACATTGAACTCAACTTTTGACCGATGGAGACATGCTGTTATTTTATGAGCGCGAGGTTCGTGCGAAACTTTCCCGAAGAGTCTGTATGCATACCGAAGCAATTACGCCATGAGTGCGTGAAATGCCCAATACAATATTTTCGTTTCAAGTTAAATCACATGTCTAGACGAGAGCTATTTGTACTAGATCACCATGGAATATCAACTTCCTGCTGCAGGTTTTCGATGACTAACGGGTAATGAAACTGGCAGATTGGCTATCTCAGATGATAGAGACGATTCTGATGTAGGCTGTGTTTTAGAGGTAGATCTGGAATGTCGAAATAGCGCGTTATGCGCACAGTGATTTGCCATTATATCCTGAGCACCAAATTCCCCGAAATGGTTCCCTCTCCAAGCTACTGGTGACTCTGGGAGATAAAAATAAGTACACGCTTCATTACAGAAACTTCAAACAATGTCTCAGATTTTAAACAGAAAAAATTAAACTCACGCATCCCACCAAATGTGAACAGGCATCCTAGATGAAGAATTATATTTATACCAACACAAAAAACGATCGTCCATTTTACACGATTTTGAGAAAGACTTTTATAAACTGATGAGCAATACAGGTTTCTGCAAAATCATTAAATTTAACTACTCACCCTGGTCGAAGAATTATGTTTATATAAATACAGAAAAATGATTGGAATTGTGTGTGATTTTGAGAATTTTTTTATAAACTGATGAGCATTGCAATTTCCGGCAAAAACACGGCAAACACTAGGAGACTAAAGGTCAGAAATGGAGCAAGTATGCATATAACGTTGGAGGCTGGAAACACTATAAATCAAGGCGCCACTATCACATCAGTGCTAACCAGCTTCCTTCCACGAGTATCACGAGTCCGCGAACGGTGGCTCGTTCTCTGTCCTGAAGCATGCTGGAGTGAGGCCAGCTGTAACTTCATACAGAGGCTGCCTGAATGATCATGTTATTGTAAAATAGCCGGACAGGGCGAAATAATCAGTTGTCGGGATCACATGGTTTTGTGAGCAGTGGAGAGTGTAAGACGAAAATTAAGTGATACAGTGTATACAGTTGCGAATATCCTCCATTAGAGAAAGAATGATGTGTGGAAAAGGTTTGATGCTATAGTCCACATTTCAAGTGAAAAATATATTAAATTTGTCCGGTGCAACCAACACCGTTATATGGCTATTTAGTTCACCTCCTGCATGAGAAAATATATGAGCTCTGTCAAATGAAAACTGGGCAAAGGGCAATGTCCTTGTTACGTTATTGTGACCAAAAAGCGCACTATTCGTTTATTCTTTTGGTCAGTGCAACTTTCTTTTATGGGATAATAGCGAGTTGCGTGGCTTTTCAGTCCAGTTTGTTACTTTTTCAAAGCCTACTGTAAATTAAGTTTAATAAATATTCACCATTTAGAGAATACTCTTCATCCTCTTGACCCGTTTTCTTGAGCTGTTGTCAGACTTGGTAACGTGTCGAAAGCGTGTGAACGTCAATGATGTCAATGGAGTTGCTAGACATTCTCTGAATATAGACTAAGTATTAAAATAAATTTTCATAGTCTTCAAAAAGTTCTATACTTATACTTACATACAGGCATACAATGAAGCGCCGAAGAAACTGGTACAGGCATGCGTATTCAAACATAGATATTTGTAAACAGGCAGAATACGGTCCTGCGGTTGGCAACGCCTATATAAGACAACAAGTGTCTGGCGCAGTTGATAGATCGGTTACTGCTGCTACAGTGGCAGGTTATCAAGATTTAAGCGAGTTTGAAGCTGGTGTTATAGTGGGCGGAAGAGCGATAGGACACAGCATCTCCAAGGTAGCGATGAAGTGGGCATTTTCCCGTACGACCATTTCAGGAGTGTACCATGAATATCAGGCATTCGGTAAAACAACAAATCTCCGACATCGCTGCGGCCGGAGAAAGATCCTGCAAGAACGGGACTAACTATGACTCAGCCGGTTTACGTATCTCTGTATTTGAATACGCATATCTATACCAGATTCTTTGGCGCTTCAGTGTATATATTTCTTTCGCAACAGACACTGTATAAAAATGCAATATCATCTGAAAAAAGGAGCATTTACGTATAGTAAGACTTTCATGGAAAATTTGCTCAAAGTTGTATATCTGAAGAAGATTTTATATTGAACCATGAAGTGAATGAACCAAATAATTTGTTATCATATATCGTTGTTCTTATTGTAGAAACAATATCTTGAATCACAAACTGTGCCACTATAACCTATAAAATGATTTATTACTATTGTTACTTGCGAGAATTAAAACGTAAATGCTATATGCATTAGAAACATGTAGCAAGATTGTTCAAAATCTGTTGGTCCAGGAGGTTTATAGTGACACACTTTTATTCACTGATGAGTTACATCTGTGGCTTAATGTAGCTGGATAAACATACAATTTCAAATATGTGCATAATTCAGTACTCACACCCAGCATTGTTTTAAAACTAAGCACAATCAGGCTGTTTTAAGTTTTATACATAGGACAATTATTTTTTAAATTTCCCACTATTTTGTGTAGGACAGTTGGGTTACGACGTTAGGGGTTGGGAGAACCTCTTTGTCTTTGCCAAGTACCGACCTGGGGGAGATGGGGGTGGGGTAGGAGGCTAATAAATCATCATGGACACCTCCACATATGTGCGGGATAACCACTCTCTAACCTGTCCTATAAGAACAGATCATGAAGTCAGGTGAATAATTTTTTTGTCTGTACTGAAATATACTCAGCCCCACTAACTGCTTGGACCGAAACACACCTCCCACGATTTCGTTAACCAATTCAACAACTCTTCTCTTTGCAGAGCAGTTTATGTTTTGGCCCTGCATTGTGGGACCTTATTAGCGAAAGTACCCTGCAACAAGCCTGAAGTTAACCATCAGCATTACAACATCCGAATCATGACACTGGAACTGTGGCGATAGCTAACTCTGCGTAGAACAGGAAAGTATCTGTACTCACTCTTTGGAGTTACTATTGCTGTGGTCTGTCACACATGTCTTACTTACTGTAGACTCATATGTTGATGTTGCATCCAGTTTGTCAACGTTTTCATTATTGCCGTCATCTGTTTTGAGAAAAGACGATAAATACTAGTCTGTGCTGTACAGTTATAAAATTTAGTATTATAGTTCTTGTGATGTATTTTACCTTGATTAAAATACAGGAACTGAACGAATTTAGGAAGATCTAGTCACTTGTTTTCATGTTATATTAATACAGCAATACACTGGAAATTACCCATGGAGTCCATTCAGTACTGTCGATGATTGCTTCACAAGTGAAGCACATCTTCTGTTGAACGCCTCCGAATATTACTGTGGGCCACATTGTACTTGCATTATAACTGTAACAGATGATGGTAAATCAGTATATGCTTTTTTTTCTCTCTCTCATCCATCTCTTCTCGTACCATTAGATTTGTTATGTTGCTGCCTCTTGAAATGTTTCACATCTGACATCTGTACCCACCTTTCTTGTCACCACCGAATGGCCGAGCACGCAGTCACAAACAGCTACCACTTACTCTCACCTAGCGTAATGTAGCCACTTCGCTACGGTCGCAGTTCGAATCCTGCCTCGGGCATGGATGTGTGTGGTGTCCTTAGGTTAGTTAGGTTTAAGTAGTTTTAAGTTCTAGGGGACTGATGACTTCAGCAGTTAAGTCCCATAGTGCTGAGAGCCATTGGAACCATTTTTGTAGCCACTTAATTGATCTCCTCGAAATCGTATTATGAATTTCCCATTTTTAACATCTCTTATTGAGAAATGTTAGTGAGAATCGATCCCGACATTAGCGTAAGCTGACACGGAAAACATATTTCATTTAAAGTTCTAAATGCGTGAAAGTTCAGAAATTAAGTTACACAGGTCGTATGACGATAAGTCAATTGCAGAACAAGAGAGGCGCATTTTCAGAAGCGTGTATTTACATGTCCCGTGTTTCCTACAACATATACATAACAGGTGCATCGCAGTGTGGAAATGAAACGGTGCGACAGCTGGACGGTATGAATATTGTGGGCAAAACGCCTAAATTGCTACACTGTCAGCGATCAAGAAGTGAGACAGTTGCTTGCTCAGTTTAGAAGTCTATCGGCGTGTCACCTGTGAGAGTAGAGTTGCCGCGATGTTCCTGACGTAGCTGGAGAAAGTGCAGCGACTGGTAAGTTGCGTGTGCTACGTGCCAGGGAAAGGTTAGGCGGCTGCGCGGCCGTCGAGAAAGTGGCGAGTGCCATGAGCCTGAGGGACCTGAGTTGGCCAGCGGTGTGTCAGACGCCTTGCGTCGCCGCCAAGGCTGTGCTCAATCGGGAGTTTGTAGCACGGCTCGTCCTCTGCCGGACGCAATCGGAGTCTACTGCTCAGCAACGTTTACTTTGCACTCAGCCGTGCAATTACTACCAGCGTACCCCTTCCTCCAAAAGGTATACTACAATTCAGCAATCTCATTGTGTGAAGTAATTTCCCTGTTAACGAAACTAGCTCTAGAAAAATAAATATGGGTATCGAGACAAAACCGTCAACTAAATAGTTTATTTCCTTTGTGTACATACTATAAAAAATTAGACAGCAACGTATATGAGCGATTTTGTTCAAATTCTACGTTTCTCTTCCTACACAATGTTACATTGTAAGGTTACTTCTTCAAAGAAGTCTGTTACTGTACGAGCTCATCACGAGGTCTTGATATTAACAGCGAAAATTATCGTTACAGTAAGTATCGTCTCACTTTCTAAACATTATGTCATTATGTCATTAGCCTCACGTGGTGATGACTTTTAAAACTGCCGTGTTCTTTCGTCGCCCGATAAGCAATTTTGACGTGTACGCACCCAAAGTTATAAATTCAGTCTCTATATTACTAGGTGACTAATCCTGGGCTCAGTCTCTTGGTTAGGTGGCTAGTTAAGGGAATCAAATTTTGATTTTCAATATTTCGTACAGCTGCTAATTAAGAAATTCGAATTGCCATAAATACTGTTATAATATACACATTAAGAGCTATAATCTTATGTTAAATGTTTAACACGACCAGTCAGGTATTACGGTTAGGAACTGTGTATTATGTCTGGAGGTAACGTAAATCACGGTGCGCAAATTGTCCAGAATTATTCATCTAGTATTGGCGAATGAGAGCACTTAGAGATTTCCAACAAACTTTACACATAATTTAAAACTTTTTAGAAATGTTTTCTCCCCGACACCCCTCCCCAATCAAAATGATGAAAGGAAGAAAGTTTACAGTTTCGCTGTTTATGCAGGAAAACTCCAGCATCTGGCATGACTATTTAGATGATTATTTCTTTACTATTAACTCTCTTCGCAGCATATTCGGCAGGCAGTATCCACATATATGTCTGAACGTGTCTGCAAAATTATTTCATTGTACGACACATAGCTCAGCAGATATAACATCATAAACAGTTAGATGCGTGAAAAATTAGCTTTTGTTTAAAACAGAGCTCAAATTATCCACACTATACTCATCCAATAACTGATAATGAGATCGCTTAATAACTTCCAACATACTTTAAACGTAATTTTGAACCATTTCTAAACTTTTTCTCGCTTGCATGCTTAACGTCAAATATTTAAGACTTTAAACTCATTTGTTAAGTACTCAGACGTTTGAAGCTGGTTCCTACATGGGAATTCGAATCTTCAAAGAATCGGACGTTTACTGGTAGAGATGCAAACTATTAACAGACTGATAACTTTCTCTAATCTTATCATGAGTAATAGAAGAGTATGAGTGGCTCAAATGGAGTAACACTGCTAGGTGAATTGGGTTTCTTGAGTGTAAATAGACGTAATCTACCGCTCTGATGAACATATCCTCAGCTGTGTTTCGTTTTTTACATAATTTCTCCTTTCACAATATCTCAATACTGTCGTAGTACCAAACAGTTTATATTTCCAAAATACGTGCGAACTTTTTCATAGAATATTAAATAACAGTTATTACAGTACTCTCGTTGGATCGAAACTGCATTATACCATGAACATGTTACTAAGAAAGAAACAAGAACTGCTTTAAATATGTCGAAAGACTTCTCTTCCCGTGTCTCGTTGTTATTCGATATAGATGGAAAAATATTCCTCTGTGAATTAGGACATTATTGGTATTACCGGTAACATCATGACACTATCAGTGAACTGTTCATTCATGACAAATAAATTTACAATCTTTCTTTTGACTACATGCAATGTTATTTGTGTAATGTTCTGTATAAATTGTAATCAGTTCCATGTTGAACACTATTATATGCAAACCTCATGCTAGCATTTTATATACTTCAGTATGCTCTGTCTGCAAACCTTCTGCGGTTCATAAACGAAAAGATAACCAGTTGGCTTTTAATACTGCACTTCATGACCGAAAGTTTTCTATTTTACAGAACTCTATGACAGAGAGTTCCTTTGAACGCCTACCATAAAGTGAAACAAGCGAAACAACTCAACGAGCAAAATAACCCCCACTAATTTTTCAAGACTATATGAATTTTTGTCTCTTCTTGCCTGATAGTCTAAACACAGAGAACATTTTTTTTTCGTATGCAGCTGTTTCGGATGTTAAAATTATCGTCTCGCTCTGTGCCACCCCGCGCCTCTCCCTTTTCTTCCCAAGCCTATTTATACGTACTGTCGCCAGTTCGTTTTTCATACCCGTAACTGTTGGATCTAAAAATGTATCTCCTCTTAGATTTTCAAAATTAAACATATAGAGATATGCGAATAGTGATATTTTACCCAACTGATACGCTGACAGTGAACGAAGACATCTGTACTAGTATTTTGAATTTTTGCTGTCGAGATCATCGGCAACTATTGAAGCACTCCATGTTGTCCGAGGGAAACTGGATGAAGCAATAACGCCAAACCCACATAATGACATTAGATAAACTACTTCTGTCGTGGTTCTGTTAAGGTATTTTCCTCGTCCTCATGAGATATTCCGCCTCCGTAGCTGAGTGGTCAGCGCGACTGACCCGGGTTCGATTCCCGGTACTTCCAGGGATTTCTCCTTGTTGGGACGACTGAAGCGGGTTCTGCTCGTCCTCGTAGTGCCAATTGACAGGATACTTACCGAGTAGTAGCGGCTCCGGGTCACGAAAACTTCAACGGACGCGAGAGCAGTGAGCTGACCCCACGTCGCTCCGTACTGCGTCCAATGACGCCTTCGGTAGAGGAGGACACATCGGTCGTTCGATATCAAAGTGCCTAAAGGGCCTTTGGACGTAATTTAAATTTCACATGATTTTTTTTCAGCCTCTGCAGTTTGTTGTTCATTGTTCAGACAAAATACGTGGATGACGTATGTTATTCTGTTAATCGTCAGAACGAAGTTGAACATGCGTACATTCTTCATAGACTTACGTGGAACATGTTGTTTCATATGCAGAATCGAGCTGTACAATCGCACAAAAGAAAGCAAATTAGAAGAAACTTGCTGGTTTCAAATCTTCCTCTGGGCAGCCAGGTTTAGGTATTCCATAGTTTTGTACTTTTTTTAATGAGGAGAATGCCGAGATCATTCCTTTGAAAGATGTGTACCGGCTTCCTGCACTTACCTTTTCCAGTCCCAATTTGCACTTCATCTGCAACTTACAGGGTATTTCTTCTTCCTAGTGTCATGAACAGCGGACGGATGCTTACAATGAACAGGTAATGGCTGATACTGCATTTCACACCTTCGTAATCTTTGCATAATGAAGTGCACGTAAATATTCCCCTGGAAAAGCCAGCAAATTCGCTAGAGATTCGGAATGTTGGGTTCAAGACACTGTCATTGGACTCGGTAAATGCTAACCACCCTTGACAGTTGTTAATACGTTCAATAATGTGTCATAGGATTACAGTTCGATACCAAAAAAAATACATTCTGGAGAAATACAGGTGTCTTACGACTTCATTCTCAAGTTTCTGTAACATTTTCACTCCAAACCGTAATTCAGTGACGACTTTAAAACCACCGGACGTGACGGGATACCAGAGCGATTCTACACAGAGTATGAGGAAGGAATTGCCCCTCTTCTAAGAGCAGTGTATTGTTGGTCTTTGAGGAGCGATGTGTTCCCGACGAATGGAAAAAAGACAGATCATTCCCGTTTTTAAAAAGGTTCGTCGAACAGACGCACGAAAGTCAGACCTCGATCAGCTGTGAAGTTCCTGAATATGTTTTTCGCGCACGTATTATGAACTTTATGGAGGCCGAAAAATCTCCTTAGGAACCAACATGGATTCCAGAATCAACGATCGTGTGAAGCAAAAATGTTCCGGGCTATTATGCCGTGGTCAAATGGATTTCACCTAAAAAGCTATTTCGTCCCCAACTGCGGAGGATGTTTTCAAGGGGGATCGATGCTACATTGTATGTCCGATTACATCCCGGCTCACACTCCGCGGGGAAGCGGAATTTTGCTGTAGTCAGTAGAGAGCCAGGGCATGAATCGGTCATTCAAGGTATCTACGATCCCCTTGAAAAGTCCTCTGCACATGGGGACGAAACGCTGGATTTTAAAGTGAAATCCATTCGACCACGACGTAATAATCCGGAACATTTTTTTAAATGTGGCTTTTCCGGCCATGAAAGTTTTACATTTTACAATGAAACCCAGTTCGCTCCCTATGTCCAGGAGACCCAGAAAGCAGTAGACACAGGCGCCCAGGTAGATCTTGTGTTCCTTAACTTCCGGTACTGTTTCGCACTACCGTCTAGTGAATAAAATACGAGCGTACGAAATATGTTAGAAACTGTGGGAATGGATTGAAGAGTTTCTAGTAAACAGAACACACCATGTCGTTGTGGACAGAGAGGAATCTTCGGATGTGAAAATAACCTCGGCCTTGCCCCCGGGGAGGACTGTAGGACGATTTTTTTCACAGAATGAATAAATGACCTAGTAGATAACGTCGGAAATCCCGTGAGCCTTTTCGCGGATGATGGTGTTGTATACAGAGAAGTCACGGCGCTAGAAAACTGTAACGGACTTTAGGAAGACCTGCAGAGTATCGGTGCTTGGTGCAGGGAGCGGCAATTGCTCGTCAACATGATGAACAGTGATGTTTTGTGAATGCATAGGCAGAAAGACCCATTATTGTATGATTACAAAAATGCAGATCAATGATATCTAGATGTATGCGTACAGAACGATTTGAAATGGAAGAACATAAAATTAATCGCAAGTAAGGCACATTCCAGACAGATTCATTGGAAGAACCGTCAGGAGATGTAGTCCGCCAACATAGGAAGTCAGTTACAAAACACTCGATCGATCAATACTTGAATGTTGACCGTCAGTATTGGATACATATCTGATAGGACTGATAGTGGAAATTTAGAAGATCCAAAGAAGACACCACCTTTCGTTACAGGTTCATTTAGTAAGCGTGAAAGCGTGACGGAAATACTCAGCCAAGTCTAGGGGCAGGCGCTGCAAGAGAGGCGTTGTGAATCACGACGTGGTTTACTGTTAAAGTTCCTAGATCGTACGTTCCTAGAATGCTGCAACTTCTCTCTACTATACAGAGAAGTTGCAGCATTAGAAAACTGCAGCGAAATGCAGGAAGATCTGCAGCACATAGGCACTTGGTGCAAGGAGTGGCAATTGACCCTTAACATAGACAAATGTAATGTATTTCGAATACATAGAAAGAAGGATCCTTTATTGTATGATTATATGATAGTGGAACAAACACTGGTAGCAGTTACTTCTGTAAAATATCTGGGAGTATGCGTACGGAGCGATATGAAGTGGAATGATCATATAAAATTAGTTGTTGGTAAGGCGAGTGCCAGGTTGATATTCATTGGGAGAATCCTTGGAAAATGTAGTCCATCAACAAAGAGAGGTGGTTTACTAAACGTTCGTTCGACTTATACTTGAGTATTGCTCATCAGTGTGGGACAGGGTTATTTGGTATGTGTGGTTGCGTTACGGAGATGTTTAGCAAACTCAAATGGCAGACTCTGCAAGAGAGGCGCTCTGCGTCGCGGTGTAACTTGCTGTCCAGGTTTCGAGAGGGTCCGTTTCTGGATGAGGTATCGGATATATTGCTTCCCCCTACTTATACCTCCCGAGGAGATCACGAATGTAAAATTAGAGAGATTCGAGCGCGCACGGAGGCTTTCCGGCAATCGTTCTTCCCTCGAACCATACGCGATTGGAACAGGAAAGGGAGGTAATGACAGTGGCACGTAAAGTGCCCTCCGCCACACACCGTTGGGTGTCTTGTGGAGTATTAATGTAGATGTAGAAAAGCCAACAAATATATTGCCACCCCCTACATGTATCCCACGAAAAGACCCTCAAGATAAAATAAGAAGGATTCGAGCCCACACAAGGCTTAGCAGCAATCATTCTTCCAGCGAACCATACGAGAATGGAACAGAAAAGGGGGAATGTGACAGAGGCACAAAAAGTATCCTCTGCCATACACCGCAAGGTGTCTTGTTGAGTATAAATGTAAACGTAGAATGCGTTTATGATGGACTGATGATGAATAATAGATTATTTGCTATATTATTATGATCCGTTTCTGTATTTTGCTTACCTCTGAAGAGCTGCTGAGTGAGATTATCCCATATGCTTTTAATCAGCGAAATTTCATAAGTGAAGTAAGCTGAGACATTTTCCACATTATACGTGAAATCTGAGGAGGTTTGTCGGTTTTGTCGACCGAGTGATTAATTTAGTTCCAATAATCAGAGTAAGTGATGTCACAGTATTCTCATAAAAAACTTAATTACTCATCATGTTTTTTGGAAGACGCTCATAATTTTCCTTTGGGTTCCGCAGCTTTTAAAGAACTGGTGACAGTGAATCGAGATCAAGCGGAGGTGTTTACTAAGTATTAGATACATTCTGACGTATGCTGCTCTTTTATTTGTTTGAAGCATGCTCTTGATGAGCTGGTGCACATCTGAGTCATTGAGCGGCGAAATACTTAGACGCTGCGTTTATTATAAGCGCCGAGTTTCTTTGTCGTCAGTTGACAATTCGAACAACTCCTAGTGTATGTGTGCAGCAGCCGAGATGAGTATCCGTCTGCTGGTGTCCCACATACAGCGGTTGCGCTCCACTGGTGGGAGTGCGCAGCATCCGACGGCTGGGCTGTGACCTTCGGACCCTTCACTTTCACTTTCACACGGCCAGGAAACCCGCCGGGCAGCCAGTTGAGGTCTCACTTTCTCTTTCTGGCTACTCGTCATCCCGAAGGCCGTTTACTGGAGGTGAGGAGTTCAAGTGGAAAACACAATTCGGCAGACAATATATTTTTGTATAAAAATGTATTTCAATTTATAAAAAAGTAGTACATATTTTTTAAATGACGATGAACTCTTCGCCGAGATGAACATTTTGAAACAGAGAATTGTGCTTATGAACTGGCTTCTTCTAAATATTTCCCCGGTGATTTTGTATTCAGATGCTTAAGCAGTGAAACAGCGAAATGAAGACTGACAAATTATGTTTTTCTTTGAATTTCTACAGACATTGTTTTAGTCGTATTTGTTGCCTGTGTACAGATTTTAAAAGAATGATACCTGGAAATATTACAAAGGGGAGTGAGTCGCGTAAATCAGCAGTGAGGTTTATTTTAGGGTAAATGAAATCGTGGTGTATGCTTGAAGAGTAGTTCTCGATTAGAAGGAGATTCACTCGACGCCTTCGTGTCCACTCACAGCGTACAATGTTTTTTGGTGAAAACATGCAGGGTCCTTTATGCATTTTCTCTCGACAGTCTGGTGAGATACCGAAGTACTAATAAATAAAGAACAGTATGTTCTCTGACGAAGGAAGCTTACTGCTTGCCAATTTGATCGACCTGCGCCTGCAAGTTATTGACTACCTCTGGGGGCACGTGCGCTCCCAGGATCTCGAAGAGGTTGATGCGCTGATCGCCTGGGATGTGCTCGTAGGCTGCGAGCTCGATACCTTCTTGTACTTTCTGTATAGTGGCGTCCTTGGGGATGAGGTAGGTGTCCTGTGCCTGGCGGATGGCCTCGTTGGTAAACACGGAGCCTTCCCTACCCTGCGCACCCGACCCATCGGGGGCCCCCTGCAGCTGCTGCTGTTGCTGGGGCTGCTGCTGCGGCTGTTGCTGCGGCGACGGCTGGCGGTACTGCTGCGGCGGGTGCTGCGGCGAGCCGCATGCGGCGGCGGCCAGCAGCAGCGCCAGAGCTAACGTCGCCTTCATCGTTCTGCAAATAACAACACGTTTCTATACGAACCAGTCGCATTACTGCGGCTTCTAAGATACTATTACAACTAATGAACAGAGTCGAGTTGACGGAGGAGATGGAGATCCAAAGAAGGGCGGCGCGTTTCGTCACAGGGTTATTTGGCAAGCGGGATAGCGTTGTGGAGATGTTTAGCAAACTCCAGTGGCAGACTCTGCAAGAGAGGCGCTCCGCATCGCGGTGTAGCTTGCTGTCCAGGTTTCGAGAGGGTGCGTTTCTGGATGAGGTATCGAATATATTGCTTCCCCCTACTTACACCTCCCGAGGAGGTCACGAATGTAAAATTAGAGAGATTAGAGCGCGCACGGAGACTTTCAGACAGTCGTTCTTCCCGCGGACCATACGCGAGTGGAACAGGAAAGGGAGGTAATGATAGTGGCACGTAAACTGCCCTCCGTCACAAACCGTTGGGTGGCTTGCGGAGTATAAATGTAGATGTAGAATAGTGCACACTGAGGTGACAAAAGTCGTTGGGTAGGGATATGCACATATACAGATGATGGTAGTATCGCGTACACAAGGTATAAAGGGCAGTACATTGGCGGAGCTGTCATTTGTTCCCAGACGATTCATATGAAAAGTTTTTCCGACATCATTATGGGGCCGGCCAGGGTACCCCAGCGGTTCTAGGCGCTACAGTCTGTAAGCGCGCGACCGCTACGGTCGCAGGTTCGAATCCTGCCTCGGGCATGGATGTGTGTGATGTCCTTAGGTTAATTAGGTTTAAGTAGTTCTAAGTTCTAGGGGACTGATGACCTCAGAAGTTAAGTGCCATAGTGCTCAGAGCCATTTGAACCATTTGAACCAAAGGAGATCTGACACGCTATTAAGAGGTATCCCATGACTTTTGTCATTCCTGTGTATAACATGGGCAACAGCAGAACTGGCTGAATGTGCTGTCACACTACCACGTGTATGGCTCTTCGTGCTTAGGAAGCAGTGTAATAAAAACATAAGAGTACAGGCTTTGGCCATCATTGTCGATAAAATTAAGAGCTGGTGGGTTCTGGTACTGCATAATTTTTGCAAGAATATTCTGATATGGCTTTTTTCCTTAAGCGTTCTTCCGGGAACTCGCGGCGTATAAAATCGTACTGTCAAAGTTTCCGAAGTTAAGAAAAGTATTCCCCGCGTTTAATGCGGTAACTGATATGTACTGGTATCTAAATCACAGAAATGCCATTGAATAGCCTATCATGAATATTTACCGTGATAAAAATGGGAAATGTTTTCTTAAATTTGCTAAATGTTGACAGTCAATCTTACAACAGGGACGCGCCTAAGCGTGATCACCGATTTCGCTCATACGATTATTTACGGCATATGCAAGGTTTGGCCATAAATGAAAGTGTCAGAAGTAGGATCTGTAGATGGCCTGGTTTTTCCAAAAAAAATAGCATTTTTCGCGGGAGTGAGGTGAGGCTTGAATGATTTATATTGGCGTAGTTTCCATCGGCGAATAGCGCAGTGGAAAGAGTATAGAAGGGCCAAAGGGTCTAATCACTCGGGAAACATTTTTATTTTCACCTTTTGCGTTGCTTACACTGCAAATAAACCTACATAATATTCAATATATTGTATTTGTTAACATTTTCATAAAAGGCATGAAAAGGAAAGGCAAATGAAAATTTGAGAACGACCATGTATTTCCAAGAAAGGACTCTACTTACGGCGTACAGGAGGACAGTCCACATAACTTTAAGACAAGGGACAGCAATCAAATGGCAGATGAGTTATTCCGTCAGTTTTAATTTTCATCTTCGAACATCCCTCGGCAGCTACACACGTGCAAATACTGATAAAATTATTGCAGCTCCTATTTTTAAAATGAATATCACCCCAGGACGTGTAAACCATCAATTTTGAAACAATAAACGTATGTAATTTTATACACGAAGTTCTCATGTACTCGTTACAATCTCTTCCTGGAAATTTATTTCCAATCCAAAATTTTGCTTCGCCTTTCCGTTTCATACTTTTTATGAAAATATTAATAAATACAGTATATTCAGCATTATTTCGGTTCACTTGGAGTGTAAGCAATGTAAAAGTTGAAAATGAAAAGAAAGTAAAAATGCTTTCTTTTAGGGAATCTACCCCTCGACCCTCGGATTACTGTTCTGTACTTTATCCGCTTAACGCAGCCTGGAAACTTTGATAACGCAGATGCCTCATGCCTCGCCCGACCTGTGCCGAAAACGCTATGTTTTCTAAGCGCTTGGACACTTCTGTCACTTCCAGCTCTGCTCAAGCCCTGGTTACACCATAAAGTTAGATCGTGATTGTCAGCAGGTGCGGGACACGTTTTACTATGCACCAGTTTCCGGAAGAAGAAATCTGCAACGGTACAGTCGGGTAAGAATGACGTCGTACACCAAACCCAAGAATTTTAAACATCATATTCTCAGCGTTAATCCCGTCTAGTACGCGGTCCGTTGTACTCAAGCTTTGGCAAATTTAGTTTACCTAATTTTTTGGGCTGTTGCATGTCTGCCGCCACAGTCGTTTGTCACAATAGAGAGGGAACTTTTGTGCACCACCTGCCTGTGAATTGGGTAAACATTGTTCTGTGTATGTTATAGTATTTTAACTGTTTGTGTATCGTAATCTCTGAGGCGGAAATTGGGGACCAGTCCAGAATTCGCCTAAGCGAACGTGAGAAACCGCGTAAATACTACACTCAGACTCTCCTGTGCACCAGCCACGGTGATTACTCCGCGGTGCGGATTCGATCCGGGCCTGGCTCAGTTATCTGTGTGGCAGACTAGCGCGCTGCGCGGTACTCTGTGCGAAATATCGATTTTCAGCATCTTAGTTTCATAATATAGCGGTCCATGCTTTGCTCACTGATCGGTCTAGTTTCCAAGTGACATAGTTTGAATTCCACCTTTGCAAACATATGCTGGCGAACTTCCGCATTGCAGAGTCTTGTTATTATGTCCACCTCCTCATCTGTCACATGTTGAGAACTTCCAGAGTTGGTGCACAACGGTACTGACAAGTTAAATACATTTTGTCATATGTCATGAGAGAGTAAGTATTTATCATAACTGCAAATAGAGATAATCACCGAGATTCATGCAAATGCGCACAGTATTTCTAAAAAACAAAAGCATATCGCGAGTTGACAAATGGATGAAAGTCCCTATTGATGGCAGAGGCGAAAGTCAACAACAATGCAGGCGTGGGAGAGCTCAACGCCCGAGCTCTGCGCACTCAGATTCGTTTCTGCTAAAGCGTATGACGGTGTATTGCTCTGGAGTAGTAATAAAGTCTTCATTCGTCATCAAAAATCACATTCCGTCATGAGTACATAGTGAGACGGCAGCCATTGGCTCTTTAGGATACCATTCCATGTTTCACCTGCAACTATTGAAAACGTTGGAATAATCAATACACTAGACTCGTTTCTGAAAGAAGCGGAGTATTCATGTTTAGCTTTGCCGTGGTTCTCCTAAAACATGTCAGAGAAATTGTGGGATAGTTTTCACAGCCGACGCCACCTTCGTCGCAACCGGATTAGCGCCCCATCAAATGACCTCGACACGCCAAACCGCCACTTTTCTTCCTCCCCTGATTTCCACTTATTGCTGTTGTTGTTACTGTTGTTGATGATGTTTTTATTCTCCTTCTGATACTGCTACTTCCAATTAGAAATCTAAATCCGATTTTCAAAACCGGGGTCTGAAATCCCCTCCACTTCTTTCGCCTGTGATGGGGAAGTAAAGACAAAATTACCTTGTGGTGCTTGTTCTCTAGGAACTCAGTGTGCAGTGAGTGCACAAACAGGCAAAGAAATACAGGTCTCAGTTGCTGATTCTCGCTAGTCTACACTGATGGAAGCAAGTTTCGTCGGAGTCGTTTTGACCTCAATGGAAGAAGATGTGAAGGCGTATAGTTCCTGAACACTGTACTGCACTCTTAACATGGCTTGAATATACTGCCTCTCCGCATTGTGTCTTGTAGTGCAGGCCTGTGGTGTTCCTGATGATAATTCACTAGTCGGATGGAAATACACTCCTGGAAATTGAAGTAAGAACACCGTGAATTCATTGTCCCAGGAAGGGGAAACTTTATTGACACATTCCTGGGGTCAGATACATCACATGATCACACTGACAGAACCACAGGCACATAGACACAGGCAACAGAGCATGCACAATGTCGGCACTAGTACAGTGTATATCCACCTTTCGCAGCAATGCAGGCTGCTATTCTCCCATGGAGACGATCGTAGAGATGCTGGATGTAGTCCTGTGGAACGGCTTGCCATGCCATTTCCACCTGGCGCCTCAGTTGGACCAGCGTTCGTGCTGGACGTGCAGACCGCGTGAGACGACGCTTCATCCAGTTCCAAACATGCTCAATGGGGGACAGATCCGGAGATCTTGCTGGCCAGAGTAGTTGACTTACACCTTCTAGAGCACGTTGGGTGGCACGGGATACATGCAGACGTGCATTGTCTTGTTGGAACAGCAAGTTCCCTTGCCGGTCTAGGAATGGTAGAACGATGGGTTCGATGACGGTTTGGATGTACCGTGCACTATTCAGTGTCCCCTCGACGATCACCAGAGGTGTACGGCCAGTGTAGGAGATCGCTCCCCACACCATGATGCCGGGTGTTGGCCCTGTGTGCCTCGGTCGTATGCAGTCCTGATTGTGGCACTCACCTGCCCGGCGCCAAACACGCATACGACCATCATTGGCACCAAGGCAGAAGCGACTCTCATCGCTGAAGACGACACGTCTCCATTCGTCCCTCCATTCACGCCTGTCGCGACACCACTGGAGGCGGGCTGCACGATGTTGGGGCGTGAGCGGAAGACGGCCTAACGGTGTGCGGGACCGTAGCCCAGCTTCATGGAGACGATTGCGAATGGTCCTCGCCGATACCCCAGGAGCAACAGTGTCCCTAATTTGCTGGGAAATGGCGGTGCGGTCCCCTACGGCACTGCGTAGGATCCTACGGTCTTGGCGTGCATCCGTGCGTCGCTGCGGTCCGGTCCTAGGTCGACGGGCACGTGCACCTTCCGCCGACCACTGGCGACAACATCGATGTACTGTGGAGACCTCACGCCCCACGTGTTGAGCAATTCGGCGGTATGTCCACCCGGCCTCCCGCATGCCCACTATACGCCCTCGCTCAAAGTCCGTCAACTGCACATACGGTTCGCGTCCACGCTGTCGCGGCATGCTACCAGTGTTAAAGACTGCGATGGAGCTCCGTATGCCACGGCAAACTGGCTTGACACTGATGGCGGCGGTGCACAAATGCTGCGCAGCTAGCGCCATTCGACGGCCAACACCGCGGTTCCTGGTGTGTCCGCTGTGCCGTGCGTGTGATCATTGCTTGTACAGCCCTCTCGCAGTGTCCGGAGCAACTATGGTGGATCTGACGCACCGGTGTCAATGTGTTCTTTTTTCCATTTCCAGGAGTGTAGTAAGGTCGTGAGCTCCTTGGTGATATTCAAGGGAAATACGTTTTCTCTTCCTCTTATTAACAACGTAAAAACAGCAGTGTCTGCATTCAACATGGGCGTCCACACTAAATAAATATACCTGAAGGAAAACTCATATTTCGTGAAGGTAGACCGCTAATACGACGAAGGAAGAAATCCTTCCCATTGTGGCGATCAAACGATCGCTCTCAGCCAGCAATGTTCATTTAAACACGTACATTGCGGGGTTGTACTGTCACTAGTAGCTTCAACTGGTCTTGCGGAAAACATTCGTCCCTTGTTAGGTTAAGGGTACACATTAGCTCTCCAGAAAAACGCACGCAAAGGCTTATAAGCTCTGTTGACACTTTGTTAGTAATAGTTTCACCGTGCTGATGCTGACAAGGATGTACGTCTTATACATGAGAAACAATACGAGTTGCACAAAAATCATTATTCAACTTGTAATTTTTGTTTACAAGGATTTTTTCTAAAAGTTCAGTGAAGAAAAGATTGTAAAAGATTTGAATTTTTATAGACGCCCACCGTATTCGACTTTGCTGGCCTCTTGTCATGTGGTGGAGTTAACCGAGATAACAAATGCGTAGTTCGGTAGCCTAACACACTCGTAGTTTTATCGCCTGCATTAGTCTGAAAAATGCAAGAGGCGTGGCGCTGAATAGTTGTAGATCATGAAACTGTGCGCGAGTGTCCTGAGTGAAATCCAAAACATCTCTAGAATTATTATTATTATTATTATTATTATTATTATTATTATTACTATTATCATTATTAGTGGAAGCCGCAGCGGCGGTAGTGGAAGTGCTGCCAGTATTAACTGTATTAATTCATAGTCGGCATTATTTACTTACATTATTACTAAAGACTCCCAAATAATTTTAACGCTATTTGTCATATCAAAATTGTTATTTATTAGATACATAATAAGATACTGTGTGTGTGAAACCCCGGTCCGATGTAAGATATGGCTCGATGCAACTGAGTGGTTCAGTTTAAATAAATAACTACTTTATAAGAATCCTATCAATGTGTTTCATACTACTGAAATGTGCAAATACTGACTTTTTCTCTCCGTGGAATGTTTGGAAGACACATGCTTCATTATGTACCATAGACGATTATTTGTTGACAATGAAAGAAGTTTATTACTCAGTCGACCATGATTAAAGACTTTGTTTGTTATTGCAGAAATGTGGTGATAGCCAATGAAACAAGCGTGAGGACCGGGCCACCTCTTACCGGCTGGTTGCGTGCTGCTTCGCAGAACTCAGCTACAGTGAAAGTAGTGCTGCAGGGAGTGGGCAGCATAATTACCGTTGCATAATCACTTCCAGATGCACCGCCCATTCCGTCTCAGGTTTTTACTTCCTGCTGGACATGTGCATTGCAACACAAACACGCACGCCAGTCGAATGAAAGCCCGTAGTAGCAGAGGAACGTTATCGTCAGCGACAATAATTTCAACGGCCGATACAATAGCAATAGGAGTTTTCTAGTTAAATTGTCTTTTAATGAGTTTTCAAAAATGTCCATTCTTTGTCACCGTGTTTTCTCTTAATTATGTGACACAAGTCCGGCACCCGCTAAAGTTCGCTCTCGAATATTAACCTGGGTGAAACAGTCGTTGTGCGACCACGAAAGAGGTGAGGGATGAATCGGAAAAGGCAAGGATACGTAGCGGGGATATGAATGGCTATGCCGGTAATACTAGTGTCACCTCACTTGCGACATGCCGAAAACGAGAAAACTCTTCATGTATTTACACATACGCCAATGTTTTTAAGGGTTTGAATGTTGCGAGATGTTGTTGTTGTGGTCTTCAGTCCTGAGACTGGTTTGATGTAGCTCTCCATGCTACTCTATCCTGTGCAAGCTTTTTCATCTCCCAGTACCTACTGCAGCCTACATCCTTCTGAATCTGCTTAGTGTAGTCATCTCTTGGTCTCCCTCTACGATTTTTACCCTCCACGCTGCCCTCCAGTACTAAATTTGTGATACCTCGATGTCTCAGAACATGTCCTACCAACCAATCCCTTCTTCTAGTCAAGTTGTACCACAAGCTTCTCTTCTCCCCAATTCTATTGAATACCTCCTCATTAGTTATGTGATCTAACCATCTAATCTTCAGCATTCTTCCGTAGCATCACATTTCGAAAGCTCTCTTCTTGTCCAAACTAGTTATCGTCCATGTTTCACTTCCATACATGGCTACGCTCCATGCAAATACGTTCAGAAAGAACTTCTTGACAGTTAAGTCTATATTTGATGCGAGATCTAGATTACTAATGGAGCCTTTTTTTCTTTCGTAAGTTGAAGGTTCTTATAATAATGACGTCATCTTTCATTAAATAACGGTGCCATTACACTGATCAACGATAAATTGTAAGCACCTTCCTAATAGACGGTATGTCCACCTTTCGCACGGATAACAATGGAAGCAATGAGGCCTTAGTAGGTCGCTGGCGGGAGTTGGCACCACATCTACACGCACAAACCACCTTATTTCCACAAACTCCGGCGAGGGGGCCGATGAACGCTGACGCCACGCTCAATCACATCCCAGATGTGTTCGATCTGGTTCAGATCTGGCGAGTTGTGGGGACAGCAGACCTACTGAAATTTGTCACTGTGTTCCTCTAAGCACTCCATCACACTCCTTGCCTTGTGACGTGGCGCATTGTCTTGAAAAATGCCACTGCTGTCGGGAAACATGATCGTCATTGTGGGGGCGTACGCTGCCCGCAACCAGTATACGATACTCCCTGGCCGTAGTGGTGCTTTGCACGAACTCCACCGCACCCATGGATGCCCACGTGTATGTTCCCCAGAGCTTAACGCAGTCGCCGCCTGCTTGTCCCCGGTCCGCAGTACAGGTATCAAGGAGCTGTTCCCCTGGAAGACGACGGATTCACGCCCGCCCATCGGCATGATGAAGAAGGTATCGGTATTCATCAGATCATGCAACGCCCTGTCACTGCGCCATCGTCTAATGCTATGGTCACGTGCCCATTTCAGTCTGCCCATTTCAGTCGTAGTTGCCAATCTCGTGGTCTTAACATTGGCAAATGCGTGAGTCGTCGGTTGCAGAGGCCCATCGTTAGGAGTGTTCGGTGCACTGTATGTTCAGACAGACTTGTCTGCCCAACCTACGACGTCGAATATCTGTAATGAGGGGTGGCCGCCCAACCCCACGACGTCTATGGCACACACAATGAGGGCACTTTAAAACGTACACACATACCTGACTGACGTGAACCGTGTCTAATCCGCCTTTAAAAGTCAGCATTCTAAGTTCGAAGTTCTTGGTCTTACCAAGTCGTACCCTGTAGGTCTGTGCGACTTTTGGCGGTACGCCCCTGTAAACAGAACAGCACATGGCTACGATCTGACATTGTTTTGGAACTTTATTGATTGCGTGGCCTGTCATCTCCGATTACAGACAATAGGCTAAGTGAGAGAGCATAATTTTACAGTGACTCCGATTGTAATTCCATAAATTCTCTCGAATAACAGACTCTTTTCTATGAAATCCTCCTACACCTTAAATAAACTGTGAAACTTATGATATCCCTGAGTATGGATTATGTTGGCGGTACAGAAACTTAAGGCTGGATGCAGGTGATAACTGCATAGTAACATATTACGAAAATATATCAAGAACCTCTGAAACAACATTTTGGTAAGTACCTACCAGATATTGTACCCATGGCCAAACAAACTGACCTACTATGGAGGATTGATGGGGTTTAAATTATTTAATCGTCATAGAAAAAGAGGAAGTTGACGACCTGGCTTTGTATTGGAGAACAGCGAGATGCAAGTTACCATCCATCAATCCTGGTTTCTGATTTTCTTAAATCATTTCATGTGAAATTCGTGATGATTCCTTCAAGAAACCCACAGGTAATTCCTGCCAAACATACTATCTTGATGTTGAAAGGGGATAAACTTCTGACTTCCTTCGTCTCCCTTTCCAGACGACGCAACGAGCGAAGTAGTGTAGCAATTAAACCACTGGACTCGCATTCGAGGGAAGCGAGTTTCCAGTTTCTGTCCACGAGTCATTCTTTAGATTTTTCGTGGGTTACCTTAATCGTTTGAGACGAATGCCGGGGCGATTCCTTTCTAAAGAAACCCGCAGATTTCATTCCACTTTGTTGACCAATCCAAACTTTCGCTCGTCGTCGACGGAATGTAAAACTATAACTATTATCCCGTTTTTCCATTACTTTCCAGCAGTGCTTAGACGTGTGTCGTTTACAGTAATGCTATGGATTTTTTTTTTTTTTTTGGTGGGGGTGGGGGGCGGTGGAGAAGGGAGCTCCGGGTTACTTACTTTAGCTTTGGCTATTGCCACTGTGAGGAAACGAAAGTACTCCAGACGACGAACGTGCTTCTCAATTGAGACATTATACGAGGATTACCGCAATAAAACGCTTTCGTCCAGCAGTTTTCATATTACACGTCAAACTATAGTTAATGTCTAATAAAACGGAGTATTTCGCCTCATTGCTTCTTGATATTTCACATTAAATGAAAGAAAAGTGAAGAGTTCTTCTGCGGACACATGTGATAATTTGAACACATTCATCTGCAACGAAGGGAAGTCCAAAGAATCAAATTAAACTTGCGGCTGGAAACTTATAATATGGCCTCCTCTTTTTCATCCCTAATAGGCGTAAGTATCCTCGAAAGCCCACATGGTTTCTTTACCTATCATTTTAGATCTATGAAATACTCTGTTGAACCACGTCCATACCGAGCTGGTAGACATCCACTAGGCTGATCCCCAATTACTTTTGTACCGAATGCTTTCTTCAATAATGAGTATTGTGGTCAGCGCATGTACGTAGTTTTTATCACCCGTGCGCGGGTATCAGGAATTGCTAAATGCTTCTCTGAATGCTGGCAATTGCAATCTCATACTACATTCAATAAAATTTATTTGGCATCAATTTTTTCTGAACGTATCTTTTCAAACAAATTGTGCAAAAAAAAGATTCAGGCACACATTTCTGTGTAAAAATGTGAATAGTGCGCGTGAAGTTTCATTGACATTTATTAATCGAAATACAAGCTTGACTGAGGGTGCTGTTTTCTCAGACAGTACGAATCTACTCCAGATTGTATTCATTGACAGCTGATTCGCTTGCTCGGTTTGGTTGGGTGAGTCTACGTTTCCTGTAAGTTACCTTGACTGTTCTAGTATTACAGTTGCCAACAGTGCTCACAGTCTGGTCGGACTGTAGACAGTGCGCATGTATAACAGTCGCTCACAACAGCTGATGAAGACAATTTCATCAGTCAGCGAAATATTGTGCAAGACAGTAGTATTTTCAGTCCATGGACAAGCGCGGAAAAGCGTCGTTTACCATCAGATAGGGAAACATCTTGTCCTCGTCGTCGTTTTCAGTTCTAAGACCGGTTTGATGCAGCTCTGCCCGCTAGTCTATCCTGTTCGTACCTCTTACCTCCCCCTCAGTATTGCAACCTACATCCATTTAAACCTACTTAATGAAGTTCTTTTTACCACAGTTCAATTCATAACCCCTCAGGAGTAATCCGATTTACCATATAATCGTCGGCATTCTTCTGTAGCACCACGTTTCACTTCCTTACATGGCTACACTCCAGGCAAATATCTTCGGAAACGGCTTTCGGACATTTAAATTTGTTTTTGATGTTAACTTATTGTTCTTTACCAGATTCGCCTTACTTCTTACAGCCACTTTGCAATTAATACCGCTTCAACGTCGGCTGTCGTAATTTATTATGCTGCCCAAATAACGATACTCATCTACTACCTTTAGTGTCTCGTTTCCTTACCTAGTCCTTTCTGCATCCCTCGATTTGACTCGACTACACTGTATTACCCTTGTTTTAGTTTCGTTAATCCCAGAATAAAAGGGGTAAAGTGTTACATTGTTACTAAACCATCGTAAATTTTACTACTGCATATTTTATTCAAAGCAAGTAATAATTTGCGCTAGTTAATTACAATGCTAAGGTCGCCAGTCGCAGGTCACATACAAAATAAGTATAAAATGTCTTGTTTTAGAGCCTATACTGACAAACCAGATTGGACGGAACTGCGAATTGATACCAAGTGCAGTCGTTGATTTTTCGACGCTTTAGTAATCTAAACTTCATATTCATCTTATAATCTCTGTTCAAGAAATATGACACATATGAAATCATAAATTCGCAGCTGTCTGGAAGACTTGTATGGCAGAAATTTTTTGAACTGATTTAGGACATTCGTCTTCAACAACAAGAATACAACTAAGTCACAGGTGCTTCAAATCTGTATTATACGTACAAACGACCTTATCAATAAATCATACAGTATCGAAGCTACAGGTGACAAACACCGCGATGAAACATTTGAAAAGCTGATTGAACTAGTCATATTATTACTATAATTACAGTTTTAAATGTAGAACTTACTTATATACAAACATTGAACTGTAACACGAATTGATGCGTAACATCTACCAAGACAAAATAGAAATGTTTTTTCCATCCTTATCGCTTCGCCGTGTAAAGCACTGAATCTGCGGTAGCACTGAGAGTGACAGCTCCCACTGTGGTACGCTAGTTAGACGCAGAGAGTGGGCGGCGGCCGCAGTCCGGCAAGCTCACCTGCTTGGTGTCTGCGCCGACGGAGCAGCCAGAGGCGCGGCAAGTGAGGGAGTACTCGAGCTGAGTGCGCGGGCGCGCCGGCCGCGGCTCTTATAAAGCACGGCGCCGCTGACCCCGATCCCGGGAAAAAGCGCCTCGCCGGCTGCCGGCTGGCGCTTCACTTTCTCTCCCGCCGCCCGCCGTGGCCCACGACACCCCTTCCTGGCTGCACCACCGCTCCTCCGGACCTCGCGACCGACCACACCGCCTCTTCAGCCACATACAAATCACGCCGCGGCTGCGACTACGTCGCTTGTTCCCTTTCACGTTTGCACTGCCTCCACTTCGAACGGCGGGCTATAAAGTCGGTTGCTTCCGCAATTCGCTGGAGCGTCTCGAATAGGAATCACGGTTTTCTACTGCAGTTGATGAAGAGGAAGTGGTGGGGCTTTCGAACGAAGTCATAAGTTTGTAAGATGCTTCTCTCAGCGGATTACATGACTTACTCTGACGGAAATAGGAAGTGTTACACTATTAATACCTTGGCCGCACGCAGTCAAACAGGTACTCCAGTATTTGGACTTCGTTGATTAAAATTTCGTCCTTATGCTAATATGTTTTCAAGTAAAGAAAAAACCCACTTTTACAGGTGAAGAATGGGGTAAGCACATTATGGTTATAGGGAGTGTCTAATAACTTTTCTGGTACTTTTTAAATGGGGGATCAGAACACAGCAATCCCAGAGGATGTGCACGTACTGCTTACCGCTATCTACAGGACCCTGAGAAAGTTAGAATCATTGGCGTGGGGGACATGGGAGCATTGAACAAACAGTCCACACAGACAGTTAGCTGTACTGCAATGACTGTAAGGTGACTGGTGACGAGATTCATCGAGAGTATCATCTTGGCGGGAAGAGTAGCCGCAGGTCCTCCCAGAAGGACTACACCATGAAAAAAATTGCAGGGTGTTTCGATTGGCTGCGAAAAATATACAGATGATAATAGCTGGAATCCAGGTAGAAGCTACGGGGAGAGTCTCACCAAGAGTGGTAAAGAACAAATAACTGGAAATCTGTAGTTTCGATGCGTCGTTTACCGCAGACATCTGGCCACAGACACATACATAGTGCACAGCTAGAGCGAACTGGGAAATTGAGTGATTCTACGGTGAAGAGAGATGAGTCTCGTTTCTCTTTTTGGTGGTCAGATTTATCCCCACGTGTCCGCAGATCATCTAATTGACGGGAAGTAGCGATTCTCGAGACCTATACCTCTCCAACTCTTGGAATCATTGTGTGGGAAGCTATTGGATACGACAACATGACTGGTTTGGTGATTGTTAAAGGAGTGCTATAATAGTGTCAGTAACAATAAACCATGTTGTCAGACTCTTCAGGATCATGATACCCTATGGCTTACTCCAGCAATCTAATGCGAGACCACACAGCGGTTCACACCACAAATGAGGAAAGTTTGGGTCCTTGACTGGCCTGTCTGATCTCTTACGTGTCAACCATAGAACATGTCTGGGATGCGACAGGAAGACCTAATCTCTCATACCAGCCTCCAGTCAGCAATCTTCATGAAGTGAATAGGATGTGTTCCAGGCAAAGTCAGAAATTCCTCAAGTTAATATTTGGAGGCTGTTTGCCTCCACAAGGATGTATTCGTACCCATGGGGGATGATGATGGTTATCAGTTCCATAATAAATAAACTTTTAATTTTTTCATACCGTTAAGTGACAAATATCTCCTCAAATCTCTTGATGGTATAACACTTCCCATTTCTGTCAGTGTATTTAAGGTCGTCCCAAAGGTAAGTAGGAGATGACGACGAATAATTACGGTGAATTAAAATATATGAAATGCACTAAACGATAGTTACCTTATTTCTTCATGTATAGAGCATTGGTTAAGACGCTCCATTCCGAAGTGGAGGATTCGATTGTCTCTGCGGCTGGCACAAATAATGTACTCAATCAAATCCATGATAATTCCAAACATGCTGGCAGCAACTGTGTTCAGTACAATTTCCGACTTCGATCTCCCCCGTCGCTGTCATACATGGACAAACAAAAGGAGATGTCAGGTCTGATGTTTTTTTCTGAACTACAGAAATTGTTTGACGCTATGCGCCAGCAGACTGCACATACTTCAGTTATAATTATTTTTAATATTATTGTTATGCACATACATTACCAAACCCAGAAATTCTTGGACGGACTTGGATTATGCACATACATTACTGAAGCCAGAAATGCCTGGATAGACTCGGACAGTTCAATGTGAGTAATGAAACTAAGATTTATTTAGTGTGCTGTGAAGTAACGGCCAATATAAATACTTACAAGGAGTAGCACGCGAGTCAGTTACCGTTCAGCGTATATTTTAGGCGACTGAGGACAACCAAGCCTGCTTATTGTTTCCCTATGTGTAACACAGGTACTACTGGAAAAGTGTGTTACATTGTTGGAAACTTCAGTACCTAGCTGTCTTTAAATATCACTCCTTTTTCTTTTTATGAATCGTTATCCTATAACCACTTCCATACTGAAAAGCTACTCCACAGACGCATATAACGAAACTCCATTTTTTTCCGTTACTCGAGGAGGAGCATCAACAAATAAACAGTAGCAGTCGTAGTATCCCTGGACTAAGATGGACTGACCAATCTCGGGGAGTAGCTGATGGGACTGACGGATTTAGGATGAGGAAGATTCAAATCTCCACGTGCTCATCATGGTTTAGATTTCCCATGCTTCCTTCTACGCGATATGGATGCTTCTTTTCCACATCCTTTTCCATCTGACCTAGTGTACAGTCTACAATCACCTCGAGGCGGACTAGACTTCGGACCGCTAACTTCTCATCCTTCTTTTCTTCACTTGTGAAGTGATAACAGCATTTGGCTATGATTACATCTCGCCACTGTCGAGGTCATTAAGTGAAAACGATAAATGATTCCACTGAAGTTGTACATTATTTGAATCAGATGCAGTATCCACCACAATTAGCCAGTTCAACTTATCATTTTCATGTGTACGCAATGCGAGTAATATAATCACGGACAAATATGAGAGTATGAACGAGAAGAAATACCTACAGAGGAAGTTGCACCCCTAATGGTTACAGCCGTGAGTATCCCAAAACAGAAACAACAAAGCAACACAGTAAAAACCAAGTATTTACATGTCTATATGATGAAATGTATGCTGTTTGCGTATTCTGCCAGAAGTGCAGTTATGTTGCTAAATACAGCTGAAAATCACCATTAGATTGAGATTGGCCATTAAAGGTGAGTAAAGCATCTTATATGGGAGTGCAGGTGAATTTCGTTGGTGAAACGTTCTCCGGTAAAGCCGAGTCGTGAGAGAAAACAGCCGTGTTGCTATCGAAGTGACTGTCTAGTAATGACGTAGAATCTTCCAGTGGTACCCGTGCGAACAGAGACGTGACGTTGAATCTGACTAGGAGGACGCCTTTGTCCAGACGCATCTCTTGAAGCACTTTCACAAACTCGGTCGAGTACTTAATGTCGTGAGGACACTGACACACGAGAGATTTTACTAGTTCTGCATGGTGCTTACCTATGTCGTGAGTTGGCTTATAACCCGAGAAGATTTCATCACTAAATCATATTATTTAAATAATATAAAGCTTACTTGGATCTTTGACTTTTTTAATACACGTTACTTAGCTGTCCGCCCTTGAATAAGGACATAAATTTGCCCTTGTCGGTAGAAGTAAGACGATAGACCGGCCACCCCTCTATATTCTCCGTACAGAACACATATGGTACAACACTCATGACGTTTGTATCGTATTTAAGAGGAGCGGTCTCTCCCGATCTTAATCATCGCCTAGTCATTCAAAAATCTCGATTTGATTTGGTTGTAAAACGCTGTAGCGGAGAAATATACTTACTTCAAGCAGGCAAGTGTTGCAGGTCGAAAAATAAATGTTCGAATAGGAAGCTGGAAGTCCTCCTATCACTACAAGCTTGGAAAAACGTACACCGGTTCAATAAGAGGATATGTATTCGGTCTACCAATATCTCTCTGCCAACCATTTAGAATGTTTTACTAGTTTTTGCTCTGCTTTAGCAAGAAACTGTCCCCCTTAGTACATCATGTTGATGAAAACCAGAAATGTTTTATACATGGTGATGACTCACCCATTAATTGGAAATAAATTTTATAATAATATCGTAGGTATAGACTAATCATTTCGCCTTTTCTATGTTACCTGCACCTCCTCCCCTTCCTCTTCAGCACCTTCCCATCCGCCTCTATCTCTCTCTCTCTCTCTCTCTCTCTCTGTCTTTCTCTCTCGCTGTGCCTGTCTCTCTCTTCCTCTCCGCTTTTTTGTGTAGTGTATTTTTAGACGAATAGATTGCCAACGAGTAATTTCTGTGTTTGTAAATTTGCTGCACACTTTTTATTGAACAATAATGCTAATGGGAAACGCTGAAGGTTAGTTATTCCATTATACGAGTTCAGTGTAAGCGAGCACATTATTTGCCACGGTGCTTTTAATAATTGTCAACATAAAGGTCATCTGAAGTTGTTATCACTTCCTACTTCAAGCGTAACATCTGCGCAATGGACAATGGAATGTGCAATGATTTTAATATCGTTTCTGATTTGTTACTAGATATGAGTAGCGGACTTTCTTATTTCACTTTTGACCTTTCCAGTCTGCTGCAGAAATTAGATCAGGGAGTCAAGCGCGACACTACTTTCCTTCCGCTCGTCCATGGAGAACGACGTTCAGTGCATCAGCAGGAGGAGATTTGCCTTTCTTAATCGCTGGAAAATTTTGAGTCCAATATCTTGAATGAGGCTTCCAGCCGTGAAATCTGACAAGAAACTGTCCAGCAAACATTTCTAAGAGAATGCTGCAGCAGTTTCTATAGTTTCATAAAATGCAGTAACAGTCGGTCATTTGCATATAAATGGATTATTACAAAGCGACGTGAAAATGAACAGGTTGCTGAAGCAGTGTAACTACAAATGATTATTTTACGAGTTCTTTATTGAAATGGATTAGCACGTTTGTAGTCCTACCTAAGAAGACATATAACGCCATAAATGTATTGCCATCTACAAGCATCTTATCTTTCCTATGACTAAAGAATTCCTGTCACTAATTACCAATTATAAAAAAACAATTTTTAGCGTTTTCGTAATAATTTCTCAACGACCTTTTGTCATTTAATTTGATTATTCACGCTTCGTGTAATCTCCTCTGTCGTGGTACCGTTGTCACACTTTCATAGGAAGTAGCACAACGCACATTCCCTGGAGATACGAGTGCCTCTGATAATTGCAACAGCTGTCGCTTGCAGTATCTGTCAGCAGCCAGCGCAAGACGCGCCGCGGCACATTTTCGCGTTATGTAAACCTCTGTCTTGCATGACTACCGAGTTAAGTAGCACCCCGCGAAGGAGCGCCCGCTCGTCCTTCTGTTGTTGGCTGAAAGGCAGTTGCAAAACATTTGCACGACGAAACACCTGGCCAGTAATGAAGAAAATAAACAATCTGTAAGTTCATTAAATGTTTCTCGGTACATCTTCAACAGGCAGAGAAGTACAAGGTCATACAATCACATTTCCAACCGATTGTTAAAATGTTTGTGTACCAGCTTCGTATCCACTGACTCTAAGAGTCGAAACTGTAGACACACTGTTTGGTGCATAGCCAAGTTTGTGGTCTCATGATTCAGCTATATCTAGTAAGCCTGCGGTCTGGACTGACAGAACTTCCCCCAAAGTTCAGAAGACTTCTCGACAGACTCTTGGTTCTTGAAGAAACCGTATCTGGTACGCAGCAAACTACTGGAAAAACAAAGTAACGACAATAAATTTGCTTGCTTTTAATAACGGTAATAGCAATTATCATAAACTTAGAAGGATGTAGATTATTTCAATCAGTATATTTTATGTTTTATTTTCAATTCCAAACATTTATTTTATTCTTTTGAAGTGCCTTTTCTTAGGCAGTAATAAGCACATACAGTGTGTCACTCCTAAGAATTGTCAGGCGCATTTTCCTTTGTATTTTGGTAGACAACAGCAATTTAGTTTTTGCAGTATCTAACTGGAGTCAGCCTAAACGAGTAGTGCTCGTCATTAGGTCTTTCATGCGACGCCCAGTGTCAACGGAAATTTTCGGTTTGTTACAAACAAAATCATTTTAAAGAGGAATTTTAGTGACCATTCGATAGACAGGTACAAAAATTAGTGTATTTCGATATTTGTTTTACCGATAAGTCTTAACAGCGGTACGAAAACAGGAAGACTATCAAGTACACCAGCAGGAACTCGTGTGCTGCCCTGCACCACCTGTATGCTACCACCACGCAGCAGAGCTAAACAGTCACTGCTAGGTCACTCTTCTCGTTTTCCTGTCTTCGTTAACACATACCGATAAAACGAATATAGCACTAATAAAATCTGGGACCACTCTATCGAATAGGCACGTGAAATTCTGCTTAAAAATCATTTTGTTTGTAACGGGAAACAAACCCTCACTGTCAGTTGACACTGGGACTCGCATGAAAGACAAGATGAGCAGTAGCCTACTTGTTTGGGCTGATTCCAGCTAGACGCGGTAGAAACTAAATTGGAAAGATATGCCGAAACACCAGAAAAAATATGCCTGATGATTCTTAGGAGAGAGACCTAGCGTACTAGAATAATGGGCTAATATGTTAATTCGTAACAGAGCTCTCCAATGCTAAGTAGTTCAGTGACGTTCGATTCGGAAGTAACTGGTTCGTTGCCTGACGGAGGAATAATGGCCTTGTGGGATAAGCCGAGCGATCTCAGGCGCTGCAGTCATGGGCTGTACGGCTGGTGCCGGCGGAGGTTCGAGTCCTCCCTCGGGCATGGGTGTGTGTGTTTGTTCTTAGGATAATTTAAGTTAAGTAGTGTGTAAGTTTAGGGACTGATGACCTTAACAGTTAAGTCCCAGTAAGATTTCGCACACATTTGGAGGAATAATGTTTCACTACTCGTAGATGGCCAGAGAGGCTGGACTGCAGATGTAATCCAAAAACCCTGTTTGCAAGACTACGCGTCGCTGTGCTCCATTGCTTGTTAAACATATCTGCAATGTTTTATGGTTTGAGGAAGTGTAATAACTAATTATGTTGATGGCGGTGGGTTCATTGGATAGAGACGTTAATCTCGACGGCCTCTTTGGTACTATTAATAATGAAGTACAAAGTGTGTTATTCAAGAAGTGGTTTCTTACGTACTGAGGTAACAAACCACGTATTATCTGTCATGCATGCAGTCGAGTCTAAGAGTAAAACGGAGCGTTTAAGGTGCTCAAGAATTTAAGGGTAGCAAAGAGAAAGTAAGTATACATTGCACTTTTAAATGTTTAATGATAAATTTCACGGCTTTTTACGTGATAACCTCGTATGCGAAACCCAAGTGAGAAAGGCATGAACAATAGCAATGCTGCGCACACAAATTTTAAGTGATATCCGACGTGTGAACGTAGCGAAGAACGGAGAATACTTTGAAAAGGTTTAAAGCCAAAATAGTGCATGCTCGTCCCATTGTATCCTACAGTAAGTGGTATGTGAATGTCTGTTATGAAAGAAACTCCAAAATATGATCACTGGAAAGGAAGAATAAATTGTTTGTGGTCCCAGCTGACACTCAGTTCCTCTCTACAATAATAAAAAAGGTTCTCTACTTGGACCGCCACACCACTTCGCCTTCATGTTAAATCATGTTACAGCAAAAACAAAATGAAAAACAGTTATGAAAATCTCTTCTGAAGCAGTAGGCAATGATGCTCGCGGTATAATCACGATCAATAAAGTTGTAGAGAGTACAATATCATTTTTCACCGATATATATCATTTTTAGCTCATGAACGGTATATCTCGCACTCAGTGATAACTAATCAATGTTCAATCTGTCCTGATGAAGGAAAGTTAATAGTCAGTCGGCATTTTTCAGTATTTTACTCATTGTATTACAAGACGTGCAGCATATTTTTCACGATCCACTGGTTCATTGCTTGGACGCATTTAACTTACATGACAAGTACCAGTCCCTTTTTGGTAAGCACCTCTGCACGAATTTATTGCTAAACAGCTAGCCCGGTTCATGGCACCCAGTCCTAGTTCAGGTGGTCTATCTAACAGACTCCAGGGGAAATAAGGTTTGATTTTAACGTTTATGTACTGTATCGGCCGAATCAAAAAATTTAAAATGCCCTCATACTCTACTCATAAAGAGGTATAATCTTACATTAAACGTGTAAGACAATAAGACAAGTACAACAGTTAAGAACTGTGTATATGACTTCAGGTTGCGTAACTCACTGCGCACAAATACCCAGACTTTATTCATCTAGTATTGGAGAATGAGAGCTCTTAGCGACTTCTAACAAACTTTACACATAATTTCAAATCCATGCAAAAAAATTTCTGGCTGAAACCGCCGAGAAAACATAAAGGAAAAAGTTTTCCACTTTCTACATTTTCGCTGTTCATTCAGTAAAACTGACGCATCATTCACGACATTTTAATATTTCTTTACTACGAACTCTAAGCGCAAAACGTTTTGCAGACAATGGCCACATACAGCACTGAACGTACCCGAAAAATTAAAGCATTGTACACCCCATAGTCCAGGAGAGACGACGTCATAAACATTGAGATTCGTGGAAATTTATATTTTACTTAAAATGGAGTACAAATGACCCAGACTGTACTCATCGAGAGTTCGATAGTGAAAACGCTTAGCGCCTTCCAAATAAATTAAAAATAATTTCCAACCTTGTCTAAACTTTTTATTGCTTACGTACATAATCTCAAATATTTAACATTAACCCATTTGTAAATTAATCAGAAGTTTGAAACTCTTTTATACATGGGAGTTCGATTCGTTGAAGAATCGCGGGTTCGCTGGTACCGTAGTAATTGAGGTAACTGATACTTGCAATATGTCAGACAACCGTGATTCCACAACAACGGCATTGCTAGGCGTGTGCAGTGCGTTTTATGGCGTCATCATTAACGGACTGATCAGCAGAATATGGCATCTAAAATTTTTAAATAACACGCTGGAGTAGTTAGAAAGCTACTCGAGTAACCGGCAACAACGTGTTGCCTGTGGGAATGAAAAGTAGTCTCGGAAGTAAGTTTCTCAGGAGTGCCGCAGGGGTCATTTCTGGGCTCACCGTTGTTCTCTTTTATATGAATAACAGTTCGTAAGTACTGTCATGTAAATTCGATGACGATGACTTCAAGCCTTATTTAGAAGTATATCAATGCTATATAGTAATTCCGTGTGGCTCGATAACCTGGTGCAAGTCTTTTGACTCGACGCCACTTCTGCAATTTTGCAAGTCCGTAATCCTCTGCAGCAATACACCTCAAATTCTTCTGTTTTCATTTTGACGTGCTATCTACGTTTCATTTATATAATATCATATTATAACGTTAAACTCAAAAGAAGTACTTCCGGAAAAGATTTCCTAACAAATTTGTATTCGATGGAAAGATAGTTCTCTCTTTCTGGAAGGATTTTCTTGCTATTGCCAGTCAACGTTTTAAATCATATTTATGTTTTTACGGTCGTTATTTTGCTGCCTAAATACGAAAACTCTTCTGCTACTTTCATCACCTCATTTCCTAATCTAATTCCCTCATCATCACATGAATTGATTCAACTAGATTCCATTATCCTTGTTGTACAGGTGCTCTACTTACAAAATCTTAAATCTTGTCAGGACACTACGCATTCCGTTCAGCTCATCGAAGTCCTTTGTCGTCAGCTTCCACGGAATCATAATGGCATTGACAAATCTTAAAGTTTCAGTTCTTCGCTCTGAAAGTAATTCTTCATTTTTCTTCTTTTTTCCTTTGCAGCTTGCTCATCTACAAATGCAATAATACTTGAATAAGCTGCAGCGCTCCCGTCTCACTTATAGCTTCCCTTCCATGTCCTTATACAAAAAGAAGACTGCGACTGTAGCGTGTGTACAGATGGAAGATATTTTGCTCCGTGTATTTTATCCGTAACACCGTCATAGCACCAAAGAGCGCCAAGCTTTTCCTAAACGTAAAAGTGCTATAAGTTTACTTTGTCTCTTTTAATACTGTATATCTTGAAGAGAAGTCGTAATTGTCTGGCGTATAGCTACATTTCTCCCCCACCAAAGCTGATTTTCCCCGACGTGGCCAGTTGCCCATCTTTCGACCGTCCTGTAAATAATACGTATCCATAACCATGCAACCACGGCTTATTAAACTAACGGTTCGGTAATATTCACCTCCCTCAGCATATGCCTGTTTTGTATTGGTACTATTACATTCCTCTTGAAGGCAAATGGTATTTCAACTGTCTCATATGAGGTGCTCCCAAAATTTCGGAGAATTTGAATATTGCGCCCAAACAATCATCAGTATAAACGTCAGCCGCTAGGTGCCTCTAGTAGTGTTTCTCAATTGCCAGTCTACCACACAGCATCATCACGAGTCCATTGGTGGAACTTTGTTGTGAATTTATTTATACCGTGTTCGAGTTACCGTGTCTGCGATTTTCTAAGTGGCTGATTTAAAGGAACAAATGAGCTGCATTAAATTTGTTTTAACTTCCGAAAAACTGCTAAGGCTGTGTTCACGCTAGCAGAGTATCTGCGGAACGTCAGCTGCGTGTAAATGGACTAGCTACCATGGGGCATGGGGTAGATGCAGTAGTCCATAGGGGGCGGAAAGTGTGCGGCTCCGGAATTTCACCGCTTTCCAGCCGCGTTGCACATTACGAGTTTACAAGTGTCTTCCACAACATGTCCTCTAGGCGTAAAGAAAATAGATATACAAATTTTAATGAAGAAGATGAAGAAAAGGATTTTTCTTTGTGATATAAATACCATTGAATACACGTATGAAAGTAAGAAAGATTCAGCATGACATGACAATCACTGTGAATTATTTCCATATTTCGGAGAATATTCAAATCTGTTTATGAGTTTTCCTTTCATTTCTTCGTTATTACAATAATACTCTGATTTACAGGATCAGTCGCAGTCGAAACACTTCTGTTGCTGTTGACATGTTACGTACTGCTTCTTCTGACACAGTCAGGCAATTAGACTAATTAAATTGCAATTATAATGGGATGCGATAACAAAGGTTTTTTATAACAAGCAACTACGAATTAGACGTATCATATATCTACGAAGATTTGGAGTGAAGTGGTTTCTGACATATTCTCAGCGTAACTGATGGTGATTAAGGATACTCTTCCCACGCTCGTTTCTTGAAGAAGTGATAATAATGCCATCGGTTCGTTTACATCACATAAAGTAAGCAATACTGAAAAGTGGGATACAGTAATAAAACAGTAGAACTCTAAAGAAACTAAGATCAGTAAGAACTGCCCTAAAACGGATTTCTGGATAGTGTGATAAGAAATCAGAGATTAGGTTTCAGACGAATTTATAGGAACAGCTACGGAAAATAACAATCAAGATAGAACAATCAAATTAACAAAAATGTGTGTGTAGAGAGAACCCTCCCCCCATGAACCATGGACCTTGCCGTTGGTGGGGAGGCTTGCGTGCCTCAGCGATACAGATGGCCGTACCGTAGGTGCAACCACAACGGAGGGGTATCTGTTGAGAGGCCAGACAAATGTGTGGTTCCTGAAGAGGGGCAGCAGCCTTTTCAGTAGTTGCAGTGGCAACAGTCTGGATGATTGACTGATCTGGCCTTGCAACATTAACCAAAACGGCCTTGCTGTGCTGGTACCGCGAACGGCTGAAAGCAAGGGGAAACTACAGCCGTAATTTTTCCCGAGGACATGCAGCTTTACTGTATGATTAAATGATGATGGCATCCTCTTGGGTAAAATATTCCGGAGGTAAAATAGTTCCCCATTCGGATCTCCGGGCGGGGACTACTCAGGAGGATGTCGTTATCAGGAGAAAGAAAACTGGCGTTCTACGGATCGGAGCGTGGAATGTCAGATCCCTTAATCGGGCAGGTAGCTTAGAAAATTTAAAAAGGGAAATGGATAGGTTAAAGTTAGATATAGTGGGAATTAGTGAAGTTCGGTGGCAGGAGGAACAAGACTTCTGGTCAGGTGACTACAGGGTTATAAACACAAAATCAAATAGGGGCAATGCAGGAGTAGGTTTAATAATGAATAGGAAAATAGGAATGCGGGTAAGCTACTGCAAACAGCATAGTGAACGCATTATTGTGGCCAAGATAGATACGAAGCCCACACCTACTACAGTAGTACAAGTTTATATGCCAACTAGCTCTGCAGATGATGAAGAAATTGAAGAAATGTGCGATGAAATAAAAGAAATTATTCAGATAGTGAAGGGAGACGAAAATTTAATAGTAATGGGTGACTGGAATTCGAGTGTAGGAAAAGGGAGAGAAGGAAACATAGTAGGTGAATATGGATTGGGGCTAAGAAATGAAAGAGGAAGCCGCCTAGTAGAATTTTGCACAGAGCACAACTTAATCATAGCTGAAAGAAGGTTGTATACGTGGAAGAACCCTGGAGATACTAAAAGGTATCAGATAGATTATATAATGGTGATACCACGTGTATGAATATCAAGAGCTCAGATGGCAGCCCAGTTCTAAGCAAAGAAGGGAAGGCAGAAAGGTGGAAGGAGTATATAGAAGGTTTATACAAGGGCGATGTACTTGAGGACAATATTATGGAAATAGAAGAGGATGTAGATGAAGACGAAATGGGAGATACGATACTGCGTGAAGAGTTTGACAGAGCACTGAAAGACCTGAGTCGAAACAAGCCCCCCGGAGTAGACAACATTCCATTAGAACTACTGACGGCCTTGGGAGAGCCAGTCATGACAAAACTCTACCAGCTGGTGAGCAAGATGTATGAGACAGGCGAAATACCCTCAGACTTCAAGAAGAATATAATAATTCCAATCCCAAAGAAAGCAGGTGCTGACAGATGTGAAAATTACCGAACTATCAGTTTAATAAGCCACGGCTGCAAAATACTAAAGCGAATTCTTTACAGACGAATGGAAAAACTGGTAGATGCAGACCTCGGGGAGGATCAGTTTGGATTCCGTCGAAATGTTGGAACACGTGAGGCAATACTGACCTTACGACTTATCTTAGAAGAAAGATTAAGAAAAGGCAAACCTACGTTTCTAGCATTTGTAGACTTAGAGAAAGCTTTTGACAATGTTGACTGTAATACTCTTTTTCAAATTCTAAAGGTGGCAGGGGTAAAATACAGGGAGCGAAAGGCTATTTATAATTTGTACAGAAACCAGATGGCAGTAATAAGAGTCGAGGGGCATGAAAGGGAAGCAGTGGTTGGAAAAGGAGTGAGACAGGGTTGTAGCCTCTCCCCGATGTTATTCAATCTGTATATTGAGCAAGCAGTAAAGGAAACAAAAGAAAAATTTGGAGTAGGTATTAAAATTCATGGAGACAAAGTAAAAACTTTGAAGTTCGCCGATGACATTGTAATTCTGTCAGAGACGGCAAAGGACTTGGAAGAGCAGTTGAACGGAATGGACAGTGTCTTGAAAGGAGGATATAAGATGAACATTAACAAAAGCAAAACGAGGATAATGGAATGTAGTCAAATTAAATCGGGTGATGCTGAGGGAATTAGATTAGGAAATGAGACACTTAAAGTAGTAAAGGAGTTTTGCTATTTAGGAAGTAAAATAACTGATGATGGTCGAAGTAGAGAGGATATAAAATGTAGACTGGCAATGGCAAGGAAAGCGTTTCTGAAGAAGAGAAATTTGTTAACATCGAATATAGATTTATGTATCAGGAAGTCGTTTCTGAAAGTATTTGTTTGGAGTGTAGCCATGTATGGAAGTGAAACATGGACGATAACTAGTTTGGACAAGAAGAGAATAGAAGCTTTCGAAATGTGGTGCTACAGAAGAATACTGAAGATAAGGTGGATAGATCACGTAACTAATGAGGAGGTATTGAATAGGATTGGGGAGAAGAGAAGTTTGTGGCACAACTTGACTAGAAGAAGGGATCGGTTGGTAGGACATGTTTTGAGGCATCAAGGGATCACAAATTTAGCATTGGAGGGCAGCGTGGAGGGTAAAAATCGTAGAGGGAGACCGAGAGATGAGTACACTAAGCAGATTCAGAAGGATATAGGTTGCAGTAGGTACTGGGAGATGAAGCAGCTTGCACAGGATAGAGTAGCATGGAGAGCTGCATCAAACCAGTCTCAGGACTGAAGACAACAACAACAACAGAGAGAAATACATCCGATGGCTGAAATTCTGCTTTACGTTACATTCCATTTCTTTGCTGTTGTTCCCAGGCAACTGACCAGCTTCAATTATAAAATTTTAGCATTTCTGTTACTTATTGCTGACACATTTCTTCTCCTTTCACCACAGTTTGTACCAGACTCAAATTCTTTCGCATTAAATGCATCTTCATGTTGACGACCATCCCTCTCACATACATAATTATGCAGAAGACAAGTTACAGTACAGAGCTAACTCTGCCATGTGCTCTGCTATTGAAACTCTAGTTTTGAAACTAAGAACAAAATTAAAACAATTTTGATGCAGTGTTAACATAAAGTGTGACTGCAATTGACCTCATAAACAAAATATAAAAAAGAAATACGAGGCATAACTCCACACTGCGGGTGGCCATAGACTCGGATGTGACGTGTCTTGGCCCCTAGCAACCAGCTGCCAATACACACTGCCTGACAGAATAGTGAAGGGCCCAGAAGACGTGGTCAGATTTCAGTGTAACTTCGTATAAGGACGCAGCATCGGTAGATATGCGAATGATTAAAGTTCACTGTGACAGATGGAAAGGCATTAGTGTTGCTCGTGTTTAGTGCTGTTACCAGGCCTATTAAATATATAAGAGACTTCACAGCGTCAGATACTACGTGGTCATAGTGAAGGACGTGGAGATGCCGGGTCGTCGCGTGAGGCAGCGTTATCAGCATCTGACAGAGATTGAAATGAATCTCTTTCTGGATTTCCATATGGCTAGCTGATCGAGTCGTGCAATATCCGTAGTTGCGGACACTCGGATGTGATAATGGCCCGCTGTTAGACAGCATGAGAACCTGAGAGGAGACAGCTTGCGGTCGAGCACCTCTGACCACTGGAAGACAGGATCGTCATGTGTGCACCAAGCACAATGTAGCTCCTTCACATCTTCGCCTACCACCCGAGAACAAGTAATGAACTCTTACAACGTTCTTTGTCATCCTGTGTCATTGGACTGAGACCAGCAGCAGCTGGACTATGAAATTACGGCCCATGTATAGATGTTGTTAACACCACAACATACGTGGCTGCGTTTGAAGCCGGCTGCTGTGGTCGAGCGGTTATAGGTGCTTCAGTCTGGAACCACGCGGCTGCTACGGCCGCAGATTCGAATCCTGCCTCGGGCATGAATGTGTCTGATGTCCTTAGGTTAGTTAAGTTTAAGTAGTTCTAAGTATAGGGGCCCGATGACCTCAGATGTTAAGTCCCATAGTGCTTGAAGCCATTTGATTCTGAGCTGCGTTTGAAGTGGTTCTGTGACTGGGAAGCATGGAATGCGAATTAATGGCAGCACATTGTTTCCGGCGATCAATCGTGGTCTGTACAACCCTGTATGACCATCGGTGGCGAGTATGACAGCGATCTGGGGAGATGTACACTTCTTCTGTTTTGGAGCGACACAGTGGTGTTACTCCTGGCGTCTTGGTACGGGGAGCCATCGAGTATGACTTCAGATCACGACTGGCAGTAAGTCAGGGAACATTGACAGTATAATTGTTCATCATAGACATCCTGGATGCTCATATGTTACCTGTCACACAACAGTACCGTGGTGCCATTTTTCAACAGGCTAATGCTCGACCATGCATGACGTGCCTCTCTATGAACTTTCTACATGAGGTTGAGGTACTCCTCTTGTGAGCAAGATTCCCAAATCTGTCCGTGATAGAACATATGTGGGACCAATAACGATGTCAGCTCCATCCCAGTGCAAGTTTTACAGTCAGTTACAATAATAATGCGCCAACTTCCTCATGAGATAATACAATGGCTTTATGACACCCTTGTAACGAAATCAGAGGGTGCATCCAGGCCAGAAGGGGTGCAACGTCATACAGATAAGTGGGCTCATACTACGAAATTCTTTCTAAAATTTGATTCTATTTTGTAGTCGCTGAAATAACAACATAAGCGCTCTCAGCCCGTGAAGCTTCGTATCGTTTCCTCCACGCTCATGAATGCTTCATTTTTGTCAGGCAATGTATTTTATGTATGATATCTCATTACAGCTTTAAAAGCAATTTCAAAGTGTTCGCTACGTCTTTTACACAGCAATGCATGACCTAAAATGCACCAAACATCAACTGGTCAGCGACTTCATTTTTCACAGTAAACTCTTTAAAATATGTGCAATGCTTTAACTAATTACGAAGTATCCCGGTAATAGTGAGCAATAACAAAAAAAAAACGTCACTTCATTACAGAGTTGCAGTGTGAGACTATAAGATGTGAAAGAAATAATTCTTTTATGGAAAAGTTTATCAAAAATCGAATGAAAAAGATTGCATAGTGAAGAACATAAGTGGATGCAGAAAATAGCGGTCTTTAATTTTTTATGCAAAAAGCAAAATTTTACTGAGAACCTAACTATAGAGATAGCTGTAGCTTTGTTTCATTTACATAAAACAATTTTTAGGGGCACAAAATATGACACGTTATTTGGCTTCCACATATCGTTCCACAGCTTGTCGCATGGCCTATTGGTATTGGGTCCCACAGCATTGTGTCTTCCATTGCGGAAATACTCTGCTCGTGTGGCCCTAACCAGAGGGAGACTTTTGGTGGACAGCCTTTGAGCCAAGCAAGAACATTTGAGTGGTTTAAGCAATTTAAAGATGATCAGTAGCCAGTTGAGGATGATAAACAGTGAGGTCGACCGTCCTCATACGAAACGCCAGTAACAATCATGAAAGTGAGTGAAGTAACCCACAAGGACCGTGGACAGACAATTCGTGATATTTCTGAGATCGCTGGAATACGGCATATTTCAACGCTATGAATTCGACATGAGACGAATTGCAACAGAGTTCGTTCTGTTTCTTTTGAATGCCAACCAACGAGACCTTCAGGTTCAGATGCGAACTGCAAACAAGAGTTTTAGATGATCCATATTTTCTGTGCAGAGCTAAAGCTGCCGATAAATCATGGATGCATGGTTATGACTTCCTAAAGAAAGGAACAGAAATCTTTGCAGGAAAACATCATCCTCTTATCCTCTTCGTGACTCAAGAGAATGCGCCAGGTTTGCAGTAATATGAAGTAAGTGCCAAACATTTTATTTTTTTTTTTACTTTCATGGAGGATTGATCAAGAATTTCTTCCATATGATCAAACACTTACAGATAAGTCCTACTGAGACAATCTGAGGAGATTGGGAGAAGATGTTAGACGCGAACGGCCTGAGAGGTGGGAAAACAAAGACTGTTTGCTGCATCATGATAATGTTCCTGCACACATTTTCGTCTTGTGACGGATTTCTTGCAACAGACATGTCGCCTATTCACCATCCATCCTACTCGTATGATATAACTCTTAGCAATTTCTTTCTGTTGCCGAAAATGTAATCGAAGTTGTAAGGGCGGCATGTTGACTGCAGAGAAGAGATTAAAACGAAATTGCAACAAATTTTGTTTTAGATTAAGCCAGCAGATTTCCAGCAGTGCCTTCAACAAAGTGGAAATCGCTTGAAGCGTTGCATACAAGCGTGAGGGAACTAATTTGAAGATAACATTGTAAATTAAGATGCAAGGTACATTTTCTGATTTTTACGGTAATATTCTTGAAAATACTCTGAAATCCTACATACCAGCTGGAACAGTTTTGTCACGGATAGTTCTCCTAAGGGTCTTAGTAATTATGATGCCATCTTAGCTTTTGATGTTCGTACAGATGATTCTCTTTTCGCCTAATATTTCTGTAGTATTAGTTCGTGTTCATCTCTCTTTTCTACAGTTAAGCATACTTGTACAGCAGCATCTCATCTCCAGCTATGGCAATTTTAACGCTTTGGCCTTCAGCTTTATCTCATTTTTTAAAAGCTCGTAGTCAGTTTTGCCCGTTTGTTTTCTGCATTTTATATTTTCCCTTTTCGTCAATCAAATTTAATATTCGTGTGTTATCCGACAATTTGTTCTGAGGATATTCTTTTCATTTATTTTTGCTCTGCTTCCTTAACTGTTTCCTCTTTTAAAGCTACCCATTCCTCTTCTATTGTATTCTTTTCCTCAGTTTCAATTACTCGTCGCCTAAGGCCTTTTTGAAGCCCTCAATAATATTTCAATTAATCCAGATATGTGTCCTTAAATTTTTCTCTTTTAGAAGTTCGTTCAGCTGCAGTATGTATCTCCTAATGAATAAATTGTGGTCAAAGTCCGACATCTGCGTCTAGAAATGTTTTGAACCTCAAAATCTTGCATTTATATCCAGTACATATCCGAGCAAAATGAAGTAATTTCCACTTCGGCATGGTATTATGTCGATATAATGTGTAGCACCGACTTTACCTAAAGTTGCGAAATCAGTGTGTGCTGGCACTAATTCAGCATTCAGAACACAATAATTTTATATTTGGAAACGCTCTCAGAAGAGTTAACATATGCGGTAATATCAGGGTTCATTATGGGTCTTGTAGCATTCTAGTGCTCATATGTTTCAAGCGTTAGAGTTGATAAAGAAAGAGATCTTTCAGTACAGATTAGTGTCATGTTCGTGTTTTTTGTTAAACCAGCGACATATACTAAGTTTTTAAAGAGTAACTATAAAAATTTCTGTTATCAGAGGCAATCTGCTTTCCGCGTAAAATTTAAGGCATGTTTAAAGAAATAAATGTCGTCGGAATAGCTCCATCCGAATCTGCAGCATCATTCTGAATATAGTTTGTTTTTAAATGGTCTAATCTACAAAGGCACAAGCCACAGAGAAGAAAGCAGGTGAAAATTATCTGGTTAGGCATCTCATTGCGTTTTCGTTTCTGCACCCGGCTACTTATTTTAATGCCGTCGACAGGAATCAGACCACATCTCGAAAGGCCAGCAGCAGAGCGTTAATGTGTAAGGTGGCCGATAGCATCTGTTTCGTGTGAGAAAACACCTAGGAAGTCTCAGCGTGGTTAGAGGAGAATAAACGGCAGGATACAAACTTCTGCAATAGTGTATGTACTCCACATACACAATGAAAAATTGAAAATTGTGACAGAGAAGACGACACTTTTGACGAAGATGATGGTATCAAGACAGGCTGTTTCATCTGGAGAACCAAAAGAAGAACATTTTAATTCTCTGTCCTTTCGACATAGTTTTAATTCTCGCTGTCTTAATGATGATTTACGTTTTCTGTAGTTTCCTTAAAACAGTTTAGACCAGTGCTGTGGAAGTTCTTTAAACTCAAAACAATTCCTTTCGCCAGTCTTATGCACGTTGAGGTCCGCAATGGATCTCGGTAGGTCTCCTACTTCTACATAAAAATCCTTTTTTCAGCTATCGTAAAAATATACATAGGATAAAACAGAACTCCACCTACGAAATTTCGGAGATACGAGATACATATTCTCATTCGCGAATATGGCAAAACTTTAATGAATTAGTGACAATAAAATTTTGGGCCAGGCCGGGACTCGAACCCGGATCTTCCACATGACGTGAGCAGTCACCTTGACCTCCATTTTCCGTATCGCAAACTATCGCTTTTTTATTTTTTTATTTTTTTTAATACTTACAGTAGTGAACGGATGTAGTTAGCTTCAGGCCGGGTGGAAACAAGATGGACAGAGGTCAAAACCCGAGGCCTCCACCCGCCTGTCAGTGTACTTGTCCCTCACATGGACATGACAATAGGGTGTTTTTTATTTCACTTTGTTTATTTTATTCTATTTTAATTTTAATGTTTTCATATAAAGGGAAGTCTCAACCTTCCAAGCGGAAGGGTCCTTGCAACCACTTCATACCTAAGTCGAAAAATATGGTTTTTACCAGGAAACTACCGGATATTTGCATCAATTTGCTCCCCATTATCGTGAGAGCAGGAATATTTGTGTAACATAGTAAACTTTGCTGAAAATGTAGGATTCTGAGATCCGCACTTTGTGAAGAGGACTAAAGGAACGATGTCTCTTAACAAATTGCCCCTTGAATTCGATTCGTCAGTCCAGTGCAGCCATTTTCATCGGATGTCGATCCAAGGAATTCTCAACGATTTGTGGCGATTTTGTCCATGGAAAGACAACGTGTTGAAAACACTGCAGTGGTAATAGGGTACATTTCCGTTCATTAATGCGGGGCCCATAGAGAGTCGGCAATAGGAGCAAGACTATACCATCGAAATGACGTAGCAACACCGTAACATCACCTGCATACGCTCGTATCAAGAAACCGTGACTGAACAAATCAAATACCTTATTAAAATCAATAAAAAGCAAGGCTCAAGAGACAGAAATCGCTGCAGCAACTGAGACAACGTCGCGGCATTCGACTACAGAATTCAGTCGTGCGCCCAAGCACACAGTGCGGCTGGGAGGGTTGCTCTCTCACTATCTTTTAAACAATCAGTCCTCCTAACTGGATAGGTTTCAGTTGTCTGCCGCTTCACTCTACGGTGGTAGATACTAGTTTAGCTGATAAAAGCAGTGTAGATGAAGAGTCAGATAAATACGTATAACACAAGCCCACAGAACTCCAGTCAATGGGCAATAGCTGAAAGGAGGTTAAACTATCGGGCGTTCGGATTCTTGCATGACTCGTGTGAAAAATGTCTAAACTCTCCTGTAAGCTGATTTATTGTTTTATTGAAAAACGCGCGAGAAATTCTTAATTCCTATTGGCTAGCATGTTAAGCAGACAATCAGATTATCTCGAGCACTTCTATACTGGCGTTATTACTGATGTCAGTCAATCAAATTACCACATCTAATTTAGACTAGAAATTTCCTAATTCCGAAACTAGATAAAATTTAATGAAAATAAAATGCTATTCCTTTCCACAAAATCAGTTAATGATACATTTGTTACTCAACGCCCCTTCTGGCTGCCCTTTACAAAATCTAACTCACTCGGACATACGTCACATATTCACATATTACACAACTTTCTCACGCTTACATATACATAGTTTTTATAAAATATCACCTTCTCACTTTACTTGTGTCCTCCATTTACTCTCACAGTCTCTCCAATACACACAACTAAAACACAATGAAATAGTAATTTTCCATTGTACTGTTAATTACGTGAGAAATCAGTGGCAACGAAACTAAAGAAAACCCAGAAAATCAGCTGTCCTCTTGGTTACAGTTTCAATTGATTCTATATATGAATACATCACAGTTCCCAAACTGGTTTCACAATGCGAGCACGTTTATTATGTGTTTTAGGTAAAAATTTATATCTCCGAAGGTAGTGAAGTTATTGATTTGTAATTTCAGCAATATGGCACACAAAGTATGAAAAAGATGGGTTAATATTTAACAGTACTTCTTCAGATTCATAGTGTGTATGTGTAACGTATTGGACGCAGGGTTAAGCAAGTAAACGGCTCGCCCGGCCCAGTAGCCAACGTGAGCTGTGCGAGCGTGAGAACCAAAATCTCCTCTCCTCCCGGCTCCACAGCAAGCTACGTTTTCAGTGCAAAGTGACAACTCGTAGTAATTTGCTACGATACAGAATCACTACTGGATAGCAAGAATTTTCTCTAGCAGTATCGAGAAACGGCTATTTACCTCCAGGGCGACAGTTTTGTAATCGAAATTAAGTTGCGTGATCGCGCAGAATTGATCAACTTCTGGACGTCTGAATGTCTTCGGATTTGACCAATATCAAAGAGGTCAGGAATCAAACCCCCCGGATCTCCTTATTTACCAGTGATGTAATGTTATCACATATAAGAGACCAAAAATGTATATAAAGTTCCTTAGGAATACCGTCGAGTCCAGAGATTTTTACAGTGGTGAATCAACAATAAGTCGATCTACAGAGGGTCCAAAAAAATGTATCCACTGTTTAAAAGTCCACAACTGGCAAACTAAATGACAGAGTTGTCTCATCTTTGGTAGTGTAATAGTTTGTAGTTCCGTCAATCGCCACACAAGCGTTATATTGCGTTGTTTTCTTTTGTCACCAGATAGTCAGTGTTTTGTTCTTAATTGCACCTAGTTACTCGAGTAAACATGGCTGGCACAAAGCTTACATTCGATGAAAGGAAGTCAGTTTTGAGGGCGTATTTTAAGTATGAAAACATTAATGAGGTTCAGCGGCAATGGCGAAATAAGTTTCAAACAGAGCCACCGACACGCTTAAGGATTCGTCGCATTCGAGACAAATTTGAAGCCGAAGGCTATGTTAAAGATGTACACAAACAACCATCTGGACGACCTGTAACAGTAACAAGTCCAGCTAACTCCCGTCGTGTGTTACAACAATTCACTCGCTCACCACAGAAGTCTGTGAGACAGTGTGCCCGTGAAACTGGAGTGAGTCGCTCAAGTGTTCGGGAATTTTAAGGGCAGCAGAGTGGAAGTGCTACATCCCACGACTGCTACACGCAATGAACGAGGACGACCCAGATCGTAGAATGGAGTACTGCGAGTGGTTTACTAACATGGTGCGCAACGATGAAGAGTTTGCACAGATGATTGTGTGGTCTGGTGAGGCACAGTTCAAACTCAATGGTACAGTAAATCGCCACAAATGCATCTACTGGGCCGCCGAAAATCCGAACGCCCATGTAGACAAAGCCGTGAATTTGCCAGGAGTAAATGTGTGGTGTGCGTTGTCTTACCGTGTCTTGATGGGGCCATTCTTCTTTGACGGCACAGTTACCGGTGAGGTGTACCTTCAGAAGCTTCAGACATCCATTTTACCTGCCATCCGAGACTTTTATGGAGACGGAAGAGTTTACTTTCAACAAGCTGGTGCCCCAGTCCACTACCAAAATCGTGATAGGGCGTATCTCGACGAAAATATAGGAAGATGGATAGGCCGTAGAGGTGCTGTGGGGTATCCACCACGTTCCCCAGACCTAACTCCTCTGGACTTTTACTTTGCAGAACACCAAAGGACATCGTTTATCGACAAAAGCCACGCACATTGGATGAACTTAGAGAATCCATCGTACATTCATGTACAAATATCAAACTGAACACGTTGCAGTCAGTAGTTCGTGCTGCAGTTCGGCGGCATCGTTTGCGTGTGGATGTTAATGTTGACCATTTCGAACACCTACAGTGATATCTTTAAGTTGGACTTTAAGCTACACTTTCGCCAAAAATCAGACAGCTCCGTCAATTAGTTTGCAAGTTATGGACTTTCAAATAGTGGATACATTTTTTTTGGACCCCTCTATATCACTGCAGGTGAAGTCAGTTAGAAAGTCATCATTTAATGCGAGAGTAACCATGCAAACGAGGAGAGGAGCGACAATCGTATCAGTAGCAGGTTCATCATAAAGTCCGGTAAAGTAATTATAGATCACTGCGGAAATGTCACATTGGAATATCAGTATGTGATCATCGGTGTGAGTAAGGGACGTGATATATGATCGTTGGCGACGCGTCAGCAACCGGATAAGGTGATGTAAAGAGGTCAGTTCATCCTGTAGGAAGGAGCAGGATTTTGATCGCACCTTGAGTCCTTACAGTTATTGCCTCTCTAACTGGTTTCGCCTAACATGATGGACATTCATAATCCGTAAGGGAGCTTGTCTGGCACCGTCAAAGTTGACGGAAGACGGAATAATAAAATTCGTGGGTCCGACGGATATTTCTCGCCGTCTCAGCGCCGTAACGTTTTAACGCTTCCCGGAGGAATGGTTTGGCATGCCCCGACCACCATTCCATAAAAGATGGATAACGCTCCTCCAAACGCAAGCAACGGGCCCAACATCTCGAACGATAATCTCGAGGGAAGGATCGTTTAACAGGGATGTATTCGACATCCACGGGAGTCGTTGCAGTTACAGCTATGGCACAGTGATCAGTGAAACAAGCGGGTATCACGCCTATCGCTAACAGCTGTCGATATAAAGAGCCAGAAAGATAAAAGCGGTTGAGTCGGCAGCAGAAAGTAACTGTAAAATGCGTTTACCTGACGAGAGTAGGATATTGACAAATCCACGCATCTCGTATTTTCGAAGAACGCACCAAACCGTCTACTTCCATACTGAAATTAAAATTAGGGATCTGATCTCCAGGACGCAAAGCACAATTAAAATCTCCGCTCACCAGAAATTTCTGCGAAGTTTTACGAAATAAATAAACTGTATCCTCCTTATGAAAACGTGCACTATCTGTGGAACGACCAAGTTCTGGAGGAGCATAAAGAAGAATCAAAGTAAGGTCACAAAAATTGCAGCCCATTCCTCGGCCGATATCAAGAACTTCGAAATCAGTCAGTGTTATTTCCCTTCTGCAAAACAACGCTGTAACAGTAGATAGTTTAGGAGCCACATTAAAACAAGTAGAGAACATGGTACAGAAAAATTTTCAGTAACACTTCTTGCAAAAATATCACGCCTGCACCTGAATCGTAAATAAATTTTCGCAACGCCGCAAGTCTAAGCTCGGAACTAATTCTGTCCATATTCAAGGTAAAAAAAGGTGTAGGCCCGCATCTATCGATTACCAAAACTATGCAGTTGATTACTTAAAAATGACCGTTATCAGTCCAAGGCAGAGTCAACGGATGAATCTAGATGCAAAGAGGTGGATCCCTATCTTCCATCCTCTTCCTGTTCTCTTCTTCTTCTTTTTTGCGGTGCCGCGCGCTCAGGTTGAAAACGTTGTTTGGTGCGGCTGTGCAGGAAGGCGACTGTCTCTTGGGGAAACGTAGCGGGGAGGGGGGGTCATGCGGAAATTCAGTATCAGGTACAGTTGCGCGGTGCGCCTCCTGGGAATCAACGGAATCGGAAACTGACAGTACGTCTTTTGCGGTTGCATAATTGAGTCGATCTGGGTTCGATCAGCAGCGGCTTGTGGCATGCTTTCCCCACACGGGGGCGCAGAAGAAGGTTGGGAATACGTTATAGATTCAGGGATGTCTGGCAGGTCCGTAGAGTTCCGGAACAAGTCTGTCCTCATGCGATTCCGAAGAGGCGGTCTCGGTCTCGGGAATCTGAACACTTTCGAATCTTTAATAGCAACCGAGTTGTTATCATCCGGTCTAAACTCACGGAGGAGAGAGGCATTCTCCACCATAATTTTTTCAGTATACCAAAGAAGTGAAGAGGAATCTGACTCCTCACCATCTTGTGTCCGTCTACGCTTGTTTTGAAGTGAAGATGGTAGCGGGGCGGAAGCTATAGTGGCGAAGTCTCGACGCGAGGCTAATGGCGGAAATGCGCTAGGACCCTCACGCAATCGCTCGCCTTGCCCTTCAGAAACGTGGTTAGGCAAAATGGCTGTCACTTGGGGAACCAGATCCGCTAAACTCAGCTTGTAAAAGGCTAACTTCGTAACTGAATTTTAAGACCATACACGACACGGACAATTTGTACAGAGGTATCCACTCTCATTACATATAAAACAGGTCCCTTCTTGTCCTGTGTAAATTATACGTACTCACTGTCCACCAGCAGCGGATACAGAAAAACCTCAAGGAGGGAGCACTCTAGATATCTTGAGCTACCTTTACTTTTACCGCAATAAAAAAATAATCAAGTCACATGCAAAGGTTAAGAAAGTTTTATTTAAACTGATTATACACATATACAAGGCACTGCCATCCCATGATATAAAAAAGTTACAGTCATGGTTCTCTTCCTTAAATGGTGAATACTATGCGCCTATGCTTCCTGACAAACTGGTAAATTACATCGTCAACAGGACGACCAATGTCAGGGTGAGTGCTCAACAGAGCTAAGCCATTAAGTCGATCCTCCTTCATTGTCGACCTCTGCCACGTCTTTGTACGTCGCAGTGTTGAAAAATTTCTTTCTACTGTATCAATAGATGCAGGTAGACAAGCAAATATTTTGTACAGCGTGTGCAAAGTAGGATAGTCAGATATAGGACAAACAGACAACGCTTGCATAACAGAATAACGATCATTAATGGCGCTTATGCTCGTTTGCTTGTATTGAAGAATCTCTCCCATTAGTCTCGTTTTAATCACAAAGAGTGATACTTATTCAAAGAACGGTAGTTCAGTTAAGCACTGATTCAATTTATGTGCCAGATCATTACCGTCGCCGTGCGGGGTAGCCGTGCGGTCTTGGGCGTCTTGTCACGGTTCGCATGGCTCTTCCCCATCCCCAACCCCCCCTCCTCGTGAAGGGTTCGAAGCCTCCCTCGGGCATGGGTATGTGTTGTCCTTAGAGTAAGTTAGTTTATTTATTTATTTATTTATTTATTTAACCTGGCAAGATTAGGGCCATCAGGCCCTCTCTTACATCTAACCAGGCATTCTACTTATTTTACATTCATATGTTTTAGTAGGCATGTTAAACTACATCTAATACAAAAAGTGAGATAAACGATTAGAAGGGTACACCTCGAAAAATACATTATTGAAGAGAAAGATTTTAGATAGGAGTGCTGGCAGCAGGGAGTATGAGGGAGACTCATGGTGAAGGGAGGAGAAGAATAGAGAGACATGATGAAACATAATTATGGAAAATATAAAGGAAAAGAAGACTGCGTGGCTAATAGTGATAGATGAAGAGGAAGGCATCTCAGGAGCAAGATAGGAGACGCTGACAGATAAGTTAGTGTAATCAGTGTGTAAGCCTAGGGACCGATGACCTCAGCAGTTTGATCTCATAGTATTTACCACAAATTTTCAATTTTTTTCATTACCGTCAGTAGTTGTGAGGGCAAATGTATGTTGTATTTTAAATGATAAATATTTTCTTCAGCAAAACGTTCTCTCATGTCAGCCGTAACGTGGTCCAGTGTTGCAATAAAAACAGTTCTTTTCTAATATGTCATACATCATCATTATGATCACCGTTTTCCCTGTGTTTTTACCTGCCTGTAAGACGAGGAACACTCATCTCCACGTCTAACTCTTCCATAACTGTCTTCGCCTCTTCAAGAATACGAGAAAAGTGGCTATCAGTATTAGCTCTCACGCCGTCGTTCACCTCGAGCGAATATAATTTTGCATTTGCCACCGCGACGTCCAAGCTGGAGTCTTGTAAGAGTCTGCTGACTGAAGATGTTATGCTCAAAATGTCATTCAGTGTAAACAGTGTGATAATAAACTCGCAGTTACAGAGAACTCGAAGGAGAATATTGGCTTTGGCAGGCGTTTTTCTATACCTCCAACACTGTATTTCTTTAAGAACTTTGCAAACTGGTCCGAGATCAGCTGCGAATTGAATAACAGCATCATGTCACTCGACCTATCTCGTTTGACAATATGACTGTAGCGAGAGTTTTAGGTGACTCTTCAATGTTGCGAACCGCTAGACGCTGTAAGGAACGATACTACTCCTTCAATAGTACCACGTGAGTTTCTCACACTTGTAGCTTTGCAACTGCGAAAGACAGCGAGGTTGAGCTGATGACTTCGACGCGGCGATTTTTTATTGTAGCCACAGCTATTTTCAATTCTGACATATTAACTGAGCAACCATCACAGCCTATACCCACACAGTTCTCCAGTGACAGAGAAAGGCTTTCCATTCTCCTTAGAATCGTAGTACCTAATACTGCACCAGTAACGCTACGCTCTTCATCTTGACTCTCTTGAGGTTCATCGTCAATGTTTCCACTACAATCATTGTCTTTATGGATGTCAAAGAAACCCAAAAATCTTTCGTTAATTTGCTGTCACCACCAACATATCTTGCAGCTAAATTCATCTGGGCGATGTGCGCTATGTCCGTAGTCTCATCGAAGATTATGCTGTAATAACTCGAATCTTTGATTTTCTCCTGTATTCTCTATAACATATAAGTTCGTTACACGTTGTTTCACTTACGTAAGTGGTGTTCGCTTTAGTGGTCTCTTAGTTGCAAGTCTCCAGCATCAATTCTAAATCTTAGAAGAGCTCTGAAGTTTCCCTCGTTACTCACTATACTTTCACTTTCATTTCCGTTTTCTTATAGATTCCCATATCTCTATGCCCTCGCAGATGAATATTTTGCTTTCCATGAAATATGATTGTTTTTATTTTAGGTACAAGACGCTAACTGTTTTCCCTAATGAGTTCCATTCTCTGTCGTGACCATTGATTTATGACCTCAAGTTCGTGGTTGTCTCTTATCGCCAAAAATAATTTTTCATCTGTTGACACTTCAACGTGATACTTGAGCCGAGATTGGGTCACAAGGTTACGATCTTTACCAGCAAGTTTGGTAAACTTTGTTAGTGGTTCAGTCACGAATTTCTTGGCGATAATGGATTTATTTCCTACAACCATTTTATTATTCACAAAAATTGAACAGTTAATGCAGGAAGTCCCTTTTTAACTTGTAAGAACACCAGCCATGGATACTGTTCAAAGTGATTATCGTGTACTTGCATGCGTTCAACCCGTCACCTCCTGTTTTACTCGGAAGTAGGAAACAAACAACCTTTTTCAGATTTCCTTGGAGCTGTGAGAAGCTTGTGTTTTATATCATCACTAATATTTCCTGACACTAATATATCCAAATAATTATCAATTAAAGCTATGTTCAAAAAATGTTCAAATTTGTGTGAAACCTTATGGGACTTAACTGCTAAGGTCATCAGTCCCTAATCTTACACACTATTTAACCTAAATTATCCTAAGGACAAACACACACACCCATGCCCGAGGGAGGACTCAAACCTCCGATGGGACCAGCCGCACAGTCCATGTCTGCAGCGCCCTAGACCGCTCGGGTAATCCCGCGCGGCAATTAAAGCAATCAGTCGATTAACTTTGTTGTGGAAGTTTCGAGGAGTGCTGGGCTCTGCCAGTACATCTGATGATGATTTTGCTGCTGAATGGTGACCGGAATTTTCACATGTTTCTACTTTTCTTTTTCGTATTGCATATCGTCGCCGGCAGTGTAAGTTTCTAATAAAATCACCGAATTTAGATAGAGAGTCAGCTAACGAACGTGGTATGAAGCCAGTATTTGCAACTCCTTCATGGCGCCGCTACATACTTTTTCCGCATTTGTAACACATTCTATGTCATGTTAGAGCCTCTGTGGTATATATGCTTATACCTCTTTCCCAACGATCATTTTATAGGACTGATGCGAGCATAATATAATTTCTGAACCATGATCGGATGTGAACAGTGGGCTCTGTATCACAAAGACTCTAAGTCTTTAAGGATAGCCGGCCGTTGTGACCGAGCGGTTCTAGGCTCTTCAGTCCTGAACCTCGCTGCTGCTACGGTCGCAGGTTCGAATCCTGCCTCAGGCATGGATGTTTGTGATGTCCTTAGGTTAGTTAGGTTTAAGTAGTTCCAAGTCTAGGGGACTGATGACCTCAGATGTTAAGTCCCATAGTGCTTAGAGACATTTGAACCATCTTTAAGGACGTAGTTGTTTCATTTTGCAGTTTGTCACCATAGTTTATCGTAGAGAAACTCGCAAGGAGAATGTATGTCATGCTCTGGAAAAAAAATTCTTCCATTGGAATATCAATAGCATTGTATTCCACATGACTAATAGGTCGGAAACCACAACGCTCTAATATTAGAGTGTGTCTTAAGTGCAGAACAGTGCACCCTTAAAAATGCATGTGTTTATGTCTGTTTTACCAATACCTTCTCGGTACTGACCCCAGACACTAGAACGATACTTAAGGATTGAAATCGCAGTTGATTTACGTAAAATGCTTCAAACTCCGTCCGCCCAGAGCTCCATAATGCATAAAAACCATACGTTTCTTCCTCTTCTTAACCATCTGTTCTATCATCACAGCACTTTCGTATCTACAACATACCGATAAAGAGTGCTAACCTCCTCGATATATGCGCATCTGGAGAGTTTCGTGCTCTTGGATGTGTGCAGTGAGTAAGATTGGTGCAGAACAGCAGTTACGGACTCGGCTCGCTGTGCCCCTTCACAAGACATGGAGTGTAGCGGTCACTTTTGGTCAGCTGCAGATAAATCAGTGACAGTGTTGCAGGGAGGGTTGGTCAAAGACAGTGCGAGGATATCTTTCAGTCTCTAACTTTATCCTAAAAATGCGAGAATGCTCTGTGACTCCCATCCACATTGGGAAAGATGGGCAATCGTAAATGACTGAAGTACTAGAAATAAATAAATATATATATATATATATATATATATAACCGCTTTTTGTAATTAATCGTGGAATGTGATAAGTCGTAATTAATCCATCTACGTTCTTTGTACGTTGTTTCTTAAATGAAGCAACAATTATTGAACTATTTTGAAATTTTTCATATACTTCCTAAAAATATTCAATGGGCTTATTTGAATGCTTTGCAAAAAATGTTCTCTCAGTCGATTGAGCTTCGTTCTCTCACTGAATTATGTTTTATGACGCAATAAACTCGTTGGAAGTTGTTTATTTACAAGGGATCCTATGAAAACCATCTTCAAATAGTCTGGCAAACAGCCATGGATGTATTCCTTTTTTCGAGACATGTGCTCACAATAGCTCAAAATATTTCGTTTAAGCTGTAGGTACGTGCTCACTCACGCAAATCGAATTGCACTCTGACCAGTGCGTCCGCAAAGAAAGGAGCCTCTGCCCAGTGTATTCTGTTCATACTTGTCGAGTTTGGGGAATGGTCACCGGCAACCAGTATGCTTTTCTGTCACAGCAGGGTGGTGTAGGGGGAGATGCGCGAGCTATTCTGGGACCGGTGTAGTTGATACTTTTCAGTTAATCTGATGCTACATTTTCAGTCTTATACATTCTACACACTAACTTGTATAGTCGTTCTGTTGCGATGTCCCCCAACGAATTAAGTTTCTGAAGGGGTACTATTTATTCCTTCTGTTTTATTTGATCAGTAGTCTTCCAAAGCTCTGTTAAACTCTGACTCTAAAACTGGATCCCCCGTGTCTTCCGTGTCGACCACAATTTCTTCTTATATTACGTGTCTATTAAGTACTCCCCATCGCGGAGGCCTTCAACTTACTCTTCCGCTGGCCCTATGGCCGAGCTGTTCTAGGAGCCTCAGTCCGTAACCGCGCTGCTGCTACGGTCGCAGGTTCGAATCCTGCCTCGGGCATGGATGTGTGTGATGTCCTTAGGTTAGTTAGGTTTACTTAGTTCTAAGTCTAGGGAACTGATGACCTCAGATGTTAAGTCCCATAGTGCCTAGCCCCATTTGAATCATTTGAACTTACTGTTCCAACCTATCTGTTCTGTCTTCTGCATTCGCATTACACTCTTAATGTTGAAGCCCATGCTTTTAATTTCACCAAAGGTTCTTTTCGCTGTTCTATACGTTAATCAGTCTTTCTGACGACCATTTCTTTTTAAGTGTCGTCACTTTTTTCTGTAGCTATTTCGCCTTGAATTCCTAAGTGACTTATATTGTTGTATTCCTGTCTTTCCCTGTACATTTTTATACTTCATTCTTTTGCCAGTCAGTGGAATATTTGTTCTGTCAGCCAAGGTTTCTTTGCAGTTAATTTCCTTGTACGTGTGTTTATCTTTCGAACTTCGGTGATTGCCATTTTTAGAGATATCCATCCCTCTTCTACTGAACTACCTACTGTGGTTGTCATTATCGCAGTATCTAGACCCTTAGAAAACTTCAAACATTTCTCATTATTCCCCAGTACTTTAGTACGTCAGTTCTTCTCAACTGGTTATTTCTTAAACTTCAGTCTACTCTTCGTCATTATTAAATTGTGATCTGACTCTGTATCTCTGATTAGGTACTCCTTATAATGCAATATCTTATTTCGTAATCTCTGCCTGGCCACGATTTAATTCACACGGAATCTTCCCATGTCTGTGGGCCTTTTCCAGGTATAACTTATTCCCTACTGATTTTTTAAAAGTATATTCGCTATTATTAAGGTTTACGTGGGAATCCATGGGTCCAGTGGAGCTCATGCAAAGCACCATAATGCCAAGGATTATCGTAAACTGATTTGAGACCACGTACACCTCTTCTTGACGATCATGTTCCCCTATAGCAGTGGCATTTTTCAACAAGATAATGCGCTAGGGGTGTAATAGAGTGGTTCGGGGAACACAGTGGCTAATTGCAGCGTCCCCCAACTCGCCACACCTGTACCCGATCGAACACATCTGAGGTGTGACTGAACGTGGCGTCAGAGCTCATCGCCCCCCTCCCTGTAATTTATAGGAATTAGTGTGCAAATGGGATGCTAACTCCCTCAAGTGACCTACTAAGGTCTCATTGCTTCCATGCCACGACTCAATTAAATTTTCTCCTCTTTCATTCCTACTACCAAGACTTAGGCAACTTTGTCTTTATTCCTTCCCCTACCACCGCGTTCCAATCCTCCAGGATTATTAAATTATCATCTCTCTTTACGTACGGAATTAGCCATTCAATATCCTCGTATACTTTCTCTATTTTTTCATCTTCTGCTTGTGACTTAGGCATGGATATTTGAATAATTGTTGTTTGCACTGGTGTGCTGTCCATTCTGATGAGAACAACCGTACCGCTGAGCTGTTCACAGTAACTCACTTTCTTCGCTATTTTCGTATACATATCGGTTACTGCTCCGGTTATACCATTTTCTGCCGTCGTTATACCAGAGTCCACGCTGAGTCACAGATATTGTTTACCTCGTATTTCGTGTGACTGTTATCCGACATTACTACTTCTTTAATCGTAATATCGCTGCCACCACACGTTATTAATCATATTTCTTCGTATTCTTCAATCCAGTTCTGTATCTGGGCGGTGACCTTGTTTGACTGGTAAGCGGAGTGCCCTTGTTCAATACCCGGCACTGCCGACTCTACCAGGAATTTCTCCTTATTGGGAACACTGGAATGGGGCGCCCTCACCTTAGTAAGGTCAACTGAGGAGCTTCTTGGATGAGACCTAGCGCCTCCAAGCCTCGGAAATCTGACGCGGTCTGGAAGAGCGATGTGCTGGTCAAATGCCCTCCTACACAGCATCCAAATGACATGTTATCAGGGACTTGCCTTTTCTTTGCCGGCCGCGGTGGTCTCGCGGTTTTAGGCGCTTAGTCCGGAGCCGCGCGACTGCTACGGTCGCAGGTTCGAATCCTGCCTCGGGCATGGATGTGTTTGATGTCCTTAGGTTATTTAGTTTTAAGTAGTTCTAAGTTATAGGGCACTGATGACCACAGATGTTAAGTCCCATAGTGCTCAGAGCCATTTGAACCATTTGAACCTTTTCTTTCCTTGTTGTTCAGCACACACGTTCCTGTCAAATAAATATTTGTACATGAATAAACTGTTCATTCAGTCAACAAAGGGCTTGGCAATAATAATCCGAGGATCTTAGAATCACATCACTAAACAAGCAGAAGAGCTACAATGAATACCAAAAAGCAAATCTATTAATGTACCGGTACGATAAAACTGTCATTACTTACATTCAACACCTCCCGGAGTCGTCACACTTAGAGTTCTAACGACCTCACTAAATTCGTGCAACCCGTGTCAAACTTCTTTATTTTCACGTACACGCTTCTTCTATAAGTATCATTTTATCATTATTTTTCAAGGGCTTGCCTTTTCCTATTTCTGATCCAGATAAATACCGATATTGTAATTTTGAGGCTGGATAAATCATTGGAGAACTTGAAATATACGGCGACCATAAATAGTTGAATTTTTTTATTATTTTATCATTCATTGAAAATACTTTACTAACAAGGATAATTTTCCCTAATAGATGGTTCCAGTTCAGTTACGTTGTTTTATATTTGTAGTCTTACATAAATTGAATTGCGAAGGAAGTATTCGACTTGACAGCAGTGAAATAGATAACAGAAAATTTTTCCATAAGCAATACAGGACACACAGTTTCCGATCTTCATACTTTGTAACAGAACATTTTTCCATAAGCAATACAGGCCATACAATTTCCGATCGTCATACTTTGTAACAGAAAACTTTTCCATAAGCAATACAGGACATAGAATTTCCGATCGTCATACTTTGTGTCGAACTAGTGGATTACATCCTAAACCGGTCCTCACGTTTGTAATCCAGTTTCCCGTAGCGCAGCCATTAATAAAAGTCACATGATACTGTGCACTCCTGACACCACATAGGCGGAAGGCGAGGACTTTGCTCATTGCGATACTGTGGGCTTAGCATATTGCCCTCAAAGCTCACTGACGAGTATAAGATTGAATTTTTTTATTTCGTTACTACTGAAACTTTCAACAGTAAATTTACATAATACTGATGCTTAGAATATTTACTTTGTAACGAGAAAGTGGCCGATAGGACTTACTTGGAGGATATGTGGCGAGGAGAGAGAGGGGGAGATTAGAGTATATGTTTCTTGTCATGACTAACGGATTAGGAGCGTACTTCTGGGAGCAAGTGACAAGTTCTCAATTCCGCAGCATTGCATTAGCGTTTTAGTGTGCTCAGTAAGTTTAATGGCATAAGGCAAGACGGATGATGCGGGAAAAGGATTTTAAAAGCACTAGGATCGTGCTGGGAGCAGCGGACGTAACACTAAGCTCAATAAACGTGCAGCACATCTAATCGACGCCAGTAGCTTTCACATTCGTTGCAGCAGCCATAAACAGTTCCTCTCAGTTCTTTAGGTGAGCTTTTTGTTTGACGGACGGAATGGATGAAAGAACCAAAATCAAAAACAATACACGAGGATCAATGAAGAGAAACTAACCGATACATCTTATCGAGGATTCTAGGAGAATTAAAATAGTGACCTCTCAGACACGTTAAAAAACTTCACACATAGTCTTACGTACAGGCGCTCGTTGACAGTCCTCCGTAAGAGAAGATGTGTAAATGTCGTGTCCCTAAACATCCTAGCGCTAGACCTTTAATAATAAGAGCTAATAATTCCACACAAAACTCTTGAGTTCGTTGAGTAAACGGGAGCGGCTGATTTCTCTCGCAAACATTAGTTAATTACAGCTAGTGGTTCGCATTCCATACATGGACTTCTAAACTCAACAAAACAATACAAAAACATCCATAAATGTGATGTACGAGAAGATTACTACTAAAATCAGTGATAAAAAAGCTCTCTCGTCAGTTCTAATTAAAACTAAAAGCTTTCGTTTAGTCTTCTGGATGCTCATTTCATAAATGATATTCTGAAGGATTTGATCGTCTTTATCTTGTATCCGAAATTAACAGTTTTTCAAACATTGCCGTAGGCTGCGATTGGAGCAGAGGGAATCCAAGCTGGGAATTGGATTTCTAGTTTCGGCATTTTCCTAATAACCAAGAGCAACATTCTTGAAACCTTGGAACTGGGGGATTATAACTATTTTAATTTCTTTCTCAGGCAGTATGCTCATTATCCAACTAAAATTAGTGGGTGTCTGTGTGCGTGTGATACAGACAACGCCATTCTTCGTCTGTTAATTGACTTACTTGGAGACTTCGCTGCCATTCAGTAACCGGAAGTTTCAGATGCGGCCAGTGATATAGGCAGCTCTTCAGAACTTTTTCACAGTCACAAGATGTCCTAGCTAACTTATTTTTCTTTTCCGAAATTGTAATCTCTCAAATGATTATTACTACAATTTTACCGTTCCTTAACTAAAACTTCTTTAATGTTCAGCGGTCCCCATTTGTCTCGGGATGAGATGCACGTGATAATTCCATAGATAAAATAAGTGAAGCCGTCAATAGGACTGGAATTTAGATCACATTTTTGTGTGTGTGTCATTGGCTTTTGAATTTTGTAGCCTTAGGAATGATGGTTAATAACTGAATAGCACCTTAGCTGGCCATGACGTAGTATTTGCATCGTATACTTTCTGCCACCAACTGTTATGTGTTTTTTTTCTTTTCTCTCTAGGATTTGTTCCAGTAAATTTATGTAATGACTTTCGTGATTTGTTCGTATGTAAACGCTGGGGTATTGTATCGTTACTGTGTTCCGCTCCTAAATGATCATTGCAAATCTATATCAGTCGAGGGCGGTTTGCCCGTTTTACGGAAAACGCGTTCTTTTAAATTGCACATCAAGGTTAAAGGCTCTTTTCAACTGCGCAACAAGATTAGCGGGTCACATCTTTTGAAATCCCGTCATTACCACTTTCTCCATTTGCGACGCAGAATTTTGAATTTTGCCTCTAAGTTACCTACAACTTTCCTCTGTAATGGCGCCAAAGTGTGGCGCCATGTAACATTATCCTCGGTCTCAGCGACGCTTCACACTGAAAGATCACGACACGTAAGGTGGATTAATGATGTCACACTGGCATCTCATCGCAATTCTGCCCATCGCCGACCGTGGACATGTCATATCAAAGATTGCCGTTACACCTCCCCTTACCCACACCTCATCCCTTCTCTTGACGCCTCTGCGACGGAGGTCAGAATCGCGACACCCAGCGTTCAAATCACCCAGTATTCTTATGGGTGACCGTGGAAAACACTTTGGACACATGAAAATCCGTCTTAAAGGTACTGAATGAAAAAGCTCCTTTACTTTCTGGGGCGTACATTTTCACAAATTTTGTGGCTGAACAGTTTTCAGTGCGAAGTTTAACAGGGTCAAGTTCTTGACAATGTTTGGCACTGCTAACACCCCCTGGACAATTTATCCCTTCTCTAACGACATCATGGGGTTGCAACCCCATTGAACATGATCTCACCCCATAGGAGTGTAGTGTGACTGCAATTTTCCTTGGGTACACATGGAGGCACCACTAGGAACCGTTCAAAATCATTCGAAGAAATTTGTATTGATCCAAAGCAGAAAATGATGTTTATGCTTTTAACCGCCCTTTTCCGCGCACTACTGTGGTGTTTGCACAGGGGTCTCGACACTGACAAACGTGAGTGAAATGGCAAAAGGTCTCACTGAGATCCCCCCTTCCCTCCGCCCAATTTGGCGTATGTGCTCCTTTGTTGGGCACTTCAGAAATGTCCCTGCAGAGTTCCATTCAACGATTCCTAGGCGCCAGCAGGATAGGCAGCGCTTTCGGTACTCCCCAGACTCTGATTGCAACAAGCAAAGGCCAGTGAAGAGGCATAGTTCCACTCAGCTATTTTGTTTCGATACGCAATCAAGTCATTTTCATGATAAAGAAAGGTACTCTTTCTGATTATAATCATTTGAATGAATTTTCACTAACAGGTAGCATCAACTTGCATTAATGACATCCAGAACTGCAGCTGTGGATCAAGGAATTGATTCAGACTTGGGGGATATTATTCCAGATGTTTTGCAGCACATTGACCAATTCCTCATCTGTCCCTGACAGGTTTTGTTGCACCTTAGCCCACCACACATGAAATCCACACATTCAGTTAAGTTTAAGTCAAGGCTGTTTGTAGGCCATTCCATTAACATGCTGCTGCGCTGAGACAATCTGCAACGACCCAGGAGATCTGAGACCGAGTGTTGTCCTGTGTCAGTGTGAAGTATGATCTAAATGCTGCAGCCTCTGGAATGAAATACTGCTCCACTATCTTATCCTGGTAGTACTGGTCATTCAGTGCTGTAGGTGGCATGACTGCAATGGGTGCCAGATTATGACAGATTCAGTCCTGAAGACAGTCTGTGGTGAAATGATCATTTGGATGAACTCAACTCCACACTGTGATGCCAGACACGGATCCTGTTGTCATGACCTTCCGTGGGGACGTATGACTCATCTGTGGAGAGCACCCAATGCTAACACTGCAAGTTCCATTGCACATGCTGCATAGCAAACGGCAGCATGGCCACCTAACATGCACATCTCGATCTGGGAACCTTCACTGACTTGCGTGAGAAATGTGCAGTTCTTGTAACTGTAGCCAAACTGTATGGGCTGTCACCACTTGTCTAGTAGCAGTGGCATGGCGCTCGTTGGTTCATTTTGTATAGAGTGGAAACCCTCCACGCCAAAACCAGCATGATGGCCAACACAAAGGTCTACTGCTATCTCTGCATGGGGGTTAGTGTTCACTAAGTGAGGTCTTCACAGGATGTGCGAGCTGCGATGTTTGTATACTTCTGGCTTTGATTAACCATTAATATCGGCTCATCTGGAGATAGATTGGGTTGAAAATTGAATGAAGGGTAGTGGTTTGAAGGGCAGAGGGTGGAAAGTGCCAAGGCAAGGACCAAGAGAAAAAAGAAACTCTGCGTCTGTCTTGTCAGGCAGTAAGAGCAATAGCGGATTGCTTGCTACCTGTGACTGCTCATGCACAGGCTAGGTATGTTAGTAATGGCTATCATGCAAGTGGATATCTTTGACGCTGCGAGCTTTGTGACTCGGTGATCGCAGTTGGATACCAGCGTTGTCTTCTTGGCCAATATCAGCATACCTGTAACAGTTGAGTTCATCATTGGTTAGTGTCTGATAGTTAATATACTGGAGATGGAGAATGCAGGGTAGTGTAGGTGGTTTGTTTGTGCATTAGTGTATGAGCTTACCGGCCTCTCTGCTGTTGCCTATTGGTTGGCTGTGATAACAGCTGGCATGTCCAGTCAGTATTGATGATGTATAGGGGCTCGCCGAGGTTGTCGCTTGTGAGTGTTTCTTAGCTCCCCATAGGTGGTCAGGCCTTAACTAGCAGTGCCTTTGGTCACTTATGCTTTCACTATGGTTGTGACCATAGTTCCTGAGAGTAAGGATGAAAGGATTATTTGAGTTCCTGTACAGTCATGTGTCGAGGTTTCTGAATACCTCCTTGAGGGATTCGAGGTGGAATTCATTTTGAAGATGCATGGTGCAAGTATAGCGTGAAGTGTTGCTAGTAATACATAGCACTATGTTCTGCATGACCTGAAGATGGCGCAGGCCTATAGGAGATGCATATCCCCAGACAGGAGCTATGTATGTCATCAGAGGCCTAATTAGTGTCATTTATATGGACCTCGATACCCTCCTGCTTAGTGTACTTTCCTTGACGAGCATTGGGTAGAGTTGTCTGAGCCTCACGTGCACTCTGTTGGAACGTATCCTATGTGGTCCCTCCATGTAAGTTTCTGGTCCAGCCATAAGCTGATGTATCTAACTTTCTCTCAGAAAGGTGTTGGTCGTGCATGTCGCGTTACTTGTCTATAGTGTTGATGTTTTCGCCGTAGTTTCTGTCTGTGTGAACAGAACAGTTTTTCACTTTCGACAATTACTCTAGTATGTCATCGTTCGAACCAATGCTCGACAGTTCTGAGTGCTGTCTGTAATCGTGACTTTATTTTCGACGGTTCCAAGTCTTGCACAAGGATAGCTGTGCCATCTGCGTGCATGGCTAACGTCGTGTTTTGGGATGCTGGGAGGTCATTAATGTAGAGGTTGTACAACATCAGCCTCAGTACGCTTTCCTAGGGTACTCCATCTTAAATATCGTTTCGTGTCGATTGCTTGCCGTGCATGTCAGTGTTGAAACATTTGTTGGTGAGATATGAATGCATGAGACGTACGAGACCGTCGGGGAACCCAGGATTGCTTTTTTTGCGTATCAGGCCATTGTGCCAGAGACAGTCGAAAGCTTTTTCAATGTCCAGGAACACAGCCCCTGTGGCTTTATTTGTGTTGTTCAGCTACTTGGAGGAGTTGTTGCGTTGGTGAATGGTGATTCCTAATGCCAAACTGCTCTGGCCTTAACGATGCAGTGCCTAGTGATGTGTTTTAGTATTACCTTCTTGACAGACTTGCTGAGCGAAAAATGGTTCAAATGGCTTTGAGCACTATGGGACTCAACTACTGTGGTCATTAGTCCCTAGAACTTAGAACTACTTAGACCTAACTAACCTAAGGACATCACACACATCCATGCCCGAGGCAGGATTCGAACCTGCGACCGTAGCAGTCGCACGGTTCCGGACTGCGCGCCTAGAACCGCGAGACCACCGAGGCCGGCTTGCTGAGCGAGCACGGCAGACTGATGGGTCGGTAATTTTGTGGGATGGAGTGGTCTTTCCATGGCTTTCTGAACATCAGAATCTTCGCCGCCTTCCAAAACTCAGTGAAGTTTTAAGATGGCATTCATTATGTGTGCAAGGTATTCTACAGTTCTATCTGTGTGCTCCTGAAGGACACGGTTTTGAATTGCATAGAAAACCAGGGGCTTTCATAGCATTTGAATGCTTAATAGCCCATGTGATTTCATTTGTGCTAGTACGTTTGATCTCAATGCACATGGGCCAGGCTATAAGTCGTGTAACCTTGGTGGGTCGGTAATTTTGTGGGATGGAGTGGTCTTTCCATGGCTTTCTGAACATCAGAATCTTCGCCACCTTCCAAAACTCAGTGAAGTTTTAAGATGGCATTCATTATGTGTGCAAGGTATTCTACAGTTCTATCTGTGTGCTCCTGAAGGACACGGTTTTGAATTGCATAGAAAACCAGGGGCTTTCATAGCATTTGAATGCTTAATAGCCCATGTGATTTCATTTGTGCTAGTACGTTTGATCTCAATGCACATGGGCCAGGCTATAAGTCGTGTAACCTTGGTTTGTTTCAAGTGTGAATACTGAGTCTGATGCAACCAGATTTGGCATGATAGACGCTGCAAGTGTAGTTTCCATAAACTCTGCTTCCTCCTTCACGGAGTAAGCAGGGCTGTCTGTTGTATGTGGAATGGCGTCAGACATCGAGTCTTGGACAGCAATAGTGAGAACCTCCACCGCCTCATCAATTTTGTGTGTGTTGTTAGTTTCGTGAGTGTCCGGAATACGACAGTCATGCGTTTCCTTAAACAGAGACCAATTCGTGCTCTTGTGGTTTAGTATTCTGCGTAGTTGCATGTCCTGCAGCGTTTCTTTCATGTGAAGCATAATTGGCGTGTGGTTTGAATCCATATCGTTTTCAGCCGTAAGTTGATGTGATGCCCTTGATGAGGGCTATGTCTAACATGTCTGGCCTGAGGCGGGCCTGTGCAGGCACATACGTGGGTGCGTTGTAATGAGTCACCCTCCTCCAAAAGTACTTTTTCTTATGTTGAGATAACCGATACCATGTATTCTATCGATTCTTACACAGGTTAAAATTATCTCAGCTGTTTCACTAAAAGAATTCATATGATTTTTTATAAAATGTATTATATTTCAGGCTAAAATATATAAAAAGAAATTAATGCGTTACAATCGATATGTATTAACACTTAAAATTACTCTTCTTTACAAAATATTTAAAATTACGAAATTTCTGGCATACTTAAAATTCATATTATTAATTGCACAATCTAGTGCTAATTATTAAATTTATTTCTGGATTTATTTATAAAATAACGATATAACTTGCTAAAGATTCTCGTCCTATCGAGAGTTGGTAAACTCTTTTGTTTTGTAAACTCTTCGAAAATTGTGTGTGTAAGTAATAGTGGACATGCCTCTGATGGAAGTAGACAGTTTCTAAGTTTGTCATCAGCAATATAATTATTGTTTTTTATGTGGAAAATGTAAAACGGTGTGATGTTGAAATATGTGACAAAGAGTAAAATTGAAGAATAATGCAGGCAAATCTTCATCAGTTATTTAGTCATCAAGAACCTACAAAAATCGAAATTTCAAGTGAAAGAATGTACCCCTAGACTATTCTTTTGAGCCACCGACACCAAAAACGAGATAATGAAGATAAGTAAAAAATTATTCTTTTGTATATCTTACGCCTCTCGCGGCTTTCAAAATTCGTGCAAAGAATGAAAATTATAATAGAGATGTGTGGGAGGGTGTGATTACAACGTCCAACCCTAATACAATATGTGCATTTCTTGCCATTGGAGATACGTATTCGTGAATTCCACTTGGGGTGTTTTGCTTTTAAATCTCTAGCAGTGACTACCTGCAGTGCTATGTCGAGACCTGTGCCGATATCGCTTGTTACTACACTCCTGGAAATGGAAAAAAGAACACATTGACACCGGTGTGTCAGACCCACCATACTTGCTCCGGACACTGCGAGAGGGCTGTACAAGCAATGATCACACGCACGGCACAGCGGACACACCAGGAACCGCGGTGTTGGCCGTCGAATGGCGCTAGCTGCGCAGCATTTGTGCACCGCCGCCGTCAGTGTCAGCCAGTTTGCCGTGGCATACGGAGCTCCATCGCAGTCTTTAACACTGGTAGCATGCCGCGACAGCGTGGACGTGAACCGTATGTGCAGTTGACGGCTTTTGAGCGAGGGCGTATAGTGGGCATGCGGGAGGCCGGGTGGACGTACCGCCGAATTGCTCAACACGTGGGGCGTGAGGTCTCCACAGTACATCGATGTTGTCGCCAGTGGTCGGCGAAAGGTGCACGTGCCCGTCGACCTGGGACCGGACCGCAGCGACGCACGGATGCACGCCAAGACCGTAGGATCCTACGCAGTGCCGTAGGGGACCGCACCGCCACTTCCCAGCAAATTAGGGACACTGTTGCTCCTGGGGTATCGGCTAGGACCATTCGCAACAGTCTCCATGAAGCTGGGTTACGGTCCCGCACACCGTTAGGCCGTCTTCCGCTCACGCCCCAACATCGTGCAGCCCGCCTCCAGTGGTGTCGCGACAGGCGTGAATGGAGGGACGAATGGAGACGTGTCGTCTTCAGCGATGAGAGTCGCTTCTGCCTTGGTGCCAATGATGGTCGTATGCGTGTTTGGCGCCGTGCAGGTGAGCGCCACAATCAGGACTGCATACGACCGAGGCACACACGGCCAACACCCGGCATCATGGTGTGGGGAGCGATCTCCTACACTGGCCGTACTCCTCTGGTGATCGTCGGGGGGACACTGAATAGTGCACGGTACATCCAAACCGTCATCGAACCCATCGTTCTACCATTCCTAGACCGGCAAGGGAACTTGCTGTTCCAACAGGACAATGCACGTCCGCATGTATCCCGTGCCACCCAACGTTCTCTAGAAGGTGTAAGTCAACTACCCTGGCCAGCAAGATTTCCGGATCTGTCCCCCATTGAGCATGTTTTGGACTGGATGAAACGTCGTCTCACGCGGTCTGCACGTCCAGCACGAACGCTGGTCCAACTGAGGCGCCAGGTGGAAATGGCATGGCAAGCCGTCAACTGCACATACGGTTCACGTCCATGCTGTCGCGGCATGCTACCAGTGTTAAAGACTGCGATGGAGCTCCGTATGCCACGGCAAACTGGCTGACACTGACGGTGGCGGTGCAGAAATGCTGCGCAGCTAGCGCCATTCGACGGCCAACACCGCGGTTCCTGGTGTGTCCGCTGTGCCGTGCGTGTGATCATTGCTTGTACAGCCCTCTCGCAGTGTCCGGAGCAAGTATGGTCGGTCTGACACACCGGTGTCAATGTGTTCTTTCTTCCATTTCCAGGAGTGTAGTTTGTATGTTAGACCAGTGGTGTGAGCCCGACATGAACTGTGTGAAGAGTTGTGTGACACTACACATAATCTTCATGATCATTTCGTTAGACAGAGTAATCTCTCCATTATTCTTTGGAATGTAGTGTTGATGTTGGAAGTGTTGGTGGTGTTGACGGCCGCTGTTGCTTGTGTTGGCGTCGAGTTTGGTCTGGCTTCTGGGTCAGCTGTTTGTGAAGTTGTTATGGGCACCTTTGTGATATTTGTGGTGAGTTGGAGTGTACTGTGGGTCATTAGCTTGTTTGCAACAACTACGTAGAACTATCCTCAGGCAGTTGTGCCGTATGCAGAGAGTGGCTGTCCGTTTGGTTCGGCTGTAGGGCTGCGAATAATGCTCGTCGGTCTCGAACTGCCTGCCGACCATAGCGTGATCCTCCAGTGGTGTAGTGCAACAGTACGTCCGTGACCTGTAAGTTACGAAGTAAGGCCCATCTCCCTTTGACGTTGCAGCATCTTTCCTGTCACACTCTGTGACAAGCCTGGCACGTTTGCAATGAATCGTTGTTACCTGCCATCAGAATCGACAATCAGAGGATTGGCTAACTTCAGCGAAAGACAATTGTTTCCGTACCACAATTCCGTGAAACAAAACAAATATTCCAATTCGTCTGCGCTGAGCCAGAGCTTAAGACACACGTTTTTTACTCACAGAATCCTTATCACGCACTAAAAAATAAATAAAGAAAATAACATGACAAAGAAATACAACACACTTTGCAAGAGCTGTCTGCAGAATGATTCGATTGTGCATAAAAATGTGTTTGCTGGTCGCAAGCGAAATTAGAAGGGAGTCGAAATGAGTGCCTATTCCGCTGCCACCTAGGAATCAGTGAATGTGTACAGGGAGATTTATAATGTGCCCAATAAAGGTGTACAGGTGGCACTGAGGGTGTTGCTCTACTGGGGGTCTTAGAGGGACCATTTGCCATTTTATTCACGTGCGTATCAATATCGCAAGCCCCCCCTCCCCTCTATACACGCCATAGGAGGACGCCAAAAAGGAAGGATGAAAAAGCATAAACATTCTTCTCTGCTTGGAATCACTTTTAAATTTCATCGATTGGTTGCGAAGAGTGCCTAGTGGTTTCACCCTGCTTAACCGAGGAAAAATTCCAGTCACGCTCCATTTCAGGGATGTGGGATCACATTCAATAGAAATGTAGACCTCCGGTGTCATTGGCGAAAGGTTGAATTGTCCAAGGGGTGTTACTAATGTCGAAGATTGTCAAAAACGTTGCGCTATTGCACATTACACTGCGAACTGTCGTGTCCGACCGCGAAGTGTGAGAAAATGAGTGCCCCAGCGGTAGGACTGGTTTCATTCACGACTTTTATAACGCCTCCTGAGACCTTTCCATGTCGCTTCTGATCATCGAAGAGTCCGAAACGTTTCCCTCGGTCACCCATGTGAAAATCGAATGATTTGAACATTGGACGTCGTGGTACTAACATCCATGGCAGAGACGTCAACAGGAGGAATGATATGTGGGTAAGGGGAGGTGTGACGGCCTCCCTATGATGTGACACGTCCACGGTGGCACTGGATAGAACTGTCGTGAATTGTTTTGCAAGTGTCGAGACATTCCTGTTTGAGGAGGCACCGGCTTTCATTTAATTATTAATATTTCATGATGTGTAAGAAAACTCACCTGCTGAGTGATCATCTGGTCCGACCAGTGCTGTTGGCAAGCGGAGTGCACTCAGTCATTGTGAGGCAAACTAAGAAGCTACACCATGTGATCAAAAGTATCCGCTAACCCCAAACACATACGTTTTGCATATTAAGTGCATTGTGCCGCTGCCTACTGCCAGGTACTCCAAATCAGTAGTCATTAGACATCGTGAAAGACCAGAATGTGGCGCTCCGCGGAACTCGCATATTTCGAACGTGGTCAGGTGATTGCGTGTCACTTGTGTCATACTGCTATATGCGAGATTTCCACACTCCTAAACAGCCCTAGGTCCACTGTTTCCGATGTGACAGTGAAGAGGCAACGTGAAGGGACACGCACGGCACAAAAGCGTACAGGCCGACCTCTTCTGTTGACTGACAGAGACCGCCGAGAGTTGAAGAGGGTCATAATGTTAATACGCAGATATCTATCCAGAAAACTTTGATTTCATGGTCGAGCGGTTGCTCATAAGCCACACATCACGCCGGTAAATGCCAAACGACGCCTCTCTTGGTCTAAGGAGCGTAAACATTGGACTATTGAACAGTGGAAAAAACGTTGTGTGGAGTGACGAATCACGATACACAATGTGGCAATCCGATGGCAGGGTGTGGGTATTGCGAATTTCCGGTTAACGTCATCTGCCAGGGTGTGTAGTGCCAACATTAAAATTCGGAGGTGGTGGTGTTATGGTTGGGTCGTGTTTTTCATGGAGGGGCTTTCACCCTTTGTTATTTTGCGTGGCACTGTCACAGGATAGGCCTACATTGATGTTTTAAGCACCTTCTTGTTTCCCACTGTTGAAGATCAGTTCGGGGATGGTGACTGCATCTTTCAACACGATCGAGCACCTGTTCATAATGCAAGGTCTGTGGCGGAGTGGTTACACGACAATAACACCCCTGTAATGGAATGACCTGCACAGAGTCCTGACCTGGTTCCTATAGGGCACCTTTGGGATGCTGTGGAACGCCGACTTCGTGCCAGGCGTCACCGACCGACATCGACACCTCTCCTCAGTGCAGCACTCCGTGAAGAATGGGCTGCCATTCCCCAAGAAACCTTCCAGCACCTGATTGAACGTATGCCTGCGAGAGTGGCGTCTACCATCAAGGCTAAGGGAGGGCCAACATCATACTGAATTCCAGCATTACCGATGGAGTGCGCCACGAACTTGTAAGGCATTTCCAGCCAGGTGCTCAAATACTTTTGCTCACATAGTGTACTTGATTGAGAAGTAGCGGTTCCGGTCTCGGATACTGACATACGGCCAGGAGAGCGGTGTGATGATCAAATTCCCCTCCATATCCGCATCCAGGGATGCCTAGGGGCTGAGGATGACACGACGGCCGGTCGGTACCGTTGGGCCTTCATTGCCTGTTCGGGAGGAGTTTAGTATTTTTTTAGTGAACAAAGTCGCGAGTAATATTCCATCACACAGTCCCTGTCAGCGATCGCTTACAGCGTTAGCTTCTTGGCAAACATTTAAAAACCAATAATGACCATAAGCCGCTTGACAGTATAGCCGTCACTTCTTTGCCACACTACACCTTGTTCAAACGGAAATCACGCGAATGCGCCTACCGCGTCTGTCTCTTGGAGTCGTCAACAATGTAATCCTCTTCCGTGCCTTGACATGGGCGAACCGCCATCATTCGTGGATCAGACTGCACTGAAAGTAGGTAATCGGATTAAAAAAAAAGTGATACAAGTTCCGCCAATCCATGGATAAGTAGATGATGCCCGAGATCCCATGGAAGTGATTCGCCGAATGTCTCTCCTCCATCGAACGCATGCAGTCCTAATAAGAAAAAATATTCAGATTTAATCAAAACATTATCTTCTTTCTCATGTTTCTCTGGTCCAGTCTGCGAAGTTTGTTCTAAGCGCAAAAGCAGGATCGTAAATATCAGGTTAATTATCTGAAATTAGGTTTTACCACCATTCTTTTGAATATTGAGGAACGGCCACAACGTGTTCTTTGTTGGGAGACTTTAGCCAACAATAGCCTGAAACGTATAAAATTAGAGACATCTGCAGACAAAACGTCCAGACCATGTAAGAGTAATCCCATTGAATTTTTAAGCGTCACGAGCGACAAAAAAATGGTTCAATTGGCTCTGGGCACTATGGGACCCAACTTCTGAGGTCGTCAGTCCCCTAGAACTTAGAATCAGTTAAACCTAACTAACCTAAGGACATCACACACATCCATGCCCGGAGCAGGATTCGAACCTGTAACCGTAGCGGTCTCGCTGTTCCAGACTGCAGCGCCTGGAACCGCACGGCCACTTCGGCCGGCCACGAGCGACAACTAAATGAAAATGTCAGATTCCTCAGAAAACAGGGATCATTTCGTAAGAATGCCTAAAGGTCCCTAAAAGTATCCTACTTAATTGCAAAATCCAAATCACCACACATTATTCGTAGGAAAATACTTCTTTCCTCGGCCGTCAAAATGTGCGAAATCATGCGTGAAGAAAGGCTTTAGCGAGAGCCTGAAGTCGACATTACTGTCAGCTGATGTGATAGCTACTGGCATAAAAAATCAGTTGTTACTACGTCTTCATGATAGCCCAAAATTCGCCCTAAAACTTAATGACAGTAGTGATATTGGAAACGTTTCTCAGCGTATTAATTTTGTTTGTTACTGGTATGAAAATTAAATGCTCGAAGATTTTGTTTTGTAAAGCTCCGAAAGGGAAAGCTACAGGCGAAGATATTTTCTTTCTTGTGAATTCCTTTTTTATTGACCAGTTGTGTTGGTACATGTTCCGATGGAGCGACAGTTTTTACTGCGAGTAAAAAGGAGTTCATGGTAGGAGTTTGTGCCGTTTCTTCTTATGTAAAATCATACACTGGTTGACACACAGGGAGATACTACAACAAGTCAATAAAGTGCTGAAAGGTGCAGTTAGTGTCGTAAATTTTTTGAAAGCATGAACTTTAAACAGTAGGTTATTTTTCATTCTTTGCGAGGAGATATGTTCTACTCATGATTCACTTCTATTGCTCATGGAGATACCTTGGTTGTCTTGTGATAAAGTTGCTCGACGCGTTGGGTAACTGAAAGACGAACTTCGTCTTTTCCTATCGAGTCCTACATTTTCTGGATGCAAAACTGGCTTCTAATGTTGTGCTACGTGGCTGACGTCCATGAGAGACTTCAGTACCACTTCAACACCAAAATAGTAATATCATCTTTCTAAACGCCAAAGTGTGTGGGTTTAAGAGAAAACTTGGACTTTGAAAAACACAGGTGGAGAATGGTAACTGCGAGATGTTTTCTTGTCTGAATGATGTACGTAGAAATATTAGAATTGGCGTAGTACACCTTGAAAGCCTTCGCCAACGTATTCAAGGATAAATTTCCAGGACTTCCATCTGGACCTACACTCCGTCCGATACGATCATAATAGACCACCTGTCACCTGTCAGCAGTAGAAAAGAAGGAGCTAACAAAACACTCAAGGGTCAGAGAACTTCGAAATGAATTTAAACCGATGGCTCGTGAAAAGTTTTTTGTGCAGACTTGGAATGAATATCCCAAATTGTTCAAATGGCTCTAAGCACTATGGGACTTCACATCTGAGGTCATCAGTCCTCTAGACTTAGAACTGCTTAAACCTAACTAACCTAAGGACATCACATACATCAGTGACCGAGGCAGGATTCGAACCTGCGAGCGTAGCAGCAGCGCGGTTCCGGACTGTGCGCCTAGAACCGCTCGGCCTGAATATCCCAGTGTAGCAAGAAGGGCAGTGGACGCGTTACTACTCTTCGTATCAATTTAAATGTACGAGTAGCCATTTTCCGCGGTAGCATTCAAAAAAATGGTTCAAATGGCTCTGAGCACTATGGGACTTAACATCTGAGGTCATTAGTCCCCTAGAACTTAGAACTACTTAAACCTAACTAACCTAAGGACATCACACACATCCATGCCCGAAGCAGGATTCGAACCTGCGACCGTAGTGTTTGCGCGGCTCCATACTGAAGCGCCTAGAACCGCTCGGCCACACCGGCCGGCGCGGTAGCATTAATCAAGACAAAACAAAGGTCGCAACTGGACCTGTAGGGGATCTGCGAGTTGCTCTTTCAAAGATCCAGCCAGGACTGAATTTACTTTCTTCACAAATTCAAGCACACGCGTCACATTAAATGTACAAATGTAAGAAAATTTCCGAATGTTGAAACGTGTGCGTTTTTACTCTCGTTTATTACCATTTTGGATGACCAGTTTGAATATAACATTCTTTAAATAGACATTTAAATGTTGGCTATTGTTCTATCATCATCCGTATGTCGTGATTTTTCAAACATTATAACATTAGAAATGAATTAAAAACAAGATAGATGGAAACAAACTTCAACCAGCTAATCAATTAGTGAACTAATTTGTAACAAATATATCATGAAATACACATATTTGGTCAGTTCCAGTGACTGCACATGCAGCCGTGTTTATTTATAGACTAGTTGTAATTGTTAACTGTCAACACATCTGACTACTACAAATGTATGATAATTAAAAAAAAGTGCTCGAAGAGACTCTCTAATTTCTTTTACCATTGCTGTAACTGATAGTTAAAATAATTAGAAATAAACAGATATCGTGATCCGTTTTTGTGCCAAGTATGAGAAGTGGCGAGAGAGGAAAGATAAATAGCGGAAGGGTGGATAATTACTTTATCTTAGAGAAGAGGGCGCAACGTAAACAGTTTGAGAGCCCGTGTTTTAGACGATGGGATAATGCACTAAGTGTCCAAAGTTTCTGCACATACGTCACTAGGTGTTACAAATAATCTATTCTTGCAGTTTAGGATGCTAAGTGCATTCTTATGTTAGTATGTTAGGATTTAGCCTACAGAGTTTCATTGAAAAACAGGTTTTGTTTCATTTGAGCTCCCAACGCTGTGGACAATATATAATCGATTTTTCGAACAAGTTACCCGACACTATGGTCTGGTTCATCTCAAAGTCTGGTCGGGACTTTGAGAACCCCAAATAGCAAAGAAAATGCAAATGATGATGACCTGATCCTTGCTTTGTGGACAAGCACACTATCATCCTTCGACTATCGTCCAACGGGAATAGTCCATTACTAGTCACCCACAGCTTGAGTTTGAAGTTTTTCTCTTTTGATTCATGATGTTGCTAATCTATTGTCGAGAAGAAATACGTATTAAAACTTCTCAGAACGATGGGCACTTTTGAATTGCGGTGTAAAATGGAATTAATTTGTGACGTGATTAATGAGGAAGGCGAGTTGAAGACAGCTTTGTCGGGAGCAGTCCAGGATAGTTCTGTGTTTGTTAACGATCAAAAAACTCAGGTTGAAATTTATGTCATCTGTGAGGGAGACTTTAGGCGTGACGGTCGTATATGTATGTGTTTGTTGGTTTGCATGGCTGTGTCCCGAGTAATTCAGTTTTAAAATGAAAGCTGAAACAGAGTTCGGTCGGATCACAAGTAGTGACCAGCGTTTCTAAATCAGAATCAAATCCCTGCGTGAAAAGAAACCAACGAAAATTTGCAACGCTCTGAGAGAGATGTGTGGGAATAGTGTAGTGGATCGTAGCACAGTATCACTGTGGTCTGCTCGTTTCCGTGAAGGTCGGGTAAGCATCGAAGACAACGCAAGAAGTGGAAGGCCATCAGCTGCAACAGAATACGCAGACTACACACCTTACGTTATTGTTAATGACATTTTGAGAGAGGATCAACGAAAAACATTAGAATAAATTTTATATGTGGCCAGAATGTCTGTCTCCGCAGTTTACAGAAAGGTAACTGAAAAATTAAACGTGAGAAAAGTTGCTGCCAGATGGGTTCCGTATGGCCTGAGTGAAGAGCAAAAGCAGGTCGCAAAAGAATCGCAGAAGAATTGCTTCACCGTAGTCGAACAGAAAGAGAAAAGTTTTTGAAAGGATTTTTACACTTGACGAAAAACTGGATACGAGATTTTGAGCCAGAACTGAAGTCTCCGTCGTCGCAGTGGATAAGTTCCGACTCTCGACACCCGGAAGAATTCCGCCGTCAACAATCAAAGGTGAAACTGATGATGATCTTTAACAGGCGCATGCTACAAGCTGTTTGTGCAAAATATTTTGCGCTCGAAAATTCGTCGAAGAAGATATGATCTGCTTGCAGCTGGTGTCCCCATTTTGCATGACAATGCAAGACCGCATGCTTCTCTGCCAGTGAGAGAAACGCTCGAGAACTATGGATGGAGAATGGTTCCCCACGCGTCGTACAGTCCTGATATGAGCCCACTGGATATTGATTTGTTTCCCAAACTGAAGGAATCACTCCGTGTAAAACGTTTTGGTGCAGTTGATACAGCTTCTCCAGCGTGGTGACCCAAGTAAAATCGCATGTTTCTCTGCCAGTGAGAGAAACGCTCGAGAACTATGGATGGGGAATGGCTCCTCACTCGTCGTACATTCCTGATATGAGCCCACTGGATATTGATTTGTTTCCCAAATTGAAGGAATCACTCCGTGTAAAACGTTTTGATGCAGTTGTTACAGCTTCTCCAGTGAGGTGATCCAAGTAATCAGACATCTCAACAATGAAGGTGTCCTATCAGGAGTACGAAGTTGTCAAAACGTTGGGAAGCTGTCTTAAGCAAGAATGGAGATTATATTGAAAACCTTTAAAGGTATTTTGTAAAAAATGGTTCAAATGGCTCTGAGCACTATGGGACTTAACTTCTGAGGTCATCAGTCCCCTAGAACTTAGAACTACTTAAACCTAACTAACCTAAGGACGTCACACACATCCATGCCCCAGGCGGGATTGGAACCTGCGACTGTAGCGGTCGCACGGTTCCAGACTGTAGCGCCTAGAACCGCTCGGCCACTCCGGCCTGTTGTATTTTGTAAAATAAACTATTTTCTTCAGTTCTACCTTACACTGTGCTGCACGTTTGAAATGACCCTCGTACAAGACTCCAGTGGGACATTTTTTTGAATACTGCTTCAATGATTTTGGCTCGTATGAAGCACACCTCATCAAAGATGACGAGGGAATTCTGAGGTTCTCTACTAGGATCATAACAAGTTGGTATTTCCCGTACGAAAGTGAACCGGAATATTGAAAGAGTGTGACAGAAATCTCCGAAAGAAATGCGACAAAATTTTAGGGACGAGAATTCGAGGCAGAAAGTGTATCCGGTCTGCTGTTCCTATCCTGTAACTCAAGTAGACATCAACAGGTTAACGTGAAATACATTAGTGTGCATACGGAGGCATAAAACCATTTTACTCTCGCACCATCCACGAATGGAACAAGGGAGCAGATAACAAATTGGTAAGAGCTACTCTCCGCCAAACAGTGTTTAGTGACTTACAGAGTTCTGTGTGGTTGTGACGTGTGGAAGAACGTTTTTAAATTAGTACCTCTTACCGGCGAAGCGCGCGGGACTGTGGGTTAGGTTACTAGACTAGGCAGCAAGTGGCGGCAGCAGCGAGGTGATGGCGCACGGGTGAGCAGCAGCGGCAGCAGCAGGAGCAGCAGCAGGGTCAGCGGCCGGCGACCGCCGCGCCGGCCCGCGGCCAGCTGCGTGGTAGCGGTAGCCGTAGTGGCGGCGGTGGTGGCCCTTGGCCTTCGCGGCTGCCAGCTGGCCTTGTTTCGCGCCGCCACCATTTCACCAACTTTCGTCGCGCTGGCAGGGTGGGCGCGCGCGTTCGCGACGCTACTGCGTCGCCTACCTGTCGCAACCACGCCGGGGCGGCAGCTGTACGATTCTCGGCATGTAGCGGTGAATCTGACAATCACCCCACACCGGCACACATTGCTTTTCCACTGTTACAATAAACTAAAGCAGAACGGAAAGATAACATTGCATCGGAATTTATAAAATCATTGGGTGTAATGGCAACCAAACGACTATTCAAGTTGCTGTGTAGAACCTTGGAAGAGCCAGGCGTAACAAAACTCTACCAACTAGTGAAGTAAGATCTATGAGACAGGCGAAATACCCTCAGACTTCAAGAAGAATATAATAATTCCAATCCCAAAGAAAGCAGGTGCTGACAGATGTGAAAATTACCGAACTATCAGCTTAATAAGTGACGGCAGCAAAATACTAACACGAATTCTTTACAGACGAATGGCAAAACTAGTAGAAGCCGACCTCGGAGAAGATCAGTTTGGATTTCGTAGAAATGTTGGATAACGTGAGGCGATACTGACCCTACGACTTATCTTAGAAGAAAGATTATGGAAAGGCAAACCTACGTTTCGAGCATTTGTAGACTTGGAGAAAGCTTTTGACAATGTTGACTGGAATACTCTCTTTCAAATTCTAAAGGTGGAAGGGTAAAATACAGGGAGCGAAAAGCTATTTACAATTTGTACAGAAACCAGATGGCAGTAATAAGAGTCGAGGGACACGAAAGGGAAGCAGTGGTTGAGAAGGGAGTGAGACAGGGTTGTAGCCTATCCCCGATGTTATTCAATGTGTATATTGAGCAAGCAGTAAAGGAAACAAAAGAAAAATTCGGTGTAGGTATTAAGGTCCATGGAAAATAAATAAAAACTTTGAGGTTCGCCGATGACATTGTAATTCTGTCAGAGACAGCAAAGGACCTGGAAGAGCAGTTGAACGGAATGGACAGTGTCTTGAAAGGAGGATATAAGATGAACATCAACAAAAGCAAAACGAGGATAATGGAATGTAGTCGAATTAAATCGGGTCATGCTGTGGGAATTAGATTAGGAAATGATAGGCTTAAAGTAGTAAATGTGTTTTGCTATTTGGGGGGGGGGGGGGAATATTTGATGATGGTCGAAGTAGAGAGGATATAAAATGTAAACTGGCAATGGCAAGAAAAGTATTTCTGAAGAACAGAAATTTGTTAACATCGAGTATAGATTTAAGTGTCAGGAAGTCGTTTCTGAAAATATTTGTATGGAGTGTAGCGATGTATGGAAGTGAAACGTGGACGATAAATAGTTTGGACAAAAAGAGAATAGAAGGTTTCGAAATGTGGTGCTGCAGAAGAATGCTGAAGATTAGGTGGGTAGATCACATAACTATGAGGAGGTGTTAAATAGAACTGGAGAGGAGAGAAATTTGTGACACACCTTGACTAGAAGAAGGGATATTCTGAGACATCAAGGGATCACCAGTTTCGAATTGAAGGCAGCGTGGAGGCTAAAAATCGTAGAGGGAGACCAATAAATGAATACACTAAACAGATTTAGAAGGATGTAGGTTGCAGTAGGTACTGGGAGAGGAAGAAGCTTGTACAGGATGGAGTAGCATGAAGAGCTGCATCAAACCAGTCTCTGGACTGAAGACTACAACAACATCAACCGCCACACTTTTAGAAAAATATCATTCACACAGTTCAGAAGACAATAGAACCAAATAAGTGCGAGAACAAATGACAAGAATAATATACAGAAGAATGGAAAAGAAAACTCAGAATTTGTTAGACGACCATCACTTTGGTTTTAGGAAACGTAATGGCACCAGAAGGGCAGTTCTGACGTTTCGCTTGATAATCGAAGTAAGACTGAAAACAAAATCAAGACACTTTCATGGGATTTGTCGACCTGGAAAAAGCGTTCTGCAATGTAAAATGGAGCAGGTGTTCGAAGTTCTAGGAAAAATAGCAGTAAGCTATAGTGAACGACCGACAATGTGCAATATGTACAAAAGCCAGGGAGGGCGAAATAAGATCGAAGACCAAGAACAAAGCGGTCGTATTAAAATGGGTGTTAGACAGGGATGCAGTCCCTCGCTGCTACTCTTCAACTCTATACATTAAAGAAGCAATGATGGAAACTAAGCAAATGTTCAAGAGTGGGATTAACGATCAGGGAGAAACGATTTCAGTGATAATATTCACCGATGACATCCTCAGGGAAAGTGAAAAAGAATTAGAGAATCTGTTGAACGGTATGAACAGTGTAATGAGTAATGAATATTGATTTCTAGCGAAAATGAGAATAGCGAGTAGCTTAACATCGAAATTGATGATCACGAGATAGATGAAGTAATTGAATTCTGCTACCTTGGAAGCAAATTAATTCATTACGGACGAAGCAAGGAGGGCCTAAAATTTATCAGTTGAAGATATAAAGTCTGAGACTGATTCCGTGATCATATTTTTGGCACTTTATTTTACAGGTCCGTCTTGATTACATAAATTTTTACACATCACTATTAAAGGTTTACGCTACTGCCATCTCAAGATCTGTTACATACAAAAACAGTGCGTAACCAACTAAGTTCGGTTTTCTGACGCTAAATCTATAAAAATACTGGTGCTACACAAGAAAGATATAAAGTTGGTTGGTTCAAATGGCTCTGAGCACTATGTAACTTAACTTCTGAGGTCATCAGTCGCCTGGAACCTAGAACTACTTAAACTACTAACCTAAGGACATCACACACATCCATGCCCGAGGCAGGATTCGAACCTGCGACCGTAGCGGTCGCTCGGCTCCAGACTGCAACGCCTAGGACCACACGGTCACTCCGGCTGGCAAGATATAAAGTGTTTACAGGATTTATAACATCCATACGTACCATAAAATTTTCTGATGTAGTATCAGTGTCAAGCTAAACATGAAGGTACATAGTAAATGCTGGCGATGATCAGAAGGCATGTGGTATTTATACAAGGAAACTGAGGCCACCACAGGGCACTATATGGCTCTGAGCACTATGCGACTCAACTTCTGAGGTCATCAGTACCCTATAACGTAGAACTACATAAACCTAACCAACCTAAAGACATCACACACATCCATGCCCGAGGCAGGATTGGAACTTGCGACCGTAGCGGTCTCGCGGTTCCAGACTGCAGCGCCTAGAACCGCATGGCCACTTTGGCCGGCTAGAGCGCTATAGCTAGGGTACATGATTAACAAGTATCGCAAATGTAATGGTTAAAATGCGGTATGCGCAGTCATTAATTAAAGTTACTTCACATGGAAAAACGAGCGTCTGACAATAAAACATGTACTGATTTACTGTACGTTGAATTGGATCCATACCCAAAATCCACATAAAAAGTGCAAATACTAATAATGCGAGGCTCCTAGCCTGGCAAGGTAAAACATAGAATTGTATAAAAGCAAGTATAAAAAGTATAAGATTAAAAACATCTGTAAAATAAAATCTTCCAGCCTGACAGATCAATTATCGTGAACGTAATTGTAAGATAATTAACGAAGCAGTGATTATTAAAAGTTCAAAAATCGATAGTCTATAATACATCCTGAATGTGGTCTCAATGGCGGCCGTGATGGCTGGGTGTTGTGTGATGTCCTTAGGTTAGTTAGGTTTAAGTAGTTCAAAGTTCTAGGGGACTGATGGCCATAGATGTTAATTCCCATAGTGCTCAGAGCCATTTGAAATCAATGGCGGCACGACATGGCTTCTCTGTATGACGTACTTGTTTTCCTGTGGCGGAATTTGAGAAAGAAGGCTCAGTCTCCTATACATACATATGTATTCAGAAACCTATTAGTCTGAGCTGCGTTGAGCGCCCCAGCGGATATGGTGTGCGGTCGTGTGCGCCGAGGCGAAGAAAAGAACGTAAGGAAAACTCCGATAATTAAAATGGACGAACGATAGAACATATGCTACGACGTCAAGGAATAACCCCCGCGGTACTAGAGGGACCTTTAGAAGGTAAAAACAACTGGAGGTAGACAGAGATTGGAATACAACCAACAAATAACTGAGGACGTTTTGTGTAATAGCTACTTTGACAAGGAAACCCTATCAACTTGACCTCACATTCTTAGAGGTAAAAAGCAGTCTTGGACGCCATCAGCAGCAGCAATCGATCCCGGGCGAAAATTTGGACCACAATTCTGATAATACGCAGCAATGACCTTCGGAACGTACAGCCTTTAAATACGTGGTTGTCACTCGCTCCGCCCCATTGTAGTCGCTTGATGCCCGAGAGCGAAGTACCTTACAGTGGAGTGAGTAAGACGTTTCTGAAATACACTGAGGTGACAAAAATCATGGGATACCTCCTAATGTCGTTTCGGACCTCCTGCAGCTACTCGACAAGGCATGGACCCATCAAGTCGTTGGAAGTGCCCTGCAGAAATATTGAGCCGTGCTACTTCCATAGCCGTCCAAAGCTGCGAAAGCGTTGCCGGTGCAGGATTTTGTGCACGAACTGACCTCTCGATTACGTCCCATGAATGTTCAGTGTGATTCATGTCAGGCGTTCTGAGAGGCCAACTCATTCGCTCGAATTGTCCAGCATATTCTTCAAACACTGTCATCGATAAAAATTCCATCTTTTTTTTTTTAGAATATGAGGTCCATGAATGGCTGTAAATGGCCTCCAAGTAACTGAACATAATCATTTCGAGCCAATGATCGGTTCAGTTCCATTTAAACACAGTGCACGCCATTTTTGAGCCACCACCAGCTTGCACAGTGCTTTGTTGACAACCTGTGTCCGTGGCTTCGTGGAGTCTGCGCCACACACGAACCGCACGATCAGCTCTTACCAACTGAAATCGGGACTCATCTGACCAGGCCACGGTTTTCCAGTTACTTAGGGTCCAACCGATACGCTCACGACCACAGGAAAGGCGCTGTAGGCGATTTCGTACTGTTAGCAAAGGCACTCGAATCGGTCGTCTGCTGCCATAACCCATTAACGATCCATTTGGCTGTTTTGTCCAAACATTGATTTCCTGGGGTATTTCACGCAGGGCTGCTTGTCTGTTAGCATTGACATCTCTATGCAAACGTCGCTGCTCTCGGTCGTACGTGAAGGCCGTTAGGCACTGCGTCACTTATGGATCTCTGAATACTGAATTCGCTAACGATTTCCGAAATGGAATGTGCCATTTCGTGATCGAAGTCTGTTAACTCCCATCGTGCGGACATAATCACGTCGGAAACTTTTTCACGTGTGTCAGCTGAGTATAAATGATAGTTCTCTCAATGCACTACCCTTTCAGACCTTATGTACTCGAAACTACTGCCATCTGTATATCGCTATCCCGTTACATCAATGTACTATTTTGATAGTGGTACCGTGCTTTAATCATTGCATTAAAGTGCGCTTTTTCTAACTTGTAGCCAGAGAACTCTTATTTTGAACATTATGTTGACATTCACAAATGCCGTGTAAATGAATGAATGAATGAATAAAACGAATGGGTGTGCCGTTAAAGAAGTAGCGTAACGCGATTTAGATATCGATGTCGCTTTTGTGCGTTGTTACATTATATTATTAAAATAATATTGAACGTATTTGTGTGTGAGGTTGACGTATTACATACACATATTACTTATTATTTTTCGCTTAGAATAACATGTGTTCTCGAACAAGATTTCACAAAACGTAGGATAGATATACCAGGTCCCCTTCCTATTCCTTGGGCTTCAACACCCCTCGAATAGGAGGGCTCTTGTTGTCATTCCTTTGTACAATGCCTGTGTTCCGCGCTTGGCGGCTGCTGTGGGGAGGAGCGAATGACAAACAGTGCACGCGAAAGTTTAAAAGCTGTGATTTCAGAATATCATAACTGCGTGCTATCAGAATCATGGCCCAAATTTTCACTCGAGGTCGATTTCTGAGGTTGGTATGTTGCAAGTGTGCCTTTTTTCTCCTGAAAATATGAGATCAATTTGGTGATGTTTCCTTGTGAGATGAAAAGTTTTGCACAAGAGAGAAATTCTTAGCGGGGGACATCGAACTAGTTAGAAGACTGATGGCTCAATAAATAAATAAATAAAATTTAGGTAAGCAGTATCTGAAAGAAAATTATTTATAAGTTCGACCTGAGCAGAAATTGCTCGACATTGCTAGAAAGGTATTTTGCCTCTTCCGGAGATTGCATATATCCCAAAAGTAATACTTGTAATTCTTCGGTAACCATCAAAGGTAAAATAAAAGTTTTCCGGGCGTATCGGCGAATGTATGTCTCCTGCCATATCTTACAGCAGTTTCTCTATGCCGTATTAATTTAAGACTATAAGATGCCTGAAGCTGTGTACAAATAAACTGTTGTTCGGATTGAGATATGTTCACTATTTTCTAGAAAAATGGATTGTATACATAAATCACAGCACGTTACACCTCCTTACGCAAAAATACTATCATGTTCGATGTAAATGTGTTTTTTCTTGTTTTTTTTTTTCTTTCCGTTTCACGTCCAAGATAGAATTGCAGTAGTGTACGTCAGGTTCTGCGCCTTATTTTATTTTCGTTGTGTGACTGCCGATTATAGAATTACTAGCTCGGATACCCAGCTTCACTCAAGGAGTTGACATGAGATTGTGTGGTAGTGGGAATGAAAGGATAAACATTAAAGTATAACAACTAAAAAAATTTGAAAATAATTTTTAAGTATTTACAATACACGTTAAAGTATTAGAGGTTCTCAAGACAATGTTTTGATTCTGAAGTTTCACTGCTTCCAGTCGTGGTAATCGAATTTTTCCATTCATGCAACACAATCCTGGTGTTTCTGTACTGAATTCATGCTCATTCGCATTCGATGGGAACTTAAACGTGCTTCTCGCTCTTCGTCTATTTCGTTTTTTCACTGTTCTTCAAGTTTTCGCCGTTTTGCTTCAAAATGGGAAGATCTCCTACTCTTTTACGTTAGGGCTTTGTCTAAAATATAAATCAAATCAACTTTTTATTGACAAATACACTAAGTACACTTTACGCACTTTATTTTCGATTTATTTTCAGTCACCGTACCACTGTGATTACGCATACTTCATTGTTTCTTTTTATGAACTTTCTGCATTACTTCTTCGGTTCTCCTTTCGTCAGTGATAAGAAACTGATGTTTGACCCCACGACGGGTTTTCCTTTATGTACCCCTACCAAGGGGTAGCCCCACTATCGGCAAATTCCTGAACATACCAAAAAGCCTTCGAATGGTCCAAAATGTTCCAGAACATTCTACAACATTCGAGAGTGTTCTGGAATATTCCACAATGATCTGGGATGTTCTCGAACGTTCTGGAATATTCCCGAATGTTTCAGACTATTCCTGAACATTCCAGAATATCCCGAATCATTGTGGAACGTTACTGAATGTTGTCGAATGTTCTCGATTAAATTCGAATGTTCTAGAAATTACTAGAGGGCGAAAGTTCCCAGCTTCTCAAGTAGAACCGAGAACCTTCTTCGTGGATGGGTGATAGAGGGTCACCACACCGTATAACTCTCCCGAACGTAACGGGACTCGTTTCTGAGTTTTAGTGGCAGGCACATTGTACGTTTACTTTTATAACATATACTGAACATTTTTAAATTTTTGCTGTTATGTGTAACATGTTATTTTTGAGTAAAATGTATTTGTATGTCTAGAATTGTAAATTCGTGTGTAAAGTTGAAAATATTATATTTCATACAACATTTTGCGAGAGAGACGAGCTTTGTAATATATCGATAGGACGCTACATGAAACGGTAACAAAAAGGTCTATTTCTTTAATGTCGTTCGTTTTTCTACAATTCTGTGAACCAATTTCATTAACTTTCAACAACCTGTAGTTGTGAAACCTGGCCATGTAGTGATGTTCTTTTTCACAGTAAAGGTTAAATGTGAGAACTGATTCGATTTAGTGACATACTTTCTTTCTTAAGTTATTTACTTTCTGGAAATTTCTTGCAGCATTCGCAAAATGTTCAGATTCTTGCTACATTTGCCTTTTTCTGTGCTTAATTGTTACGTTTCAGAGATTGTAAGTGTTACTCTTCTATTCGTATGTATAAACGTACATATTTAAACTGGTCAACCGTTCATGGTATAGGCCTATAAGAGAAGTCTTAGAAGAATATACGGGGCGTGTTGAATCCTCCCCTGCGCGCCTTAGTTTCAGCCAGTGAGAAGCCCCTTGTGTTTATTCCAGTACTGTACTAAAAATAATGAATCAGGTTTCTCCGTCATTACGATAGTTTGTTATTCTGTCCGATTTTGTTTTATGTGAAAGATAATTTCAACAAGGGTTCAACGTATTCCGATAATTTTCTGGTATGCATTAATTACCCGTTCCGTCACACGAACAATTAAAAATTATGCAGCTGTCACTTCGCTGAGTGAATTAAAATCACCGTCGCATCTCGCCCACAGGCAAGGCTGAATTTTTTATATCTTGGTCGGTCTAAGTGAGCGACATTAAAATTAAGCTGACACTCGGCACTGAGGCTGATGGGTGCGACCATGAATGGCAAATCCCTTTGACGTCATTCCTGTCAGACATCGCGCCGATTATATTCGGCTGCGAATATATTATATATCTTTCCTTACTTAATTAGGCTAATATTGAATTAGTCATGTCTCATTATCCACTGCTGCATAGAACTTATGTTTCTGTAGCCCTACAACCATTCGGCAATTTGTCATTTGGGAAAACGTTTATTTCGATAATTTAAATACGGTACAAGAAGATATGATAAGAGGAAGCATTTAATGTATATTTCTCGAAAGCCTGAGACGCATTAGTGATAACAAGTCTGTCTTGCTGTGAACTAGAAGGATTAGGCATCGCAAAGCCCGCTTTGAGACTTATTGAACTGTTCAAAAATGGTTCAAATGGCTCTGAGCACTATGGGACTTAACATCTATGGTCATCAGTCCCCTAGAACTTAGAACTACTTAAACCTAACTAACCTAAGGACATCACACAACACCTATTAAGCTGTTATGTAATGGTGATTGTGTAACGTGTTCGCAAGTGAAATTATTTGTACAACAAATAGCGTCGACCTGCGGCACTAACAGGCCTACAGTATAGCAAACTTCATGTTCATATTATGGTGGTCTACATGCCATGAGAGTTATTTCATTCAACTGATATGTTTCATTGAAGCCAGGATATTGGCAATTGATAACCGATACATTCATATGAGTGCTCGAAGAGGCGAATAGCTAAATAAAACTACCAACTGCGTTCATATTTTGTGGCATATACTGAAAAATAGCTCTCCGCAAGTAGTCATCACATTACACAAAACTTTGCTGTAATCTACAGCACTTATCAACTGGAACCGCGAACAACGACAGAAGATTTCTCAACCTGTAAGATATATGCGGGCTTGCACTGTTTCTCGGTTTCCGTCAGATGACACCACACACGGGAAGCCGCCGCTCATATGGAATAAAACTTGTACATGGCTACTTTTGGGGCTAGACTGCATTATGAGATCTTGGAGAGATTGCTTGAGAGTTCTCAAACATAATAATTAGTTGCGTTGCAAACGAGCTACAGAATACAAATATTCTTGTTGTTAACTGCTTAATTGTCCGTAACGAAGTCCTGTGCTTCTAGAAAAACAAACGCTTTCAAATATGATAGGCACTGAGAGTTGCATGAATGCCTACGTCGAAAGTTCTGAAGTATTTCAGGAATTGCTGAACGTTAGAAATAATGATAGCTTATACAGGGTGTTACAAAAAGGTACGGCCAAACTTTCAGGAAACATTCCTCACACACAACTAAAGAAAAGATGTTATGTGGACATGTGTCCGAAAACGCTTAATTCCCATGTTAGAGCTCATTTAGTTTCGTCAGTATGTACTGTACTTCCTCGATTCACCGCCATTTGGCACAATTGAAGGAGATAATGTTGACTTCGGTGCAATCACGTCATCAACACAGATTTTCTGTGAACGTTTGGGCAGGCATTGTTGGTGATATCATGTTCTTCCACCTACGCTCAATGGAGCAGGTTATCATGATTTCATACGGGATACTCTACCTGTGCTGCTAGAACATGTGCCTTTACAAGTGCAACACAACATGTGGTTCATGCACGATGGAGCTCCTGCACATTTCAGTGGAAGTGTTCGTACGTTTCTCAACAACAGATTCGGTGACTGATGGATTGGTAGAGGCGGACCAATTCCATGGCCTGCACGCTCTCCTGACATCAACCCTCTTGATTTTCATTTATGGGGACATTTGAAAGCTCTTGTCCACGCAACCCGGTACCAAATGTAGAGACTCTTCATGCTCGTATTGTAGACGGCTGTGATACAATACGCCATTCTCCAGGGCTGCATCAGCGCATCAGGGATTCCATGCGACGGAGGGTGAGTGCATGTATCCTCGCTAACGGAGGACATTTTGAAAATTTCCTGTAATAAAGTGTTTGAAGTCACGCTGGTACGTTCTGTTGCTGTGTGTTTCCATTCCATGATTAATGTGATTTGAAGAGAAGTAATAAAGTGAGCTCTAACATGGAAAGTAAGCGTTTCCGGACACATGTCCACATAACATATTTTCTTTCTTTGTGTGTGAAGAATGTTTCCTCAAAGTTTGGCCGTACCTTTTTGTAACACCCTGTATATGGGGTGTCTCAAACCTTTTGGGTCAAACTGAAACGGGTAATATTTTATATTGATATAGGGAACCAAAGGTCGGAATGCATATTTATTGTGTTACGGACATACATAGCGTACTACAGCTTAGCATAGTAATTGGACAAAGTGACGACCGTAGTCTCAGTGCTTATACTGCCACTGCGCATGAAGTCCTGCTCATTCTCTCAAAGATTCCTGCTGTCTATTGTATCAGGATACAGGCAGCTTGGACTCCAGCAAGCAGGCCTTTATCCGTTTCTACGGGAGTTTCATTTAACAATGTCTTGACGTAGTCCCACAGGAAAATCCAGAACTGTGAGATCCGGCGATCGCGCTAGCCTTGAGTCAAGATCTTCACTTCCTGTACCACGGTGAGGGTACGCGTGTTTTAGGTGCTCGCGGGCATTAAAATCGAAGTGGGCTGATGCTCTGCCGTTTTGAAACTACAACATTTCGCCGACAACACAGGGCGCAGTCGCCAAGAGCTGTGACAACACATTTCGCAGGAATTCCAGGTAACGTGGACCATTCAAACGTGGAGGCAGAAAATAAGGTCCTGTTGGATGATCCTGGACAATATCTGTCCATATGTTGAAAGAGAATCATTACTGGTGACCATTGATGTGGGTGGCGTGGGGATTGTCTTCACTTCAGACATGGCTGCTGCGGCTATTGAAAATATCAGGGGCGAATGAGGCTTCGTTCGTGCACAATACAAACTGTACGAAGTTTTGCTCTACAGCACTACGGTGGATAATCCAGTGACAGAAGTGAAGACGGGGCACAAAATTGCGGATTGGTCTCAGTGCTTGCACAGTTTTTCTATGATAGGGTTTAATACCTGTTCCATCAGTTTTCCCCACACTTTGTCCTGCGAAGTGTGCATTTCACGGGCAAGATGAAAGGTACTTATCGCTGGGTGGTCGGCTACATGAGCCAACACTGTCTCGTCATAGTCTCTTATTCGGACATGTGTTTGGTAGGAATCTAGACCCGTTTTCTGTGTCGTGAACGACGCCGTCTCTTGGATAGTGTTGTGTGTGTGTGGGGGGGGGGGGGGGGGGGGGAGGGAGGGGGGGCACAGGGTAATGCGCTGGTGAGATGCATGGGGTTGTCACATGACACATGTGCTATGAGCTATGTTGTGTACAGTATGTCTGTTTGGTGGTTAGGGATGTACGTTATCACCACATGCTTGGACATCAGGGGTCATCACTTTGAACAATTACTATGTGTTACGTGTTGCTGTTATTATGCAGTCCACGCCGTGTGTGCCCATAACACAATAAATATGCGTTCCAGACCGTTCGTTCCCTTTCTTAACATAATCGGTTGTGGACCCACTGTCACCTGTTTAAAAAATGCAAACAGACCCTGCATGTATCCGGACCAAAATAAATGATCAAAAAGGACTCAAATGAAAGCTTTTTTCAGCATACCACTATAAGATCAGTCAAGGACTGTATCAGGTTCATAAGAGGGAAGACAATTAAACAATCGATAATGGTAAGAATATACTTAAACCTTTGTCTGTGAGGTACCATAAGTTGGGTGGAGGTCCTTGCAGCAGTGAATTTGGGGTGGAGGGGTCGGCGGAATGGGAGGGGGAGGGGGGGAATCGTGAGTCCCATCTGGATCGCTCTTGTCCTGCACACAGTTAAATCTGACAGGAAATTTCTTAACCTGCTTACAATTCGTAGCTGATGGTGCAGACACATAATATTGTGAGACATCATTGAACACATTCTCTGGTACGTGTTTCAAACTAGTAGTTCAGCGGACCATCTGTGGCGCAAAGATTTCATATTTGCAGTAAAGAACACCAAGATGAAAGCAGAAACCTTAAATTATGCATTTCAGAGAAGTATTTACGCTGTAGAAAAGTACCGCCGTCTGACTGGCCACTGCACAAACTCTGAAATGAATGACACACAAATATTCACATATGGCTGTGAAAAACGATTGAAATCGTTGTAGATCGTCAGTTGACTCCATCTTCCTCCGATACTGTAGAGCGTTGATCAGGAAATTTCGTGGCACCACTTCTCCGTTATTTTCGGTTATCAGCCCTTTATAGTCTCCGTACGTAATTTGGTAGAAGGAAGTCTTTCCATCCCACGTTTCCTTGAAACTTACACTATGTGATCAAAAGTATCCGCATATCCGAAAAACACGTTTTCCATGTTAGGTACATTGTGATGCCACCTACTGCCAGGTACTCAATATCAGCGACCTCAGTAGTCATTAGACATCGTGAGAGAGCAAAATGGGGCACTCCGCGGAAATCACGGATTTCGAACGTGGTCAGGTGATTGAGTGTCACTTGTGTCATACGTCTGTAAGCGAGGTTTTCACACTCCTAAACAGCCCTAGGTCCATTGTTTCTGTTGTGATGGTAAAGTGGAAACGTGAAGGGACACGTACAGCACAAAAACGTACAGGCCGACCTCTTCTGTTGACTTACAGACACCACCGACAGTTGAAGGGGGTCGTAATGTGTAATAGGCAGATATCTATCCAGACCATCACACAGGAATTCCAAACTGCATCAGGATCCATTGCAAGTACTATGGCAGTTAGGCGGGGGGTGAGAAAACTGGATTTCAGGCTCGAGCGGCTACTCATAAGCCACATATCACGCCGGTAAATGCCAAACGACGCCTCGCTTGGTGTAAGGAGCGTAAACATTGGACCATTGAACAGTGTAAAAACGTTGTGTGGAGCCACGAATCACGGTACACAATGTGGCGATCCAACGGCAGGGTGTGGGTATGGCGAATGCCCGGTGAACGCCATCTGCCAGCGTGTGTAGCGAATGGTTCAAATGGTTCTGAGCACTATGGGACTTAACATCTGTGGTCATCAGTCCCCTAGAACTTAGAACTACTTAAACCTAACTAACCTAAGGACATCACACACATCCATGCCCGAGGCAGGATTCGAACCTGCGACCGTAGCAGTCGCGCGGTTCCGGAGTGCGCGCCTAGAACCGCTAGACCACCGCGGCCGGCGCGTGTGTAGCGCCTACAGTAAAATTCGGAGGTGGTGGTGTTATGGTGGGATCGTGCTTTTCATGGAGGGGGCTTGCACCCCTTGTTGTTTTGCATGGCACCATCACAACATAGGCCTACATTGATGTTTTAAGGACTTTCTTGCTTCCCACTGTTGAAGAGCAATTCGGAGATGGCAATTACATATTTCAACGCGATCGAGCATCTGTTCATAATGCATGCGTTGTGGCGGAGTGGTTACGCGACAATAACATCCCTTTAATGGACTGGCCTGCACAGAGTCCTGACCTGATTCGTATAGAACACCTTTGGGATGTTTTGGAACGCCGACTTCGTGCCAGGCCCCATCGACCGACATCGATACCTCTCCTCAGTGCAGCACTCCTTGAAGAATGGTCTGCCATTCCCCAAGAAACCTACCAGCACCTGACTCAACGTTTGCCTGCGAGAGTGGAAGCTGCCACCAAGGCTAAGGGTGGCCCAACACCGTATTGAATTCCAGCATTATCGAAGGAGGGCGCCACGAACTTTTAAGTCATTTTCAGCCAGGTATCCGGATAATACTTTGGATCACATAGTGTAGGTTCTTGTACAAAGACACTGGCGCAGAATTAGTCGGGCGTCATCACGCTTGAAACCCACTGTAGTGTTCCCTAGCCCTCTGCTTTCAATATGTTTGGTGTAAACCATGACGTTATAAACTAAATCATGTAAGCCGTCCGTAGAAAATCTAGAAAATTCGAAAGTGGTAATGGTTGTTTTAAAGAGGATGATTTGAAACTAAATGGTGGCTAATTGTTACTTTGCATTACAAATTTTCTGTGCATTATAACACCCATTACTATTGAATAACATTGTTATTTCCCAAACTCAGAGAGACGTCCACCAATGATACGAAACTATCAAGTGAGGGTGATTATTTGCGCTATAACCTTTACAGATTATGATACTGTAGATAACCCTGATCAAATCCAGGCAAAAAGAAAGATCGGGAATAGCACATCACAACAAGAATAAACTAGAAGTCAAAAAACAGAAGTAGTAACATAACAGTTATAAAGATTGGACTAAATACACGACAGAGATACGATCGGCGTGCAGGACTGTAAGAGAACAAGGCCGGCTCTGTAGAGCGCCGGCTTTTATTGCTTCGTCGTTGCACACACCCATGCAAATGAGGTGCAGAATACGACATTTTCTGTGTCCGTTCTCGCCTGTACAGCAAGCCACCACAGAGACTAACAGCGTAGGCCAACACTGTCCGTCCAAAGAGTTCCGAATCTGATTATACCTGGCATATAAGCGACCTCAGCGCAGTGACTACGGTGGAAGCTTGAATTAACTAGCGTAAATAAGAGATGTGCATTCAACCAGTCAGCTGTGAATTAAATGACGTGCAGTCATAGTGTGCCAACGTTGTTGTGTCATAGATAGCAAAGGAACGTAATGTCTAAAAGAAAAGTGTGCAATGTCCGGCCCGCGACTTAAGTAAAATGCAAAACGCGGAAATTCTTCTCTGTAAAAAAATCATCACGGACGACGAGACTTATGTCATCAGTACGAATATACCATAAAACGTCAAACTGCAGAAATTCTCATGAAGAATCAAGGCTTTGATGACATAATCAACATTCAAGCCATTGTTAAACAACATCCCAAAAAGGAATTTTCTGGCAGTTACACATAGTTATAAGAATGTTCTGTACATTGTACGTACATCTGAAACCTTAAAACCACCATCTTAACTTCCCCTTTTTTTATGAATATTGCCTTGAAACTTTTGGACTGAGAGGGGAGGGGGGGGGGGGGGGGGTACGTCCCCTTCCTGCTCATATTAAACGGACAGGCCTCTATGACAAAGTTTAATTTACCTCTTGATTAGAGAAAGCTAATACCTTCTTAGCAGTATTACGGCGGACGTCAAAAAGGGTAAAGCATATCGTTTCCAGCCACCAAATAATTAGAGTGGCCTGATCAACTACGGTAAATAAACAGTGCGACCATCTAAGACGAGTGGGTGCCGAAAACATCACCATGATTTCGAGGACATCTTCTGGGTGGCAGGAAATATATACCTTCACTGGCATTTTCAAGTAATTTTTATATGAAGGTTGTACGTGAAATAACTCGCATATTATGAACATCAACAAGAGAAGGTGGGTGGGAACTTCGTATGCGTATGAGAGGCACCTTTGCAATAAAGTAACTAAGTGGACTATTTAGTCACTACATGATTCATATTCACAACAAACAGAGCCGTATCTCTGTTTCCTTAGTAGCCCTCAATGTGCGCGGGTCCAAACATTTAGTGGTCACGGACGCAACTCTACAGAAGGACATTTTGGTAAAGAAATAACTGTTAGAACGTATTAAACAGAAATCTCCATGTTACCCAAGCTATAGAAAGATAGCGCTAAGATGAAACCTTTTGGATGGAGAGAAAAGAGGTCTCCATTGTTGCGACCCAGTTTCTTGAAACTCGAGTGTGTGAATAATTTGTAAAATGGGAAAAGTTAGTAATAAAAATATGCGTAAGTTTTGTAGACCGTATCGATGTTTACTTATTCAAAACACTGATTTATTAGCCAGGATAAACTTTGTAAACTTTTTAAATGAACCAACAACTGATTTATTAGCCAGGATAAACTTTGTAAACTTTTTAAATGAACCAACAACAGAGTGACAGCACAATGAATAAGGCACTATAAAGAGACAGTATTGATCGTGTCAGAGTCAGCAGAGAATGCAGGTGGAGTGCTACGGTTCTCGCCAAGAGCAAAGAAGGGACAAGTTTTATATAGTGGAGGAACGTCCGAAAGTTTAAACCAGTATACACATGACTTAGCAGTTTAACAGGTCATAAGGCCGGCCGTTGTGGCCGAGCGGTTTTAGCCGCTTCAATCCGGAACTGCGCTGCTGCTACGGTCGCAGGTTCGAATCCTCCTGCGTGATGTCCTTAGGTTAGTTAGGTTTAAGTGGTTCTAAGTCTAGGGGCTGATGACCTCAGATGTTAAGTCCCATAGTACTTGGAGCCATTTTTTTGACGGATCATTAAGGTCTGCAAGCAGTATGAGGATGTAACAAAGGTGGCTTGGCTAGCTGTAGTTGCATGCCATACATGCAGGAAGAAGTCGACGACTGTCAACCGAGGAAATCAAGTCAATTTAAACTTAGTACTGCTCGAAAGCCGTTGCAAAAAAGTTGAAGAATGTTGCATGTGGCAACAAGGTGAAATGCAGATGCGTCAACTGAATTTGCTTCTACAATTTCACGTATGTGGCAACTGGCTCATGCTCGACTTGAAATTAAGAAGTAAATGACTTTTGGCGTGAAATTAACCACCTGCGGTAATAATTGAAGAAAATACTATGCAAACCAGGAAACTCTTAAGTGTGTGGTGCTTCATTAAATTGTGGCTCAACAGTAAGAGTGGCAATCGTATTGGTCTTCAGTAATGCAGCCTATGTAAATAGCGTCACCCTAATTTGGTAATCAAATGTAATGGCGCTTTTTGTAATGAAAGTTAATAGGAAAAACGGCTATTGTTTACTAACTTTGGGTGGGAGATGATAAATGTGTTAAGAGCTTGGTGCATTAGTGACTTCGTAAGACATATCTGTAATAGATTTGGATTTTGGATTGAGAGTTACATTAGCCTTCGCCTCTCCTTTCCCATAATTCCGCTTCGCTCTGTTTTGCCCCACAATCCCCAATTTCTGTACTTTCTTTCCTCCGTTACGACTGTCCGCAGGCAATTGATTTTCGGCATGGGCCATCACTTCTGTGTCAGACACTGTCACATCTTCACTCTCGCTGCCCCCTACGTCACTAATGAAAGTTGTTATAGACTCTTTGTTTACATCGTTTCACCTCCCTTCGTTATTAGTTACAGAAGTTTTTCTCTTCGACTTTTCAATGGTGACTTGACTTTTGTGTACCATCAGACTCAGTCGTCTCCAACTGTGATTGTTCTATTGTTTCTAATGGTGAATGCGCAAATGTTTTAGCTATCCACGTGTAACGTAAATTTTGCCAAATAATATGTAATAGTTTAGCAAATTTCCATGATCACTTTAACAGCGGAGATAAGTCGAGTTTAAACACTGCGTTTAAATAATATGTGGAATAATAAATCTTTTCGATGTTAAGAAACCTCGCAAACGGTGGCATAATTTTCTGGAATTCACTTTACCACAGATGACTTATCACTCCCAAAACGTATTATGTAACATATTGTTTATACTCCGTGCTGAATCTCGAATCGACATGAGCAAGTGATTGACGAATTAGTCTTATAAGGGTAAGGTGTAATTGGGATTCCAGCCGCAAGGATAGGCAGTCGTGGCGTGGGAAGCACAAATCATTATCTGCAAAGTGATAGTAACTTTCCTTGTCTTTATGACTAAATCTGAAAAGATGTCTTTTCTGCTGGACGAGTGTGGCGGCATGTTAGTTAGAGAGACATCGGAGTAGCTAGCGAACTTGTTGATCAGATAATGGAACTCAAGATAATGGACACAAGATACACAGAGATTTCCATCAGTTGTAGCAAAAGCTCGGCCATTTAAGTACTTAGTGACGTAAAATTTGTAGACGGAGTAGACGTCAGGAAAACTCTCCACGAAATTAGCAAAGACAAATCACCCACCGACATAATTAAAGAATATGAAAATTTTCCCATCATAAATTGTAATTTTTACCATCCTTGTGAAAGACGCACGGAAATTTGTAAAACTATACCCCTGAAAATATTTTCGTTACCTATCCTTTTTCTCCAAAACTGCAAGGCAATATAGTGAAACTTTACTATCGCTATCATAAAGTCTGATATGTAGCCGTACAATTAGTATTACGAAAACCCTTATTCCGACATGTCAGTATTCTGATAGAGAACAAAAACAGGAAATTAATTAGCCTACCTACAAATCATAAAAATCTATTCTCTAGTAGCTGACTGCAATTTTAAAAATAGTCTCTAAAGTCTTCAAACAATTATAATGCAATGCTCCTGCTCGCATCAGACTACTTACCTCGTCTTGCGGCTGCAACTGCGTAAATATATTACATCCAGGAATGTGCTAAAATATTTCAAAAGAAGAACCGCGATCCATGCAGAGTGCAATACATGGTCACAACAACTGATGTAACTATTCCTGTGTTTTAATTTAATAGAAATTACCTGGTCAGCAGGGGTTCAGTCAACAAGCCTTAAGCAGAGTTAAAAATGAAGAGAATCAATAAAAACTTTTAATTTACTATATTCTGAAAATTAAAGGTTCATACACAGAAAAACTTAACTCAGATCTTTCTTTTTCTTGGATTGTTTGATTAGCAAGAACTTTAATTATTCCACAATGTCTCTAAACAATAATCACGTACCTCGTCACAACAAATCTTTGAATATTACTTTCAATGTCTGCATAGACAAATCTGACAAAATCCCTCCAGCTCGCGAGCAAGCAACAACAAAGTGTTGCAAAAGGGCAAATTATCAGATATCCTCGATTGATTCCAGAATCTCCTCTGGCGCTACTAGCAGAGTCAGGACAGGCTGCGACCTCTCCAGATGGGCTTCTCTCCACCCCAGGCTGCGTCCGACTACTACCAACAACTCTTCACTGGCTACCACCTGCAATAATAATATCTACATCTACATCTACATGACTACTCTGCAATTCACATTTAAGTGCTTGGCAGAGGGTTCATCGAACCACAATCATACTATCTCTCTACTATTCCACTCCCGAACAGCGAGCGGGAAAAACGAACACCTAAACCTTTCTGTTCGAGCTCTGAATTCTCTTATTTCATTTTGATGATCATTCCTACATATGTAGGTTGGGCTCAACAAAATATTTTCGCATTCGGAAGAGAAAGTTGGTGACTGAAATTTCGTAAAAAGGTCTCGCCGCGACCTAAAACCTCTATGCTGTAATGACTTCCATCCCAACTCGTGTATCATATCTGCCACACTCTCTCCCCTATAACGTGATAATACAAAAAGAGTTGCCCTTTTTTGCACCCTTTCGATGTCCTCCGTCAGTCCCACCTGGTAAGGATCCCACACCGCGCAGCAATATTCTAACAGAGGACGAACGAGTGTAGTGTAAGCTGTCTCTTTAGTGGACTTGTTGCATCTTCTAAGTGTCCTGCCAATGAAACGCAACCTTTGGCTCGCCTTCCCGACAATATTATCTATGTGGTCCTTCCAACTGAAGTTGTTCGTAATTTTAACACCCAGGTACTTAGTTGAATTGACAGCCTTGAGAATTGTACTATTTATCGAGTAATCGAATTCCAACGGATTTCTTTTGGAACTCATGCGGATCATCTCACACTTTTCGTTATTTAGCGTCAACTGCCACCTGACACGCCATACAACAATCTTTTCTAAATCGCTTTGCAACTGATACTGGTCTTCGGATGACCTTACTAGACGGTAAATTACAGCATCATCTGCGAACAATCTAAGAGAACTGCTCAGATTGTCACCCAGGTCATTTATATAGATCAGGAACAGCAGAGGTCCCAGGACGCTTCCCTGGGGAACACCTAATATCACTTCAGTTTTACCCGATGATTTGCCGTCTATTACTACGAACTGCGACCTTCCTGACAGGAAATCACGAATCCAGTCGCACAACTGAGACGATACCCCATAGCTCCGCATCTCATCAGAGTTTGTGTATGCACACGACAGCCCAATCAGTAGCCTACTTTCCAGAAAAAGGATATGAACGTTCAACTTTGAAATAGCAGTAAAATACCTGTCCCCCATGATTGTGTTACACAATGGAGAGCAATTGAATTAGACACGCCTACCAAGGAGATTGTAGCACGCCCTTTCGCCCTGTTGAGAAGATCAACAAGACGCGTTTTGTAATTCACGACAAACGTAAAATCTTGGAGTCTGCCTGATACGGGACTGGTCAATAGCAGCCCATAATTGACAGAGAATGGTCAGAACTGGATTCATTTCGTACGAAGCCGAAAACAATGACGTCCCTGAACGACTGAGGTCAGGTGACCTGGAGGGCCCCACAAGCGTCCTCATGTCAATACAGTGTTTCTGGAACCATTTCCACACAAATTGGGGTTGACTAAGTGGTTTATAGCGTTGCAGATCGTGCAGGTCGTTCAGAAGGGGCTGTAGACGAAAGGAAGAGTGCACGTGATTATGCCGCAGGTTCCTATATGATTCGCCACTGAAAGGTGGGAACATGATTATCAGAGCCCTTTTCACACTGAGTAGACATTAAGATACCTCCACCAACTGCGAGCGCTGTTCAGTAGTGCCACCGGTATGTACAAGCGTTGAGCGCGATTCATAACTCAATGCGTATTTTTCAGCAACAATTGGTGCGCTCCTGCGTCAGACCTAATATCTGTGCCTTGCATTGCGTAATGAGCCAAGATACACTTGTACAGTGGTAGCTTCTGTACCCCGTAGCGAGAAGGTGAGTAGGCAAATAGACATTCAAATTAATTAATGAAATTGACAAATTAATAACCACCAAACCACACACACCGCCACCCCCCCTCCCCCCCTACCTGCTCCCGGACGATGTTATGTATTTTTCCTCAGCCTGCAGGTGGGTTCCAGGCCCAACCCCACCCCACTCTCCCTCACCTACTCTATTGGCGGGAATTTCGAATTTTGGCAGGAATTGCATTGTCCAAACTCATCCAAGGAAATTAAAAATGATGGTACCCTTTCCAGGACTTGAAACGTGGTCCTTCTGGACGAAAAGTCGAAGTTCTCCCTACTAACATAATTGTACCATCGCAGACGCTTGGAATTGGCGGGAAATTAAAAATGGCTGTGCCAATTCCGGGACCCAGACCCTGGTCCTTCTGGACGGAAAGCCCAAGTGCATCCTCCAACACATGGAAACTGTCCAGATGCAGGAGAGGGAGGTTAAGTTAATGTACTATATATATATATTGGTTGGGAAACTACACTAAAGATCGGTCTAAATTACATAATTAATCATATCTATTGGGGCTAAGTAACAACTATATGCTTAGTACTACAAAGGACTGCCTATAATCGCAATGCAGCTCAAAAATTGATGACACCGTACAACTGGTGTTACCTGTTGCGAAAAAATTTCACAATACGACTCCAAACTAGTGGAAGACGCACTCTACCTCTACCCTATACCTCCAAGCTGGCAGGAAAGGCGGTGCTGCAATGTACCATCTTTATATTTTTGGCGGGAAATCTATTCAACTGACGAGATGCTGGTGTTGGATAGAGAGGAGTTTAATAATTGTATTACCTGTAAGCATACAGTTGAGGGCAGTATCTATCGCCGTTTGACGCCAGAGTCCACTATAGATGCCTACTCGACAATCACCTTACATCCCAGGTAATCGAAGCCAATACACGCTATTGCAACTGATGGAAAGTGGCCACTTTTCTAATTACTCATCGAAATTGTCGAGAAAAAGACCACACTCTTAAAGAACGGATCATAATGCAACACATATACTGGGGAAAATCTTCATCCTAAAAGATTGCAGAGGGGGCAGTAGTTGAATGCCAGTATCCTCAATGTACAATCACGAACTGACAAAAATTAAAGGCCTTCTTATCTCCCACCATCCTTCCCCCTCCCTCCATCCCTCCTTCCACTTACAAGGGGACACAAGCATTTTCAAATGGTCAACTGCTACTGCCACGCACCTGGCGGTTTTCTGCGATGTATCACCTTCCAGCCAGTGGACGGGAGACACCCACCCGCCTTAAAGCGGCATACCAGCATCGGGCATTCACCAACACAAAAGGATCTAAAGTCAGCTCAACAATAGGAGATAAATAGAGGGCCGCACCAAATGCAACTTGTTTGTTCATTTAAAATATAACGACACAGCCCCGCGCCACACGCCGTAGCCTGCTCAGGGTGCAGCTATGTTGGCAACCTCACACACAGACGAGGCACGCCCCTAATGCTTCCAATAGGCCTGTCGCAATGCGATGGAGAACACATCTCTTATAATGAAGCATCTATTAAAAAGGAAAACACAGTCGCGAAAATAATAAATATCCTCTTTACACGGATATATGCGCAGTCTATTTTCTTTTAGTTCTATCAGCAAAGTCGGTATTGTTTTTATGTTCGACTCCAGGATACAGTTCACGTCTCATTATTTTGCAACATCCAACGAAGTGCACCACTGTCAACTGCAGATGAGGCCTATACCTGTCCCCCTGCGTAGAATTGGGGAAGAAAAGCTTCCATTATTTTTCGGCAAAAACGCCCATCACCACATGATGTCCTCGTTATTTCGCAACTGTCAGAAAATAAAAAGCGAGAATTTAAACTCCCAAGCCGGCCAGTGTGGCCGGGCGCTTCTGGGCGCTACAGTCTGGAACCGAGCGACCGCTACGGTCGCAGGTTCGAATCCTGCCTCGGGCATGGATGTGTGTGATGTCCTTAGGGTAGTTAGGTTTCATTAGTTCTAAGTACTAGGTGACTAATGGCCTCAGAAGTTAAGTCGAAAAGTGCTCAGAGCCATTTGAACCATAAACTCACAAAAAAAAGTGTCAAACAATTTCTTTCGGCTTGATAGACAAATTACACGACCTGAGAGCATCTCTCGCATTCAAAGCTGTATGTGTAGAAAAACCGTCCCGCACGTGTGTATTACAAACATTTCAGACACATGAAATGACAGTAAAGAATACAATCTTTCACGGCATTGGCTCACATGTCGGAAAAAAATACGTTCGGCAAATCAAGGTATAATTCAAGAGGACGTTGCTGTTCCGTACGCTATGGCAACTCCCGTTATACCAATCGGAAGCTCTGCATTTACGAAACAAATCGTGAGAGCATGTTTTGTAATAGAACCACCCATAAGAACCTCTCTCTCTTCCATTACATAGAAACCAATTACTGTCTGCGTTCTCCATGATTTGCAGCAGTCCACAGCTGTCACACCTGACAGCCCTGACCTGGCTCCCTTGGACCCAATGTGTTTGGGCCATTAAGGGATGCCACTGATGGAAGACATTTTGAGGGTGGTGAGGAGGTGATTCGCACAGTGAAGCGCTGACTCTGCCAACAGGACAAGGACTGGCACTGTCAGGGCATGCATGCACTTGTTTTGCGGTGCAGGAAGGCCATAGAATGGGATGGAGATTACAGGAAAAGTAGGTTGTGTACATGAAACCTAGTTCTTTCGTATGTGTAATCCTCATTATATTCAATAAAGAATTGTTGAAGAAAAAATGCGCCGCATTACTTTCTGGGCAACCCTCGTACACATACACGTATCGCTCCATTGGAGCATGTGGCCAGTTCTCGAAGTCACTTGCACAGATCTGTGTAAAGTTTTACCAACTGTACTGGGTGAAGAGCATATCCAAAAGACTATCAATCACAAGAGACAGTTCCTGTATTGGCCCTTCATAAGCAGTTTAATACATTGTTTTTTTCGGATGTAACACATCCAAGCAGTGTACACCACCATACACTTTGCTTTTTCTACCAGTATTCCGAGGTCCATGTCGGCTGCTAATGCGGCATTAACGTGCTTCGACTCTTCGGCTCTCACAGAAAGTTGAACATCGCATGGTGTAAACTATGCAGCTCTCACAACACACAGGTTGATAGAAATAAAACACAGAGGCGGTGTTTCTCACTGAAAAAATGTGGAAGACATCGCAACATATGCACACTGGGAAAGTTTGCGGCATTGTAGAGGATTTCCAACAGCTATCTGACGGTGATGACCTACACAGCTAATCTCATGTTCCACAGCTATAGGGTACCAGATATCTCGGTGTTCTGTTTCGAAGAGCATTGTTTCCTAATTTTGCAGTTATGTTCGTGATTACTGTTCCAGTGATCACCATTGCGGGAAGGTGCCGTTCACGATATGCGTGCGGTAGTAGGGATACATAAAAAAATCCTGTGATGGTAGTCACAGCATATGGAAATAGAACGAGTCTGCAGCATTGAGGAACACTTCCAAACAACTTTCTGAAGGTGATGACCTCTACATTTAATCCCGTGCACAGTGACAAGTAGCACATATCCAATGTTCCGCCAAGGCTCCCTCCGTCTCAACCAAGTGGTTCAAAAAATGGTTCAAATGGCTCTGAGCACTACGGGACTTAACTTCTGAGGTCATCAGTCCCCTAGAACTTAGAACTACTTAAACCTAACCAACCTAAGGACATCACAAACATCCATCTCCGAGGCAGGATTCGAACCTGCGACCGTAGCGGTCGCTCGGTTCCAGACTGTAGCGCCTAGAACCGCTCGGCCACTCTGGCCGGCCACCAAGTTGTGTCAGCCAATCATGATGTAGTAATCAACAGCGTACCAGTGGATGCACGGAATGCGAATGACAGTGTTGATATGGCATGATGTATGAATACGCACCGCAATGGATAGAACGATCAATTTCAGCAATTTCCCCGGTTGTTCCATACTTCAACGCCAGCCAATGCTTCCCAGTTTCCGCATCATCGCTAAATAACTTCTTCACTACTTTGAAAGTGCCATGTATTAGATTACCAATGCAGGTTGATGACTGTGCAGTACATCCACTTTGTCATATACATCGAAGTATACGAATTGTTCAGTAATTTCAACGTCAGCCAATGACACAGCAGAATGCTTCCTAATTTCTACATCATCGCTAAATCACCCCTCCACTACTTAACAAATACCATATGCTAGATTGCAGATGCATATAGATGACTATGCAGAACATCCATTCGGTCATATACATCAAAGTAAGCCAGTTGTACCCTATTTTCAACGTCAGCCAATGACACAGCATAATGCTTACCGATTTCTGTATCATTGGGACCTGCGACCGTAGCGGTCTCTCGGTTCCATACTGTAGCGCCTAGAACCGCTCGGCCATTCCGGCTGGCGCAATGTATCCATTCAACCATGTACACCAAAATGTACCAGACAGCGTCCTGTACCGATGCAATTAAGTTATGTACATACTTCCAGCGGATCGATCATAGTGCAGAATTTACGATTCCGACTGTCCGTCTTTCCCTGTGTGGATGGGCGTCACCGAGTATTCTCGCATTCGTAGGATAAAGTTGGAGATTGACACATTCCTCCCACTGTGTCTACGACTAGTCCTCCTGGCAACACCAATCTTACACACGGCACCCATCCAAAAGCACAAGATCTCTCCAGATTATTGCGTGTCGAGGAGGGTAGCGCCTCTTGTCGATGTATAGTAGACATGAGATTGTTGCAGTGATATAACAGATGGTTAAGAAGAAACATGTGGTTTATATGTGTTGGAGCTCCAGATGAATGGAGTTTGAAACATTGCACATACATCAATTGTTCTATCAATTCTGAAGGCTTGTTCCACTGTCTGGTATCAGGAAGGTACCGGCATGACAGAAGTGATCGTAAAACATAAACACACTCTCCAATGATTATATGGTTCTGCACATAAAAATGCTATATGCTTAATGCCATACAGTTTCTGAAGTATTAGTCATGCGGAATGCAACGCTCTTAATACTCTAATGCAAAATACACTCCTGTAAATTAAATAAGAACTCCGCGAATTCATTGTCCCAGGAAGGGGAAACTTTATTGACACATTCCTGGGGTCAGATACATCACATGATCACACTGACAGAACCACAGGCACATAGACACAGGCTACAGAGCATGCACAATGTCGGCACTAGTACAGTGTATATCCACCTTTCGCAGCAATGCAGGCTGCTATTCTCCCATGGAGACGATCGTAGAGATGCTGGATGTAGTCCTGTGGAACGGCTTGCCATGCCATTTCCACCTGGCGCCTCAGTTGGACCAGCGTTCGTGCTGGACGTGCAGATCGCGTGAGACGACGCTTCATCCAGTCCCAAACATGCTCAATGGGGGACAGATCCGGAGATCTTGCTGGCCAGGGTAGTTGACTTACACCTTCTAGAGCACGTTGGGTGGCACGGGATACATGCGGACGTGCGTTGTCCTGATGGAACAGCAAGTTCCCTTGCCGGTCTAGGAATGGTAGAACGATGGGTTCGATGACGGTTTGGATGTACCGTGCACTATTCAGTGTCCCCTCGACGATCACCAGAGGTGTACGGCCAGTGTAGGAGATCGCTCCCCACACCATGATGCCGGGTGTTGGCCCTATGTGCCTCGGTAGTATGCAGTCCTGATTGTGGCGCTCACCTGCACGGCGCCAAATACGCATACGACCATCATTGGCACCAAGGCAGAAGCGACCCTCATCGCTGAAGACGACACGTCTCCATTCGTCCCTCCATTCACGCCTGTCGCGACACCACTGGAAGCGGGTTGCACGATGTTGGGGCATGAGCGGAAGACGGCCTAACGGTGTGCGGAACCGTAGTCCAGCATCATGAAGACGGTTGCGAATGGTCCTCGCCGATACCCCAGGAGCAACAGTGTCCCTAATTTGCTGGGAAGTGGGGTTGCGGTCCCCTACGGCACTGCGTAGGATCCTACGGTCTTGGCGTGCATCCGTGCGTCGCTGCGGTCCGGTCCCAGGTCGACGGGCACGTGCACCTTCCGACGACCACTGGCGACAACTTTGATGTACTGTGGAGACCTCACGCCCCACGTGTTCAGCAATTCGGCGGTACTTCCACCCGGCCTCCCGCATGCCCACTATACGCCCTCGCTCAAAGTCCGTCAACTGCACATACGGTTCACGTCCACGCTGTCGCGGCATGCTACCAGTGTTAAAGACTGCGATGGAGCTCCGTATGCCACGGCAAACTCGCTGACACTGAAGGTGTCGGTGCACAAATGCTGCGCAGCTAGCGCCATTCGACGGCCAACACCGCGGTTCCTGGTGTGTCCGCTGTGCCGTGCGTGTGATCATTGCTTGTACAGCCCTCTCGCAGTGTCCGGAGCAAGTATGGTGGGTCTGACACACCGGTGTCAATGTGTTCTTTTTTCCATTTCCAGGAGTGTATATTTGTCCAACATCAGACATACAATCACCCCGCAAGTTTGCTACTCCAATCGCTACAGAGAAAAACTGTAAAATGATAAAACTACTTCCTTCTGCACCATTCTGGTGTTCCAGGATGGCATTGTCAGTTTTTATCCACCACTCGAGTTCTTTATAAACAAACTAGTACGAAGTCTGGAGACTGTTGTTCTGTTCTGTCTCTTAGGAAATTAACGTATTTTATACGTCGTTTTAAGTCGTAAATGTACGAACCCTCAATCACACTTAGCACATCAGTCGTGCGTATCATTAGAAGTAGTAGTAGTAGTAAAAGTAGTATCTGTTTTAACGGACTCGAGTATGTCTCACTAGGGAATAGTGTTGAGAAAAATGGACATGAATATATTTGATAGCTGATACATTGAGGTACCCATCCACACCCTGCTGCACAAAAATCCACATGAAGAAGCAGCAACTTCTTGAGGGAGTAAACAAAACGATCAGTAGCCAAAGGATATGTAACGGTCTTATCGCTGTTTACAGTAGCATCACCACAGCTCTGGTAGTATTCCCCTTGCACAAAGAAGAAGTCCTTTCTGATTTTAGATAGTTTTGCTGTTGTGTAAGATAATATGCAATTTCTTCTTAACACCACATCTCTCGATTGTACCCCCTCCCCCCCCTTCCCCCCTCACACACACACACACACACACACACACACACACACACACACAATATTTAAGGTGATACATGTGTCAGAACAGGCCATTATTCAGCAATATATACATTTGACTGCATTTGTGAAAACACATTTGTAGATTGAGATACTGTATGTTTTTCTGCTGTAATGTGGCGCCTCTGTGTAATATTTATGTCGCCTTTGTTGAAATACGGGTTTCGAAAACCCACGTAGTTTACAGAGGGAGGGGGAGGGTTAAAATTGAATGCACCCAGAGCATAATTTTTGAGCTTCTATCGGTCTTGAGCGTCCGGGTACCACCAGTCCACCTCAGTTTCACGCATTTCGTGGTACTTTAGCTTTAATTTTATGTATTCTCAATCAATTTAAGTAATTTTACAAATGTCTTTGTATTTCCCTCAACTTTACATATTTCTCATCAATTTGTCATAATTATATCCTCCATTTTTACCAATTTTCTGTCATTTTTACACTTTTATTTGATATTTTTCTGTATATATATGGTCATATTGCTGGCATACCCATGCATTGTTTGATTTTACGCGAGGAAAGTCCTAAGGATTCCCCTCTTCGTGATGATCTCCCCTCTTCGTGATGATCTACATGCATGCATTTTGAATAGGAAGATCATGAAATTTTAGTCGCCTCATACCTAGATGGGACTCAATGAGTGGTTTAGGTTGGAAACTCGTAGGCTGGAAACAAATCCACGTACTGCTAAGGCATATCAGAGAACTTGTCTGCAGTCTCATGTAGAGACGCACTTGATGGGAGCTCAAAAGTCTGACACATTTCTATAAGTTCATCTGACTTCCATTCTACCGTGTAGGGGTCTGCAACAGGGAGTTGACATCTGTACAGAGTTGATTTCTGCTGTTGTTCTGATATTTATCATTCTTCCCATAAGTATATGTTCTTGTTGATACCGGATGGGCTTCGCAAATTTTGTTTACACTTTCCAATTCTGATAGTCCCCAAACCCATGTCAGGACATATACAAACTGCGGATTTGGGGTATTTTTTTCATCCAAGTAATAAGTTATTCGTTAGTTACAGTATTTCGACTGCACTTAGCATCCTGGACCGTGAGAGTTTCCGCTCCCAATAACTACGGAGTGCGCATCCTCGGCAACGTAATTTATAGACGAACAGATAGCAAGTTATGGATGCAAACCCCAACCGTCTTCCACTGACGCTCTACACACTATGCATGCATATTACCAATCGCGAAGTCTCGATTTCAACCGCGTGTACATTATTTTCGACAAGGTGACAGCTCCACAATAGGGAAAAACTCTCGAAAACGATTCTGTAGGCGATGTAAGCTCATTTAAATTCGTCCCGCTAAAGAGCATAACATCTTCGACGGAAGTTACATTACCGATATTTCGTAACACTATTGTCTAGATTCTCCAGTAATAACAACAAACCATGGCATCATGCTGTGCCTTTCACTCCTCATTTTATGCTCTTGAAGATCCTCTAGTACAATCGACAAAACTTTACACAGATTTGTGCAAGCGACTTCAAACGCTGGCCACATGCTCCAGTGGAGCGATATATGTATATGTAATATGCTAGATATCAACACAGAGACAGTATTTGTTTCTTCAATTTATCGGAAGAGTGAGATGCGGTAAAATCTTGTAGGAGTTTCTACTATGAAGAGTGGTAAACTGGTTCAAGATTGGATCAGATAGTTCTCTCAAAACTACACCGATTTTGCTCATAAAGTTAATAGAAATTGGCTTTATCTATTCTCGTCAAATCATGATTGTTTTTTTTTTATTACTGTAACAATTGCGTGTTTAAAAGACAGGTGTTAACGCAGGTCCTGTGTTATTTCGTACTTCATAACCACTGATTATAAAGAAGACACCATTTGAATTGAACCTCATTTTGGAACCTTGATATTATAGTGTTTTTTTCCCGGCGTGTGAGTAGATTGTTTGAAACAGGATGTGTTGAACAATTAGCTTACAAAACTAGAGCACGAGAATCAGCTGTATGATTAAAACCTTTACAGACATGTCAATACAGGGGAGCTGTGGAACAAAAATGTCAAATAGAAGCACACGAATGATTGGTTTCAATGTAATGGAAGAGAGAGAGATGCGGTAAAATCGTATGGGAGGTTTTATTACAAGACAAGCTCTAACGATTTGTTCTTTTATATTCTCTAATGTTATTTGAAGTGTGTGAAAATTCTGTAACACAAACGTGCAGGACAGTTTATTTACAGACACTGATCTGAATCCGAGAGACGCTCTCAGGTTGTGTTATTTGTCCATGAAATTGAAAGAAATTGTTTAACATATATGTTTTTTCTTTGGAGTTTAAGTTCTCGCTTTTTCTTTACTTCGATGACAGTTTCGAAATAAATAGGACATTCTGTTGTGATCGGTAGTTTCTGCAGAAAAATAATGAGAGATTTTTTTCCCAATTTTACCCAGGGTGGACAGGTACGGGCCTCATCTGCAGTCGGCGGTGGTGCACTTTGTTGGGTGTCGCAAAATAATGAGATGTGAATCGTATCCTATAGTCGAGCATAAAAACTATATCGACTTTGCTCATAGAACTGCGCCTTTTTTCGTGGAAAGGGGACAGTTATTATCTTCGCGATTGTGTTTTCCATTTTAATAGATGCTTGGTTATAAGAGATGCGTTGACGTTAAATAAACGTGTTCTCCATCGCAGTACAACAGGCCAAATGGAGGCATTGGGGGTGTGAGTAGTCTGTGTGTGAGGTCGCCGATGTAGCTGCACACTGACCAGGTAGTGGTGTGCGGTGCGGGGCTGTGTTGCTATATTTTCAATGAACAAACAAGTTGCACTTCGTGCAGCCCTCCATTTAAGTCCTTTTGTTGAGCTGATTTTACATCTTTTTATTTTGAAGGACTGATTCTGGACCATCACCTTAAGGTGGGTGGATGTCTCTTGTCTGCCAACTGGAACGCGGTTCATCGCAAAAAAAAGAAAAAAAAACCACGAGGCGCATGGCAGTAGCAGCTGACTGAAAAACCTGTGTCCCCCGTAAGTGAAGGGACGGATGGAGGGAGCGGGAGGGATGAGCGGAGCTAAGAGGGCAGTTTTTGATCGTACATCGAAGGGAATGCACATTCAACTACCGTCTCCTCTGCAGTCTTTTAGGATGACAATTTTCTGCAGTTAAAGTGTTGCATTATGACACGTTCGTTATGAGTGCTGGTTTTTTTCGTGACAATTTCGATGTGTAGTTAGAACAGTTCCACAAGCTGCGACATGGTCGCAAATTGTAGTGACCCAAAAATAAATTTCCTTTACTTCACATCTGTGGTCAGAGATTTTTAGGTACTCAAACTAACGGTTTTGGTGAACAATGTCCATCTTCAGGTCTGTTTTCTAAACACATGTTGTAATATACAGGAGCAGTTGCATCATCAAATGCTGGCTCTGATTTTGTGTTGAGCAATTGATGACTCCACTATGGCACCAGGACATTATGATATGTTTTTATAAAACGGAACTGAAGATTATCATTGCTGACCGGAACCTGTAGTCTGAAGACCTAAAAATCTGTGACGATAGACGTGAATTAAAGGAAATTTAATGAAAACAGTGATGCATTTTCCATCAGTTGTGGTAGCATGTAGTAGCTTCGATTACCAGGGATGTAAGATGATTCTCGAGTAGTCGTCTGTAGCAAACTCTGGCGTCAAACAGCGATAGATACAGCCCTCAGCTGTATGCTGACAGGTAATACAATTATGAAACTTCTTTCTGTCCAACACTAGCGTTCCGTCAGTTGAATGTATTTCACGCCAAAAAAATAAATATACGAGGGTGATTCAAATGAAAACCTTAAATATTTTTTAAATATTATTTATTGTGCAGAAGTGGTACAAAGCTGTATCACTTTTCCACATAATCTCCCTGACGCTCAATGCAAGTCCTCCAGCGCTTACAAAGCGCATAAATTCATTTGGAAAAAAATTATTTTGGTAGTCCTCGCAACCACTCACGCACCGCGTGGTGTACCTCTTAATCAGAACGGAACTTCTTTCCTCCCATTGCGTCTTTGAGTGTTCCAAACATATGGAAATCACTTGGGGTAAGGTCTGGTGAGTATGGTGGATGAGGAAGACACTAAAATGCAGGTCTGTGATTGTTGCAACTGTTGTACGGGCAGGTTGGGGCCTTGCGTTGTCATGTTGCAAAAGGACACCTGCTGACAGCAATCCACGTCGCTTTGATTTGATTGCAGGCCGCAGATGATTTTTTAGGAGATCTGTGTATGATGCACTGGTGACAGTAGTCCCTCTAGGCATGTAATGCTCCAAAATGATGCCTTTTTCGTCCCAAAAGAAAGTCAGCATAACCTTCCCTGCTGATGGTACTGTTCGAAACTACTTTGATTTTGGTGATGAGGAATGGCACCGGTCCTTGCTCGCTCTCTTCGTTTCTGGTTGGTGGAAGTGAACCCAGGTTTCGTCCCCAGCAGCGATTCTTGCAAGGAAGCCATCACCTTCTCGTTCAAGGCTCCGAAGAAGTTCTTCACAAGCATCAACACGTCGTTCTCTCATTTCAGGAGTCAGCTGCCGTGGCACCCATCTTGCAGACACTTTGTGAAACTGGAACGCATCATGCACAATGTGGTGTGCTGACGCATGACTAATCTGTAAACATGCTGCAATGTCATTCAGTGTCACTCGGCGGTTTGCCTTCTCTATGGCTTCAACTGCTGCAGTGTTCTGTGGAGTCACAACTCGTTGTGTCTGGCCTGGACGAGGAGTATCTTCCACTGAAGTCACACCATTTGCGAACTTCCTACTCCATTCATAGACTTGCTGCTGTGACAAACATGCACCACAGTACTGAACCTTCATTCGTCGATTACTTCAGTAGGTTTCACACCTTCACTACGCACAAACCGAATAACAGAACGCTGCTCTTTCCTGGTGCAAGTCGCAAGTGGGGCGACTATCTTTATACTGCTACTGCGACGGTATGTGTACATCTGCACTGTGCTGCCATCTACAGGCCATTCTGCGCGCTGTTTGTAGCACGCTTACCAACTTACAGGATAACGGCGCGAAATTTCGATTTGTTATTAGAAATTTAAGGTTTTCATTTGACTCAACCTCGTAGTATCTTACACATCAGCCTTTTTTCTGCCGGCTTGTACATGTAGGGTAGAGTTTGAGCGCGTCTGCCACTACATCTACATCTACATCTACATGACTACTCTGAAATTCACATTTAAGTGCTTGGCAGAGGGTTCATCGAACCACAATCATACTATCTCTCTACTATTCCACTCCCGAACAGCGAGCGGGAAAAACGAACACCTAAACCTTTCTGTTCGAGCTCTGATTTCTCTTATTTTATTTTGGTGATCATTCCTACCTATGTAGGTTGGGCTCAACAAAATATTTTCGCATTCGGAAGAGAAAGTTGGTGACTGAAATTTCGTAAAAAGGTCTCGCCGCGACGAAAAACGTCTATGCTGTAATGACTTCCATCCCAACTCGTGTGTCATATCTGCCACACTCTCTCCCCTATAACGCGATAATACAAAACGAGCTGCCCTTTTTTGCACCCTTTCGATGTCCTCCGTCAATCCCACATGGTAAGGATCCCACACCGCGCAGCTATATTCTAACAGAGGACGAACGAGTGTAGTGTAAGCTGTCTCTTTAGTGGACTTGTTGCATCTTCTAAGTGTCCTGCCAATGAAACGCAACCTTTGGCTCGCCTTCCCAACAATATTATCTATGTGGTCCTTCCAACTGAAGTTGTTCGTAATTTCAACACCCAGGTACTTAGTTGAATTGACAGCCTTGAGAATTGTACTATTTATCGAGTAATCGAATTCCAACGGATTTCTTTTGGAACTCATGTGGATCATCTCACACTTTTCGTTATTTAGCGTCAACTGCCACCTGACACACCATACAGCAATCTTTTCTAAATCGCTTTGCAGCTGATACTGGTCTTCGGATGACCTTACTAGACGGTAAATTACAGCATCATCTGCGAACAGTCTAAGAGAACTGCTCAGATTGTCACCCAGGTCATTTATATAGATCAGGAACAGTAGAGGTCCCAGGACGCTTCCCTGGGGAGCACCTGATATCACTTCAGTTTTACTCGATGATTTGCCGTCTATTACTACGAACTGCGACCTTCCTGACAGGAAATCACGAATCCAGTCGCACAACTGAGACGATACCCCATAGCTCCGCAGCTTGATTAGAAGTCGCTTGTGAGGAACGGTGTCAAAAGCTTTCCGGAAATCTAGAAATACGGAATCAACTTGAGATCCCCTGTCGATAGCGGCCATTACTTCGTGCGAATAAAGAGCTAGCTGCGTTGCACAAGAGCGATGTTTTCTGAAGCCATGCTGATTACGTGTCAATAGATCGTGATTCATAATGTTTGAATACAGTATATGCTCCAAAACCCTACTGCAAACCGACGTCAATGATATAGGTCTGTAGTTAAATGGATTACTCCTACTACCCTTCTTGAACACTGGTGCGACCTGCGCAATTTTCCAATCTGTAGGTACAGATCTATCGGTGAGCGAGCGGTTGTATATGAGTGCTAAGTAGGGAGCTATAGTATCAGCGTAATCTGAAAGGAACCTAATCGGTATACAATCTGGACCTGAAGACTTGCCCGTATCAAGCGATTTGAGTTGCTTCGCAACCCCTAAGGTATCTACTTCTGAGAAACTCATGCTAGCAGATGTTCTTGTTTCAAATTCTGGAATATTCCATTCGTCTTCCCTGGTGAAGGAATTTCGGAAAACTGCGTTCAATAACTCCGCTTTAGCGGCACAGTCGTCGATAACAGTACCATCGGCACTGCGCAGCGAAGGTATTGACTGCGTCTTGCCGCTTGTGTACTTTACATACGACCAGAATTTCTTCGGATTTTCTACCAAATTTCGAGACAATGTTTCGTTGTGGAACCTATTAAAGGCATCTCGCATCGAAGTACGTGCCAAATTTCGCGCGTCTGTAAATTTTAGCCCATCTTCGGGATTTCGCGTTCTTCTGAACTTCGCATGCTTTTTCCGTTGCCTCTGCAACAGCGTTCGGACCTGTTTTGTGTACCACGGGGGATCCGTTCCATCTCTTGCCAATTTATGAGGTATGAATATCTCAATTGCTGTTGCTACTATATCTTTGAATTTGAGTCACATCTCGTCTACATTCGCATAGTCAGTTCGGAAGGAATGGAAATTGTCTTTTAGGAAGGCTTCTAGTGGCACTTTATCCGCTTTTTTAAATAAAATTATTTTGCGTTTGTTTCTGATGGATTTGGAAGAAATGGTATTGAGCCTAACTACAATGACCTTGTGATCACTAATCCCTGTATCAGTCATGATGCTCTCTATCAGCTCTGGATTGTTTGTGGCCAAGAGGTCAAGTGTGTTTTCGCAACCATTTACAATTCGCGTGGGTTCGTGGACTAACTGCTCGAAATAATTTTCGGAGAATGCATTTAGGACAATCTCGGAAGACGTTTTCTGCCTACCACCGGTTTTGAACAAGTATTTTTGCCAACATACCGAGGGTAGGTTGAAGTCCCCACCAACTATAACCGTATGAGTGGGGTATTTATTTATTACGAGACTCAAACTTTCTCTGAACTGTTCCGCAACTGTATCATCGGAGTCTGATGGGTCGGTAGAAGGAGCCAATTATTAACTTAATTCGGCTGTTAATTATAACCTCCACCCACACCAATTCGCACGGAGTATCTACTTCGACTTCACTACAAGATAAACCACTACTGACAGACACAAACACTCCACCACCAATTCTGCCTAATCTATCTTTCCTGAACACCGTCTGAGACTTCGTAAAAATTTCTGCAGAACTTATTTCAGGCTTTAGCCAGCTTTCTGTACCTATAACGATATCAGCTTCTGTGCTTTCTATTAGCGCTTGAAGCTCAGGGACTTTTCCAGCGCAACTACAACAATTTACAACTATAATTCCGACTGTTCCTTGATCCAAGCACGTCCTGTAATTGCCAAGCACCCTTTTACATTGTAGCCCATCCCGCACTTTCCCGAGGCCTTCTAACCTAAAAAACCGCCCAGTCCACGCCACACAGCCTCCGCTACCCGTGTAGCCGCCAGCTGAGTGTAGTGAACTCCTGACCTATTCAGCGGAACCCGAAACCCCACCACCCTATGGCGCAAGTCAAGGAATCTGCAGCCAATACGGTCGCAAAACCGTCTGAGCCTCTGATTCAGACCCTCCACCCGGCTCTGCACCAAAGGTCCGCAGTCGGTTCTGTCAACGATGCTGCAGATGGTGAGCTCTGCCTTCATCTCGTAAGCAAGACCGGCAGCCTTCACCAAATCAGATAGCCGCTGGAATCCAGAGAGAATTTCCTCAGATCCAAAGCGACACACGTCATTAGTGCCGACATGTGCCACCACCTGCAGCTGGCTGCACCCTGTGCTCTTCATGGCATCCGGAAGACCCTTTCCACATCAGGAATGACTCCTCCCGGAATGCACACGGAGTGCACACTGGATTTCTTCCCCTCCTTAGCCGCCGTATCCCTAAGGGGCCCCATTACGCGCCTAACATTGGAGCTCCCAACTACCAGTAAGCCCACCCTCTGCGATTGCCTGGACCTTGAAGGCTGAGAATGATCCTCTGAAACAGGGCAGGCAGCTGCATCTGGCTCAGCCAGAGACAGTGCCTGAAACCGGTTTGTCAGACGCACCGGGGAGGCTTTCTGATCAGCGTCCGGGGACGCCTTTCGCTGCCTGCCACGCCTTGGAACGACCTCCCAATCAACCACAGGCGAGGGCTCAGCCCCACTGCGGGCAGCAACCGGGGCAACCACAGCGGCAGACCGATCTGGGGACAGACGGGACGAGGTTGACATCCCCGTGATACCCGAGTCCGGCTCCTCACAGTGGTGCCCATTGGCAACAGCCTCAAGCTGCGCGACCGAAGTCAGCGCCGATTGCAGCTGTGAGCGAAGGGATGCCAAGTCAGCCCTCATCCGAACACAGTCGTATTGTGAAATTTTTCCCACCAGGGTAACACCAGTTGTATGGCGTCGTCGTCCATTTTTGAACTGTATTACGATTTTAGGCAGTCTTTGTGTAGTTCTGTGCATATAGTTGTGTAATTAGACAAATCTGAATGATTAATTGCGTAATTAGGACCTTCCTCTTCTGCATTTGGGCAGTTTCCATGTGTTGGTGGGTGCACTTCGGCTCTCCGTCCAGAAGAACCAAGGTTCGAGTTCCGGAAAACTGCACATCCACTTTTAATTTCCCGCCAATTCCCTGGTGGAGTGGAACGTCAGCACAGCCTTGGGACAGTGAAATTTCTGCCAAAAATCCAAATTCCCGCCAGTAAGGTGGTGGAGGGGGAGGGGGGAGTGGTCTGGGACGCACGTGCAGGCTGAGGAAAACACATGACGTCATTCGAGGTGGTTAGGGGTGTGTGTTGTTTCGGGGGAGGTTTATAAATTGCTTGGTTTAATTAATTTGCATATCAGATATTCATTTGATATCAAAACTGCAGCCAGAGCTCCAGTACACTACTACTGAGGTGATCCTGTATGATACGTCGACGCACCAGCTGTTGTTGGCTAGCAGAGAATAATCGAGAGATTTGCTGCGCGATGACCCATATATCCGCTGTTACAATCTGTGACTAGTTGACTTTGGAGGTGACTTTTTACCGTTTGTGGAGGTACTCGCCATACACCCCTTTGAGATGAAGATATCGGAGTTCTCATAAATCGGGAAAACGTGATCTGACGTCGAACAATTGCGGTGATAACGGGTGTCTTGCCCTTTCTATACTCGAGTGTCAAGCCGAAGATTAGTACAAGATATCAGGATTTCAGTCCTGGGACATGACGAAACAATCCACTCAGTTCAACGCTCTCCGCCGAGCATATCATCTATATACCCCTCCTTCTGTCAGTATTGCCGTGAGACATTGCAGGAGCTTACTGTATAGATCGTGTCACGACACGTTTTATAATGAATGTTGCCACTGAGAAATTTTCCATAATCTGAAGGCTGTGAGCACAATAATAATAAGAAATCTCGTTGACTGCCAAACGCTGACTAGTTTTTCTGTTCCATGTAGTGGCTAGTGTCGAGGAGAATCTCATACGAGATTCAGGTGAACACTGGTAAGAGGGGTAGCCAATTACATTTCGACTTCAGGCAGGAAAAATCCATCAGAACGCTGTCAACAACTGTTGAGACTTCGCAACTAAAATGCGCCATTGCCCATAAAAATAGAAATTAAAGGAGCTTTAATAATATCCGACGGTCTTTTGGAGAACTCAGCGCATTGTAAATCTGTAACACATTCTCTCGAATCTCCAGATACTATTGTAGGGATCGTGTAATGTAAAAGATGATAGAAGTATGGTAATGTCTAGAGCGAAGCAATAACATCTGGAAAGGTCGATTTTTTTTAGGAGCTTCCTGTGTACCCTTTCTTGAATGGAACTCTGTAGAGCACCAAGGGAATGGAGATGCAGTTTCTGGGGATATAGGCCTCCGATGGGAAAGAGTGTATGAGCTCACTTGATCGGATACAATCGTGGTTCAACACAACAAAATAACTATCCTGTTATATGAAGCAGCTTCTACTTTGTTGGCAGCCCATATCGCCTGTGGAGTGAAACCGACGCTAAAACTAGTCTACACACAAAACTCATGACAATTTTGCGTCGGCGAAAAACCGACCATATATATTGAAATAACCACCACAGGACCCCCGTTAATAAAATTATACACAATTAAACATATGAGAACCACGAATTTCCTAACTACCACACCTTTCCGCTAGTGTATGCCACAGTGTCATATACAGAGCGATGACCAGTTTCGTGGGCGGAGTGATTCCGCACCCCTTTTGCGGTAGACGCAGAGCGGAGGCTCACTGGATCGATGATAGCCATTTCTGCGGGTTACCTATACCCATTAATGATCTATTAGGCATGGAAACATAGTACATTGACGATAACAAAGCGGCATAAGTAAGATCCAAAATATTACAGATTAGAAAACTGAGAGGAATATTCAGGTATGAGACCGTATAGAGGTGACATGACAAGAATATGATAGAACACAGTCAGTGAATCAAATTATGAGTTACAGGGACAGAAAAAAGAAGAATCAAAAACGGCTACAAACTGCGAACTAAATTAAGCTTCAAAGTACAATACTTCTGTGTTTGTCTGGGTTTAAAGAACCCGTATAACAATCGTTTGCTCTTGTTAGGGGAACGGCATCGGAAAAAGATGGAAACTGGCACCCTGAATCACATTTTGATATAGTTGTACCACTATCTATTTATTTTTAAACTACTGGCATCTTCCTTTCCATGCGGGACACTAGCAGGAAGTAGCTCTTCAGGAAGACTTAACAAGGAACTGACGACGAAGCCGTAATCAACCGTAGAGGCTACAGCAGCTGCCGAGAGGAGCGTCATAGAGTTAAACATTCTTTCTCAGAGACGCAGCTTGTTAGTGTCGTATTTCGAAACACTGGATGTAAGTTCTTTGATGGCCGTGCTGTTACATGTTTTGAGCTGCTTACGTAACGTGAAAGCGAGGACGATTTCGTTACGTAACATCACAAAAATCCAAATAATTCTGTCTTACTTGTACCTTGAAATAAAAGCCGGCTTTATCAGGATATCTGTCGTAATATATACGACCGTGGATATAAAAAAATATTACTCGTTGTCCTCCTACATCTTTCAAAAACAAAGAAATCGTATGTTTTGCTGCCAGATGCTCTGAAAAACGTGTCAACCGAAAATGAAGTGTTGCGTAACAATCTATCTCATTAAATAGTGATGACTTGTTACGAAATTTGAAACAGGTGCTAAAAAAACCGAATGCAACTTCCTATAGATAAGTTATTAATTTTGTAGATGAGTAAAAATACAGTCAATGACAACCGTGTATCTAAAGTTTTTATTCTCAGTGAGATGTCATTTGTAATAGTTTTCTGGAAAATAGCGGTATCTTGAAATGTATGCAACGGCGTGTCAACCGAGAGAGGAAGGAGGTTAGGTCCAAGATGAAGTCGTTAACCTCCCCCCCCTCCTCCCTCTCCACGTCACATTTCACAGCCTGGGACGACGACGACGAAATAAGATTTGTGTACCCACCTCCCACAAAAAAGCAAACAAAAAAATAAAAACACTTAGCGACGTACATGGTCTACAGGTAAAATCCGCGATAAAAGTCCTGCTGCACCTGAGTAAATCTGCAATTAGTATTGTGATTCGCAGCATTTTTATTTATGACTGGATGAAAATGGCACATCATTAAAGGTATTGTCTCTCAGACGATGTTAAACGTCTTTATAACTTCAACTGCGTTCTGTTGTATTCTGTCATAAGTTTCCGCAAAGAAATGGAAGACCTTGTAAATCGGAATAGTTTATGCTTTATGTATGCCTGGATTATGAAGAAAACTTTGCTACGTCCTCTGCTATGACTCTATTAAGTGCATCCTCAAATTGAACAATAGAAAAACACAGAAAGAAACGGTTTTTCTTAAACAGATTTCTGTAAATAGAAAATGCTACAAAAAATTCAAAATACGCGAGAAAAGTATTTTTCATCAATAGACTGTCGCAGTTATGCATCTACCGGAAAACAGCACACCAGTCATTGCTCAAATCAGGCAACATCTGCTGGCTGATCAGGAGAATCTTGAAATGCATTAGTAGTTCTTCCGTTCACTCTGGTTCCTGGGACGAACTGGAAATACAATGAGAGTTGATGAAACTTTTCGATGACAGGAAGGGCGATGTATCAAAACAGAATATATGACCGAAGCGCCACGACTTGTTATGTCTCCCAGAGTGTTAGCGGATTTCGGGACTCGCGCAGTAGCGCTGAGACGATTTTATCGCTGACAATAGACACTGCGATTACACTGAATATCTCTGTAACTGGATTACCTATGTAATTTCAGCGAACAAGGACTCGCAACTTTTTGTTCTCTCGCTTCCTTTTCAGCCATTTTCTGGCATGGTCATAAAATAATTTACCTTGTCTATGTTATTTAGAGATTTTGTTACTTGTACTCATTTTGCATACTAATAACTATTTATTTTCATTGTGTTTGTTATTACGACTAATCATACCTTTTTTCCTCGGCTTACTTTCATGAATTTGAAAATTAAATAACAAAATTTCACATTCCACAAAACGAACTCCGATGAAGTTTAGGCGTAAATCATGTCCCAAAATTATACTCGCCAACAGACAATCCCGGTTGAGGAGGCTAGCTAAAAAAATATCAGTCATTAATAACTGGCAAACTGCATTCAAATTTCAATATTTAAAAATATTTTTACATAATTTTCAAGTACGTAATTCTCCTGCTTTAATTGACGACTCATTTAACCAAAGATGGTATGATGCTCAGTTGCGGGTGTTCCTCCAACAGGTTTGTTTGTTTAAAAGAATAGTTGATCATGGTTCAAATGGCTCTGAGCACTATAGGACTTAACTGCTGAGGTCATCAGTCTACTTAAACCTAACTAACCTAAGGACATCACACACATCCATGCCCGAGGCAGGATTCGAACCTGCGACCGTAGCGAAGTGGCTACATTACACTAGGTGAGAGTAAGTGGTAGCTGTTTGTGACTGCATGCTCGGCCATTTGGTGGTGACAAGAAAGGTGGGTACAGATGCCGGATGTGAAACATTTCAAGAGGCAGCAACATAACAAATCTAATGGACTGTAGCGCCCGGCCATCCCGGCCAGCAGTTGATCATGCACTGTAAAGGTATGTATCCCGAGAACAGTTTATAATGGGAGGAACCGTCCAAGGTATATAGTCAGTGTAAAGAAACTTATAAAGAAACAGAGATTACTGCATGTTGTTGCTGTCGTGGTAATTCAGTCCTGAGGCTGGTTTGATGCAGCTCTCCATGCTACTCTGTCCTGTGCAAACTTCTTCATTTCCCAATACCTGCAACTACCAATACCTACCTTCTGAATCTGCCTAGCGTATTCATCTCTTGCTCTCCCTCTACTATTTTTACCCTCCACGCTGCCCTCCAATGCTAAATTGATGATCCCTTGATGCCTCAGAACATGTCCTACCAACCGATCCATTCTTCTAGTCAAGTTGTTCCACAAACTCCTCCCGAATTCTATTCAATACCTTCTGATTAGTTATGTGATCTACCCATCTAATCTTCAGCATTCTTCTGTAGCACCACATTTCGAAAGCTTCTATTCTCTTCTTGTCCAAACTATTTATCGTCCACGTTTCACTTCCATGCATTGCTACACTTCCTACAAATATTTTCAGAAACGACTTACTGAAACTTAAATCTATACTCGATGTTAACAAATTTCTGTTCTTCAGAAATGCTTTCCTTGCCATTGCCAGCCTACAATTTATATCCTCTCTACTTCCACCATCATCAGTTATTTTGCCCCCCAAATAGCAAAACACATGTACTACTTTAAGCCTCTCATTTCCTAATCTAATTCCCACGGCATCACCCGATTTAATTCGACTACAGTCCATTATCCTCGTTTTGCTTTTGTTGATGTTCATCTTATATCCTCCTTTCAGGACACTGTCCATTCCATTCAACTGCTCTTCCAGGTCCTTTGCTGTCTCTGACAGAATTACAATGTCATCGGCGAACCTCAAAGTTTTTATTTCTTCTCCGTGGATTTTAATTCCTACTCCGAACTTTTCTTTTGTTTCCTTTGCTGCTTGCTCAATAAACAGATTGAATAACATCAGGGATAGGCTACAACCCTGTCTCACTCCCTTCCCAACCACTGCTTCTCTTTCATGCCTCTCGACTCTTATAACTGCCATTTGGTTTCTGTACAAATTGTAAATAGCCTTTCGCTCCCTGTATTTTACGCCTGCCATCTTCAGAGTTTGAAAGAGAGTATTCCAGTTAACATTGTCAAAATGCTAGAAACGTAGGTTTGCCTTTCCTTAATCTAACTTCTAACATAAGTCGTAGGGTCAGTGTTCTAACATTTCTACGGAATCCAAACTGATCTTCCCCGAGGTCGGCTTCTACCAGTTTTTCCATTCATCTGTAAGGAATTCGTGTTAGTATTTTGCTGCCGCCACTTATTAAACTGATAGTTCGGTAATTCTTTGGGATTGGAATTATTATATTCTTCTTGAAGTCTGAGGGTATTTCGCCTGTCTGATACATCTTGCTCACCAGATGGTAGAGTTCAGTCAGCGCTGGCTCTCCCAAGGCTATCAGTAGTTCTAATGGAATGTTGTCTACTCCCGGGGCCTTGTTTCGACTTAGGTCTTTCAGTCTTGTTTCAGACTTAGGTCTTTCTGTCAAACTCTTCGCGCAGTATCATATCTCCCATTTCATCTACATCTACATTCTCTTCCATTTCCATAATATTGTCCTCAAGTACGTCGCCCTTATATAGGCCCTCTATATACTCCTTCCTCCTCTCAGCTTTCCCTTCTTTGCTTAGAAATGGATTTCCCTCTGAGCTCTTAATATTCATATAAGTGGTTCTCATTTCTCCAAAGTTCTCTTTAATTTTCCTTTAGGCAGTATCTATCTTACGCCTTTGTCTCTACATCCTTACATTTGTCCTCTAGCCATTCCTGCTTAACCATTTTTCACTTACTGTCGATCTCATTTTTGAGACGTTTGTGTTCCTTTTTGTCTGATTCATATACTGCATTTTTAGATTTTCTCCTTTCATCAATTAAATTCAATATTTCTTCTGTTACCCAAGGTTTTCTACTAGCCTTCGTCTTTTTACCTACTTGATCCTCTGCTGCCTTAACTATCTCATCTCTCAAAGCTACCCATTCGTCTTCTCTGTATTTCTTTCCCCCATTCTTGTCAGTCGTTCCCTAATGTTCTCTCCCAACCTCTCTACAACCTCTGATTCTGTCAGTTTATCCAGGTCCCACCTCCTTAAATTCCCACCTTTTTGCAGTTTCTTCAGTTTTAATCTACAGTTCATAACCAATAGATTGTGGTCAGAGTCCACATCTGCCCCTGGAACTGTCTTACAATTTAAAACCTGGTTCCTAAAGCTCTGTCTTACCATTATATAATCTATCTGAAATCTTCTAGTATCTCCAGACCTCTTCCATGTATACAACATTCTTTCATGATTCTTGAACCAAGTGTTAGTTGTGATTAAGTTATCCTCTGTGCAAAATTCTACCAGGCGGCTTCCTCTTTCATTCCTTACCCCGATTCCATATTCACTTACTACTTTTCCTTCTCTTCCGTTTCCTACTACCGAATTCCAGTCACCCATGACTATTAAATTTTCGTCTCCACTATCTGAAATATTTATTTTATCTCATCATACATTTCAACAATCTCTTCGTCATCTGCGGAGCTAGTTGGCATATAAACTTGTACTACTGTGGTAGGCGTGGGCTTCGTATCTATCTTGGCTAAAATAATGCGTTCACTATGCTGTTTGTAGTAGCTTTCCCTGCATTACTATTTTTGTATTCATTATTAAGACTACTCCTGCATTACTCCTATTTGATTTTGTGTTTACAACCCTGTATTCACCTGACCATAAGTCTTGTTCCTCCTGCCACGGAAATTCACTAATTCCCACTATATCCAACTGTAACCTATCCGTTTCCTTTTTTAAAATTTTCTAACCTACCTGCCCGATTTAGGGATCTGACATTCCACGCTCCGATTCGTAGAACACCAGTTATCTGTCTCCTGATAACAACGTCCTCCTGAGTAGTTCCTCGCCCGGAAATTCGAATGCGTGATGATTTCAGTGATTACCACAGCAGAATATTGTCAAACGATCTTTCACAAAACCCAAAGAAATTCTGTTGTATTTTAAGATTGTCAGTAATTTGGAAATTGGAAATTTGTGGTAAGGAGTATGGGGCCAAACGTCAGAGGTCATTGGTCCGTAGGCTTACGCACTACTTAATCTAACTTAAACTAACTTACACTAAGGACAACACAAACACCCGTGCCCGAGGTAGGACTCGAACCATCGATGGGGGAAGCCGCGCGAACTGTGACAAGACACCTCAGACCGCACGACTACCCCGCACGGCAAAATACTGTTATAGTGGCACCAAAGTTTGTTTCCAGTCCCCAGCGAATGAGACAGGAATTGAAATTGGGGGTAGCAGAGCAAAAGCTGAAATGCTAAGGTCCGTTTTCAAACGTTGCTTTAAATAGGAAATCCCATGGGAATGGCCCAAATTTAATTCTCGTACCACTGAAAAGACGAATGAAATAAGTAATTGTGTCGCTGGTGTGGGGAAGCAGCTGAAATGGATGAAATTGAACGTAGCTCCAAAGCGCGACGAATACCTACTAGTTTCTGTACTGAACTTGGGGCTGAGTTAGCCCCTCTTATAACTAGAGTCAATCGTAGATCCCTCGAACAACAAACCATGCCTAGTTCTTGGATCAAGGCCTAGTTCACACCCGTCTACAAGAAGAGTAGTAAACGTGATTCATAAAACTACTGTCCAATATCCTTGACATCGATTTGTTGTAGCATCTTACAAAATATTCTCAGCTCATACGTAATGAGCTATCTTGAATAGAAGGGACTCCGAAAACATCGCTCATGTGAAATCCAACTCGCACTTTTTCACAAGTCATACTGAAAGCATTGGATCAAGGCAGTTGGGTGGAAGCAGAATTTCTTGTTTTCCGAAAAGCATTTCACTCAGTACCACATCCACGCTTATTGTCTAAAATATGATCTTACAGGGTATCAAGTGAGATTTGTGACTGGATTAATGACTTTTTGGCAGGGAGAATGCAACATTTTATCTTGGATGGAGAGACATCGTCAGATGTAATAACAACTTTAGGTGTGCCCCAGAGAAATGTGTTGGGACCTTTGCTGTTTATGATGTATGTTAATAATGACCTTGCAGACAGTAAAAATAGTAACTTCAGACTTTTTGCAGATGATGTATTGTCTGAAAGAAGCTGCATTAATATTCAGTCAGATCTTGATAAGATTTCAAAGTGTTGCAAGAACTAGCAACTTGCTTTAAATGTTCATAATATTGTGCACTTCAGAAAATGAAAAAAAGTATCTTTGACTATAATAACAATGAGTTAAGGCTGGAATCAGCCAACTCATACAAATACCTGGGTGTAACACTTTGTAGGGATATGAAATAGAATGATCACGTAGGCTCAGTCGTGGGTGAGGCAGGTGGTAGACTTCACATTATTGGTAAAATACCGGGGAAGAGCAATCAGTCTACGAAGGAGATTACTTGGAGATCAGGCGTATTAACGGTTCTAGAATATTGATCATGTGTGTGGAACCTGTACCAAGTAGGACTAACAGGATATACTGAAAGTATACAGAGAAGGGCAGCGCAAATGGTGGTGTGTTTGCTTGATCTGTGGGAGAGTGTCACAGAAATAAGGAATGAACTTAGCAGCCAGATTTTTGAACATAGACGTAAACTATCCCAAGAAAATCTATTAACAAAGTTTCCTTTTTTTCCTTTATTATTATTTCACTCCCGATAATGGGACAGGCTGGGAGCAGCACAATACGCCGCTCTTCAGCCAAGAGAGTTACAAACAACATAAGCACATGAGAAAGAATACAGAAACGAGAATGGTAAAAATGGTTGAATAAAAGATAACAAAAACAGATGAGTATAAAAGGTAGATTAAAAAACATACACTCCTGGAAATGGAAAAAAGAACACATTGACACCGGTGTGTCAGACCCACCATACTTGCTCCGGACACTGCGAGAGGGCTGTACAAGCAATGATCACACGCACGGCACAGCGGACACACCAGGAACCGCGGTGTTGGCCATCGAATGGCGCTAGCTACGCAGCATTTGTGCACCGCAGCCGTCAGTGTCAGCCAGTTTGCCGTGGCATACGGAGCTCCATCGCAGACTTTAACACTGGTAGGATGCCGCGACAGCGTGGACGTGAACGGTATGTGCAGTTGACGGACTTTGAGCGAGGGCGTATAGTGGGCATGCGGGAGGCCGGGTGGACGTACCGCCGAATTGCTCAACACGTGGGGCGTGAGGTCTCCACAGTACATCGATGTTGTCGCCAGTGGTCGGCGGAAGGTGCACGTGCCCGTCGACCTGGGACCGGACCGCAGCGACGCACGGATGCACGCCAAGACCGTAGGATCCTACGCAGTGCCGTAGGGGACCGCACCGCCACTTCCCAGCAAATTAGGGACACTGTTGCTCCTGGGGTATCGGCGAGGACCATTCGCAACCGCCTCCATGAAGCTGGGCTACGGTCCCGCACACCGTTAGGCCGTCTTCCGCTCACGCCCCAACATTGTGCAGCCCCCCTCCAGTGGTGTCGCGACAGGCGTGAATGGAGGGACGAATGGAGACGTGTCGTCTTCAGCGATGAGAGTCGCTTCTGCCTTGGTGCCAATGATGGTCGTATGCGTGTTTGGCGCCGTGCAGGTGAGCGCCACAGTCAGGACTGCATACGACCGAGGCACACAGGGCCAACACCCGGCATCATGGTGTGGGGACCGATCTCCTACACTGGCCGTACACCTCTGGTGATCGTCGAGGGGACACTGAATAGTGCACGGTACATCCAAACCGTCATCGAACCCATCGTTCTACCATTCCTAGACCGGCAAGGGAACTTGCTGTTCCAACAGGACAATGCACGTCCGCATGCATCCCGTGCCACCCAACGTGCTCTAGAAGGTGTAAGTCAACTACCCTGGTCAGCAAGATCTCCGGATCTGTCCCCCATTGAGCATGTTTGGGACTGGATGAAGTGTCGTCTCACGCGGTCTGCACGTCCAGCACGAACGCTGGTCCAACTGAGGCGCCAGGTGGAAATGGCATGACAAGCCGTTCCACAGGACTACATCCAGCATCTCTACGATCGTCTCCATGGGAGAATAGCAGCCTGCATTGCTGCGAAAGGTGGATATATAATGTACTAGTGCCGACATTGTGCATGCTCTGTTGCCTGTGTCTATGTGCCTGTGGTTCTGTCAGTGTGATCATGTGATGTATCTGACCCCAGGAATGTGTCAATAAAGTTTCCCCTTCCTGGGACAATGAATTCACCGTGTTCTTATTTCAATTTCCAGGAGTGTAGATCAGAGCCACATACACATGCAGAGAATGATCACTGTAGACTGTATTGAAAACAAAGAAGCACCACAGTGGGAACACAAATGAGTGACACTGGCGACACTTACAGTGGCGTTGTAATGTAGCACTGCACACAGCAGGGCACCACAACAAAAACGTTAAAAATCACTGCACCGAAGGGGTGGACCTATCACCATGTGAAGGGTAGTGGGGGAAGAAAAGGGAGGGGGGAGACAGGAGGGGGAAAACCAGGAGGGGGCAGGAGGGAGGTGATGGAGGGGAGAAAGAAAGGAGCCGAAAGCCGGGGGGGGGGGGGGGGAAAGTAGAAAGAAGGTGGGCGGCAGGGGAAAAAGGGAAAGAAGGGAAGGGGCGAGGGAGGTAGAGAGGGAGCCCTGAGGAGGAGGGGGTAGGGGGCATTGGAAATGGTAGGATATTAACAAAGTTTCAAGAGCAGGCTTTAAATGATGACTCTAGGAATATACTACAATCGTACATAGGTATTGTGAATGGAATGGGAATAAACCCTCATAACTGGTACAATGGGATGTACCCTTTGCCATCTGCCATAAACTTCGTAGTGGTCTACAGAGTACTGCTGTATCCTATAAAGTATTACACCACCTCCTACTTAAGGGTACTGCATCAACAACGCGCCCTAATTCAGCAATTTTTTAAGTACTACACCAGTTTTTAAGCACTACCTGTCCAACAATTTGCTTTTGGACGTAGCGATTACTCGAGTCTGAGACTGATGATGATAATCTCAAAGTATTTTTTTGTGTTCCTGTAGAGCGCACCGCATAGGATACACAGTATTCCAGTTATGAGGTGCATGACATGGTATTCACAAAGCACTGCAATTTTGAGGAACTATAGTTGTATTAGCTCACAGAACATCAGGGTCTAATAACTCCTCCATGTGAAGTAGCCGCGCGTGCTAAGTCGTCTTGTTAGGTCTGGTTAGGGAGCACAAATACCTTTCACCCCTGAGATAAATTGGAAACTTTTTGTCGTAGCGGCCCCTTATCAGTTAGAGGGCCCATACAACAGACAAGCAAGGTTGGCCTTCAAGAGCTCATATCAAAACACTGCCAGTGACTGTACACAGTAACAAACTTTCCACATACACATGGCATTACTTCGTGAAATGCCATGTGACAGAGATCCACCAACTGGAACTAATGTTGCTAAGAGTGGCGATTTTAAGGTCACAGTAAATTCTCAGTCCTTCATCAGTACATATCCTGTCCCATCGGTGGATGACATACTCACATGTCTTGCAGGCTCAATTGGTTTGCACAATGCTTATTTGCAGCTGCCATTGGACAAGGAATTGCAGCAAATCCTAGTCATCAGTACCCTGTTTGACCTTTTCCAGAACAACTGCCTCCCGTTTGGCATTTTCCAACATTATTTGGAACACCTCACAAGTCAGGAGCCCGGTGCAGCAAATCATCTGGACGATGTCATCGTTGGTGGCTCTTGCACAGTAGACCGCGCGGACAAGCTGAATAGGCTGTTTCAGGTTTTTCCGAGGCTAATCTGTGTTGCCAAAAAGAGAAGTGTGACTTTTTTGTGTGTGAGATCAGTTATCTCGAGTTCACGATTGATGCCCAACTTTGATAATTCTATCAAGCCTCTGAAAGGCATGCAAAATGCTGACTTCCTTTCGTGAGTGCCTATTGAAATGGACAACTCCCCCTTGGTTTGTTTCCATGTGGAACCGAAGGTGGAGGCAGCTCTACACGTGTTCCCATTGGATGCTGATGTGGTCCATTGGGCCTCCACTCAGGATCAGACACTGCAATCTCTCCACCGCCAAATCACTGCAGGTTGGCTGAACAGCTGTTGTAGCATCCATGATGAGGAAGTCCAGCATTTTTGGGATCATCATCACAGTCTCTTTTTCTGCAGTGGTGTCATCCATTTGCATAGTGTTTCGGACATTCCCTGGATACTCATACTGCATGCATTGCGCCACCATGTCCTCGACCTCCTCCACACTGGCCATTGGGGAATTGTCTTCACCAAACAGCTGGCCCACCGACACCTTTATTGGCATGGATTGGATACAGACATTCCCTTCCTTTGTGTCGGCCTGCACCACATGCCAAACACATCAGGCAGCAGGTAGCACCCCCATGCTAGTATATTTCGTGGCCAAATGCAGCTGCTCCATGGGAATATCGTCACTTGGCTTTCGCAGGGCTGTTTCATGGATCCCAGTGGCTCATCCAAATCGACTCTGGGTCAGGATACCCTTATGTTTCTCGCATGATGAACACCACTTGTGCTGAGATTATCTAAATTCTCTGGCATCTCTTTGCTGTCGAGAACTCCCCAAAACGATCGTTACAGATAATGGTCCACTGTTTACTTTGACCCAGTTTAAGCAATTCTGTGATGCCAGTGGGATTTCCCTCGTCCACACCACCCTGTTTCATCCTGTGTCAAACGGACAGGCAGAACGTTTTGTGCAGACATTCAAGACCCAACTCGATAAACCGTTGAGTCATCATCTGCTGGAGGAAGCCGTGCGTCTTATTTTGGCTGCATACTGCGCCACCCCATATGCTGGTAAAAGTACAGCGGAGATACTTCGTGGTCGACCATTCTGCTCTCCATTATATGTCCTTTTTCCTGAGATTTCTCATGCTCCCACTCACACCCTGGCACCCTCCTTCCACGTAGGGCAGGAGGTCTGAGTGCAGATCCTCTTTCATCCACGGATGCACTGGGTGCCTGCTGCCATCAGCAAGTTCTTTGGCTGGGCAATGGCATCTCTCCGGTGGGCCAATCGTTCTCGCAACTGCCAGCATCTCTACCAGCTCCACCCCCATCTGGTGGACCACGATTCCCCAGGGGGACTGTCAGTGCCTGTTGACGGCTGCTCTGGGACGGAATCTCTGTTTCTGCCTCTGCCTCAGCTGCTGCCTCCGCCACCAGCTGACCCTGTGCCTTCAGCCCTTAAGGCCAAGAACCTATGGACATTGACCAGGATACCCCCACTCCTATGGACGTTTATGACGCTGTGCATTCTTTTTCCAGGAGGAGAAATGTTGTAGTGGCTCCTTACCAGTTACAGGGCCTGCACGACAGAGAAGCAAGGTGGGCTGCCGACGTCCCTTCAAGAGCTCATATCAAATGTGAATGTAAACATCAACAAATTTTCCGCATAAACACGCCACTACTTCATGAAAAGCCATGTGACAGAGATTCACCAATTGTTACTAATGTGACTAATGTAGCGCTCCGCAGAATCGGTGTTATAAACACACCAGCAGAGTCAGACCGGCAGTGTGTACCTACAGCTAGGACAGCTCGAACCAATACCTACACTAGCTCTAGCCCAGTAGACACTCGCCGTAGTCTTTCTATAGAAATTCGTATCTTGTTGGGCATAACTCCACTTTCGAATTATGTAGCGTAGTATTTTGGTTGTTATTATTTCTTTTCATTGTCTTGTAACTTTTAATTGGCATTTACCACCACAAGAATTACTGTGTTTCTTGTTGTTCTTGAGTTTGGAAAGTAGTGCACTCCAAGAAGGCGTTTTAGTTAAAGAAAGTGTGTTCAAACTTGATCGTTAGTTCTTTCCTGCCGATCGCAGGACACTACACTTTTGAAAACCGAATACGACTGCCAGTAGTTCCTTCTTCAATACCCCGTATCCACATTGTTTTCTAGAGATTTATATAACATGCAGCTATCAAATTCCACACTACGATGTTCTATTCGCTCGTCTACAATCTTCTCCTGGAATATCTCAGCTGCAGCTCCGTAGTCCGAACTGCCATTGGCAAGGCAAATTGTCAGAGATATATCGGAGTAATCCGACAATGGACTATAGAACAAATTGTCCTATATTGCCCTGAAATCTCGTTCATATAGTCGGTCCACTTCTACGCTACGTTTACGTTAACAGTCTGCGAAGCCTATTATAGTAGAGTTCAAATTCTGTCACTCAGGAATTTGCGGTAGATCTCGGATAAACCGAAGAACGCCTTTAACTGTTTTCGTGGGCTGTTTGCATTCTGCTGTTGCTCTCAGACTCTCATCATTCCGCATTATTCCTTCTGCAGTAAGTTTGTGCCCTAAGAACTAAATCTTGACCCTGACGAATTCACACTTTTCTAATTTCAGCGTCATTCCACTCTTTCTTAGAGCTATAAGCACATCTGCCAGCAACTTATGATGCTCTTCCAATTACGTTGTGGCTATCAAAATCTCATCAACTGTAAGTTTTCACATCAGATTTTCTCCTAAGACATGAGTCACCGCCATAACGAATACCGCTATTGAAACTGAAGCCCAAAGGAAATGTCAACTTCAGGAATGCAGCGTACCGCCTGCTTTCTTCTGCCAGTGGTACCTCTCAAAAACCTTACGTGAAGTCAGTGCTGGATACAAGTTTTACATTTTTTTAAGTTCAGCGGGTGTTCTTTCATGTTTTCGGTTAATCATTCTCTCTAACTATAATTTTGTTCAGCTTACATAGGTCCAAAACGATTCCCACTGAGATATCCTTTTTCCTTACAAACACTATCATCATCATTCGGGAAGTGGCGAGACTGGACAGGGAAACGATTGGCAATTTCTATGGGCGCTGATAACCGCGCAATTGAGCTCCCCAAAAACCAAAAATCGCCATTATCACCTACCCTGAATATTTCTCTGCGGGAAGAACACATCCAAAGAGACAAAATGTCAAAATTTTAGCTGCTAAGGGACACTGCAAGTATTTTTTTTAAAATGTTGAAAATTGCCACATTTGTGACTTGCCAGGCGGCTGGAGAAGTGTACACCGTTACCGTAGCGGTAGCCGACGGCGCACGTACAACACGACAGGTATATGCATATCCTTGATTGACGGCACATTGATGAATAAATAACATAGCATAACGTACTTTGTAAAGCTAAATTCAGTTCCCATTGATATTTCACTGACGCAGTTGTTCACAGTTGCTATTCTCTCGAATTTGCAACTCATGTAATATGTATAATAATTAGCAGTTGCTTTTGTGGTGTTGCTAAGTGTTATCAACGGAGGAAAACTGAATTAATTTCCTTGGGTTTTCTTCGCATTTGTTTGTGAATACAGTCTTTTTGTGCCTGTTTTAGGATGTCAAAGTAATCTTTTTCAACCTCGCAAAGATAAATTGCAGTCGAAATCACCCACTTCTCCCGAGGACCTACACATGTTTGATTTATTAGTTAATTTCAAGGAGATACATCTGAATGAAGTCGACATTTCGTTAGGAATTATGGAAGGATTAGAAGAACGAGGGAGTAACTCCGACAATTCTGTAAATTATGGATCGAACAATGATTGTTGTGCTAATTAAAGTTCCGAGCGTAAATATAATAACCTCCTAGCCCAAAGAAAACATGGAGAGTAATATCTTTCAGTAACACAAAAAGGCTGTAAATTATTTGGTTAAACGAGCGAGGGAGAAAACTCTTAAACTTGAGGTGTCTGCAAAGCCGGTTTTATTTCTTTATTTCGTAAAATCTAAACGTGAATAATGTGAATGGAAGGAAGATTTACATGCAGTGCAGTACAAAATATACGCCAAAATGAAACTCGCAGAAATGTAAAAGAAAGACTGCTCAAGAGATTTAGAACCGCTCGTGAGAGGCAGTGCACAGTTACTAAGAGAGATCTACCAGAACGGGCCCTCAGAACTGCAAGTGAGATGAACATTACTGACTTACAGGCTCCTTCGACCTGGTTAAACAGATTCAGAAAGTTATACGGAACCGGAAGTCGCAAAATTACGAAGTAAACTAAAAGTAAACGTGTAGAGGAGATGTCATTAATAGTTAATACTATAGACAAATTCATAGCATTTTGTTGTCCTCTATAATGCTGCGTGTAAAGCCAGTCTGTTAGGTTTCTTGCAAGATCTGTGTACAAACCACACCTTATAATTGTGAGCGAAAAAGAACCTCAAGGCATACCAGGGCCAAAAATTAAAAAAATAACTGTTTAGTTTCAAAACTCTTCTAATCTACGTGTCAAAATCTGGACAAATGGGGGAGAATAAGTTGCAATACTATAGTCTAAAAGTCTTCTTACTAAATTCAGAAAATAATTCAATGCTTTCGTTGGACTATTGGTCTGGACATAATGACCTCTCTCCACGCAGAACTAATAGTATCATTCAACATCTCGAGAAAAATGTTTTTCAGCATTCTACGACATTCAACAAATTGGCAGGGGACATAATTTCCGATAACTCTTTGTCACTTCAGGTTTATCAGCGGAACAGTATTGTATTGTTAGACTTCAATCATTTCTGCACTGCTAGTTGGCATCACCACATTTTATGAATTTGATCAAGTACGCCTTGTAAGCAGCACAATAAGCAGAACAACGGCCACGACAGTTTCTTGCTTCATCCCAGTTATGTCCAAATAAAAATAGTACTTACTGTGAAGTGCCTGAATGCATTAATTTTTCTTTCATGAAGTGGGCCGTGTGTAAAGAAAATGTTTGTTTTCGTCATCAAATACATATTTCCCATTTTGTGACGACTACAGGAAATAACCAAGGAACTGTTTGATTGTCAGTAAAATACACGTTATTGAAAAGTCGTCATAAGACCTGTGCCACAAGAATTTTTATAAAATATTTCGTGCAACCAATTTAAGTCCCGGTTAATGGAAGTCGTCTATAACGTAACATAAATTATTGCCTTGATTTTGTTTCTTCAGTTAGTCACTTGTGTAACAGTTACATCTTCAACAATTTAGCTGTCAAAAACAACTTCAAGTTATTTAAAAAAATTAACGATTCGAGACATTTTAGGTACGGTTTAAGTGCTTAAAATCGGCATGTGCGCACTTTTGACTTCGCACTATTTCTTTTGTCACGACTGTGTCTGTTTACTCGCCGGATCGATCGCGAGGCAAGGGGGACTGTACAAACCGCTGCTGTAAGCTGTTCTTCGTGCAGCAAAAACGAGTAACTTTAAATTTTTTAATACCTGCAGTGCAGCTTAGCAGCTAAAACTTTGACAGACGATTTTTTCGATGTATTCTTCCTGTGCAAACAATTTCAATGTTTGTTTCTACATGCCGGATTGGACCATTCCCTGTGGGTCGAGACTGCTCATGATTTTTGCTCTCATTCTGCTCCTCGCAACTTTCCGCCGACGTCTGCAGAAATTTTTCTGGGTGGGTTGGAATGGTTCAAAAGGCTCTGAGCACTATGGGACTTAACTTCTAAGGTCATCAGTCCCCTAAAACTTAGAACTACTTAAACCTAACTAACCTAAGGAAATCACACACATCCATGCCCGAGGCAGGATTCGAACCTGCGACCGTAGCGGTCGCGCGGTTCCAGACTGAAGCGCCTAGAACCGCTCTCCCACTCCGGCCGACGGTGGGTTGGAGGGGGTTGCGTGGCAGGCTCTAAAAATTTCTATAATTGGCATTAATGAACCGGGTCAGTGTTGAGACAGGCCAGGCCGAAAGAACTATATTTTATAGGTGACATGAAAAAATTACTATGTCCTAGAGAATAGATATTTATCCACTTACTATATGAATAAAAACCCCACACCCAGAGTGACTTCCTCCACGCCAGCCAGCACGGATTCTGAAAACATAGATTATGTGAAAGCCAACTCGCAGTTTTTTCATATGACCACACCAAAGTAACTTCGGTGTGCCCCAGGAAAGTGTGTTAGGACCATTGCTGTCCATGTTATTTATTAACGATCTTGCAGGCAATGTTTATAGTAACCGCAGATTTTTGCAAATGATGCAGTTAGCTGTAATTAAATGCTGTTCTGATAGCCCATTCAAGTGCTAGTCAAGCCCGACAACAAAACTTCGGTGATCTGACGAGAACCACTGTTACCACTGCGGCAAGGCCGTTGGTGTATAGAGGTATACGTAAACTTATCTTTCTACTATTATATATACAGTGTTTTGTTGTAGAAACTGATGTAATGCAGATGATTGTTCCTCTGAATCAGATGCCACTGTCGGTGGATAACACGCCCGAAAACCAGGGTGTCTAATAAACATGTACAGGTCATGGTGTTTAGAAGATGTCCTTTAGTAAATGTCCATACGTTGTCACCTAAGACGGCTTTTATGGGTGGTAACTCTAGTTTTCCGAAATTCTGTTTTGAGGTCTGTTGCTAACACGCCCCTCAAATCTTTAGTTCCGCCCCTTGCAATTCATATTCTGTGAATTGTGGTTATTCTGTCGGCCATGATTCTGACTGTAATTAGGGTGACAGTTCTGCGACCTATTGTTTCCTCTTCTGTTGCGGTTATTATTGTGACCATATTGGAAATTATTCCCCGGTCGATTCTGTGAATTATGTGGCCTGTCCTGAGACTTATATGGCCTGATCTGTGCTAAGTTTGCTTGCATTCTGTCTTGTTATCATTGTGCCGCTACTCTGATCCTAAATCCCGGTTGTCACTATCGGAATGATTTTGGTGTGAACTATGTGATCTTCGCTGCATTGCGTGATCTAATAAAAACAATAATAGCAGAAATTGAGTCCGCCTTGATGCAAAACACCTTTTTATTAAATAACGAATAAGAAGGTGTTTTGCATCAGCGAGCGCAATTTCTGATATTACTGTTTTTCTAAGCTAACACGGACCAAATGGAAGAGTTCCAGTATAAAATTATTGCGTGACCTAGTTTCTCAATGAAACAGATAAATCAATCGGAAGAATTCGTGCGGCTATGGACTAAACCCCATTATAAATATTCTGTTATCCTACTTTTCAGCGTGGAAATCTAATGATGCTTCACTACAGAACTTTTTAAGAAAACTCTTCACAAAACTGTTAAAGTCGTAAAGGACTCACTCATTTGATTACCCCACGAAAGTACGGTCCCATCCAGAGGACTTTTAGCGAATATAATTTTTGTGTCCTTGTCATACCAAACACGAAACGAAATTTGTCTCCCAGCAAAACATTTACACTACCGGGCGCTTACATTGGCGTATCTGATGTCACTTATATTTACCGCGCGTTCCAGAAACAATGTTACTGATTGTTACACGGTATTCTGTGGCCCCCGACTTGGGGCTTCTTCACGAATACTCGTCTGTGATGAAGATTTGGTGCTCTTTATTTCGTCTCGGCACTCCACAACATCTTTCTAACTGCAGAATTTAGCGTCCGTGTTTTTGATAAACGTGGTTTGCCGTAACACGCACTTCTCATTCCAGCCACTGAGATCCTGATCATCACTGTTGATGTTTTGATCCAAATTTTTTCCGCCTTATTAACTTTTTCTCACGAACTTGTCCCATAGATTCATCAATGATCTTAATTTCTATTTTAATAGGCATTAACTTTTCGTCTATTATCCCTTCGATTTCTGTTTTCAGTTTACCTATATCAGTTACCGTTTTTCCCGTTTCGGTATCTATATTATACCTACATCTGATATCAACTCCGCGAGACTCCATCTAAATTCTTTAACTGATTTGAAATTGCTCAGAACAGTAACATCATTTCATCCTCCTGAGAAATTTCTGTACCTGATTTCGGATTCTCGGGTTCGTCAAAGCCCTCCGAATGGCATAGATCACTCTTTCCATATCCACACGCAGATCTGAAAATCTGCCTTCTCTATGCTGACTGTCTGTGCTCCACTGAAAACTGCTGTCGCCGTTGCTGCTGCTTCCGTGTGTTCCACATAAGGGCACATTAAAGGGGGGAGGGAGGAGGAGGGTGCTATCGTCCCTTCCCTGCACGAGAGGGGTGAAACTAAATTAAAATCAAAACGGTAATTTTTTGTGAACTGCGCTAAAGTTAAGCACGCAAATCTAGAGCACAGGTCAATAGATTTAGTAATTTATTTCAGTATTCCTGGAGCCATCTTACTTTGTGTGCCTCGCAGAATGTACTACCAGTACGTGTGCCCCTCCCCCCCCCCCCTCCTCCTATACGAATTGTGTGCGCCAAATACTAACAAGATTTCCCGATCTGCCAGAGCACCGCGAGCTTTGCGTCACCTTAAGCCACTATCTGCTTTGTCCCCACTGTTCTCATTCCTATTATTGCTAGACCGCTCGCCCAGAATTCAGTAGCCTATGCAAACAGTTCATCTTAACAGTGTATAATTTTTCACTTTTGTGTGTCATGAAACGAGTTCCAAAAATAACATGCCTTTTATTACGTAATTTGGGAATTAATGGGAATTTATGTTATTAAAGTAACTTTATTTGAGGTTAGTCCCCGATTTTCACACGCTCTCGCCCGTTGTGGGTTGATTTTGACGCTGCAGCTGTGAAGTTTAACTAAAAATTAGAGAGCATTAGCGTGTCTGTCGCCTTACGTGATAAGTACAAAATATTTTGGTGGCCACCCATCATCTTCGGGCGCCGATGACCGCGCAGTTGAGCGCCCCACAAACCAATCATCATCATCATCACCTATCATCTTCAGGTGATAAATGGATCAGACTAAGTGATCTGGCAGCGAAAGGTGAGCTTTCATGGGCGGACGTACTTGCTGATGTAATAGGCCCTCTTGAGCCAATGACAGCAATCTTACCTTGCATCTTTCTGAACATCTATATGACCGTGCATCGTTTAGAGTAAAGTGTGTACGTTATTTCGTTAACGTGACCGTCAAAAATACAGTAGCACATCCTTTTATAAAACAGAGGTATCTTCCTAGAATGTTTCCCTTTTTCTGGTAATTTTCTTCTCTTCTGAATCTGTGTGGAAATTTTCTGGCACACCTGCGTCCGTTTACCCTCATTTACATGTGATATCTAGGAATGTTATGCGTCTCCTTCGATATTCAGATTAGTCTTTTACCAGTAAAACACCGATTCTTTAAAGAGCCGAATTCCCGTGTATCAAACAGTTTCTACGTCTGATTACTTTGCAAATGAGTTAATGTTTTAAATATTTGAGGTTAAGTATGTAAACGAGAAACAGTTTAGAAAAACTTGCAATTATACTTCAAGTTTCTTGGAAGTCGCTAAGTGCTCCTATCATGAAACACGGGATGAACATAGTCCGGGTAATTTGCGCCCTACTTTAAGGAGAAGATAATCTTTCACGCTTCTAGATGTTCGTGACGTCATATCTCCTGAACTATATGGTGTACAGTGATATAACCAGACAGGTATATTCAGTGGTATGTGTGGATACTATCTTAAAACTTCGTCGCGGATACAGTTAGTGGTACAGAAGTAATAAATTAAAACGTCATGTCTAATGCTGAAGTTGTACTGCGTGAGCATAAAAAATGTAGTAAGCTATAAACTTTTTTCCTTTCGTCATTTTGCGGGGGATGTCCGCGAGAAGACGCTTCTTAAAGTTTCCAAATTATGTGTACAATTTATTGGAAATCGCTAAGTGCTCTCATTCTCAAACACTGGGTGTATAAAATCTGGATATTTGCACGCCGTCAATAATGCTGCCTCAAGACAAGCACTCAGGTTCTAACTGCAATACTTGTCTTATTCTGTTAAACTTTTAACATAAGTTTATTCCTCTTAAGAAGTAGATTATGATAGCATTTTAAACTTTTAAATTTGTTCAGTAATTACACGAAATATTGAATATCAAATTTTTGTTACCCCTGGAAACCGTTACATAGGCAACATGCAACTGGAGACGGGTCCCGAATTAGTTGCTTTTCGTTTCACATAACTGTCATTTTTACAGCTGGCCTTGAGTAACCAGATTATCCACAATTCTAATTAAATTTTAAAATAAAATTATTTATTGGCTTGCTTTCAATCCTAAATAGAAGGCTTAAGTAGCCAATTATTAGTTTTTACAGAAAGCTTAGTATTATCAAAATGCACAAGGTATAGATCACAATGGTGTCCAACCTTTTGGCTTCCCTGGGCGGCACTGAAACAAATCGAGTATTTTTGGGCTGCACATAATGTACTTAACAATAACAATAACCGCTGAGAGAGGGAAAATTAATAAATAAATAAATACAGTAATTTAGAAACTTCCTGGCATATTAAAAGTGTGTGCCGGACCGAGACTCGAACTCGGGACCTTTGCCTTTCGCAGGCAAGTGCTCTCCTCTTTGGTCCTTAACCAAGTGTATGTTTCTTACTGACTGTGCTAGTGTGATATTTTTACTCGAAGTTCTTTCACGTCTAGTTCTCAATGAGAAATTTTTTAAGATACTACAACAGTTTCAGTCGCAATAACATCATTTGTAATCTACATCTACATGAATGCTCTGCAAGTCACATTTAAGTGCCTGGCAATTACCAGTTCTGGTTTTAGTAGTGCATCTTCAGACTGCTTGAACTCTGATATTGTGTTGGTACACAATATGCGGAATGTTCAGCAAATTTTCTCGTTCCAGCATGGTATCACTAACACAGGACGATCGGTAGCTTTTACACGACCTCCAGCAACTGCAACATGATCAGCAGATCCTCCTATACGTGGTAGCCCATCAGGGCACTGCCATGCCACCAGTCCTTCATCATCTGCAGTGCTGCCATTAGTGTTGATTATGGAAATGGAATCAGATGCAGACAGTCCAGCCACCACACTTTCATAGCTTCAGTGCAACGCTGGAAGCATTTCCTGCCTCTGTCTGAAGATGGAGAAACGCCTTGTCGTCTCTTGAGTTATCAACGATGTGCATCAACAGGCGTTTCTGTTGGCTTACAATGGTTTTCACACCTGTCAGAGTCTTCAACAGTTCAGTACTTACGTATGCCCTGCTCAAAGAACATCTGACATTGTATTTGGCCTTCCTCCCCCCCCCCCCCCCCACCCCCCTCAACATTCAGTCCTTCGGCGCAGGTTTGCCCTTCCACGTCGTTGTCTGCCTCTCCTCTGGCACATGTTTCTGTTCCCACATCACTTCCTGCAGATTCCTCTGTGTTTCAGCACACCAGCACATTCCTTCGTCGTCTTTCATGACACAGCTTGCCTTATTTCCGCCATCCCCACGACTTTTTGGCCAGTCAGTGGTTCCGATCCTTCTTGTTTGTGTCTGCGCGGAATTTATGGGTGTTTCAGCTACTGCAGGGCTGTCAGACGCGCCCTGTGCCTGCCATGCCCACAACTTCTCAGTTCAGGGTGCTCTTGTCCTCGTGAGCGCGTGAGCGCGTCCATGATTCTTCTTTACCGGATATGTGGTCCTAAGGCTACTTCTTTTCACTTATTTACCTCCCTAGTCTCTCATCTACCAGCTTCTATTCTGCACGGATTCTTCCATCATCAGTGTCCTCCGTTATTGCCTTGCTTTTGGTCTCAGGCTCACATGTGTCCTTTCTTTTGACCCCTTTCCAGTCAGGGGCAAAATATCTTGTTTCTCATTGGTTGCCCCTGGCAGCCTGTCTGATTTTGTTTTCTGAGTTTCGCTCCTGAGCCTTCTTATGATGCAGCTCCCTCATTTCTGCAACCCATCAGTCTGGCATTGGAACGGAGGGGTTTTTGTGTGAAGGACCCAGCTCCAACACCTCAGCAGCAACACAAGACCACAGACCTACTCTTGCTCCAATGCCTGCAGCCCACCTGGAACGCCACAGGCGTCAGATCTCTGACTTCTTGTGCTGTGTGGTTCTTCAGTCTATGTGTTTTGCTCTGCAGGCTCCAAATGTAGCTCTTGCCAATGACTTCTTTGGTCTTTGGGTTGAACTCTCTGGGCCAGGTGCAATACGTGACCTTCAGATATTCACAGGGACACTATCTGGAGTTCAATGCCATGAGCCATCTACTGACCACTATTGTGGGGTGCTGTTGATGTAGTCTTCAGCCTTCCTAGTGACTACAAATCTGCAGTTAGAGCTGGTGTGGACGTTGGAGCTGGGTGCCATAGTGCTCTTCTCCTTCGCTTTTTCTTCCTCTACCACCCGCCCTTCGGGGGTGATCGTCGGCTCTCCGATGCAGTCACTCTATTTCTACTTCCTTTTCTAACTCTATGGAATTCCACTTCTTTCCAGTAGCTGCCTCAGTGCAACTTAGTCTGTCATCCTATGATCCTCATTAGTCTGATTTCTACCGCACTTGTTCTTCTCTGGCCGCTACTTCAGACACATCCTGGACCACATAGCTTTTCTTGAGTTGGCTGGGTCTGTTGCCAGGGACAACTGTCAAGGGTCACCAGTTCTACTTCCTGGGCTCCAGGGTTGCTCCCTCCAGAGTGGCCCACGTGATTATGACACTAGATGACTCCCCCTGCAGTAACTAGTGCTCAATCTGGGTCAACCACTGCTGGACGGCACCACATCAGTCTCCTCCTTTTGTCTTTAGTTTCAGTTACTGAAAATGCAATCTCTCAACCGCTAAGCTATTTATGTTTCGAAATATGTTATTTCTACATTATGCGATTTCAGGAGTATTTATCTTTTACTGCGAAGACAACACTGATGCATTACAATATGCCATCCAACGAACCATCACACTCGATAGACTACATGCGGGGATTCCTTGTAGAATGAAAAAGTTGTCGTCAGTGTATGGTATTGTTTCACGACGTCATACGCACATAACTATGCGAAGCTACAATATACACAAAAGTTTCGAGATTCTTGCCTTCAAGACCCACATTTAAAAGTTTGGCTTCGACTTATTGAAACTACTACGGGTCAGGTAGCAACGTGCAAATTTTGTGTCTCATGGGATGTCAAAGAAGCATATACAAAATAAAAAGGTAAGCAACCCTTTTTTTAAACTAATTAGTCATTCATTGATCAGTTTTACATCTTTGACCATCCTCTGACTAATTGAATTGTTGCAGGTTGTAACTATGCAACATAAAATTGCTTTTAAGTCAGAGTACATTGAGCATTAAAAAATAAAAAAAAAGGAAGAAGAAGACTTCCATTATTCACAGTAATGCATACTAGTATACGTGTAGTCGGCCATTTGGAAGAGGTAATTAACCACAGTCATGAAAAAGATATCAAAAAAGTTCAGCTGCACCGAACTAAGTGCACCTCAGTTATAAAAAACGCGTTAGCACCGCGATTCACTGACGTTCTAACACAAGATTGCAAAGATCTACCATTTAGCTTATTAATTGATGAATCTACTGGTATTGCTGTACATGAGTACTTGTGATTTATTATATTTCATTGCAGTTAATTACACAAAAAATAGTATCTACATACCTTGACCTTACTCATCTGTACGATTGTAATGCTAAAGCTATTGCCGCTGCTATAATGAAGACACTTCAACGATTCGATTTGCGCCTTGAAAATTTAATGGCGGGTGGTACAGATGATTCTTCTGTCATGGTTGGAGTAAATAACAGAGTATTTACGAAACTGAAAGAAAGGGTACCACACCTGATTTTAGTACGTTGCTGTGCCATTTTTTGCAACTGGCTGTTTTACCGAGAAATTTGGAGTTTTTAATTAAAGAGACATATGATTGGTTCAGTCGCTTCTCTTCCAGACAATCTCTTTATAAGGAGCTATACAAAACCATCAACGATGGACATTAACCGTCAAAAATAGTTCAAGCTTGCCAGACAAGGTGATTATCAATAGAATCCGCTTTATCAAGAATACACATGCAATGGTCAGAGCTAAAAACACATTTTTCTGTAGCTAAAGTGCGCGGCGAATGGTGTCACATGGCAAAATTATTGCACGCTATTTATGCGAACGGGATTAATTACGCATATATTTCATTTTTATATCCGACATTACTTGAAATAAACAGAGTCAATAAAATGCTCGAGTCGAAGGATACAAGTCACACCAAACTCTTTGATGAGATGAGCTACCTGAGAGATAAGCATTTCAGCAAAGTTACGTTACCCACAAATAAAGTTAATATTTTTTACTCAAAATGTTCTTGATTTCTTCGATCGAATATGTTATCTGGGATTACGCGTTGGAAAGCAGTTGCTTGAAAGGAGAGAAGAAGGATTAGGGTACCACTGGAAAACGAAGAAATGTTTCGTAACTGGTACATAACATTTATAGTAAGTCTGACTGAAGAAATAAAACACAGGTTACCAGAAAATTTGACGATGATGAAAAAAATTTCCAGAACAAGTGTTGAACTAGCACTTAATCAAACAAAGAAAATCTAATTGAGATAATGGCGCAGTTCAATGAAACTGTAGAATTTATAGCAAGAGTGGTGATCGGTGGCGACAAGTTCATTTGTTGAACTGGGACGAGACCAAAGATACAAAAAATTATGGAAAATAAGTATTGCATTTCAAAGATACTCAAGGGGAATTCAGATTTGAGGAATTAGAGACTTTTTCGATTACTTTCCTTATGGTGCCTCATTCCATTAGCGATATTCAGAGACTGTTTAGCAGTATGAATGTAGTAAAAAACAAGCAGAGCAATAGATTCAAGTTAAATCTTTTAACTGCTATATTAGGAATACTCCAGTTCTCAGCTACGCTACAGATCAGTTTGCACAAAACAATTTATTTATGAAAATACACGGTACAATCACCAACAAACTTTACATATTCACATACACCTTTGCCTTTAACCCAAATAAATACAGATTCGTTTACAGATATTTTCCTCCTGTTACGAGTATATAATGATAAAGAAGATGGAGAAACATAAGCTGATTTACCAAAATCCTTATTAGCCAATTCAGAAATATGGTAAGTGCGAAATGCAATAACGTCTCTGTCAACGACTTTTTCGATTACTTTCCTTATGGTGCCTCATTCCATTAGCGATATTCAGAGACTGTTTAGCAGTATGAATGTAGTAAAAAACAAGCAGAGCAATAGATTCAAGTTAAATCTTTTAACTGCTATATTAGGAATACTCTGTGGTTTGAGGTTGAAAGGAAAATGCTGTGACAAATCCGAAATTCCAATAAACGTTGTAAAACAAATCTGTACCAAGGAATCATATCATTCTGAAATCGAGTTTGATAATGCAGAAAAAATGATTCTCCTGAAGAAGACGGATTCATTTAAATAATTAGCATTTATTATATAAGTTTTTTATATGTTGCTGGCCTTGACTTGCCGATTTATTTAGTCTGTTTTATGTTCATTTAATGATTGTGAATATTATATTACTTAATCAAATGGAAAACCAATTACCAGTACCAATATACTTATTGTTTTCCTTAATAATATATTTTTTTAAAGTTAATGGGAATTTTAGCTATTATGAGAGTAGGGGCATTTTTGTTTGTGGTTATCTGGTAGTTTTCACTTGAAACTGGTGGGGAGCTCTCTTTACTGTTGGCAACATTGGTTACAACACACGGCACAAAGAACAGTGCACCTGTGACGACTATCTTCACATAATTTTGTGGTGAAACACTTATGAATCCAAAATGTATTTAGTATGATTAAAGAACACAAATGATGTTATTGTGACCAAGACTGTCACAGTATTTTAAAAAATCTCTCATTGTGAAGTTTAGTATCCATGTCATTGTACAAACGATATTGGACTTGTCATACATAGAAGTTAACAATATAGAATATACAAAATGAAATTGTCTACAATGGATTTGTCATGCACAGAAATTAAAATATAGAATGTACAAAATGAAATTGTCTATAATAAATGACAGCAAACTTACAGTTTCTCTCCACATAAATTGTTTATAGTAATTTGTTTCTCAGTAACAATATATAACTAGTACTATAGATGGTAAAGTATAATAAAAGCTGAAACAGATGAAGATAGAAAATTTTGGAGGTTAGTTTGTAAAGCCATTTTCTTGGTCTTCAAGATATTCATTTACCGAGTAGCAACATTTATCAATTAAAAATTTTCAAAGTTCCAATCTAAAATTTGTATTGTCCTTTAAACCAATAATGTACTGAGGCGGTGCATTATAGAGCTTGATGCTCATGTAGTTTACATGCTTCTGAGTTCGTGTTCTTCTTACTTGTTCTATGTGGAGATCATTCTTGTTCCTTGTGTTATAGTTGTGACAGTCTGCATTTATGTGGAGATTGCTTAGAGTAGCATTGGTTAAGAGTACACATTTAAGCATATAGACCGATGGCAGAGTAATTATTTGTAACTTTTTGAAAAGAGGTCTGCAGTGAGCTTGTGTCGGACTGTGGGAAATTATTCGAACTGCCCATTTTTGTAAAATAAAAATGTCTTTCAAATTAGATTTTGAGCTGGCTCAGAACGCTATTCCAAATGGAATGGAAGTATCCAAAGTATGCAATTGTGATGCCTTCTAGAGTGCAAACATTTGAAATAACTCTCAGTCCAAAGCAGGCAGAGTTAAGTCTGTCTAAGAAATTTTACATGGTGTTTCCAATTCATAGCTTCATCTATGTGCATACCTAACACTTTTGCAACATGCACTTTCTCTAATACTCTGTCATCCAATTGTGGATTAATGTCTTCATCCTGAATTATTTTACCAAACTGTATGTAATTTGTTTTCTTTGCATTGAGTGTAAGTTTATTTGCACTGAACCAAGTCTCAATACTTTTTAGGATTTTTTTCAGTAGTTGACTGTAACAAGTTTTTAAAGTCACTCACTATCAGACTTGTGTCATCTGCATATAGTACACTTTTGGCTGTATCATATTGTAACTGTAAATCATTGACATATATGAGAAAGAGTAGTGGCCCTAAGATGCTGCCCTGGGGTACTCCTAAAGGAATTCCTTTTGCTTCTGAAACTAATCTTATTTTTTGATTTGTATTTACAGTGGTGAGCTCTGCAATCTGAGATCTGTTTTCGAGATATGACTCGACCCACATTTTAACTCTACCTACTGTTTCCAGCTTATCAAGGAGGATTTCATGGTGGACCATATCAAAAGCTTTAGATAGATCTAAATTGATTCCTACTACACTTTTGTTTTTCTCCAAATTTTTAATTATTTCTTGGGTGTAGTCTATGACTGCAGTTTCTGTGCTACATTTTGCACAAAAACCATGTTGATTACTATTCCAATGTTTATTATTGTCTAGGTAACTAGTGACTCTCAATTTCATCAGTTTCTCTAATGTTTTGGAGGATGCAGGAAGAAGTGAAATGGGACAGTAGTTTTCTATTTTATGTCTGCCTCCATTTTTAAATAGTAGCCTCACTTTTGAGATCTTCAGTCGCTGAGCTAATACACCTCCACTAAAGGATAAATTTGCATTATGTGCTAAAGGTTTTGCAATTTGCACTGCAGTCCTTATTATGATTGAAACTGGTACTTCATCAACACCAGCTGCCATTTTTGGTTTTAAGCTTCTAATCACTCTAATTACTTCCTGTTCATTTGTCGAAGGAATATTCATGCTGCAGGCATCCCTTGGAGCATGTATTATTTTTTGTTTTGTGAAGTTTAAGTTTAGTTAATGTGGTACATTTAAAAATAGTTATTAATGTAGTTTGTCATTTCCTTCTTTTCTATATTGCAATTTTCACTGCTTTTGAGTATTATTTCTTCCTCTTCTTCCAAGGTAGTAGTTTCGTTCCTCACAATGTCCTGTATAGTTTGTGGTTTGTTGTCTGAGTTACTGATTAAGTTGTCATTATATAGCAACTCTGCCTTTGCTATTGCCTTTCGGTATATTTTTCTGTATGTTTTCACATATTCTACAAACTGTAGATCTGAGCAAGTTTTAATTTCTTGGTTCAGTCTTTTCATGGTTACACTGGAGATCCTAATGCCTGTAGTTATCCAAGGTTTGTGTGCTTTTTGTTCTGGAGACTTGGACCTCACTAACTTCTTAGGGATACACATTACGAATTGTAACATGAATATAGAAGAAAAAGTGTTATATGCATTATTTGCACTTGATTCTGATGTCACATCTATCCAGCTCTCATTGGTTAGACAGTTAACAAAATGTGTGCAGTTTTCTTTAGAAAAAGTTCTTTTATAAGTGTGGCAAGATGTTTTTTTCACATGCATTGGGGGAATGGTAAGCACAATAGCATTGTGATCAGATAAACCAGGGTCAGTGTTACTCACCTCCACTTCACTGGAATCTATGTTAGAGAATATATTATCTGTGAGGGTCTGTGATGTGTGTGTTATGTGGGTAGGACCTATTACATGGGGTAACATGTTAAAACTCTGTAAAAATTCAGAAATTTATCTTTAACCATATTATTGTACATCAGATTTATGTTACAATCACCACAAAGAAGTACCATAGCTTTTTCATTGTACCCAATGTTTAACATAATTTCTTGTTTTGAAAAAAAAAATTATCTACATCTCCACATGGTGACCTGTATGCAATCATTACTATCATTTTCCTTTGCTAACCACACAACTCAATAGCAGCTGCTTCAAAATGCTTTTCTACACTTAAGTATTCAATATCACATCTCCTTTTGAATTTTATCCCTGTTTTTGTATAATTACAGACACCACCACTTCCGACATTTTCCCTACAGTAAGAGCTAGCTAGTCTAAAATGGTGTATATTGATGCTGTTTAATTCATATTCCCTACACCAATGCTCCGAAAGACACAATCACTCAGTGTTAAACTCATCTAAAGCAACTTCTAGTTCAAAGTTTTTATTTCTTAGAGACTGAATATTTAGATTCATAACTTGAAAAGAATTTGATGGGAGCCTAGATTTTGTTAAACTTACTGTTTGTTGTATCGAACTGGTCGTAGAGAAGTTGGTTGTCTGCACATTTGTTGGAAGTTCTATACAGAAACTTTTCCTGTTCTGGGGTAGAAAAAAACCCTGGTTCATTCTTGAAGGTTGTTTTGGTCTTAAGATCATTTTTCTATTCTTTGGTGTGTCGGTTGTCTCTGTAGGCTGCACTGATCTTGTTTTTCCATTATTCTTGCAACTACTTGGAATAGTGGAGTGTTTCCTTGAATTACTGATCTTGCTTTCAAACTTTTGTATGCTTGTTCCAACAGGAGTGAGCTGTACTGCATATGTTATTACATTGGTTTTTGAAGCTGTTGGAGTACATAATATGTTTTGGGGTGCAAGGACTTCAAGTAAGAATGTCACACTAGTACACTCAGAAAGAAACATACACTTGGTTGAGGACCCGAGAGAGTACACCACAGTCAATGTTCAGAAAGTATGGCGAAAGTCTAAGTTTGGCATTATGCCTATAGTCAGGAAGAGAAATATTACAGAACCCAGCAACTGGTCATGGCAATCATGTCCATGTCTTCTGCTGGGAAGGCCTTATCTGAAGTTCAGAGGTACTGGGTTGTGGAGACTGACACAGACAACAGTGATGGTGTAGAGTTGGCTCTGAGTTTCCTGACAGAAGAAATGAGAGAGCAACCGGCACCTGGCCTAGGAAGCTAACTTTGAGTGAAGTGGCCTCTGAGGGCTCATGCACAGCCTGATACAGCCCGCAGTGCCAGTAAACAGTCGGTCTTGCTTCCTGTCACATGACTGGCATAAGAAAGAAGTCCATGGGACCAGTGATCTCTGCTGGTGCATAAATTGCAGTTTGGTGACTGCCTATACTGTGGTACCCCTTTGTGGGTTGTCTGCTAGGAAGCCAGCTGCCTGTGTAACTTGGATGTAGTGTGTGTTACTGGCAGTGCAGGTGTAAGCCCATGATATGGCACACTTTCTGCCCTCTGCCCAGAATGGAAGGGGAGAGATGGTGGCACAGCTCATGGGTGGTGTCAGATGCCTGCCAGTGGCTGGGACAGCAGGGAGTGTGTATCAGTACCAGATGAGCTGACAGAGCTGCAGAATTGGCACCAGCTGAAGCTGTGTCCCGAGAAGTTTGTGTTGAAAGGCTGCAGTGTCCCATAGTTGTATCTCCTGACAGGGCACAGTCCTCCATTATGAATTGGATGAGGGTGGACCCAGTGGTCCCAGCAAGATGGTTGGCAGCCAATGAGTGGTCTGAACAGAGTCAGTCTGGAAAGAGCCCACAGAGAATCAGAAAGTGACAGAGCTGAGCAGGTTGGATGTGCTGTGAAGGCCCTTGGAAATGGGTATGTGAGGATCGTCTCCTGGTGACGACTGTGCCAGCAGGAATTGTCAAAAAAGCAGGGCTGAAAGAAGTTAGGTAACATGGTAGCAAGAGCCTGGTTGGGCCTTTAGGGCAGAAATAAGGGTGAAAGAGATGGAGAAAGTTGGGGCTGGGAGTGGAGAGAACCATTTGGCCATGCCAGAGGTGTGCAGCCTGTCTGCCCAGAAAGCAGGGAGGGGTGTGGGAGTCATAGGGAGTAATAAGGAGTGTGTTCAAATGGCACAGAGAGCTGCGGGAGCTGCAGATAAAGCAATATAGGAAGGAAAGGTAGAATATTTGTGCTGTCATTAGGTCCAGAAAAATGTGTCAGATGTGATGCATACAGGAATGAGGCACAGACAAACTGAATTCTACTAAACCACTATAAAATCTACCATCCACTAGAAGCAATACTTCGCCACTAAAAGGAGGATATAAACCACCAGTTTTAGTGGAAAATCCACTAAGTTGGCAACACTAGTTGTAACCACAGTATGGCTGTGATGATCTGACATTATGGATGATAAGTGTTCACTGTTTTATCATGATTTTGCTCTTTGTGATGATGCCATTATGGCTATATATTTTGTTTGCTTACTCTGTTAACTTCATGAAGCTAGATCAATCTGAAGATGATCAAAATGATTGATCCCCAAAATTGAATAAACAATTCTTTGTAATGAGTGCTGCTGGATAGTGTAATAACATTGGATTGCTGTCTCCTTCACAGTGGCTCTGTCGCCCCTCATTAGTGTTCAGTTTCTCTGTATTTTTCTTTTGGTAACTTCTTCTTTGTATAAATTAAAACATAGTATACATTCAAATAAGTTTCTTACACTCACGGTTTTTTGTTCATGAAACAAAGCTTCGCAGTGTGCCTTATGTGAAGTATTAGTAATAACCCTGACAGCTTCCCTTCACAATATTATGGTGCTATGCACTCAACTTAAGTTCCCCATAGAATATTGCTGCATGATATTATGCTTTGGAAAAATGAAAAATAGATCGTCTTGACATATAATTCTGGCACACAATCCATAAGTTGCCTTAGCAAATAAATTACTCGTCACACTTTACCTCTAACATATTTTACACGATGACACCAAGATAATTTGTCAACTAAATATACCCCTCCCCCCCCCCCCCAAAAAAAAACTTACTATATCTTAGATCATCTGACAGAAGCTTGTAATTTAGACTAAAAACCATCTGCTGCATGTGGTTTTCATTCAGCAAGAATCCATTTGCTTCAGATCAATAGGATGCTAGAGTAACTGTTTTTCAACATGTTTTAAGGCTATTGAAATCATTACTAGTCTGAACATAAGTTTTATCATCTGCATAAAGCACTCTGTAGGAATAGGAAAGGACCGAGTACCATTCCCTGTGGAATATCTTCCTTAACTTGTTCTGTACTGGAGATTTGTTTACCAACACAGAAAACTTGTTTACAGTTCTGTAAATATGGTTTTAATAGCTTAAGGCTGCCAGCTCTGATGCCACAGAACTCCAGTTTTCTAGAAGTGTTGTATGCTCTACACAGTCGGAGTCTTTGCCCAGATCACAAAAAAGACTTGAGTGAAGCCTTTCTCTTCATACACTTGAAGTAGGTATTTGGCTATAAAGTCTGTAGTGTCAACCCATTGACAGTTTTTTCTAAAGCCATATTTTAATCCACTAATTATTCCTAGGTTTTCAAATAAACAGATAACTGCTGGTAAATACTTTAGAAAGAGCTGGGAGTGTGGAGATTAGCCTGTAACTTGCAAGAGTTTCTTTATCTCCCTTTTAACATACTACCCTAGACATTGCAAGCTCATCAATATATTACACCTTAGCTGTACACTTTTCTCTCTGACTGCCTCTCTAAGTTCTTTAGCATCTAGCAAGACAGGTCATATGTATGTACACTGTTAAGATGTCAGCTGCTTTACTCTTCTTGGGAAAAAACTAGGCAAGACCTTAGATAACATAAACATTTGTATTTCTTGATTTTATACAAACATTTTTTGAAAGTAACTCCATTGAACAGATATCAGGTTTGATAACAGCATTTCCTACTTTGAATGATTTGATAATGAAACCGGTGAATTATTTGGGGACAGATATTAACTTTTTTCTTGCTTGCATCGTTATCAACACTGTTTATTAGTTTACGTGCAGCTATGGACTTACTGGTGGAATTCACACTACTTATATGATTGTTTGCTTTTTTTGCTTCCACAGTGGCTTTTCTGTACTCACTTATACATTTAACATCATTTTATCTGTCATGGCTAGTCTTCGAACAATTATGTATGTTGTAAAACAACAGTGCTTTTTTTTTTCAAATATGACAGTTGTTCAGCATGGGTATACCATGGATTTTGTCTGTTCCAGACCTTGGTTTTGGAGCCTTTCTGAGTTACTTTGCATTTGCTTCTGGAAAGGCTATCATTAAATATTATCAAAGCTGCCTTAAAAATCTACCAAATATTATTGTTGCTGATAAATCATTACTTAAAGTATGATATTTGTCACCATAACATTGGCCAAACCAGTCCCTGTCAGTAATAGGCTTATAATACCTGACAATTTTATCATCAGTGATAGGTCTGGTGATCACAGCTTGTGTAACAGGTCTAGTTATTGAGCCATGTTGGCTCACTGATTTCTCTTCCAGGCAATTTCTTGTCTTTGGTTTCTCCTCTAGTTGTCCAGTGATGCTGCCGCCATGCCACGGCCAGTCGGCTGAATTTTCACGTTGTGTGAGTCTCGTTTGGACAGCACTGGGAGACGCTGGGGCTCCAAGTTGAATTGGTTGGGATGACTGTTGACCAGTTGTGCAGGAAGTGACCAAAGGCTCTGTTCCACAACAGGCCATTGTGCTGCCATCCATCAAAGTGACCTCTTACTAACAAGGTGTCATTTGGTGATTCATTTGCAACTCTTTTTCCTTGTCCATGATTTCATTAGGAACAACCATTGGTTGGTCAGTCAATTGTATCAGCAGACAACATATGGGATCTTTTGGCTGCTTCTGGATTCTGTGTGACCCTGATTAGTTGCAATTTGTTGCTGTTGCTGCACAGTGACTTGTTTTAGTACTGTGTGAGTGCTTGTGGTATCATTCCTTGGTGCACCTGAGATGGGCTCCAACTAATAGGAGTCCTACTGGGACAGACAGGGCAATCATTGAACTGAGTTGTTAAACTCTTTTTTTTAAGTATGTTTTAGAGCTATATTGGCCATCTGTTGGGGTGTCTGTTAGCCCTGGCATCACAGAGAGATGGCTGTCATGTAGTAGACACTGTGGACTACTGCTGAATCTCCTGTATTGGTAAGATGGAATATTTGTATCTAGTGAAATTTTTGAATGAACAGTCAATCTTAACAGTGAATACTGGATTTGTGGAGGCAACTTTGTGTTTAAATATCAGTCTCTTGTTTAAATGTTTGTCAATCTCTCTCTCTCTCTCTCCAGCGTGTTTATAATTAAAGTTAAACTTTCAAAACGCTATAGAAATAAAGCCACTGGTCAGAATGACATCAAATTGCAACAGAATATTATTGGAGAAGGGGGAAAACATATGGAAGAAGAAAAAAATAGTGTGAAAATTGATCAATAGATGGTGCTGTATGTGTCAGATTGTGTAAATGGAAGCACCTGTCATGCGTACAACCCACTGAAGTTGGTATAAACATGCTGGGTACCTGGCTTTTCCTCCTTTTGTGTCTGCAACATCTGCCATGTCTGTCTAAATGCAGGATTGTACTCTGCTTATAATGCTGTATCACAAGAATGATGACTGCTCATATCGCTCTGCAGAAGTTCCAGACACTGAAGGGTTTGAAAAAAGGTATTAGTCTGATGACTGCCGTGGGTCGGGTAAAAATGATTTAAAATGATGCGTTCTTTTGGTGTGCAACCTGGTAGAGGGAGAAAGCGAATTGATTCAATGTCAGAGGAAGCAGCAGCCACAGTAATGCGGGAGGAGACGAGTAGTGCTGTGCAAACGTGTAGTGCACAGAGATTTGCCCGAACATTGGACATATCCGTGAGCACAGTGCATAAATTCCTACAAAACATACTTCTTTGCTATCCATTCAACGTAAGTGGACAATGATTGGCTGTGGAAGATTTTGTGGACAGACGAAGCCCATTTCCAGTTGACATGATATGTCAATACACAGAATTGTCCAATATGGGCAACAGAAAATCCACAAGTAAATCAACCAGTATCACTTCATTCTGAAAAGGTCACTGTGTGGTGCAGGTTTACGGCATTATTTATCATAGGGCAATATTTTTTTGAAGAGACAGGTGCTTCTGGTCCAGTTACCTGTACCATCACTGGTAAGTGCTGTGAGTCTTTTGCATAGCCACATAATTCCAGCTCTCCAACAGCATGGATGGGATCATTTTTATGCAAGATGGTACACTCCCACACATTGCAAATCCAGGTAACTGCTGAAGCGCCATTTTGGAAATGCTAAAATTATCAGTCACCATTTCCGTACAGCTTGGCCATCCCAATCACATGATCTTAATCTGTGTGACTTCTGGCTCTGGGCTATCTGAAAGATGTTGTGTTCAGTGTCCCAATTGCAAACTTTGTCGCATTTCAGGCAAGAATTGCACAATACATTCTGAATGTGATCCCGGAAACACATCGATCAGTTGTGGAACATACTGTTTCTCAATTTCAACTTATAGCAGAAAATGGTGGACAGCATATTTAACATGTTTTTCACCAGTCACATGGAAATTAATAATCCGATTTGATTTTGATTGATGCTTTGTATGTAGTTTTTGGCCTCATAACAATTAAAAACTGATGTGAGTGGTGCATTTTATGAGGTTTTTGGCCTAAGGACAATTAAGAATCGATTTTTACCATCCAATGTGATATGACCTTCCTGTGGTGGATGGGCCTACGTAACTAAGGGTATTACACCTGTACACCCATGCACACTGAATAGTACAGTTTGTCTAATGTCAAACATACACCTTAGGCATTGTTGTATGATTAATTTGTCATTTGTAGTCAACTACTATTAAATTATGATGCTTACAACACCATCTATTGCTACATTCTGTTACTATTTATTTTTCTTCAGCCATATGTTCTCCCCATTCTCCGAAAATATTCCATTGCAATTTGACATCATTGTGACCAGTGGTGTTATTTCTACAGTGGTTTGGAAGTTTAACTTTAAGTATAGTCACCTTGTATATAAAAAAGCTGGTACACCGGCCTAATATCATGTATGGCCCCCACAAGCACGTGGAAGTGCCACAACACAATGTGGAATGGACTTGACTAAAGTCCGATGTAGTGCTGAAGGAATTGACACCATGAATCCTGCAGGGTAGTCCATAGATTCAAAAGTATGAGAGGGTGGATATCTCTTTTGAACAGCATGTTGCAAGGCATCCCAGATATGCTCAATAATGTTCAGCTCTGGGGAAGTGTTTAAATGCAGAAGAGTGTTCCTGGAGCCACTCTGTATCAATTCTGGATGTGTGGGGTATTGCACTGTCCTGCTGGAATTGCTCAAGTGCCTCGGAATACACAATATACAAGAATGGATGCAAGTGATCAGACAGGATGTTAATGTACATAACGCCTGTCAGATTCGTATCTAGACGTATCAACTGCACATGTCCCACACCGTTACAGAACCTCCACCAGCTTGAACACTCCCCTGCTGACATGCAGATCCCATGGATTCATGAGGTTTTTTCCATACCTGTACATATACATCTGCTCAATGAAATTTGAAATGAGACTCATCCGATCAAGCAACATGTTTCCAGTCATCAACAGTCCAATGTCGGTGTTGATGTACCCACATGAGGCATAAAGCTTTGTGTCGTGCAGTCATTAAGGGTACACGAATGGGCCTTCGCCTCTGAAAGCCCATATTGGGCTGTTTTGTTGAATGGTTCACAAGTGGACACTTGTTGGCGGCTCAACATTGATATCTGCAGCAATTTGCAGAAGTGTTGCACTTTGCCACATTGAATGATTCTCTTCAGTCATTGTTGGTCCATTTGTGAAATTTTTCCATGGGAAAATACCCACTTCATCACTCCTCAGAGATGCTGTGTCACATTGCTCATACACCGTGTATGACGCTACATTTGAACTCACTTAAATCTTGATAACCTGCCATTGTAGCAGCAGTAATCAATCTGACAACTGCGCCAGACACTTATTGTCTTATATAGGCGTCGCCGACTGCAACACCGTATGCTGCCTGTTCACATATCTCTCTGTTTGACTACACATGCCTATACCAATTTCTTTCATTAACTCATGCCTACCACCACTTTCTTTGCCATTTTATGTATTTATTTATTCCAAATTCTAGTGACAAATAATAGTTTTATTGCAGTTATCTTTGATTATTTCTTGGGTTAAAGTGTTACAAGTTTATTTAAGTGTCTGTCAGCTTTTTAAAAAAAAGGAACATATTGGCAGAAGGTTCAAGTGGTGAATTATTCTCGTGTTTTATGTGGTTACTGTCTAAGTTGATCTAACACTAATATCAAGTTGTCAGTTTTGCAGGCTGGGCTAGTTAGTCATATTGTATACTGACCCAGCTTCTGGTTGTCTGGCTGGCTAACAAATTGTTCCAGTGTGCCTCACCAGCTGGTTGACGTCACAATGGGAGAGGAAGGGGGCGAGGTTCGTGGTTGAGGTCAGGGCTAGGAGCCCATTGAGACCATTATTCCGTACCAAATTGTAGTTGCAGGTCATCGTTCACCTAAGTTCTTACACTCATTGTGTCATTTATGGTACTGCTACAAGGGCTGTTGTTGGCAGTGCTTATGCTAATATTGTCTGTGCTGCAGATGTTGTTAGTGTTTTTGCTGGAGTTGGTGCAGACGCCCCTAGTTTTGTTGGTGTTGCATTTGTTGTTGATACTGATGTTGATACTGTAGCCATGGGAGTCTCTGGTGTATCCTCAATAATTTCTCCATATGTCACTATTGTAGATGCTAATGTGTCAGCTGCAGGATTTTGGAGGTGATGTTATTTATCTGAATCCAATGATGATTCTTTTACTTCTGCAAGTGGTTGCAATGATAGTGGTATTTTTACTGACAATGCTGTTGCTGATACAGGTGTTTTTACTGTTGTAACAATAGGGACAATACATTTGGCTGTCAGTTCCTCACCCAGTTTGTCAACATGCAAACCACATGGAGTACAAAACCTGTGACCAATACAGCTGATGTCTATTAGCCATTGTGACTTCTTTGTTTATGAAGAACCATTACGCTAAGCTATAACTGTGTGGTATGCTGCACACAATAACAGTGGGGAATATGAGTTGCCTCTAGCATCTTTTCAGATATTGTGTGGCCATATGAGATTCACTTTTATATACATAATTTTACTTTCCAATAAAACAACAAAATCATTTTGGTTTAACTGTAACAGTCAGCATGTTTTACTGGATTCCGATTTCCTCCTGACAAAGAGCACTTGATCTCACTACTGTGGCTGCTTTCAACTGTGTTGCTGATTAATTATTTCAGTTACTCCATGGCCATGGCTCTCTGAGAATACTAATATTTTAATTACATTATTTAACAGTTTTGGTCCAGTGCTGTTTGAAGTGTTTGCACATTTGTTAACTGACACAGTTTTATCATTGTGTACTTACTATCTGTTGATGTGTAACTGAAACAGATTCCACGTTTTTTGTATCTTATTACTACAGGTATATGATTCATCGTTGTAATTTCTATTTGGTTGTGTGCATTCATAATATTTATATTTCAAAGTATGTACCAGTATCACTTCTCAAAACACTACAATAACTAACCTTTGTGGACTTTTTCCTTTTGTTTTTGGCCCAGTTCATTACATTTTGTGTGAAGCCGTGCTTTTTGTTTTGAATTTGTGTTAACACAGTTGAAGTGATATATAAATGATATATGGTTCTACAGTTTAAGCTCATTATATCCTTCATAGCACATTTCTTATAAAAGCAGGAATATTTTTTCAGTGTTTTCTGTGGCTCATTGTAAAATGGTGTATTAGTTGTAGATCTATTTCTTTTATCGCCTTTTCCAATTGCACCACTGCTCCTGTCAGTTATTTTTTGATAATGTAATGTGCCATACACATATTTTTCACAGTATTTTGCAGATCACTTATTTTATCACAAGACATTATACCTTGCAAACACAAAAGTTTTTCTGATGATTTCTTCATTTCTGTTTCTTATGAATACATCACCTGATATTACCACTGAGGCATTAGTCATCTCTTCACTCAAAATTGTGGGATTTAATTGTTCAAAGCTTTTTTCACTTGTTTTGCGCCTATGTCTCAGAAAACACAATATTATCTGTTTTTTACATGAATATTTTTATTTATTCAACAAACTTCCCTATTTTTTCATCTTAAAATGCTGTACACCATTCAAATAACTACTAACACTACCAGCTACCATTAATTAGAAGAAGAGGAAGTAGGAAACAAACTTAAAGGCAATATTATGAAAAGGAAAGAGGAAGAAATAGGTGAAGAAGAGATGGAAAATATGGTACCATACTACAAAAGGATTTTATAGGGCACTGAAAGTCAATCAGTGACAGAACTATACCTGGTATGCAGGATATATGAGGCAGGCAAAGCATCCTCAAACTTCAGAAGGAAAGTAACAATCCCTAGAAGACAAAGTGGATAAGTGTGACATTAACAATTCACTCATGCAAAATAATAACACAAATTATTTGGAGCATAATAAAAAGATTCGTAGAAACCAAACTCAGGGAAGACCAGTTTGTTTTCCAGAAAAACATATGAAAATGTAAAGCAATACTAACCCTATGACTTATCTTGGTAGAGTAAATACAAAGGCAAACCTATGTTTGTAGCATTTTCACATTGGAAGAAAGATTATGACAATAGTGACTGGTATACACTCTTTGAAATTCTGAAGGTAGAGCAATGAGATGCAGGATGCAAGTGATAATACGCGGCTTTTACAGTAACCATACTGCAGTAAAAAAGAGTCAGACAAAATGAATGGGAGGACATAACTGAGGAGAGAGTGGGACTAGTTTGTAGCCTATCCCCCTAGCTATTCTATATGTACACCGTGCAGCAGTAAAGGAAACAATGTGCGGAGAGCTTCATCAAGCCAGTCTTCAGACTAAAGACTGCAACAACGTCTAGCACTGAGTAGCTGTAGCTAAGTGAAATATTATACTTAAAAAATGACATAGTACAACTGAGACTCTCCTTGGGACATAAAGGCGAAAACGTGAATATCCTTGTGTACATTTGAGATTGAGAATGGGTAACATAAGTTATGAAATGGGAACAGGTGAGAGACTAAAATGAATTTTTATTGGATCAGCAGAGAACTTACTGAGAAAAAGAAACTCAGACCAACATCTTTTTCGTGTTCTTAGTGGGAACAAATGAGGTAGCAGAAAATGAAATCAATGACCGAGTGATCTCTCTCAAAAGATGGCTACTTGAGCTGAAAAGCTCAAACGTGATTGTCTTCTCTGTTCCACATCGATATGACTTGCCAGTCTGATCATGTGTAAACAAAGAAGTGCAAAGTGCAAATAAACAGATCCTAAAAATATGTACAAGATTCAAAAATGTTACGTTTGTGGACATAATATGTGTAGGAAGAAGACTCCACACACCGCCATGGGATTCATCTCAGCAGACTAGGGAAGGACTTAATTATAACACAGATCCAAAAAGCAGTGAACAGCAAATTGAATGTGTAGTGTTGTGCTACAGAGGCCATCCCTCTCACGGACAAAAATAATGAATACTTGGGAGAATCAACACGAAATGCCGGGTCAGTAAAACAATACATCTGTAGGATGAGAGTGATGTTATTTAGGACAGTAACACCTTTCACCAGTGCAACACCAGATGCAAGTGTATGTGTTTCATATGTGCCTCAAAGAGACTTCAATCGACATGATAAAAATTTATGACTTTTGCTTTGTAACGTAGAGGGCTGTCTCGACTTGTAGTAATAGCTACAGAACACTGTAAAACAGTGGACAACATTCAGTATTGCAAAACAGAAGACTACAGCTTAGCTACATTCTACTGCAGAACACATGATAAAGCTGGTGGAATTGCCATATACTCAAGAAAATGTAAGTTCATTACCACCATGTAAAAAGTGCTATTGGGGAACAATTTCTGTGTTGACAAAGATTTCGAAGTTGCAATTTTTAAAATCACATTTTGCACTGTTACTTTCTATGTCATAAGTGTATATAGATCTCCCTGAGGAAAGTTTGGTGCTTTTCTGAAATCGCTTGATGAAGTTTTAAGTAAATTAATGTCATGTTGTAGGAGTATAATTCTTGTCATACTTGGGGATCTGGGCATCATCACTTTACATGATGGCCAGGAAAGCAAATGTTTTACAGACTGTATCCTATATTATGGGGCTACAGATCTTCCTGGACTAGTACCCACCAGCATAGCTAACACACAAAGTTGTTCAGTTGATCATGTTATCACAAATTATGACTACATAATCTCAACAGATGTAATAAATGGTCACCTCTAAGATCATTTAGCCCAAACCTAGTGCTAAAATGTAATTCCAATTTCAAACCAAGAAAAATCTATGAGCACAGGTGAATAACGTCTGAAAAAATCATTCCTACACTAAGATATAGTTTAAACCAGGGATCATGGGAATCAGTTATGACAACCATTGGGGTCAACAATAAATGGAACATATTCACAGAAATTCTGACTGAGCACTTAAATAGGGTCACGCCATTAAAAAAGTCAGTATCTAGAAAATTCAACCTTCAAAATAAATAATAGTGTCATTAGATTTTAAAACAAAAAATCTGAAAGAAAAAAATAGAAAACATGTGTAGTTTACATAGACTGACTAACTCAGAGTTACATAAAGAACTCTACAAGCAGTACAAATGTAAGTACTGTAAAGATGTCAGGAGATAAAAATCAAAAAGAATGAGCCAACAGATATGAGGCTCAGATAATGTTTCAAAGACTTGCTGGTCAATTGTAAATAAAATCAGAAACAATAAGACAGAAACTAAAATTAATGATGTACAATTAACTGTGAATAATGAAGATATCTCTGATCCCCTTTAGTCAGCAATATTTTTAACAATTACTTCATAGATACTCTTGAAAATTATGTCTCTATGAAACAGGACATACAGCACACATTTGAGTCAAGTAACAAACAGAACTGCAGTACACTACCCACAGTAAACACATAAGACATTCTCCAGCTTATTTATAGCCTCAGAAACAAAAAAATCAGCAGGATTAGCTGAAATTCCTCACATCTATTGAAGAAATGTAAACATGAGCTAATGAAACCACTAGTTCATATAATAAACTGTGTTTTTGAAGGCATTATGTTCCCTCACAAGTTGAGACTGTCTGTAGATAAACCAATACACAAAAAGGGGGAAATAAAACATGTACAGAACTACAGACCCATTCCTCTAATCTCAACTTTTAGCAAATTTATAGAAGAAACAATATTAAAACAAATCCTGAAGCATTACAACAACGCTGACATATTAAGTGATTTCCAACATGGTTTCAAAAGAGGCCAAATTACCATGTCAGCAGCAATACAATTTGTCCATCATGTACTTGAAAAAATAAATGAAAAATCCAAAGCAGCAGGAGTATTCCTGTATCTGTCAAGGGCTTTTGATAGTGTACATCATGACATGCTCTCATCAAAAATTACGAAGAGCATTGCTAGGAACATGTAAAGGGTAGATAGTAGTGCATGGAGGTTATATACCCTACTGGAGAAATACTGGAGAGGAGGTCAAGTACATGAAATATACATTTTGGTGTTCCTCAGGGCTCCATATTAAGTCCAGTCCTATTCATATGCTATGTAAATGATTTCCCAAGTTCTCTTGACAATAAGCAATTGATCGCTGTGTATGCAGATGATATATCTGTTGTCTTCTATGCAGACATTGAGCTCATCCTAGTTGAAGAGATACATAACTTTTGGTAAACCGTTTTTTATGTGAGGTCATGGTCCAAGAAACTCTTCTGTTCCTGACGATTACTCCAGGACTGCCCTGGACATCCTCAGAGGCGCTCCTCTGCTGAGTCTTGCACTCTATGTATCATTCTATGATATATAATTTTATCGAAAAAGCAAGAGCTCACTTTGAAAGAGACAACCTAAAACTAAATGTAGAAAAAACTAATATAATTCATTTTAAACCAAGTGATACAAACAGACAAAATACTATAATTGATAAAATTCTGGTGGTTGACTTCCTTGCACGAAGTTTATCATCCACAAGTTCTGCCTACTGGTTGAGGAAGCCTGAACCATTGCCAAATTCTGGCACTCTGCAGCTTTTAAAGAACTCCATCCTGAGGAATGGCAATTTTTACTGGAACCACATGAAGAATTCTGCAAGTGTGGCAAACACCATTCAGTACCACTCTCCTGGGCAAATGCATTAAGGGTAGCAGGACCAGTCCCTGGATGACTGTGATGATTGAGAGTTTTGAACAAATGAGACCTCTTGCATGCTGCCTTCCTGGCCCACCCACAACTGATCACCTCATTTGTGATTGTTAATTATGCCAGCCAATCTGCCATAGGTCCCATCCTTCAACAATGCCTTTAAGGTTTCTTGCAGCCACTGGTGTTCTTTTGCATGAAGCTCCCCGACCCACAGCGGGGTTGGCAATGTATAACCACTAGCTCCTCACTGTACATGAGGTGGTGAAGTAGTTCCTCTCCTGAGCGGAAGGACGGCTCTTCCTGGTCTTCACTCGCCGCTGCCTTCTTACAAAGGAAGGCACACGGGATTCCACTCAACAGTTTTGTCAGCTGGAGTACATAGCACAATTTAAAACTGACATATAACATGTAGTAGGTGTTGACAATATTGTCGCCGACTGCCTCGGCCACTCCTGAACCCTCACTACTGCCCTCGATTATACTGCTCTGCCTGCTGCCCAGGCATGTGACCCTGAACTGCTAAGACTGTGCAATGACTGAAATACTGGCCTCAACCTCCAACTGCACACAATTCCTGTTATGGGCTTACACATCTGATGTGACATTCACATGAGTTGTGCCCTCCCAGGCAACTTCACCTAGCATACCCACTCCTACTTCCCCCCTGATTTCCACAAGGTGGCATTCAACTCTCTACAGCTTGTCACCATCTGGCATCCATTTGTCCATGGCTGTTATGCAGCAACATCTCATCTGGACCAGTATCCAATGGGACTGCACCAACTGGAACCTCACCTGGCACTTGTGCCAGTGCTCCAAGGTAGGCTGTCACGTGCATGACCCTACTACTGTATTCCCCCTAGTGAACTACAGCTTTTCCCATGTCCATTTTTACTTTGCAGGGCCCCCTTCTGTCATCAAATGGCCACCAGTACATCTCACAATCATTGAGAAGTTTGCTTGCTGAGCAGAAGCCATTCCACTTTCTGACATCACAGCAGATATAGTGACAGAGGCTTTTGTGGGCATCTGAGTCTCGCACTTTGAGTGTGTCTGCCATGTAGTGATGGACAGTGGATGTCAATTCATATCTTCCCTGTTTAAACAGCTCACTGAAACTTGTGGTACACTCATCCATTTTATGACTAGTTACCACCCCGCCACTAGTGGGATGGTGAATAGATTCTGCAGGACCCTACAAGCACTCCTTACCTGTCAACCCATAACTTGGTCTGCAACACTGCTGTTAGTTCTCATAGGCTTGCAGGTAGCCGACAAAACTGACTTGGGTGTATGTGCCACCAAAGTCGTGCACAAACAGCTGACTACTGTCCCAGGTGATATCATGGAGCCCCAGCCTGCTAGCACCACCTGTACCCCGGCCTTTGTACAGCACCGGCACGACTGCTTTGTGCACCTTTGCCCTGCAACCCCAAATTGTCACAGTGAGTGCAAGTCCTTCATACATTCAGGACCTCTGCACATGCATGCTTGTCATGCTTCAGGTGGACACCAGTGAGCCACCGTTCTGCCTGCAGTATTCAGGCCCACACCTTGTGTTCAAGTGTAGTGAGAAGACCTTTTCCATACATCTCCACAGCACTGCCATCACAGTATCCATTAATCAGTTGGAGTTTGCATGCATGCACAACCACCCCTGCCCTTGCATGCTGCCACACATTGAAACTGAGGTGGCACCCTCGCCAATGCACCCAATGCAGCAGGCAGCACATAGGACCCAAGAGGAGTGATGTTCACACCTCCACCTGCCCCTGTGCCACATGCTGCCCTGGCCCTACCAGTATCCTCTGGCACCTTGCCTGAATCATGAGGTGCCAACACCATGCTTTTGACACTGAGGCACCTGTCACCTTCCCCCTGACATTTGCACATGCCTCCACTGCATTGCTTGACCTGGTCTACCAGCAAGAGGTGGCAGCAGCAGTGGGCACCTATGACACACGACACTGGATGGTACACTTTATTTCACCCACACTCTCAAGCTCTCTGCCAGGCCCCACCCTTGCATTGCAGAATGTCCAACTTTTGCTGCTGATCATGGTGTATTGACTGATAGTGCAGTGAAGTATTCCCCATGTGCCAAGCTCGTGACATGATGCCCCAGAGGCCACTGCACACCTTACCACCACCTCCACTGTTGCCAGTGGCCCCACCCCCGTGACACAATATCACCCCCCACAGCAGCCCACTGATCGATGCTGGGAGCAATCACTGCATGCTGAAACCTGCTTTCTCTTCGTCACAGAGGGGAACTGTGTGGCAGTGTATTATCATGCATTTGTGCCCAACACCTATCTGCTCTAGCAAATGATCTCGCCTTGTAGCAGATGACATGTCACAACAGAAAAAATTGCATCATGAATTGTATGCATCTGATTACAAAAGTTTTCTCTGCCCTGCCATGCACCTCTTTACTGCAGTGCATGAGATTTTCCCTAAAGCATGCAACAGGAAGCGTCCCCAACTCTCAGCACTTCCTACACCAGTACCAAGCTATTGACACAATGAGTGCAGTGATTCTTTTGGTCCTAAGTTTATTTTCAAGTTGTTTTATTATCAAAATTTGCCATAGTGCTACATCACAACCCATGGAGACATCAGTGGTGTCTATAAAGCAAACAGCATTGCAGACTCCAATGACGCCTATGGAGGACTAGTAGGCAAGGCTGGGAGTATCCTCTTCAATGAGCCCATTAATTTGTAGTGAGTGTGGCAAGATCCAGCCTCTTTTATGTGAACTACATGTGAGCCACTGCAGTGCCACATGCATTGCTTTTAGAGACTGAAATCTTCAGTTGCAAACAATGGAAAACCCAAGATGGAATTATGATAATATTATAAAAAGGATAGTTGCTGCTTACTATATAACAGAGATGGTGAGTCACAGATAGGCACAACAAAAGACTGTCAAACAAAGCTTTCACTCAAACAGGTCTTCATCAGAATCGACAACATATACACACATACTAACTCAAACACAGCGCACACACATAGGGTCACAGTGTGGCCTTGACAGCCAGAGACCTGTATTGTGAATAATGTATTAACATTGATATGCAGGTGCAAAATTCTTTGATCAATGACATCAATCTGCACTCTTCCATGTTCAATGAAGAAACTGATATATCATCCAGTCTTGTGTGCATCCTCTATACCATATCTTGGGTGATCCTTACAGATGCCATTTCTTTCAATTGACTGCCATTCATCTTCTGACCTCTCTTATTATGCCCCATAGTGCACTGACATGTATGCAGGGTTCTGGACTTTGTGAAGGCCATGGGGACAATACTGGAAGGTCTCGTGAACCATATCCAAGTCAGTGGTTTGGAAACAGTTCATTTAGCTGTTTGCAGACACTGTCAGGAAAACATAGTGGTGTACAATTTTTTTGAAGTGTAACAATGTTAAAAATTCCTCTAGCCCTTAATTATGGGAATAATGACTTGTTAATCCTGTAAAGTTGGCTGTGCTGGTTTATCAGACCATCAAAGAAGAATGTTCCAAGCAGATTATTTGTCATTACTCCACCCAAATCTTAACATGGGATAGATGACACTTGATTTTCTCATAAAACTGCAAATTGTCTTTTGCCCCAAGAACCACATTATAATTTCATGACCTATAATAAATGACACACATACCAGAGAACATAATGTTTTTTTGATCATTGAGATGCAAAAAGAGTGAGAGCAGCATTTATATGCATGTGCAGTTATTTGAATGTCATGATCATTCAACTCATTCACTGAGAATGGCCAAAACCTTGAAATGTTCAGGTCTTTCTTGCAATGTTAAATTTTAATATTGTCTAGTAATAAAGGGTAGATCTGATCAACAACGGTAAAAAAATTGTACTGTTTTTGTATTCATAACAATGTTTATCCACACGTCTAACTGTGCTATGCTATTAAACTGTAAAGGAGCTTTTGGGAAGGGGAGCAAGAGGGTCTGAACTGTATATAGCATGTATTTTCAAAGTTTAGTGACAAAGAATTGGTTTGGAATCATTTATTAATGGACCTAAAAATTTCACTGACTGATGTTTCTAAAATTATGCTTGATCTGCTATTTATCTTCTACAAACTGAATGCACTATTAATGTAAGGGCAATGTAAATGTCATGAGACTAGGGCCTCCCATCAGGTAGACCATTTGCTAGGTGCAAGTCTTTCGATTCGACGCCACTTCGGCAACTTGCGCATCTATGGGGATGAAATGATGTTCATTAGGACAACACAACACCCAGTCCCTGAGTGGAGAAAATTTCTAAACCAGCCAGGAATCAAACCCAGGCCCATAGGACTGACATTCTGTCATTCTGACCATTCAGCTACTGGGGGCGGACGTAAGGTCAATAATACACACAGGTAAACATAAAGGCCCCAAGATGGAACCTTGTGGGACACCATGTGTAATTAGTTCCCGGTTTATGGTGACTGATAGCCTAATACCAGACTGTGTCCTATTCACACTCTGCATTTTCTGTCAGAGTGATATGATTTGAACCATTTCTGTTAACTGTAATATTCTAATTTGCTGAGAAGGATATTGTCATTTATGCAACCTGTGACATAACACAGAGTAGTCTGACAGCCTAATTTATTGTCTAATAAATGAAGTGCATTGTGGCTGTAAAATTGAAGTTGGACAAAAGTTTGAACTCGTAACTTACAACTTTATTTAATTAGAAACATAAATTGTTTCTGTAACTATTTTTACAGAATGTAAGCATACATATGAGGACAGGTACCCTAAAAATAGCTGTGGCAAGCTAGATAATTATATAAAGAAAACCCTACAGAACCTTACATTCTAGATAACAGTGCCTGAATAAAAGTGCACACTGATGAAGGAACATATGTGCTAAAGCAAGTCTGGGCACATAAGATGACTGAATTCCCATGTTTTAGTCAGAGCTTCTTTTTTTAGGTACTTATTAGGGTCAATATTACCTTGTGTATGCCCACATTATTTTCTATTACATATTCCACATACCTATCAGTTTTCCCTCCTTTGCTATCTAAGCTTCTGATATTCATACAATTGCTTTGTTAGTGCTTTGTTAGTTTTCCAATATCTACCATCTCTCTTCCCTTAGTTGGCAGCATCTACAGATTTTTATTTCACTGCTAGCCAGTACTACTTTGCCATTTTGCACTTTCTGACAGTATATATATAAGACTTACCAAGTGGGAAAGCGCCGACAGACAGGCACAATGAACAAAACACAAAAACACACACACAGAATTACTAGCTTTCGCAACCGATGGTTGCTTCTTCAGGAAGGAGAGGGAAAGACAAAAGGATGTGGGTTTTAAGGGAGAGGGTAAGGAGTCATTCAAATCCTGGGAGCGGAAAGACTTCCCTTAGGGGGAAGAAAGGACAGATGTACACCCGCACACACACACACACACACACACACACACACACACACACACACACACACACACACACATCCATCCGCACGTACACAAACACAAGCAGACATATTTAAAGGCAAAGACTCTTTGCCTTTAAATATGTCTGCTTGTGTTTGTGTATGTGTGTGTGTGTGTGTGTGTGTGTGGGAGTGTACACCTGTCCTTCCTTCCCCCTAAGGGAAGTCTTTTCGCTCCCGGGATTGGAATGACTCCTTACCCTCTCCCTTAAAACCCACATCCTTTCGTCTTTCCCTCTCCTTCCTGAAGAAGCAACCATCGGTTGCGAAAGCTAGTAATTCTGTGTGTGTGTTTGTGTGTTTTGTTCATTGTGCCTCTCTGCCGGCGCTTTCCCGCTTGGTAAGTCTTGGAATCTTTGTTTTTAATATATTTTTCCCATGTGGAAGTTTCTTTCTATTTTATTTATTTATATATATAGAAAGAAACTTCCACATGGGGAAAAATACATTAAAAACAAAGATTCCAAGATTTACCAAGCGGGAAAGCGACGGCAGACAGGCACAATGAACAAAACGTACAAACACACACACAGAATTACTAGCTTTCGCAACTGATGGTTGCTTCTTCAGGAAAGAGGGAAGGAGAGGGAAAGACAAAAGGATGAGGGTTTTAAGGGAGAGGGTAAGGAGTCATTCCAATCCCGGGAGCGGAAAGACTTCCCTTAGAGGGAAAAAAGGATAGGTATATACTCGCGCGCGCGCGCACACACACACACACACACACACACACACACACACACACACACACACACACACTCAACACACACACACACACACACACACACACACACACACATGTCCATACATACATATACAGACACAAGCAGACATATTCAGACACAAGCAGACATATTTAAAGGCAAAGAGTTTGGGCAGAGATGTCAGTCGAGGCGGTAGTGCAGAAGCAAGGATTATGTTGAATGACAGGTGAGGTATGAGTGGCGGCAACTTGAAATTAGCGGAGATTGAGGCCTGGTGGATAACGAGAAGAGAGGATATATTGAAGGGCAAGTTCCCATCTCCGGAGTTTGGATAGGTTGGTGTTGGTGGGAAGTATCCAGATAACCCGGACGATGTAACACTGTGCCAAGATGTGCTGGCCATGCACCAAGGCATGTTTAGACACAGGGTGATCCTCATTACCAACAAACACTGTCTGCCTGTGTCCATTCATGTGAATGGACAGTTTGTTGCTGGTCATTCCCACATAGAAAGCTTCACAGTGTAGGCAGGTCAGTTGGTAAATCATGTGGGTGCTTTCACACGTGGCTCTGCCTTTGATCGTGTACACCTTCTGGGTTACAGGACTGGAGTAGGTGGTGGTGGGAGGGTGCATAGGACAGGTTTTACAACAGGGGCGGTTACGAGGGTAGGAGCCAGAGGGTAGGGAAGGTGGTTTGGGGATTTCATAGGGATGAACCAAGAGGTTACGAGGGTTAGGTGGACGGCGGAAAGACACTCTTGGTGGAGTGGGGAGGATTTCATGAAGGATGGATTTCATTTCGGGGCAGGACTTTAGGAAGTCGTATCCCTGCTGGAGAGCCACATTCAGAGTCTGATCCAGTCCCGAGAAGTATCCTGTCACAAGTGGGGCACTTTTGGGGTTCTTCTGTGAGAGGTTCTGAGTTTGTGGGGATGAGGAAGTGGCTCTGATTATTTGCTTCTGTACCAGGTTGGGAGGGTAGTTGCAGGATGCGAAAGCTGTTTTCAGGTTGTTGGTGTAATGGTTCAAGGATTCCGGACTGGAGCAGATTCGTTTGCCACGAAGGCCTAGGCTGTAGTGAAGGGACCGTTTGATATGGAATGGGTGGCAGCTGTCATAATGGAGGTACTGTTGCTTGTTGGTGGGTTTGATGTGGACGGATGTGTGAAGCTGGCCATTGGACAGATGGAGGTCAATGTCAAGGAAAGGGGCATGGGATCTGGAGTAGGACCAGGTGAATCTGATGGAACCAAAGGAGTTGAGGTTGTAGAGGAAATTCTGGAGTTGTTCTTCACTGTGAGTCGAGATCATGAAGATGTCATCAATAAATCTGTACCAAACTTTGGGTTGGCAGGCTTGGGTAACCAAGAAGGCTTCATCTAAGCGACCCATAAATAGGTTGGCATATGAGGGGTCCATCCTGGTACCCATGGCTGTTCCTTTTAATTGTTGGTATGTCTGGCCTTCAAAAGTGAAGAAGTTGTGGGTCAGGATGAAGCTGGCTAAGGTGATGAGGAAAGAGGTTTTAGGTAGGGTGGCAGGTGATTGGCGTGAAAGGAAGTGCTCCATTGCAGCTAGGCCCTGGACGTGCGGGATATTTGTGTATAGGGAAGTGGCATCAATGGTTACAAGGATAGTTTACAGGGTATCAGACTGGGTAAGGATTCCAGGCGTTCGAGAAAGTGGTTGGTGTCCTTGGTGAAGGATGGGAGACTGCATGTAATGGGTTGAAGGTGTTGATCTACGTAGGCAGAGATACGTTCTGTGGGGGCTTGGTAACCAGCTAGAATGGGGCAGCCGGGATGTTTGGGTTTGTGAATTTTAGGAATTGGGTTAAAGGTAGGTGTGTGAGGTGTTGGTGGGGTCAGGAGTTTGATGGAGTCATGTGGAAGGTTTTGTAGAGGACCTAAGATTCTGAGGATTCCTTGAAGCTCCGCCTGGACATCAGAAATGGGATTACCTTGGCAAACTTTGTATGTGGAGTTGTCTGAAAGCTGATGCAGTCCCTCAGCCACATACTCCCGATGATCAAGTACCACGGTCGTGGAACCCTTGTCAGCTGGAAGAATGATGATGGATCGGTCAGCTTTCAGATCACGGGTAGCCTGGGCTTCGGCTGTGGTGATGTTGGGAGTAGGATTAAGGTTTTTCAAGAAAGATTGAGAGGCAAGGCTGGAAGTGAGAAATTACTGGAAGGTTTCGATAGGGTGATTTTGAGGAAGAGGAGGTGGGTCCCGCTGTGATGGAGGACGGAACTGTTCCAGGCAGGGTTCATTTTGGATAGTGTCTTGGGGAGTTGGATAATTAGGAGTGGGATCAGGATTATTTTTCTTCGTGGCAATGTGATATTTCCAGCAGAGACTACGAGTGTAGGACAATTAATATTTGACAAGGGCAGTTTGGTTGAATCTGGGAGTGGAGCTGAAGGTGAGGCCTTTGGATAGGACAGGTGTTTCAGACTGGGAGTGAGGTTTGGAGGAAAGGTTAACTACTGAATTGGGGTGTTGTGGTTCCAGATTGTGTTGACTAGAATTTTGAGGTGTTGGGGGGAGTGGAGCTGGAAGTGGGAGATTGAGTAGATGGGAGAGACTGGGTCTGTGTGCAATGAGAGGAAGTTGAGGTTTGTTGGAAAGGTTGTGGAGGGTGAGTGAGTTGCCTTTCCGGAGGTGGGAAACCAGGAGATTGGATAGTTTTTTGAGGTGGAGGGTGGCATGCCAACCACTTTCTCGAACGACTGGAATCCTTACCCAGTCTGATACCCTGTAAACTATCCTTGTAACCATTGATGCCACTTCCCTATACACAAATATCCCGCACGTCCAGGGCCTCGCTGCAATGGAGCACTTCCTTTCACGCCAATCACCTGCCACCCTACCTAAAACCTCTTTCCTCATCACCTTAGCCAGCTTCATCCTGACCCACAACTTCTTCACTTTTGAAGACCAGACATACCAACAATTAAAGGGAACAGCCACGGGTACCAGGATGACCCCCTTGTATGCCAACCTGTTTTTGGGTCTTGGTTACCCAAGCCTGCCAACCCATAGTTTGGTACAGATTTATTGATGACATCTTCATGATCTCGACTCACAGTGAAGAACATCTCCAGAATTTCCTCTACAACCTCAACTCCTTTGGTTCCATCAGATTCACCTGGTCCTACTCCAAATCCCATGCCACTTTCCTTGACGTTGACCTCCATCTGTCCAATGGGCAGCTTCACACATCCGTCCACATCAAACCCACCAACAAGCAACAGTACCTCCATTATGACAGCTGCCACCCATTCCATATCAAACGGTCCCTTCACCCCGGAATCCCTGAACCATTACACCAACAACCTGAAAACAGCTTTCGCATCCCGCAACTACCCTCCCAACCTGGTACAGAAGCAAATAATCAGAGCCACTTCCTCATCCCCACAAACCCAGAACCTCTCACAGAAGAACCCCAAAAGTGCCCCACTTGTGACAGGATACTTCCCGGGACTGGATCAGACTCTGAATGTGGCTCTCCAGCAGGGATACGACTTCCTAAAATCCTGCCCCGAAATGACATCCATCCTTCATGAAATCCTCCCCACTCCACCAAGAGTGTCTTTCCGCCGTCCACCTAACCCTCGTAACCTCTTGGTTCATCCCTATGAAATCCCCAAACCACCTTCCCTACCCTCTGGCTCCTACCCTTGTAACCGCCCCTGATGTAAAACCTGTCCTATGCACCCTCCCACCACCACCTACTCCAGTCCTGTAACCCAGAAGGTGTACACGATCAGAGGCAGAGCCACGTGTGTAGCACCCACGTGATTTACCAACTGACCTGCCTACACTGTGACGCTTTCTATGTGGGAATGACCAGCAACAAACTGTCCATTCACATGAATGGACACAGGCAGACAGTGTTTGTTGGTAACGAGGATCACCCTGTGGCTAAACATGCCTTGGTGCACGGCCAGCACATCTTGGCACAGTGTTACATCGTCCGGGTTATCTGGATACTTCCCACCAACACCAACCTATCCAAACTCCGGAGATGGGAACTTGCCCTTCAATATATCCTCTCTTCTCGTTATCCACCAGGCCTCAATCTCCGCTAATTTCAAGTTGCCGCCACTCATACCTCACCTGTCATTCAACATAATCTTTGCTTCTGCACTACCGCCTCGACTGACATCTCTGCCCAAACTCTTTGCCTTTAAATATGTCTGCTTGTGTCTGAATATGTCTGCTTGTGTCTGTATATGTATGTATGGACATGTGTGTGTGTCTGTGTGTGTGTGTGTGTGTGTGTGTGTGTGTGTGTTGAGTGTGTGTGTGTGTGTGTGTGTGTGTGTGTGTGTGTGTGTGTGTGTGAACGAGTATATACCTATCCATTTTCCCCCCTAAGGTAAGTCTTTCCGCTCCCGGGATTGGAATGACTTCTTACCCTCTCCCTTAAAACCCACATCCTTTCATCTTTCCCTCTCCTTCCCTCTTTCCTGAAGAAGCAACCATTGGTTGCGAAAGCTAGAAATTTTATATATGCCCTTTTGTCTGCTCCACTGTTATAGATTCATCTTTTATCAATTAAATTTTATATTTTATGTCATCCAGATGTCACTGCTTCCCTTGTCTTTCTGCCTAAGTGTTCCTCCTCTGGCTTCTCTATTTCACCTCTCAAATCTACATATTTCTATTCTAATTCTCTTTCCTATTTCAGTCAATTGGTGCCTTGTTCTTCCTTCCAAAGACTCAACATCGTCTGGTTGTTTCAACTTATGCAGGTCCCACTGTGACACTTCGTCTCCTACGTGGGGTTTTAAAATAAAATAAAGTTTGTGTTTGTTAATGTCATTGATGTTACCCTGCCACGAGAAAACAAGATAAGAAGAGGAGGAGGAGATTAGTGTTTAACGTTCTGCCGACAACGAGGTCATTAGAGACGGAGCGCAAGCTCGGGTGAGGGAACGATGGGGAAGGAAATCGGCCATGCCCTTTCAACGGAACCATCCTGGCATTTGCCTGAAGCGATTTAGGGAAATCACGGAAAACCTAAATCAGGATTGCCGGAGATGGGATTGAACCATCGTCCTCCTGAATGCGAGTCCAGTGTGCTAACCATTGCGCCACCTCGCTCGGTAAAAAAAGATAAGGAAAACCTTTTAGTGTTTATGGCTCATCTATGTCAAAGAGATTTCCATGTACCCCTGAATTCCATTCCTGAAAATACTGTTCATCAAAATCACCTGTAAACAATCCTAAATAATTATAATGTAGTGCTGCTTTCAAATTATGGTAGCCAACACACATCGTAAGCATGAGGCTTGTTCAAAAAGTAAGGTGACTTCATATTTTTTATATTTATGAAATAATATTTATTTATTCATCAATATTCATGTTGTTCCCTTCAAAGTAATCCCCTTCAGATACAATACACTTGTCCCAACACTTCTTCCAATCGTTGACGCACTTCGCATAAGCACTTTTTGGTAAAGCCTTCAGTATTTCCAGAGATGCAGTTTTTATTTTCTAAATTATTAAAAATCTTCGTCCTTTCATAGATCTCTTCAGTTTTGGGAACAGGAAAAAGTCGCAAGGGGCCAAATCTGGTGAATATAGAGGCTGAAGCGTGATTCTTGTGTTATTTTTGCCCAAAAAATCTCTCACTAGCAACAATGAATGAGCAGGTGCATTCTCATGATGCAAAACGCATGAACTGTTTTTCCACAATTATGGGCTTTTTTGCATATTGCTTCTCACAAATGGCACATAACATGAAGGTAATGCTCCTTTTGCCTTGAGGCAAAAATTCATGATGCACTACATCACAGTTACTGAAAAATATAGTGAGCAAAACTTTGATATTTGATCGAACATACATGCTTTTTTCAGTCTTGCCCCTCCGGGATACTTCCATTCTTTCATAACAACATATAGATCAGACACATGCCTGTACACATTATTTTTCAAAAGGGCACTACAAGTAGATTCCTCTATAGTGCAACACAATTTAGATTATATTTATAATAGTACAGTACACATAATACAGTGTATAATTACATTCTTTCATACCACTGATAGATTGGAGACATTGTCTATATACAATGTTTTCCAAGATGGGACTACAACTTTAAGTCCTCTATAGAGTAACAACACTTCTCTGTTAATAATTGCTGCAGTCTACTCTTTAGCATATTTAGATTTACTTTCTTGAGTTCACAGGGTAGAGCATTGTAGAAAATTGCATCATTAGCATCTTATCGGCCATCTTGTAAAAGCTTGGACCGCTTGTATACTTTTTTTTTTACTTAGAGCAGACTCACCATATGCCACTGTCAACATTTCAAGTGTTTTAGAGTGCTTGATTCCATTTTCCACACAAAATTTGATGCAAATTCTTTGCTCCATTTTTTATAATAATCGAAAATCATTGAGCATACTAAGACAGGAATCTATCCAGCATGCTCTGTGAGAAAAATCTTGACATAGCAGTGACTAGTGTAGTGAAACCGGGAGCGGGATGTAAAAATGTTGTAAACATTAACTCTCAGACGAAATGAATGCAAGAAAATGACTTTATCGTCTATGTAATGGCTTCAAACGATGTGGCAAAAAATGAAGCAGAGGTTTGCGTGAAAACGCTACAGAATTTTTTACAAGCTAATAAATGCAGAAACACAGTAGTTGCCACACTTCCTCATAGGCATGATCTGATTTATAGTTCGTGTGTAAACAAAGAAATTCGGAAAACAGACATTAAAATAAGGAAACTGTGTTCTCAACACACTAAGTGCGATGTACTGGATATAAGCAAGCTGCATCGAAATCTGCACACGAAGCATGGAATTCATTTGACTATGAAGGGAAAAGATTTGTTTGTGATCGTGTTAGTGAAATAATTAAAGAAAGACCTGTAAGGGATTGAACAATTTATCAGCTTCTTGAACATCCTTCCAAAAGCGAGGAAAACAAAATAAACAAGGAAGAAGAACGAAACTACAACACTGCTGACGTTCCTAGTTTAAACTAGAGGTATGTGATGCTGTAAATACGATTCCCAATTACCAAATCATGAGTACGCCTGAACTAAAAATTTATCACCATAATGTGCAATCCCTGCATAATAAGATCGATGAAATTAGTGTTCTATTAACACACGAACTTAATGATATCTCAGTGTTATGCATTTCTGAGCACTGGCTTAACCCAGAATTAATCCAGAATATGAAAATAAACAAATTTGTCTTGGCTACTTACTAATGCAGGAAAAACAGCAAGCAGGGAGGGGTAGCAATTTACACAAAGGATAATGTAGATTTTATTACACTACCTGACTTAACTAGGGGAAATGTTGAAAAGGATTATGAAATTGCAGCTATAAAAATTACTCAGTTCAACCTGGTTATTGCTACAGTTTACCAATCACTGTCCGGGAATTTTGAACTTTTCTTAAACAAAAGGGAGTCACTGCTAAATAAAGTAAATAAAATGGATTGTGAATTGATAATCTGTGGTGACTTCAATATTGACTTCCTCATAAATAGTGGAAATAGGGAGACCATTTTGAACCTTGCAACGTACTACAATTTAAAGGCTGAAGTAAAAGCAGCTACCCGAGTATCAGAAACTTGCCAAACAGCTCTTGATCAGTTTCTAGTCAAGAAGAGTTTACACAACACCTCACTAAGAATTTTTAATGCAGGTTTTAGTGATCATCTTGCTCAAATATTAAGCATAAAAGTACAAGGCAGTATTATTAACAACATGTCTTTCAGAACAGCATATCAAAGTTATAATCAGCATAATGTGAACTACTTCAACAACTTATTACAGAAAGAAAAATGGCTAAGAGTGTACAAAATGAGTGATATAAATGAAAAATTCAACACTTTCATTGATGTATTAACCCATTTCTTTGAACTTGTATTCCCACTGAAAACATTAACCATACGGGGAAACTCTAGAACAAACAGCTGGATCACAAAGGGAATAAGAGTTTCATGCCAGAAGAAAAGACTGCTTCATGAAATATGTAACTCAAAAAATTCCTCACCTGTAGTACGCGCATACTATAAAAAATACTCCAAAATATTAAGAAACGTAATAAAAGCAGCAAAAATAATGCATAATGATGAAATCATTTATAATTCAGCTAATAAGTCAAAGGCTATGTGGAGTGTTATAAAAAAAGAATTTGGAGAATACAGACAACTTTGGAAAAATATAACACTGTCACATAAAAATAAAAATAACACACCCCTTAGAAGTAACCAACACATTTAACAACATTTTCACAGGTGTTGCTGAAAATATGTTACAATCAAACTTTAAGAGCACCCAGGCAAATGAATATAAAATAAGTGCATGTAGAGGATCAATGTACATCAGTTCTGTTTCACAAGATGAAGTAGCTAAAGCAATAAAAAGATTAAAAGATTACAAATCGGTAGGTATTGATGGTATACCTGCAACAATGTTAAAGAAGAGTGCATCAAACCTGATTGAAGTACTCACACATTTATGCAACTGCTCACTTCAAGCAGGCACTTTCCCTGATGTGTTGAAAACATCAAAAGTTATTCCTGTATATAAAAAAGGGGATAAAGACAATGTAAATAACTACAGACCCATCACAATTTCCTCCTGCATCTCTAAAGTACTGGGAAAAGTGATGTATGAGAAACTTATGAAATTTATTAATAAAAACAGCATCCTATGTAATGAGCAACATGGATTCAGAAATAAGAGGTCAACAACAACTGCTAGCTATGAGTGCATCAATTCCATCCTAAACCTGATGGACAAAAAACAGGAAACAATAGGAGTCTTTATTGACTTGTCAAAAGCTTTTGACATGGTGGACCATAAAATTCTGCTATCAAAGCTAGAAAAATATGGTATTCAAGGTCTGTCCAACAAGTGGATCAGTTCCTTCCTGACAAATCGTATGCAGGCAGTGTGCGTCAAGCACACAAATATTGAACTAAAAACTGTATCTAATCACTTATCTGACTATAAACAAATAAAATGTGGTGTACCCCAAGGATCCGTATTGGGACCCCTTTTGTTTCTGCTGTACATAAATGATCTAAGCTTAAATATTGATGGCACAAAAGAATCATATTTGCAGATGACACCACAATTCTACTAAAGGGAGGCGACGATAAACAGTTACAGCAGACAGTAAACATGGTCACGAAACAACTCAGTAGCTGGGCACAGAGTAATCAGCTTGTAATAAACAGTAAGAAAACCATTGCTCTAAAATTCCATAATGTTCCTAACAAGGAAATGTTCATCCCATCAGTCTCTATCAATGACGAGCCAGTTGGTAACAGTACTGAAACCAAATTCTTAGGACTTTGGCTGCAGAGTAACATCAGATGGAATAAGCATATCGAATATCTCAATGCTGAACTGAGCAAAACATGTTATCTTCTTTGTTCATTAAAATCATGCTGTAGTGAGAAAACAGTATTGAATGCATATCATGCGTACTTTCATTCTCGTCTTAGATATGGGGTCACCTTCTGGGGAAATTCTAAAACAGCTAATAGCACTTTTAAACTACAAAAAAGGGCCATTAGAGTCTTGTTTGGGTGCAAGCCTAGAGACTCTTGTAAACCCCTGTTTAAGAAATCTGGTATTCCCCCGTTACCATGTGTATACATTATGGAAACCCTTTTGTTCTTTAAATTAAATGTAATAGGCAAGGACCGGAGACTACAAAAAAACTGTGATATACATGAGCACTTTACCAGACAAAACAGAAACTTACATATGACTCAAATCAGCACAGCACTGTGCCAAAAAGGTACTTTTCACATGGGAGTTAAGCTTTATAACAAACTTCCTGAAAACATAAAAGCTATCACTGAGGTCAATACATTTGGAAAATCTCTAAAGTCATATTTACAGCATCACTGCTTTTACTCCATTGAAGAATATTTAAATTTATGAAATGTGTTATATAAACACTTACTTACGTGTAAAGTGTATTATTGTAAGCTTAAATATGTATGCCTTGAAATTACTTTCAGCCTGTATATTTATAACTTGACTTGTCCAATGTCTTATGCATAAGCTGCTATGTAGACAACAGGACCAATAAAATACAATCTACAATCAACCTCTCTATCTGTCAAAAACCAAAAACAAAGTACGCTGTACACTAGAAATTGTGAACATCTATGTGGGACATGTGTACCAACATAATAATAAAAAAAGAGGTCAAGAGATCAGTAATTGAATGTAATTGCCTGCACAATTTGAAAAGTCAAATTACTTTTTGAACAGCCCTTGTAAAGTTCAATTAACTGTTTATTATCCTCAGACACGGAATGTAGTGAATCATAGTACCAGTCAGGCTGAACTGACACACTAAAGTTAATTTCAATCAAGTTCCACTGAAGACAATGTAGCATCGACTAATTATTATAATTTCCTGCAACTTTAAGTGTGTGGAGCCAATCATTGCTTCCTATGGTAAGACCCTTCAAAAACTAAAGTATTGTGAGTTGATGCTAAATGCTATATACGTAACTTAAATATGCTACAAGTCACTATGATTTGTAGCATTCACATGAAGTGCAAATCTTTGGACTGACAAAACACATGTGCCACAATAAGCAAGGCATCTACACTACGGGAAAAAATCCCCCTCTTTCCCATTATGGATTCAGAGTTGACATGGTCCCCACATAATTTTTGATATTAATAACATGCACTGAGTGCCATCTAATTCTGATCTCGATTTGCTTAAAAGCTTAGGTATTGTGTTTTTATGTATTCTAGCAGCTATATATTAATACTAGTGCACACTGCTGTTTGTAGCATTATGTTAATTATGTAGCTTCGCAAAAATAATCAAATATTATAATTAATGATTGCATCTGCCAGATAAGCAGAAATTTTAATGATGTAAGTGAATATGTGTATAGATAACTATTACCAAGCTCTATCTGTTAACATCTCACTGTCACATTGTATTGGATTCTTCCATTTTACCTGTTCAAAGATATATTTTCAAACAAGACATTGACCATTATTTTGTAGTTAGTCTGAGTCCCATATCACACAAACAGTGCTAAATTATTACTTATCTTGTTTGTCTGTTGCTGGTATTGTTTTCTTTCATGGGTTATGTTGCTGATCTCAAGTCAGTGTTCTTGTACCAAGAAACATCAAAAGGCCAAAGGGTTATAATTCAGGTAACTCCCAATGGTTGTTCCAAAAGAGGGAAACATTCCATGTGGGAAAAATATATCTAAAAACAAAGTTGATGTGGCTTACCAAACAAAAGCGCTGGCAGGTCGATAGATACACAAACATACACACAAAATTCAAGCTTTCGCAACCAACGGTTGCTTCTTCAGGAAAGAGGGAAGGAGAGGGAAAGACGAAAGGATGTGGGTTTTAAGGTAGAGGTAAGGAGTCATTCCAATCCCGGGAGCGGAAAGACTTACCTTAAGGGGAAAAAAGGACAGGTATACAGTCGCACACACACACACACACATATCCATCACCGAGCGAGGTGGCACAGCAGTTAGCACACTGGACTCGCATTCGGGAGGACGACGGTTCAATCCTGTCTCCAGCCATCCTGATTTAGGTTTTCCGTGATTTCCCTAAATCGTTTCAGGCAAATGCCAGGATGGTTCCTTTGAAAGGGCTCAGCCGATTTCCTTCCCCATCCTTCCCTAACCCGAGCTTGCGCTCCGTCTCTAATGGCCTCGTTGTCGACGGGACGTTAAACAACACTAACCTAACCTAACATATCCATCCGCACATACACAGACACAAGCAGACATAATAATCAAATATTAAATGCTCTGAATAACCGGTCATCACCCATTGGTATTTTTTGTGATCTCTCAAAGGCCTTTGATTGTGTAAATCATGGAATTATTTTAGATAAGCTAAATCATTATGGTTTGAGGGGGGCAGTGCAAAAAATGGTTTAATTCATACTTAACTGGAAGAATGCAGAAAATTTTAAATAAGTGGTTCATGTAATGTTAAAACAACAGCTGATTCCTCAAACTTGGGGGCTATCAAGCACGGGGTCCCACAGGGTTTGGTCTTAGGTCCTTTACTGTTCTTGATATACATTAATGACTTACCATTCCATATTGATGAAGATGCAACGTTAGTTCTTTTTGCTGATGATACAAAAACCAAGAACTAAGTGATGTAATTGTAAATGATGTTTTTCACAAAATTATTAAGTGGTTCTCAGCAAACGGACTCTCTTTAAATTTTGATAAAACACAGTATATACAGTTCCGTACAGTAAATGGCACAACTCCAGTAATAAATATAGACTCTGAACAGAAGTCTGTAGCTAAGGTAGAATTTTCAAAATTTTTATGTGTGTCTATTGATGAGAGGTTAAACTGGAAGCAACACATTGATGGTCTGCTGAAACGTCTGCGTTCAGCTACGTATGCTATTAGGGTTATTGCAAATTTTGTTGATAAGAATCTCAGTAAATTAGCTTACTATGCCTACTTTCATTCACTGCTTTTGTATGGCATCATATTCTTGGGTAATTCATTGTAGAGTAGAAAAGTATTCATTGCTCAAAAACGTGTAATCAGAATAATTGCTGGAGCCTACCCAAGGTCATCCTGCAGACATCTATTTAAGGATCTAGGGATCCTCACAGTAACCCTACAGTATATATATTCACTTATGAAATTTGTTGTTAATAATCCAACCCAGTTCAAAAGTAATAATAGTGTGCATAGCTATAACACCAGGAGAAAGGATGATCTTCACTATGCAGGGTTAAATCTGACTTTGGCACAGAAAGGGGTAAATTATGCTGCCACAAAAGTCTGTGGTCACCCACCAAACAGCATCAAAAGCCTGACAGATAGTCAACCTACATTTAAAAATAAATTAAAAGAATTTCTATATGACAACTCCTTCTACTCATTGGCTGAATTTTTAGCTATAAATTAAGGGAGGGAAAAAACTAACTTAAACATTACTGTCATGCAATATTTTGAGTAATGTAATATCGTGTACAGACATCTTTCATTAACCTGACACGTTCCACATCATTACGAAGTGTCGTATTATGGTCCATGGAACAAGTATTAATCTAATCTAATCTAATCTAATCTCTAACTAATTTGAAACAATTAATAAAATAAAGTCACATGAATTCAAGCAAAATACTTCAACATAATTTAAACATGCAGAATATAAATATCTAAGTATGGAATAACTAATTTTTATGAATGTGTGTTCATCAAAAATATTCTTATCAAGCTGAAAACATTTATCATATAGTTGGCTTGATTGCATTACAGAATCAGTTTTATTAACAGAGTTAGTAAATTTCAATATGCATTAGTGGAATGTGCACTAGTTCTCGTATCACAGAGCTCTGATAGCCAATAATTCCATTTCAGCATTATCTTTAATTTGTTGTGTTTACCCTTTATGAAATATCATGATCAAAGTGGACAATATAAAATGTCACTGTGTCATTTCTTCAAGTTTTGACAGCTCACATGGCTCTCTGTGGTCAACATTTTCCCACCCTCTGCCAAGGACAGCCCATCTTCTGGTGTACTTTAAAGTACTCATCTCTAATAAGATTATACACTCCTGGAAATTGAAGTAAGAACACCGTGAATTCATTGTCCCAGGAAGAGGAAACTTTATTGACACATTCCTGGGGTCAGATACATCACATGACCACTTTGACAGAATCACAGGCACATAGACACAGGCAACAGAGCATGCACAATGTCGGCACTAGTACAGTGTATATCCACCTTTCGCAGCAATGCAGGCTGCTATTCTCCCATGGAGACGATCATAGAGATGCTGGATGTAATGCTGTGGAATGGCTTGCCATGCCATTTCCACCTGGCGCACCAGTTGGACCAGCGCTCATGCTGGACGTGCAGACCGCGTGAGACGACGCTTCATCCAGTCCAAAACATGCTCAATGGGGGACAGATCCGGAGATCTTGCTGGCCAGGGTAGTTGACTTACACCTTCTAGAGCACGTTGGGTGGCACGGAATACATGCGGACGTGCATTGTCCTGTTGGAACAGCAAGTTCCCTTGCCGGTCTAGGAATGGTAGAACGATGGGTTCGATGACGGCTTGGATGTACCGTGCACTGTTCAGTGTCCCCTCGACGATCACCAGAGGTGTACGGCCAGTGTAGGAGATCGCTCCCCACATCATGATGCCGGGTGTTGGCCCTGTGTGCCTCGGTCATATGCAGTCCTGATTGTGGCGCTCACCTACACGGCACCAAACACGCATACGACCATCATTGGCACCAAGGCATAAGCGACTCTCATCGCTGAAGACGACACGTCTCCATTCGTCCCTCCATTCACGCCTGTCGCGACACCACTGGAGGCGGGCTGCACGATGTTGGGGCGTGAGCGGAAGACAGCCTAATGTGGTGCGGGACCGTAGCCCAGCTTCATGGAGACGGTTGCGAATGGTCCTCACCGATACCCCAGGAGCAACAGTGTCCCTAATTTGCTGGGAAGTGGCGGTGCGGTCCCCTACGGCACTGCGTAGTATCCTACGGTCTTGGCGTGCATCCGTGCGTCGCTGCGGTCCGGTCCCAGGTCGACGGGCACCTGCACCTTCCGCCAACCACTGGCGACAACATCGATGTACTGTGGAGACCTCACGCCCCACATGTTGAGCAATTCGGCGGTAAGTCCACCCGGCCTCCCGCATGCCCACTATACGCCCTCGCTCAAATTCCGTCAACTGCACATACGGTTCACGTCCACGCTGTCGCGGCATGCTACCAGTGTTAAAGACTGCTATGGAGCTCCGTATGCCACGGCAAACTGGCTGACACTGTCGGCGGCAGTGCACAAATGCTGCGCAGCTAGCGCCATTCGACGGCCAACACCGCGGTTCCTGGTGTGTCCGCTGGGCCGTGCGTGTGATCATTGCTTGTGCAGCCCTCTCGCAACGTCCGGAGCAAGTATGGTGGGTCTGACACACCGGTGTCAATGTGTTCTTTTTTCCTTTTCCAGGAGAGTATATCTCTTGGCAAGTTGTTCACCATCTGATGTGCACTAAATCATTCCTCATAAATCAGCAAACCACCATGTGACCACTAGTTGTCATTCTTCTATCACACTACCCACCCACTTCCACACATTGTCTGAAAAGGATTTCATCTTGGTATGTTACAACATCACCTTAATCTTCTATCTTCCTACAATTTCTTCAACCTTAATTTGAAATTTCATAGCCAATAAATTATGGCCATGTCTACATCTAATCAACAATTTAATACCTGGTGTCTATATCACTTACCATTATATTATAGATCCAAAAACTTCAAGTCTCTCCAGGTCTTTCACTTATGCAGCCTTTTTTCAAGATTAAAAAACAAAGTGTAAGCGTTAAAATCCATCTGTGTGTAATTCTACCTGGTGGCTCCCCCTTTCATTCCTTGCCCCAGTCCATATCCCACTATTTTTCCTTCTCTTGCTTTTCATAATGTTGAATTCCAATGCCCAATCACAGTGAAACTTTCTTCACTCTTAATGTACTGAATAAGTTCTTTTATCTCGGCAGTGATAAGATGTACTTTACATTCTTTGTAATAGTTTAACTGCATTTGTGTTTTCTTGTTTAGTATTAGACATTTAATTCTTTATAGATAACATTTGACAAAAGTCTTGCACTTCATAACACCGCAAGGGATCAAGTGACGTTATATCTAACCTCAGCACACCCATTTCTCTTTTCAAGTTCTTTAACCTATATACTTCATTAAGGCATCTAAAATTACAAGCTCTGACTTATAGTATTCCATACTTTTTATTCTTTCTTTTTTTCTTCTTTTGATGACATGCTTTTAAGTATTCCCCACCTAGTGATCTGAATAGAAGACTATTTTACATTTGGAATATTTTTCCCAGGAGGATGCCATCAGTAGCAAAGCATGTCCTTAGGAAGCATAGGGGCTGTAGTTCCTTTCAATTTCAGTTACACCACAGTACCTACATGGCTTGTCCAGCTTGGCTAATGTTACAAGATCAGACCAGTCAGTCATACCATGCAGTTACTGAAATGGTTGCTGAAGTGTAATAATGCATCATTGCTTACCTAGTCATACGGCCTCAGATAATTTTGTCCATTTACTTTCAGTATATTATACTTGTTAACATTGAATGGGGGTCATAGGAGTAAGCTGTTGGTCTTTGCATGAAATAACCTTTTATGTGTCATCCCTGCATTTTGTAATTCTTTTCTAGCAAAGTGACCCCTTTGCATGCAATTGCATGGTATGCATTAGCCTCCAAGAACTACATACATTACCTTCCAAATAATTTATATATAAAACATGATCAACAAATATCCCATAGCATTTTCATGTTTCATGAGGTATCCAATCTGTCAGTGACCATACTTGCAACCAAAATGCAAGATAACAGAGAGAAGGCTGAAATACTGAATTCAGTCTTCTGAAATTGTTTCACAAAGATTGTAACATAGTCTCTTCTTTCAGCTATCATAAGAACATTAAAATGGCAGGTATTAAGATAGCCGGTCATGGAATAGAAAAGCAACTACAATTTTTTTGTAGTGGAAAGACTGGATGAGATACCTATAAGATTCTACAAAGATTATGTGAAAGAATGTGCTCTCCTTCCAGCAGTAGTTTATAGGAGATTGCTGGAGCAATGAAGATACCTAGTGACTGGAAAAAGTGCATGTCATTCCCATTTTCAAGAAAGGACATAGGATAGGTACACATAATTGTAGATCTGTATAGTTAAAGAGAGAATTCAGTTGTTGCAATAAAGGCGTCTTCAGACAATCCAGGAAAATTACAAAAGCAAGTACAAATATAATGGCCATATACAAAAATTCTGTTTTATACAATTGACCACTCATTTCATGAGATTATTATTTACCTATAGTTTGGTAAGTGTTAAATTTTATATTTCCTACTATCGGAGCTAGTATGCTCTTTAGTTACCATACCCCCCCCCCCCCCCCCCCCACCACCACCCCCCTCTGAAAAAAAACTACACACCTACATTTTACGACCTGTAACTTTTATGTTGTAGGGTTAAAGAATTTTTATGCAGTTTTGTTTTGTAAACATGACCAAATTCTCTCTGTAACATTACCCCAGTTGCTGTCTCAGTGTCATAGAATTTGGGAATGCAGTGGAATGACTTTTGCTGTATCATTAACGACAGTCTGTTGTAGAACTATGGCCTATGTTTTATGCTCAAGAATTATGACTTTTGGGAGAATGAAAATCTTCTCTATAAAAAATCAAAATGAATTCTGCAAACAGAGATCTTGCAAAACTCAGCTCATTCAGTTCCTCCATTAGATCCATAGTGCTGTAGACAATGGTGCTCAAGTTGCTTGGTTGGTTTGGGGAAGGAGACCAGACAGCGAGGTCATCAGTCTCATTGGATTAGGGAAGGATGGGGAAGGAAGTCGGCCGTGCCCTTTGAAAGGTACCATCCCGACAATTGCCTGGAGTGATTTAGGGAAATCACAGGAAACTTAAATCATGATGGCCGGACGCGGGACTGAACCGTCGTCCTCCTGAATGTGAGTCCAGTGTCTAACCACTGCGCCACCTTGCTTGGTGGTGCTCAAGTTGATGCCATATTCCCTGACTTCAGTAAAGTATTTGATACCGTCCTGTACTACCATTTAGTGAAAAAATATGAACTTACTGAGCATTGGATTGTATTCGTAACTGGATTCAAGACTTCCTTACAGACAGAATTCAACACATCACTGTCAACAGAACAAAATCAACAGTTGTAAAGATCACTTCTAGGTACCACCAAGGAAGTGGGATAGTATCATTACTGTTTGTGTAAAAATGTCCATTTGTCAGATGATGCAGTTGTCTGTGAAACAGTAGCAATACCAGAATGTAGCAACAATTTGCAGAAGGACCTTCAAAAGATTTACGAATGGTGCTGGGACTGGAAGGTGACTCTGAATGTAAGTAAATGTAATGTATTGCACATACATAGGAAAATAAATCCACTATTATACAGCTATACTGTTGATGACACGTTCCTACAGACAGTAACCACCATAAAGTATCTAAGAGTATCTACATGTGGTGATCTTAAATGGAATGACCACATAAAACAAATAATAAGAAAAGCAGATGCCAGATTAAGATTCATATGAAGATTGATGAGGAAATGTGATTCTCCTACTAATGGAGTGGCTTGCAAGACACTTGTTCTGCCAGATCTTGACTGTTGTTCATCAATCTGGGACCCATACCAGACAGAACTCATAGGGAGAAAGAGAGAAAGAGAGAGAAAAGGAGGGCAGACAGAGAGAGGGAAAATATGTGTGTCTGTTAACAGTGGCCTGCAAGTTTTGTGCAATGAAAACTTCTTTCTTAAGTATAAGTTGCCCAGAACATAATTCCTTAACACATCATTCAATGAAATTTAGTGAAGTATGTTAATTATTTTGGTTCCCTCAGAGAATTATAGTGACACAGAGTGCTGAAGTGGCTGAATTGAAATACTTAGCAAGTTTTGGAATGTTTTTTTCTCTATTAGATTTTCTTTAATGTTTGAAAACTATACTTACTATTTATTAATTTTTGTCAGTATCCTACCTTTATCATTGCTGTTCTACACTTTTATGTGAAGAAATGAATATGCTGATTTTTCTTTATCAAATGAGAAACTATCTGCCGAAAACCACACAATAAAGCTTTGTATTTATGTACATTTGTGTTCATCCACAGATCATAGTACAATGGTGTAGGATTTGTCATGAGATTACTATGAAAATAAATGGCTCAAAAAATATACACACACACACACACAGAATATGTAACGATGTTTTAAGAGAATAGGACAGGGGGGTTCACAGTGGCCTTGATGCAGGAATCATCCCAGAATTTGACTTAAATGAGTTAGGAAAACCACAGTATACCTAAATCAGGATGATGAAAGGAAGAATTCTGCTAACAACTGGTATAATTGTTGTTTATTAAAACACAGCTGGTTTTGTACCCTAAAGCTGCATCTTCAGGTGCAACAACATTAAAACATCATATACCCACACCCATCCCTCCTAGTTAAAATTTGCTGTTCAGTGAATATTGACAACGTTATGGCAAGAGAAAGGTAATGAAAATGTGTTCCATTCATTTAGGATAAAGTGCTGAGAGGTGAAATTTGTTTGCTGCAGAGCAGTGTTTTAAAATTTGCTTGCATTGGTGTGATGATAGACACCCAAAGTTGGCCAAAGTAAATGCAGGCCGCATTTACTTCGCCCAACACCGGGCTGCCCTTCCTTCACACTGATGCAGGCAAATTTTATAACATGGCTCTATAACAGCAAGTTTCACCTTTCAGCAATTCATCCTAAATGAATGGAGTAAGTCTTCATTACCTTCCACTCACCATAGCTTTGACAATATTCATTGTATACTAAATTTTGACTGGGACCGATCAATGTGCCTATGATCTCTAAATGTTGTTGCACCTGATGACCCAGCTTAAGGCTTGAAACTGGCTGTGTTTTAATAAACAGCAATTTTACCAGCTGTTAGTGGAATTCATCCTAACATCTTACCCTTCAACAACTGTGGATGCCCGGGATATTAAATAGTTTGTGAAGAATCAGGATGGCCAGACAGGGCAAGTTCCATCCTCCTCAACATGAGGACATTGTCTTAACAACTGCACTGCCTCATTTGGCTGGTTCCTATTCTACAATGTTCTTTAATATAAATATCACTACTCACATTAAGGAGCCCTGCTAATAACTAAGGAACCACTCTTTGTTCTAACTCCAGTTCAATCAGAAAGCTAACTTCATTTCTTTCAGAGGAGATATTCTTCATGCCATCCCTCAGTCCAACTGAAAAACTGAGCCAGCATCTGCCCATAATTAGTGAGATATTGAGCTCAGGTGTTGTTGTTGTTGTTGTGGTCTTCAGTCCTGAGACTGGTTTGATGCAGCTCTTCATGCTACTCTATCCTGTGCAAGCTTCTTCATCTCCCAGTACATACTGCAGCCTACATCCGTCTGAATCTACTTAGTGTGTTCATCCCTTGGTCTCCCTCTATGGTTTTTACCCTCCATGCTGCCCTCCAATACTAAATTGGTGATCCCTCGATGTCTCAGAACATGTCCTGTGAATGACAACTATTGTGCTCTATAAATCTTGGCACATGATTTTCTTGCAAAAGTATTGTGACTTGAGAGGATAATGTATTTATTGTCCTTCATAATTTCCCACTCCTGTGAATCCCCTTACTAATCTATGATTGTTTAGTAAATTTTACTTACAAATAACACTTTAGGTTCCTTTTTAAACAGATGTTTTTTTAAATCTCTTTCACATTTTGTGGCAGTTTATTATACAATTTTACACCCTGATAGGAAATACTGTTTTTAGTTTTTTTCTTTATTTTTCCTTGTAAATGAAAGTCCAACTGACTCTTCTTTTTGAATCATATATCTTACTATTAGTCAAATATATAGTAGTATTTCCTTGATTTGCACAACAAATTAATAGATTTGCTCTCTGGTGCAGTAAGGATACCCACTTTTTTTTAAATAGTTCATTACAGTCAGCTCAACTACTACTTGCAGTTATTACTCTTTCAGCCCTTTTCTGTGTTTTAAAAGTTATACACACATGTTGTGCCTTCAGTCTCCAGAAAAGTGTCCTCTAATTAAGAATATAACAACAAAACAATCAGTTATGACAAAATTATTTAATTGGGTAAATAAAAAATCTACACACCAAGCAGTGGCAGAACACACACATAAAAGATGGTTGTAATTGGCAAGCCAGTGGCTCCTTCTTCAGGCCAAAGGATTGAAGGAGAAGGAATAGGAATGAAGGAAAAGGACTGGAGAGGTCTAGCAAAAGGGGTAGGTTTTGGGAAAGTCACCCAGAAGCATGGGTCAGGGGAGACTTACCATACAGGATGATAAGGAAAGACTAATTGTTGGGGACTGCATTGGTTCAGGTTTGAAAACATGAGAGCTTAAAGGTGGAAGACAGGGTAATGGCTTTTCACTTTTATTAACTCATGCATGATGTTTAAGCAGTAATCTCTGTCTGGATATTACCTGTCTTCCAGCTTTAAGCTCTCAGGTTTTCAATTCAGATCCAATGCAGTCTCCCATAATCAATCTTTCCTTCACATTCTGTATGGTAAGTCTCTCCTGACTTGTGGTTCTGGATGACTTTTCCAAAACCTACCCCTTTTCCTAGACCTCTGCAGTCCACTTCCTTCTCTCTTCTTCCTTCCCCTTCAACCCTTCTACCTGAAGAAGAAACCACTGGCTCCATAAGCTTGCCAATTACAACCATCTTTTATGTGTGTGTTTCGTTGCCACTTGGTGTGTAATTAAGAACGGTATGTCACCACAAAATATTGACTGATAGAAACAGATTATAGACCCTAAGAGCAAAACATGCAGAAGCCATGCTTTTTGCCAGCATCTCTGTGTTATTCTATGTTAATTGACAATCAATATTCATCCCCAAATACTTTATGCTTGTCACACCATCAATAAATTTATTACCTTTGCTTAATGTCACAGAATTGTGATTCCTCTTTATGCTGAATTGCATACTATTTATTTTTTTATGTTTAATGTTAATTTATTATATACTGAACAATCATAAGCATCCATGAGAGTCTCTTTAGCTTTATGTAACAGAAATTCTGATGTTTTAATAGTGATTATGAAGAGAACTTTATCTGTCGTATACTACCTGGAAAGTATTTGATATATTTTATGAACAGAATTGGAATTGATACACTACCCTTAGGAACACCTATGTTTATATGTTAACTGACTGAAAATTATTCTACTAAAAATTTGCTTAGCAGCAGATGAATGTACACACTCTATCTTCTGCATCTATTCATTTGCTGTTCCTCTTAACAGCTAGTGCATCTAGCTTTCTTAGTAGAATTTTATGGTCAACAATGTCATTGTGCTTGCTATGTAAGTCATTGTCGGTGCTACATGTGTTTTAGGAAACTTTTGTTGCAAACTCTCTGCAATACCAGAGAAATAGTCATTTACATAATTTTCCATTTCTTGAGGATTTTCTGTTGTTCTACCCCTGCCTTTGATTTGTATGTTGTTATGATTTGTCTGCCTTTTCCCATTTCTCATTTTATGACACCCCACACTACTATGCTATTATTATTTGTATTATACACATTCTTTATATTATATACACTTTAGTGCAGAACGTAGGGGTGACAGTAACTTTCACATGAACTGCCACTGTCAAGGAACATAGCTAGATGAAACCTGGACCATACATAGAAAGAATTGCTGCAGTGTAGTACAGAAGGTATCTCAAAGAAATATTCAATGAGATTAACAGAAATGATCAGTGCATGCACTAAAACATGCTCTCACGCTGGCCACAAGATTAGTGAGGGGTTCTTGTGGCAGGATGTTCTGTTCCTCAACCAGCATGGTTGACAAATACTGGATGACACTCTACAACTCTTGATAACATCCCACATATGTTCAATGGGATTTAAGTCAGGGTAACAGTCAAGCTAATACATTTGCTGAGTATTCTCTCATTCCAAGAGTTGCTCCATCTTTGCTGTTCGACACAGTCGTGCATTGCCACCATAAAAAGTAAGTCAGAGCAGAAAGCATCCCTGAAAAGATGCTCATGGGAAATGAGTAGGCAATCACAATAACACTGAGTGGTGAGTGTATCATGTTCAAAGATTTGGGGACTAGTACACCCATGCAACATATGCCTTCCCATACCATAACACTTGGATGACCAAAACATTCATGATCAACAATGTTTCTGGGTGCCTTATATGTTCCCACTTCCATGTGAGAGTATGTCCAGAATCACTACTCGAACTGAATCTGCTCTCATCTGAGAAGAGCATGCAATTCCACTCCAGTCCCTATACTCTTGGCACCAATTCAAATGGTCCTGCCAATATGCAGTTGTCACAGAACATAATACACTGGTTATCAGGCAAATGCCTTGCATTCCTGTTGAATGCAGTTGCAGTTCCACAACTGTTTCATATGGGTTCCTTCCTGGCTGTTGCACAATGTAGTAATCATCTGCTGATGTAGTTGACTGTGGTTGTCAACCTTTAACAAGGCAAAATATACTTTGAAATTCTAATTGCAGATATTTATCTGATTTTCAGCGTGGTCCTCCAGAAAAATCAGGTGTCTTATTTGCTGTTTGCTGCCTGGAAAACTTCTGTGCATTACATTTGGTTCTCTAAATAATGCAGATGACACCAGGCTTGCAGTTAACTTTTTATGATGTTTGCTAGTTTTTACACAAAGCACACTACAGTTTCACATACAGGTAACTTTGAAGATAAATGATAAAATACCAGAGTTACACTATGTGATCAAAAGTATCTGGATGCCCCAAAAACATACGTTTTTCATATTAGGTGCATTTTGCTGCCACCTACTGCCAGGTACTCTATATCAGCGACCTCAGTAGTCATTAGACATCACGAGAGAGCAGAATTCGCACTCCACAGAACTCACGGACGTCGAATGTGGTCAGGTGATTGGGTGTCATATATATCATACATCTGTACACTAGATTTCCACACTCCTAAACATCCCTAGGTCCATTGTTTCCCATAAGATAGCAAAGTGGAAAGTTGAAGGGACACGTACAGCACAAAAGTGTACAGGCCAACCTCATGTGCTGACTGACAGAGACCGACGACAGTTGGAGAGGGTCATAGTGTGTAATAGGCAGACATCTCTACAGACTATCACACAGGAATTTCAAACTGCATCGGGATCCACTGCAACTACTATGACAGTTAGGCGGGAGGTGGGAAAACTTGGATTTCTTGGTGGAGTGGCTGCTCATAAGCCACACATCACACTGGTAAATGTCAAACAACACCTTGCTTGTTGTAAGGATCATAAACGTTGGACCATTGAACAGTGGAAAAACGTTGTGTGGAGTGACAAACCACGGAACACAATGTGGCAATTCAGTGGCAGGGTGTGGCTATGGCAGATGCCTGGTAAATGTCATCTGCCAGCATGTGTAGTACCAACAGTAAAATTTGGAGATGGTGGTGTTATGGTGTGATAGTGTTTTTCATAAAGGGGGCTTGCACCCCTTGTTGTATTGCATGGCACTATCTCAACACAGACCTAAATTGATGTTTTAAACACCTTCTTACTTCCCACTGTATAAGAGTGATTCGGGAATGGTGACTGCATCTTTCAACACAATCAAACACCTGTTCATAATGCAGGGTCTGTGGCAGAGTGGTTACATGACAATAACATCCCTAAAATGGACTGGCCTGCACAGAGTCCTGACTTGAATTCTATAGAACACCTTTGGGATGTTTTGGAATGCCAACTTTATACCCGGCTTCACTGGCCAACATCGATACCTATCGTCAGTGAGCACTCTGTGGACAATGGCTGCCATTCTCCAAGAAACCTTCCATCACCTGATTGAATGTATGCCTGCAAAAGTGAAAGCTGTCATCAAGGCTAAGGGTGGGCCAACACCATACTGAATTCCAGCATTACCGATGGAAGGCGCCACCAACTTGTACGTCATTTCCATTTAGGTGTCTGGATATTTTTGATCACATAGAGTACACTGACATGGAGCCTAACCAGATTGTGACATACCAACCAACTGATTAAATGACTGGTGGGTGCTGCCACTGTTGATGAGTACATGACAACAATAAATGTTTTTCATTACATGGTTGATTGTATGAATCAAATGAATTTACAATTACACATAGATGATTTACGCAATCTCATGTTCATTATCTTGTCATAAACGTATCTGCAATGTTATACACAAATTATGTTTTGTATTTAATAAAGCTTTTCATATGTAAAACTGGTTTTTGCTTCATGCTGAAAAATGTATTCTACAACGGTTTTATTAATTCCTGTCAATAACAAGTCTTCCTGTTATAAGGTATATCCAAAATATATAGCTGGTTTTTATCAATACAGTTCATGAACAATGAAAACACTGATGTTTCCACTTTGTTTGTAAGGTATCTTTTGAGCTCTTGCTTACAGATTGTACAATCAGCTGAAGTTTGTAGGTATTTTTAATATCATATTGGCTGATAAATTCTATGAAAGGTAATCATTTAAATGATGCTTCGAATCTGTACAAAATATGGTATCAATCTGGCTACTAAAGTAGTTTCACATGATTCATAATATCTAACCTGGTCTGCCATATTACACCATCTATCTTAGGAAGGTGTCAAGTGAAAACACATTGATGTTCTTAGATTTTTTTAGTGATCAGTGTTGTAACTTGGACACATAACACAACCAAGAATGTTAGTACAACTTTATTAGACTAGGGCACATATGTCAGTCACCATATCATGCACTGAACATAATAAGATAAGGCAAATGTATGCAAGCAATAGTAACTGAGTACAAGTATAGTGCTACAGGATTTAAATAGGCACTCGGTCAAGGTGGGCTCTATTGAAAGTTCACAGTAGTTTTTTTCACAGTACACTCTGACAGATGACAATGCACTGCTAATGTGCAGGGTTTTCAAGTGTGTGCACATTACTTCATTCCTTGTCCCTTTTGGAACAGCTTGGATTTTGCGAGATATCTATGGGGTCTCCCTCCATGAGACTGAGATGATGTGCTGATACTGGTGTATATGGTTGAAAGTACTTGGGCCCAGGCAGCATCACAGTCCTCCTCCTCCTCCTCCTCCTCCTGTCAACCCATACAGTAGGATGGGTGACATCGGCATGAGTTCCATGTCCACATCAGGTCCAGAGCTTGGTCATGGTGGCTAAGGTGGAGGAACATGGCTCCGGTGTTGACAGCAGCTGCGTCGGTGCTGGTAGCGGTATAGGGGAAGTTGTACCAGGTCATCCACCAGTCACTGGGGAGCCTGCATATGTTGTGGCAGAGTTGCAGCTGCATCAGGTAATGCCCAGACAGTCATCCTGGGGTGGGAATGTGACAATGGCTGCAGGGGTTGTTGCCCTGCCCAGGCTGCACGAAATGCAGAAGGATCCAGAGCTGACACCCATGGAGCAGTTTAGTGGGCTGTTATCACCGAATGGTGTGAATCAATAGGAAGACAGATACTGATCCAAGGCAAGGTCAGATGGGGACCAAGTAAAATACTTTTTCATTTGCATTTTGAATGTTCTAACCAACCTTTTGGCCTCACTGTTGGACTATGGGTGGAAGGGCATAGCAAAAATGTGGTGAATCCTGTAGGCATTGCAGAAGGAGGTAAACTCCTGTGACACACAATGAGGCTGTTATCAGAGACTAGTGTTGCCAAAAGTCCTTCAATGGAACTAATTGAACAGGGCTGACACAGTGGCAGAAACTGAAGTTGATGGGCAGAGGCCAGTATATGGGAATTGAGAGAATGTATCAATGACCATTATCGAACATGCATTAAGGTAAGGGCTGGCAAAATTGATGTGGATACGGTTCCAGGCCTGCAAAGGTTGTGGCCACAGAGAGAACATTGCCCACGGGGCAGCTTGCTGCAGTGTGCATTGAGAACATGCTGTAACCAAATGAGTGATGTTGCCATCCAAACAAGGCATAAAAACATGACAGTGGGCTAACACCTTGGTGTGTGACACCCCTCCAGTGATCAGTATGCAGCAGTGGTAACAGAGAGCTGAGGGAACCACTATGCAAGGAGCTGAGTAGTCCATATTTGGAAGTAGAACACCATCAACTACAGAGAAACAATGCCAAAACACATAGCAGTTATGGAGGGGTTTTGATGCCTGTGATGGAGGCACCTCAGGGCTGCTATGTTGTACACTAGGTACAACTTTCCATAAAATTGGATTGGTAGCACTAGCTACACTAGTGACTGGAAAACCATCGACAGTTTGTTGAGCGCATTCATTAATGTGGAAGCTGAGTAGCTCCTCCCAATCAAAAACTGGGTCTGGATTGGCCAGAAGATTGGAGATCACACCAGCATTTGTATGTTTAGCTGTGGGGCAGAAGTTGTACTGAGAGAAGAACAGCATCCAATGCTGAAGGTGATGCACTGCTTTGTTGGGCAACAACACTGAGTTGTTAAACAGTGAAACTAATGACCTGTGACCCTTGATGAGATGGAATTTTACATTATACAGGAAAACATGAAACTTCTTTAAGGCATAAACAATAGTGAGGGTTTCTTACTCTATTTGTGAATATCTAGTCTGAGCTGAATTAAGTGTCTTCAATGCTTTTGCAATAGGCCACATGGAACCATCAGAATATTTAAGAGCTAACACCACCCTCCAGCCCCTGCTGGGATAAATCTGTTCTAACATTAAATGTTAACCCAGTTGATAGGTTACGAGTCAGATTGTAACATAGACTTCAGTTTAGAAAATGTTGTTTCAAACACCTGTGCCCAGTGGAAAGATGTCCCCTCATGCAGCAAGGTATGTCATGGTTGTGCAATTGATGCCACCCCTGACAAAATAAGTAATCTTGCCTAAAAATGCTAGAGTTCTCTGATCAACATAGGACACACATGAGGCACAATGTCAGACACATTCTTATGAAAGGGTTTGATACGAGCACTAGAGACCTTGAACCCAAGATAAACAATAGAAGACCGAGAGAAGCAGCACTTTTCGAAATTGTGTTTTAACCCAGCGGCCTGTAACACCAAAAAGAGCATATGTAAGTTGTTGAAACGTTCAGCTGCAAAAGAGCCGGAGACCACAATTTCATCACAATAGCTGGCACAGCCAGTACAGACCCAGTGAGTTGTTTGAGAAACAGTTGAAATATCACTGGGGTGCTGAGCACATCAAATGGTAACCCCAAGTGTTGATACAAGTCAAAAGATGTCTTAACGACCAACAGCCATTGAGAGTCAGCATCAATGGGAATCTGTAAATATGCATGGGGGAGCTTGACCATGGAAAAATAGTGACCACCAGCAAGCTTAGCAAAAACTTAGTCAGGGCATGGCAAGGGGCATGTGTTAACAATAGACTGATTATTGACAGAAACTTTGAAATCACTGCATAACTGTAACTGTCCCAATGGCTTCTTGACAACGACTAAGGGGGTAACCATTCACTGGATGTGATCAGTTGGACAACCCTGGAGGCTGTGATGCAATTAAGCTCTGCCTTGGTTTCGTCATGGAGTGCCATCAGCACTGGGTGAGCCTGAAAGAAATGGGCTCTGGCTGAAGGTTTCATGGTGATTTTGACACAATCCAAACCCACAGAAAACAAGATGGAAAATTCAGAGCATAAAGAGTCGAGCTGTGTATAGCACACATGATATTTTATATACAGGGTGATTATATTTAAAGTTAAACTTCCAAATGAAATATTGACGGAGGAGGGGGAGAGCATATGGCAGAAGAAAAATAAATAGTAACAGAATGTAGTAATAGATGGTGCTGTAAGCATCATAATTTAATAGTATTCGACTACAAATAACAAATTAATCATACAACAATACCCAAGGTGTACATGTGACATTAGACAAACTGTACTACTCAGTGTGCATGGGTGTACAGGTGCGATACTGTTAGCTATGTAGGCCTATCAACCGGCAAGGTCGTAAAACATCAGATGGGAAAAATTGGTTTTTAATTGTACTGAGGCCAATAGCCGCATAAAGTGCATCACTCACATCAGTTTTTAATTATTCTGAGATATAAAACCTCATAAAAAGCAAAAGTCAAAATCAAATTGGATTATTAATATACATGTGGTTGGCACAAAACATGTTCAATATGCTGTCCACCATTCTCTGCAACAAGTTAAAATCGAGAAACAGTATGTTCCACAACAACTGATGGAAGTGTTTCTGTGGTCATGTGGTGCACAATGCATGCCTTCAATGCAGCTAAGTTTGCAATTGGGACACTGAACACAACATTTTTCAGATAGCTCCACAGCCAGAAGTCACACGGATTAAGATCAGGTGATTGCGATGCCCAGGCTATAGGGAAACGGTGGCTGATAATTCTAGCATTTCCTAAATGGCACTTCAGCAGCAGCTTAATTGGATTTGCAATATGCAGAGGTGGGCCATCTTGCATAAAAATGATCCCATCCACTCATCCACACTGTTGGAGAGCTGGAAAGACATGGTTGCACAAAAGACACTCATAATGCTTACCAGTGATGGCACAGGTAAGAGGAACAGAAGCACCTGTCTCTTCTAAGAAATATTGCCTCATGATAAACAATGCCATAAACCAGCAGCATACAGTGATCTTTTTAGGATAAAGTGGTACTGGTTGATTTATGTGTGAATTTTCCGTTGCCCATATTTGACAATTATGTGTATTGACATATCCTGTCAAATGGATGTGGCCTTCATCTGTTCACAAAATCTTCCATGGCCAATCATTCTTGTAATACAGCTTTACAAGCAGAGTGCAATCGTGCATTGAGACAGTCATGGTGAAAATCACAGACACAAAATGAGGAAAAGCTATGTACCCGGCATGTTTATACCAACTTCAATGGGTCGTACACATGACAGGTGTTTTCATATTCATATTCTGACACATACAGCACCATCTATTTATCAGTTTTCACACTATTTTTTTTCTTCTGCCACACGTTTTCCTCTTTCTCCAATAATATCTCATTGCAATGTGACATCATTCTGACCAGTGGTGTTATTTCTACAGCATTTTGAAAGTTTAACTTTAATTATAATTTAATTATACATCAGCAACTAAGTGACAATGATGGCTTAAGCCATGAAGCTCAGTTATCCAAGTCTTATAAGAACGTACCAGTTTCTTGTGACACCAATAGAACTCAACTCAGGCGGTATTGACATGCATCGGTTGCACATTTTATCAAAAGCGAGTGAAGACAAATTTGCAGTGGGCCCAGTTGGTAAAGGGGTTGATACAAGTGAGGTGACATCCAAGACAAAAAGAAAGCATGGCATAAGGTAACATCAGTTAATCCAAATGCATGAAAATGCTGCTGCAACTGTTTTTTGTAGGCTTCCCATTCTTCGACAAACTCATCATAAGCCAGAAACAGTGGGGGATAAATGACCAGGATAGCGATAGGCAAAACATGATGTGAAAGGGATGTTGTGGCAGGTGACATAGATTAAGATGGACCTGAACTGGCCAAAACAGAGGCAAGCATTTCCAATATCTGGGTTTGATTATGTTGCACAGTGCCAAATGGCTCCTGCTGCTGACTGAAATGCTGCAATGCAACAATAAGAACCCTTTGCCAATCAATCAGCCAGCATAAAAACTCATCTGTAGCATGCTCAGACATCAATGAAGGACCAACCAGAGACTGAAAACTGCATGGAGAATGATCCCACACTTATCGCCATTTGTGTTGTAACTTGGACACACAACGCAACCAAGAATGTTAGTAAAACTTTATTAGACTGTGGCATCTACACCAATCACCATAACATGCACTGGGCACAAAAAGATAAGCTAAATGTTTGCAAGCAGTAATAACATGATGACTGAGTGCAGGTATAGCATTGCAGGGTTTAAATAGGCATTCAGCTGTGATGTGCTCTATTGGAAGTTCACACTATTGCTCTTTTGTGGCACACTCTAACAGATGACAAAACATTGCAGATGAGTGCAGCTTTCAAGTGTGCATGCATTACTTCAATCAGGAATATTAAGTCTGTGTTGCACAAGTAGAAATTCATGTAAAGGTAGTAACAACTGTCATGATATGCAGGGCTCAGGAGCATACTTTTGAGAAATTCATGAAACAGCTTGGTGCTTTGTTAAGACTTTTAATTTCTTAGCAGAATGAATTCATACTAACTAGAGACTTCAAATAAATTTTCTAGATTGTAGATAATTTAGAAACATACTAGATTCCCTAGCCATCACATATATGCCATCACTCTTTGTACGGCCTGCAGAATTACAGGAAGCCATGCCAGTGCTGCTGATACCCTTTTTTGTGCCTACATCCTCAATGTAAAATAATAGATTAAGTCTTCTAGTTATGTCCAGTCTCTCTCAGATTATGATGCTCCACTACTGATTTTTATCATGAAATGAGACAAATGTAGTTCCAAAACAACTTGTATCACCACTTTGCATTCACCTAAATTCTTGGTTGCAAGTGACATCAGAAAATCACACAAAATAAAGAGACAAGTATACTTAATCTAAAATAATGCTGAAAATCACTGAGTTATATCAATAAGCTTTTTATGGGTGCAGTCATTTCTCACTTCTTTTCAATTCAATAATTTATTTTGCCATCTTCAGGCCCCATATGCTTTTTTCAAATCAATGAACTTATTGTATGGTGCCATAAAACTGGATGCCGTGTAACTGATTCATACAAAAGCGTTGGGATTCACAATATCTATTTTTATGGCACTATATGATAATTTCTTTGATTCAAAAAAAGTGTATAGGGACTGAATATGGCAAAATGAATTGCTGAAACTGGTTGCTTTCAAAATAAAATAAAATATCTTGAAGTGTACAGCTGTGTGTGAAGTTTATTGAATTGAAAAGTACATACCAGCCAATGCCCCCTGGCAATAATGGACCAACAGAGATTTTTCACTTCTTGATGTCCACTTTTCTCTTGCACCCAGTCACTTTCTTGAAGGTTTCTCACTTCAAAAAATCATACTTTGAACTTCTTGAAGGCCTTCCACATTATTTTTTTCATCAGGATCTCCTCCTTCTCCTCCACTGAGATGCCCATATCACAGTAGACATTTTGTTTCAGTTTTATTTTTTGTTTATTCTTTTTATTATTTTTTTTAGGCATAGTCTCTTCTATACCCATTATTTCTCTGATCTGAGATTTCAAGTTTTGGAGTAACTCTATTTTCTTCTACAGGAATCTGTTTCTAAAGGAAAGAGTTTCTATTTGGAAATGTTTTGTTCAGTTGTCAGACTTCTGTCATATGAATGGTAATACTTTCTACAGAAGAATGATGGGTACACAGTTTATTGTTATTTTTATTATTTTGTCACTCCACAATACTGAGTTTAATTGTCATATTGTTCCACCCTTTGCCAAGTTCTGTTGTTTGTGTCTTCTCTGTTTTTATCACTTTTTGTGAATATCACTCCATGTTCTTGAAAGCCTTACATGCTCTTATTTTCTCTGTCCCAGTCACTAGATCTTCAGTGTTGTCTTCACCAATCTGTAGCAATTCAGTTTTTGATTGATTGTTGGGGTCCATTTCTCATATTCTTCTCTTGAAGTTTCAGAATGTAAACTAATGTAACCTCATTTCAACTTGTACACTTATAAGCATGTCACATTGTGTTCACCTAAAGACAATAGTGTTGGCTTATTTTATATATTTTTTCTCCTAATTGTATTAAGGGGTTGTCCCATGGGGTAGTGCATACAAAGTAAAGAAGTAAGAATGTTGTATAAATCAGATAACTGCATATCTTGCACAGGCCTTTATAGGTATTCCTACACCTCTGTGATCTCTGGACTTCTTGTTTTGTGTTTATATGTGACGCAAATGTATGTATGTAATTACCTGAAGTGTTTTCACTGAAACATCTTTGATGAGGCATAAGGGAGCTAACTGGTTACATCCAGAAAGAGAAACACACATACAAACCCTGGAGCCACCTGAAGAAGAGGGCTTAAGCCCTCATAATGTGCTGTGGAAGAAAATAAAAGTGTCCAACACAGATATTTGTTTTAATTTGTCTTTATATCAGTTTCTTAATCATGGTCAAAAAAGAACATAATATGGTCATAATATGTTAAGGTTAGTTGGGGTATCTGGGCCATGATTTTACAATGTGAGCACGTAGTTCCTAATTTAGCACTAGCCTGAGAAGCACTAATATGTTAAATTAATATCTGGTTAAATTAAGGTTAGATTAGGCAGTCACAGTTAGAACTCAAGTAGTAGACATCAGGTAGAATTAATTTGACATAGTTCACAAGGAAATAAAAACTGACTTGAGTAATGAATTCAATAATAACAATAATGATAATTAATGTACTAGGGGTAAATGGATATAATTGGGATAAATGGGTCCTAGGTGGGCCCAGATACCCCAAGCACCTGGCCCAATTGCCCCATTTTTGACAAACTTTTGGGGTAACTGTGCCACCCTCTCAAACTTATAACCTAAAGGACCACACATTCTGCCAGTAACATTTCAAGAGTTTGTCTTGCCTCTACTTTATGATAAATTACTTGTAACATTGATAATACTTACAGTGAACCCATAGATATTCTGTCAAATTGTGATGACCCCACATTGCTATAAAAATCCAGCACTTCAAAATTGAAAACTTTCACACACAAACGCCAAAACACTTAGAATGTTGAGACTGCTTGCTCAAGGAAGACTCCATTGTCCTTCAGTGCTGCCCACCATTTGAAGTGAAATTCCTCTGACAACTGTTGTGGAAAAAACCCATGGCCCAGTTACCCTCTGGGCCCACATACTCCAACTGACCTTACTTATACAGTGAATGGCAATATGGAACTGCTTTGTCAGAGGGACATAAATTTGTTGTTGTCAAAACCATTCATTAATTCTCAAATCATGTTCTGTAAATCCCATCATAAAGAAGAGCCTTCAGGGATATGGAATGGGTCAGTACATTAATAGGCAGAAACGGCCACTTCACCCTATTTTTATAAAATATATAACTAACAAAATCCGACTGTTGTAATCTGTTAGTGCTGATAATTATGGGAATCACTTAATTTGTGTATATATTATGGGAGGGGAAAAAAGGATGGTGCTTCTCTCATTGCAGTAAGCTAGTGTTTTTATCTTATACTTCACATAGATAATGTTGTGTGGATGGCAAGCCAAAGATTATGTTTTATTGGCAGAACACTTTGAAGGTCTACTAAAGAGACTGACTACTCTTCACTTGTCTGTCCTCTTCTGAGTATTGCTGTGCAGTATGGGATCCACTTCGGATAGGATCAGCGGAGGATATTGGAAAAGTTCAGAGAATTGCAGCTCATTTTATAGTACTGAGAAACAGGGGAGAGAGTCCCATGGACATGGTAAGAGAATTGGGGTGACAATAATTAGAAGAAAGACATTTTTTTGTTTCAGCAGGATCTTCTTGTGAAATTTCAATCACCTACATTCTATGAATGCAAAAATATTTTGTTGGTGGCCATCTCCATAGGGAGAAATGACCATTGTAATAAAAATAAGAGAAATCAGAGCTTGCACAGAAACACTTAGGTGTTCCCTTTGCCCAAGTGCTGTTGAAGAGTGGACCAGTGGATAAATAGCAAGAAGGTGGTTTGTTGAACCCTCTGCAAGTCACTTAATTGTGAATTGTAGAGTAGTCATTTAGATGTAGTTGCAGTGTTACACCTTTTTCTAATATTTTGAAATTTTCAATTAATTTTTGATGTCTGTGAGTAGAATGTTAAGGAGTTTTGCACCAGAATATAATAAATTATTCTGAACCTTATACTGTGATGCAAAGTCTTGATGGAAATTACTTTTAGTTTTAGTACAATCGATGTCAATTGCACAGTTGATCCTAGTCACACTTTTGTTAATAATTACAAATTCCATTAGAGAACATCCATATACATATAAGAATTTTTAGGTCCCTGAAGAGGCCTGCGCAAGATATTTGTTACCTAGCTAGAGACATATTCTTAGTGCACTCTTCTGTGAGACAATTACTTTTCAGACCATTACTGTATTGCCACAGAAGACCTGGAATAGGATACTATTGAGTCAAAGTTTGTTAGCAATCCTGTCCTCTAGCCAACTCAGTGCTAAAGAGAGGGAGAGAGAAAGAGTTATGAGTGGAAAGCAGGCAGAACTGTGTCTTTGATTAACTTATCTGCATGCCAGAGCCACCTTAGTTCATTATTATTCATCAGGATGCTTAGGAACTTCACAAATGAAGCCTCATCTAATATGTCCCAACTGAGCATTTTGATTTTTTGGAATTGCATAATATGAAACTTTGTAACATTAAGAGATTTAAATGGTTTGCTTTGAACAAGTTGTAAGCCTGTCCAATGAGTATACGTGTGTCATCAGTCATCAGCAAACATCAGAGTTTATGAATAATGCTCTAATGATCTGATAAAAATCTTTTATGTAGGTCAAAACCAAGTCTTAATGGACAACTTATTTAATGTGTCTTATTCCTGTCATATCATTTGTTAGTGTAGCCCAATGTTCTCTGTTGTTGAGATAAGACTTCATCCACAGAAGAGGAATGTATTTCATACCAATCAATTTTAGTTTCCTTGAGAAAATCTAATACCTAACACAACTGAAGGACATGGAAAAATTTCAAACAGGCCAACATAATAACTTTTCTCAGTTAGTTAGTTACATGCTCTTCACATCATCTAAATGATACCTTTATCAAAAAGATGTGGAATGAGTCAGTTTACAGGGAGTATATGCATCATTAGTGTCAACATTAATGAACATATTACCTCAATAGGTTAACAGTTTTTTTATAGGCTACCAGCTTTATGATAAAAATTTGTCCATTAAAGAGAAAGAGTTGTCCAGTAGAAATGATTTTTAGATTAGATTCAAAACTTGTGACAGATTTCTTTAGTGAATATGTATATATATTGTGATGATTCAGTTAAAATACTTAAGTCCTTGAAGTGGTACCTACATAATGATCACATTTGGACATCACATATTTATTAGTTTCATTGCTCACTTTTGTGTAATTGATACTTTCCATCTAAGTGGGGAGTTGCCCCAGGAAGTTATTCCATAAGGCATTACTGAGTGAAAATGTAGTAACATGATTCACATTTTCTGTCGCAGTTCACATAGTGTATACTGGAAACTGTTTGCTAGGCATGCCCAGTGTGCACTGACCGGGCATGGCCCATGCTGCCTGAGTTGTTGTTGTTTCGCTGGCAGAGGGCGCGGCCGAATTCTCATGTGCCCTCTGGTGGACAGGACTTTACTTGCGGCAACTACTGTCCGTGATGCGCCGTGCCGATGTGCACCTCCCGCGATCTTTCTGGTGGCTACTGCACTCCTCCTTCGGGGGGTGAAGCCACTGTGAAGCACTGCATCGGAAGGTGGAGTGTCGTGCAGTAGCGATGACCTCCACGTCCATTGGAAGGCTGGAGTTGGGGGGGATATGCCAACCCTCGAGCCGGAACCTTCGAATACAGTTCGAAGTGACCCACACAAAAAGGCCCCCAGCGTCCCACCACTGGAGCCCAGGACAGAACAGGTGACAAGCCGTCGAACCCCAGATCCCGGTCCACCTCGGGAGGGGCAAGACCCAGTGGCGGGGACGATGGAGAAGGGATGACCACAGGTGAACAAGCTCCTGAGAAACCAGGCCTGCGAGGGGGGTCGGCTCTTGCTGGGCATCTCTAACAATGGTGATGCCAGTGCTGGAGCTACTGGAGGCCGCCCAGGCTGAGAACCACCACAGTGTGGCGGAGTCACAGGTGGGAGGGGTGGTAGTGTCCCCTGAGGAAACAACATGGGTGCCGGCAATGGGGAAGCCGGCGCCCGAGGGGTCGGAGGGTGGTTGCTCAAACATGGCCGTAGCTGATTTTGGTGACGACGTACCTCCCGGTTCCCTGCCTGCAAGATATATAGCCGGCAGCCATTGTGGCACAAGACCACCGCTGGTATCCAACGTGGATTGTGACCAAACCCAATGCCCAGACCCACATACCCGGTGGAAAGCCAGGTACCCCGTTTTGCAAAGACTCACAAGGACTAGGCTGGAGGAGGTGCAGTAGAGTCCTAGGTTGGTGCCCGTGGAGGAGCTCTGCAGGGTTGCATTCTCCCATCAGTATGGTCCAGTATTCTGTCAAGAAAAACGTCAATGCCACGTCCGCAGGAAATTCGTGCACATACTCTTTCATCTGCACCTTAAATGTGCACACCATGCACTCGGCTTCCCCATTCGATTGTGGATGAAAGGGGGAAGAGCAAACATGCCGAATACCAAAGTGCCTACAAAAATCCTGGAAGGTCTGCGAAATAAACTGAGGTCCATTGTCCGATACCAGGGGGACTGGCAGACCTACCACAGAAAAGATTTTTGCGAGTGCCTGGATTGCAATTTCTGAAGTGGTTGAGGAGCAGTGCACCACATATGGGAATCGGGAATAAGCATCAATGAAAATGAGCCAAAAGCCATTGAGAAACGGGCCCGCAAAATCTATGTGAACACGTTCCCATGCCTGGGTTGCAGGCGGCCATGAAGAGAATGCTGACCTGGGAGATGCCTGTTGCCTCGCACACTGGGAACAGGTGGCCATCAAGTGCACAATTTCTCTGTCAATACCGGGCCAGTACACATGTCTGCGAGCCAAGGTTTTAGTACAGTAAACACCCCAGTGCCCCTCATGTAATAACATGAGGACCTCTCTTTGCAAACTTGTGGAACAACCACGCAAGGAGCTGTATCATCGGTAGCCTGAAGGAGAACTCCCTCCAAGACAGAGGCAGTCTCGTAGAACAAAATAATTACGAAGAGGGTCCGAGGCCCGGCCTGGAGATAAGGACATCCACCCCTGCTGAACGAGACGAAATACTTGCCAGAGATCCAGGTGAGCTGCCGTTTCCTTGGTGAGTCTAGAACTAGTGATCGGGAAGCCATCAACCGCTTGGCGGGACGCCACATCCAAATGAAACCACATAATCTCCTCCTGGAAGACGGGAGAGAGCATTGGCGTTGGCATGCTGTCTGGTAGGGCAAAAATGGATGTCGTAATGGTACTTAGAGAGGAACAAGGACCAGCACTGCAGTCTGTGGGCCACCCTATCCAGAATCTGAGAGGCAGGGCCAAATAACGATATTAATGGCTTATGGTCAGTGATTAACTGAAATTTCGTGCCATACAAGAAAGGGTGAAACTTGGTAACAGCGTAGACAATGGCCTAAGCCTCTTTTTCCACCTGGGAGTAGTGGGCCTGCACGGGGCTAAGAGGTTTAGATGCAAACGCCAGTGGCTGCTCGGAGCCATCCACGTTGCGATGGGCCAAGACCACCCCCACCCCATACTGCGAAGCATCTGTAGCCAGGACCAACGGCTTATGGGGGTCAAAAGTAGCCAAACGAGGCGCTGATGTGAGGAGGCCCTTCTACGAGGTGAACGCTCGCTGGCATGCAGGCAACCAATCAAAAGGAACACCCTTGCACAGAAGGCAGTACAGGGGGTGGGCTATGTTGGAAGCCCTGGGAATGAACCAGTGGTAATAGGCAATCTTGCCTAAAAAAGCTTGTAATGCCTTCAACGAAGCAGGCCATGGAAGGTCAATGATACCTTGGACCAAACTTCCTAGCGAATGGATGCTGTGATGAGAGATGGTGTAGCCCACATACTCAATGGACGGTTGGAAGAAGTTCGACTTACGCAGGTTGCAATGCAGGCCCATGGACCTGAATTTGAGAAAGAGGGTTCAAAGGTTGTGTAAGTGTTCCTTCATGCTGCAGCCTGTGACTATTATGTTGTCCAGGTAATTACTACAATGAGGGATTGTCGATGTCACATGCTCAAGATAACGCTGAAATATAGCTGGGGCACTGGATATTCCGAAGGTCAACCACTGGTATTGGTAAAGGCCAAACGGGGTGTTGACGACCGCCAGACGTTTGGAGTCCTCATCAAGTAGTATCTGATGATAAGCCTCCGAAAGATTGATTTTCGAAAAATATTGGCCTCCCACTACATCGGAAAACAATTCATCAGAACTAGGCAAGGGATAGGTGTCCACCACGAATTGGGAATTAATGGTGGCCTTGAAATCGCCACAAAGATGTGATTTTCCCAAGGGTTTCCTGACAATAAAGAGGGGTGAGGCCCACTAACTAGAAGAAATGGGAAGAACGACCATGAGGGCTGTCAGCCAGTCTTGCTCTGCTTTTACCTGAGGGCAGAGAGCCAAGGGGATCTGCCTCACGTGTAGAAAACGCGGGCGAGCCGACGCCTTCAACGTTAAGTGAGCTTCAAAGTCTGAAACATGCCCCAGGCCCTCCTCAAAGATATCCTTAAAGTTAGAGGTCAAAGATTCCAATGATTGATAGGGAACGTCTTTGCAGACCAACTGTATGGTGTCTCTGATAGAAAAACTGAAAACTTGAAAGGCATCCAATCCAAAAAGGTTAGCGGAGCTTGCATCACTGACAACAATAAAAGTCAGAGGCTGAGTGACTGATTTGTAAGTAAAGTCGGTAGTGAATTGACCCAGAAGGGGAATGAACTGTTTACCACAACCACGGAGACGCCGGTAAACTGACTCAAATGGGGGTGACTCAAGGTCGGAGTAAGTTTGTGCATTGAACAAGGAAACTGCCGCGCCCATATCTACTTGCAGTTGTAATCACCACGACCAAACCGACACCTCAATAAAGTGCTTGTGTGCCGATGCGTTGGGAGCCTGGCCCGATGAAACTTCCTGAATGTCAATGTCCATGTCCTCTGTACTTGCTTCCTTCAATTCTTTTGAGGCTGAGCGGCAAAGTTTAGCAATGTGTCCCTTTTTATTACATTTGCAAGAAACGGCCCAACATTGGGGGCACTCTGACCGATCATGATGTATGTAGCATGAGCACAACACACCTCCGCACCGTCTAACGCCTTGAAATGCTGCTGAAGGCAATGTTCATATGTGTCCCAATCCCCCCCGTCTCGTCATATGGGGGAAAGGGAGGAGGGAACAGCACTGGAGCAGACTGCGTGGAGAGCAATGCTGGAAGCACTTGTTTCATGGTTGCCATGAGCTCCGTCTGCTGCTCAACTAAAACCCGCACTAAATCCTCCATGCCATGGATAAGCTGTGAAACCAGAACAATGACACAACATGTGAAAGAATGACCCTACTCATCGCCAATTGTGTGGTAACACGATTCATGTTTTCCATCGCAGCTCACATGTATACCAGGAACTGTTTGCTAGGCATGCCCGATGTGAGCTGACTGGGTCACAGCCCATGCTGCCTGAGTTGTTGTTGTTCCACCGGCAGAGGGCGCGGCCGAATTCTCGCGTGCCCTATGGTGGGCGGGACTTCACTTGCGCCAACTACTGTCTGTGACGAGCTATGCTGATGTGCACCTCCCACGATCTTTATGGTGGCTTCTCCAGAAAATATGCAAAGTATGTTATTATCTTGATTCGTTTGTTTCTGGGACTAGCAATTATATAAAGAGAGAAAGTAGTTGAGCTTAGTGATTTGAGTAGCTTGTAACATGCGTCTTCCAGATCACATTTACATCAATATATACACCCAAAAATTTGGGATATTGCACCTTGCCTACTGATTCTTGTCCATGTCCTATATAAATTGTTGGTATGACTACTTATTGTTCTGAACTGAATACTGTGTATTTTCTCAAAGTGTATGAAGAGTCCACCTTCAGAGAATCACTGAATAATTATTAATGATCTCTTCTATTTCTTTCTCTCTAATAGGACTGATTAGAACACTTGTATCAATTGCAAAACAGTACCTAATCTGCATGATGAACGTTAAAAGGAAGGTCATTCACATACCGTATATAGACAAAAGGTGTGGACCCAAAATTGAACCATATGGGACTTCTTTTGTGATATCTCACCAGTCACCAAAATTTTCTCTCCATTCAACATTGTTTGATTATTCAGCACCAATTTTTGCAGTCTGTTTGTCATATCTGATTCAAACCAGTCATGTATAAAGCTAACAATTCCATAACACTTAAGTATTTCTAGAAGAGTAACATAATCTATGCAATCAAACACCTTGGAAAGATCATAAAAGTGTTTAAGGCTTGTAGTATCTGGTGAGTGAATGTATCAACATCATTCTCAATTGAGTACCCCTTCTGGAATCCACATTACAGTGTGCTAAGTAAATCATTTCCACTTAAATGCAAGACTACTCTTGAGTACACTGCTTTTTCAGATGTTTAAATGGTAGTCCTGCCATTTGAATGTTCTGACATATTTATATCACATTATTGTCATGATTTTGGCCTTAATCCACTATCGAATACAACAATGTTGGGTACAAATAGACTTTGCTGAGTGAAGTCATGATCAAGATGTATTGAACTGGGTGTCACAGTGTGTAAGTAAGTACAAAATCACCAAAACATATGGAAGGCAGTTTAATACGATTTTAATATACCGACTGTGAGTATCAGTGATGATGCACTACCACAACTGAGCTGACAACGCTCTTTGCTGTGATGGCAATACTCTTTGCTGTGGAAAAAAAAGTAATCTAGTTTCTTTGCAATTGTTGGAGATAAGGAATGCTTATCAGACATTGTGTTTTCTCGAGATCAGATAAGTTTTGCATGTAGACATAATTTGAAGTCGAGGGGTCAACTTGTAATTGCAATTATCAAGAATAAAAAAATTTCTATTATGAAAAATAAGGTAAATATTGTCTACGATTTTTTATTCAATATTGGATCCCCGGACCTTCATAAAAGCTATTAATGTGATTAGTGATAAAGTACATAGTGATTTCTTCACAGTTTAACAATACTGGGTGAATCTGGTACTATTGGAATGATGTGCAATATTTTGCAATCAGCTTGTGTATTCAAAACCTTCCCTTAGTAGAAGATACCACACTGCCCCTGTTGTTCAGCCTTCTCATTCTGAAAGTGTTTTGAGAAAAATCTTGTGGCGACTGTGAGTATTTTAGCTGCCAAGAGAGATGGAGTCTTCATTGCGAGTTGTAGCAGTTTTCTGCAACTTTACCCTCTGAGAACCGGAGAAATGGAAACCTACAACTGCCAACTCATCCTGTACCTAACCTGTCTCTCCTTACAGCAGCCACGAAGAAAACATAATCATCTACAGTCAATTTTTTTTCTTTCACAGATTTTTATCTTACACAGGTAAAAAATTTTTAGAACAAATGCATCTATACAAAAAAATCAGAAGAGAGTTTAAATACAGTACATGTCTTATCTGTGTCAGAGTCAAAGATCAAGCAAGTTAATTATTTTTTTTTTCTTTATGATGTACCTGTTCATTAAAGAGTGGCGGACCACAGCAGCTAACAGAAACATTTCCCAGCCCTAAAACAATTGAGCCACAGAATGAACATCAATACAGTAGTTAGAGTTTGGTCCACTGCATATGTAACTACTGTATTGATGTTTATTTTGTGGCTGAATTTTTTTATGACTGGAAAACATGTTTGCTAGCTGTTTTCCATACATTTTGGTGATTTTGTACTTGTCTACATTCTGGGACACCCAGTTCAATACATGTTGCCAATTGACCTCTCTTAACAAAGTCTAATTATACCCAATATTGTTGTACTCGATAATGTGTTAAGGCTGAAATCATGATAGTAAAATGAAATAAAGAAATTTGTACATTCAAATTGCGGATATATCATTCAAACATTACTACATGACTGCAGCCCAAAACCATGAAACAATTAAAAACTGTTTCAAATATTTCAGGAAAAGATGTTACTAAGAAACTGAACCATCATTATTTAAACCTTCCTTGCCACCTTTCATATAAGAAGGTTTAACACTTATTTTGATCTGTCTGAAAAAAATTCTGTATGTCAGTGATGCATTACATATACATATCTCACTAAAGGCATTGCTTATTAAGTTAGAACAACTTTTCAACAGGTTGTTTGAAAGCCTATCAACTTTTTGTTTTTATAATTTTTATAACTCTAGTCAATTAAATCAGGTGATGCTAAGGGAATTAGATTAGGAAATGAGAAACTTAAAGAAGTAGATGAGTTTTGCTATTTCGGGAGCAAAATAACTGATTATGGTCAAAGTAGAGGGGATATAAAATGTAAACTGGCAATGGCAAGGAAAGCATTTCTGAAGAAGAGAAGTTTGTTAACATTGAGCACAGATTTAAGTGTCAGGAAGTCTTTCCTGAAAGTATTTGTATAGAATGTACCCACGTGTGAAAGTGAAATGTGGAAAATAAACAGTTTAGACAAGAAGAGAATAGCGGCTTTCAAAATGTGGTGCTACAGAAGAATGCTGAAGATTAGATGGGTACATCACATAACTAATGAGGAGGTACTGAACAAAACTGGGGTGAAGAGGAAATTGTAGCACAACTTGACTACAAGAAGTGATCGTTTGGTAGGACACATTCTGAGGCATCAGGGGATCATCAATTTAGTATTTGAGGGAATTGTGCAGGGTAAAAATTGTAGAGGGAGACCAATGCATGAATACACTAAACAGATTCAGAAGGATGTAGGCTGTAATAGTTACTTGGAGATGAAGAAGACTGCACAGGATAGAGTAGTGTGGAGAGCTGCATCAAACCAGTCTCTGGACTGAAGACCACAACAACAACAACAACATAACTTTATTAAATTCAATGAAGAATGTTGGTGATATTTCTATTGTTAAAGTTTTGTGGAAAGGCATTTTTAATTTATTCTTGTAATTTTTCAAATGAATCATTTAATCTTTTTTTCACTGCCGTGTTTACAAAGAGACTGTTAAAAGTGCTCACAACTTCTGTATTACCAGTTTGTAACATTGTCATTTAGTATAATTGTAACAGTACTTCGTACATTGACTATGTTATGGAAAGGGTAGACTGCTATTCACCATATAGCAGAGATCCTGAGTTGCAGATAGGCATAACAAAAAGACTGTCAAACAAGTAAGCTTTTGGCCAAAAAGGTCTTCTTTGCAATTAGACAACTTATTCACACATTCTCATGCAAACACTCCTCACAGATACATGACAGAAGGCTACTGTGGCCAGACTGAGACTGAGTCTTGCCTCAGCAGCCTGAGACTGTGGTCATCTGTGTGTGAGTTGTGTTCATGTCAGTATGTGTGTAGGTGTGAGTCCGTGGGTGTATGTTGTCTAGTTCTGATGGAGGACTTTTTGACTGAACGCTTATTTGTTTGACAGACTTTTTGTTGTGTCTATCTGGGAATCAGCATCTCTGCTATATGCTGAGTAGCAATCTAGCCTTTTCATAATATTGCCATTATTCCATCCTGGATTTTCCTTTCTACATTGGTGGTTGTCTTGTTTCCCATCTCACAATGTCCCATGTATTTTTAATTTTAATACCTGCATTATTTGTTCGTGTCAGGATGTGCACATTTCTGGACATTTTAATGATTTCCCGTAGAATGTTATACAGTTTTTTGTAGAATCCAAGTCTTCAGTTCTTGCAGAGTTTAGTCCATGAGATAATATAGTGCTTTCTCAGTAGATAAGCCTTTATAGAAGCCAAACTGAACTGCTGTTGAAAGTGGCTTAGTAGTCTATTTTAAGCCACCATCTCAACATTTCCGAGAATGTGGAAAGGAGGAAGAGGTCACATGCAGATCTCAAATTTTGTAAGTTCATGTTACTACCACATACTTCAGTCTTTCAAGGAACACTCTGACTCATCAACTAGTTGCAAAGATTTCTGCTTAAGTAAATCTTGTTGATTGGTTTTTGATGGTCCATTTTCATCTCTGTCTTTTCAGTTAAGAAATCATAAAATCTATTGAAATCTATGAAAACACTACTTTCTTACGCAAAGGAATATGTAATGAAATATCTATCATTATTAAAAATGAAACATTCAATTAGAACAAGTGAGTTGTGTTCAGTTTTTAACAATAGAAAAACTTCTCAGAATTTGTACTGAAAAACCCACAAGTTGAGCAATATTTGCTGCACACATGACTGCAGCTATAAAAGATTCAAAAATGAAAATAAAATTACTCTTGATATTAAAACTTGAAACTGTTTGTGCAAGTGGTCACTTATTTAGAGTGAATATGGACAATCAACTTTTTTTTAAATTCTGAATTGTTTTCTGTGATTGCATTTGCTACTTGTTGAGAGACTACTCTCACAGTCTGTTCACCTACCTAGCATGTGACGTTGGGCTAAGCATGGTTTTCACAGTAAGGATTTGTGACAGGATGATGCCTTGGTGATCATCAACTACAACCCACAGACAATGGAAACATAGGAAAAGGTCACATGGGATCTCAGACATGGGCAGCTGAGGACCAGAACTGAGTTACACTGCTCTCTTTACTGGTGGCTCCTGATCCATAGATACATCCCTTTCCTACTCTCTTATGATTCAGTCGAAACTTTGGCCATAATGGCCCCCTCCAGATGTATGGCATCTTTCCCCGAGCCCCCATGCGACATACATATCCCTAAGGGACAATAAAAGGCACCAAGTTCTTATTAGAAACTTATATTCCCTATATTCACACTGTTCACCTATCCTTGTTCCATTCTGCACATGTTTCAGAATCAATTTTTGGGAAATAGAGACATTTGGTATTATTTTCATGCTCCACATTATGTCAGGATGATTACATTTGATTCTTTTCTGTTGTTTTTCACTTCTTCCAACTTTGGCAACATCTTTTGATGTATTAACAGCAGTTGCACTTGGTTTGAATATGTTATTGACCTGTAGGTTCCCATATAACAGACTGGTACCACTTACATTAGAACCAGGCCTAATGAAGCACTGTGGTGTTCAACCTGTCAGTGGATGTCAACTGTACTTTAAGTACTTAAGTTTGTCCTAGAATATTCTGGAGAAATTCTGTAAAGAATCTGTTATTTTTACAATTGTTTCACAACACATTTATAGCTTTATGTACTTTATTGTTCCCAATATTTATTTTCTCTCAAGGTGAAGTATAAAGCATGATTAGTACAAAAGGCAATCTTTACAGAGGCTTTAGAGTTTAACATTAGGCTACAAAGGAGTCATATTTATGAGTACACATCTGTTCAACAACTTGTCAGGGCATATTAATAGTCTTGTGAGTAACACAAAGGCGTAAAAGTGAACTAAGAAATTTTGCTCAATCTGTTCCTTCTGCTCCATTCAAAAGTATTTGCAGAGTGATTCATTTAAACATTATGTGACAGTATTGATACAAGTCATAAAATTTTTATCCTTGATTTATTTCCACACCCCACAGACGCTTTCACTGGAATCTGGCATTTTAAACTATGGAATCTGGCTTTACAACATATACTGTGCTCTCATGTTCCACTTACGTTAAACTATTTTTTTTTTCATTGCCCATTTCTTTTCTTCAGCCTTTGTGCTCTTTTTAATCACATTCTGCATTATCATTTATGTATTTATTCATTATTATCCATTTTGGCACTTGTGTAATACTGGAAGCCAGTTTCCAGCTTGACAAGAAAAACACTTTTGTTCAAATGGCTTTTTAAACCAGTCATATTTTGTTCTAATGTGTAACTGTAATACTGTGCTGTCATAAAATTCTTTGTCATGGCTGTTTTATTGCTAATGTAAATTCATCCAAAGTTGGTGAATATTTATAAGGCATCTGTGTTATGTCCTGCTGTGGATGATGCTCACTGCAAATAAATGGATGTACACAGATAGCCAAAAAACAATAGAACTTTATTAACACAACACATCAAGTTCAAGTTTCAAGAACATACCTTCACCAATGTTTTTTCTGAGATGTATGCCACAGTTGTTAAGACCTGGCAAAACCCAAATGGAATAACAAGTTTCTAAGTGATGTTTGGACCACTTTAAGAAGAATCCCAAACCCAAGGAGACAGGGAGAGGAGGGAGGGGGTGTGGAGAGCTGTGGAGCCTGGACTGGTGCAATGTACTCAAGACAACATCCAAAGGTTTCATTTGATGGATTTATCACTTTTTAAATGTTAACTTAAGAGAGATTAGTTAAATTTCTAGAAGTTCCAAATTATGGTAGGAATAATACCATCTTTTTTGTTTGAAAGTAGTGAGAGGTGGCACTACTATTGGCTCAGCTATGGAGGACAGGCTCCCATTGTTTGCGAGTATATTTTCCTTTCCATTTTATTGAGCTTACTAGTGTACCAAGGAACAAAAAAAGGTGGAGGGGCTGCCACTAGTTTGAGTCTTGTTGATTTCCTTTGTGCATTTTTCAACATACTATTGTAAAGTTGATTACCAATTATATCTCCACTGTTTAGGTAATCAGATTCTCCAGGAATTTTCCACTACTGGGGTAATGAAACTCCCCTTTACAGTCATACTAGCTAAATGTAACACTTGCTAGAGCACTGTTTAGCTTTGCAACCCTCAGTTTCAGTTGCTGTGTCATTCGCTAGGGACTAGACACTAACTTTGGTGACATTGCTAAGAAAGGGCAATCTGCATTTGATATCATGGTTTTTGTCTTTCAAATGCTGTTAAAAATAGTGCACATTATGAAGGTAGTGGTAGTAAAAAGATTCCAACTGAGCTTGAAACAGAAGTTCATACTTCACAGGAAAATTAAGAGGATGAAAATTTCATGCTGCCAGAATGGAAAAAGCAGCAAATGATTCTTGTTACAATCACAATGTTATTTCATCTGATTAGTATGAAATAGACAACATCTCTTTAGAACATGAATTCTGTGGATGTACTATATGGAAGAAACAATGTGTTGGAAATTTCAGTTTTGATATTTGTTCATTAGAATAATTGAATCCTAAAACTGCTGAAATTAAAGAAACAGTTCCACATGATGCTGTTCCTCTCATTCTCTAGATTCCTGTTGATGCTTTGGCCACACTTTTCTCTATTTCATATCTGTATGCAGCTTTACTGTATGATTAAATGATGATGGCATCCTCTTGGGTAAAATATTCCGGAGGTAAAATAGTCCCCCATTCGGATCTCCGGGCGGGGACTACTCAGGAGGATGTCGTTATCAGGAGAAAGAAAACTGGCGTTCTACGGATCGGAGCGTGGAATGTCAGATCCCTTAATCGGGCAGGTAGGTTAGAAAATTTAAAAAGGGAAATGGATAGGTTAAAGTTAGATATAGTGGGAATTAGTGAAGTTCGGTGGCAGGAGGAACAAGACTTCTGGTCAGGTGACTACAGGGTTATAAACACAAAATCAAATAGGGGTAATGCAGGAGTAGGTTTAATAATGAATAGGAAAATAGGAATGCGGGTAAGCTACTACAGACAGCATAGTGAACGCATTATTGTGGCCAAGATAGATACGAAGCCCACACCTACTACAGTAGTACAAGTTTATATGCCAACTAGCTCTGCAGATGATGAAGAAATTGAAGAAATGTACGATGAAATAAAAGAAATTATTCAGATAGTGAAGGGAGACGAAAATTTAATAGTAATGGGTGACTGGAATTCGAGTGTAGGAAAAGGGAGAGAAGGAAATATAGTAGGTGAATATGGATTGGGGCTAAGAAATGAAAGAGGAAGCCGCCTAGTAGAATTTTGCACAGAGCACAACTTAATCATAACTAACACTTGGTTTAAGAATCATGAAAGAAGGTTGTATACGTGGAAGAACCCTGGAGATACTAAAAGGTATCAGATAGATTATATAATGGTAAGACAGAGATTTAGGAACCAGGTTTTAAGCTGTAAGACATTTCCAGGGGCAGATGTGGACTCTGACCACAATCTATTGGTTATGACCTGTAGATTAAAACTGAAGAAACTGCAAAAATGTGGGAAATTAAGGAGATGGGACCTGGATAAACTGAAAGAACCAGAGGTTGTACAGAGTTTCAGAGAGAGCATAAGGGAACAATTGACAGGAATAGGGGAAAGAAATACAGTAGAAGAAGAATGGGTAGCTCTGAGGGATGTAGTAGTGAAGGCAGCAGAGGATAAAGTAGGTACAAAGACGAGGGCTGCTAGAAATCCTTGGGTAACAGAAGAAATATTGAATTTAATTGATGAAAGGAGAAAATATAAAAATGCAGTAAATGAAGCAGGCAAAAAGGAATACAGACGTCTCAAAAATGAGATCGACAGGAAGTGCAAAATGGCTAAACAGGGATGGCTAGAGGACAAATGTAAGGATGTAGAAGCTTATCTCACTAGGGGTAAGATAGATACTGCCTACAGGAAAATTAAAGAGACCTTTGGAGAGAAGAGAACCACGTGTATGAATATCAAGAGCTCAGATGGCAGCCCAGTTCTAAGCAAACAAGGGAAGGTAGAAAGGTGGAAGGAGTATATAGAAGGTTTATACAAGGGCGATGTACTTGAGGACAATATTATGGAAATAGAAGAGGATGTAGATGAAGACGAAATGGGAGATACGATACTGCGTGAAGAGTTTGACAGAGCACTGAAAGACCTGAGTCGAAACAAGGCCCCCGGAGTAGACAACATTCCATTAGAACTACTGACGGCCTTGGGAGAGCCAGTCATGACAAAACTCTACCAGCTGGTGAGCAAGATGTATGAGACAGGCAAAATACCCTCAGACTTCAAGAAGAGTATAATAATTCCAATCCCAAAGAAAGCAGGTGCTGACAGATGTGGAAATTACCGAACTATCAGTTTAATAAGCCACAGCTGCAAAATACTAACGCGAATTCTTTACAGACGAATGGAAAAACTGGTAGATGCAGACCTCGGGGAGGATCAGTTTGGATTCCGTCGAAATGTTGGAACACGTGAGGCAATACTGACCTTACGACTTATTTTAGAAGAAAGATTAAGAAAAGGCAAACCTACGTTTCTAGCATTTGTAGACTTAGAGAAAGCTTTTGACAATGTTGACTGGAATACTCTTTTTCAAATTCTAAAGGTGGCAGGGGTAAAATACAGGGAGCGAAAGGCTATTTATAATTTGTACAGAAACCAGATGGCAGTAATAAGAGTCGAGGGGCATGAAAGGGAAGCAGTGGTTGGGAAAGGAGTGAGACAGGGTTGTAGCCTCTCCCCGATGTTATTCAATCTGTATATTGAGCAAGCAGTAAAGGAAACAAAAGAAAAATTTGGAGTAGGTATTAAAATTCATGGAGACGAAGTAAAAACTTTGAGGTTCGCCGATGACATTGTAATTCTGTCAGAGACGGCAAAGGACTTGGAAGAGCAGTTGAACGGAATGGACAGTGTCTTGAAAGGAGGATATAAGATGAACATCAACAAAAGCAAAACGAGGATAATGGAATGTAGTCAAATTAAATCGGGTGATGCTGAGGGAATTAGATTAGGAAATGAGACACTTAAAGTAGTAAAGGAGTTTTGCTATTTAGGAAGTAAAATAACTGATGATGGTCGAAGTAGAGAGGATATAAAATGTAGACTGGCAATGGCAAGGAAAGCGTTTCTGAAGAAGAGAAATTTGTTAACATCGAATATAGATCTATGTATCAGGAAGTCGTTTCTGAAAGTATTTGTTTGGAGTGTAGCCATGTATGGAAGTGAAACATGGACGATAACTAGTTTGGACAAGAAGAGAATAGAAGCTTTCGAAATGTGGTGCTACAGAAGAATACTGAAGATAAGGTGGATAGATCACGTAACTAATGAGGAGGTATTGAATAGGATTGGGGAGAAGAGAAGTTTGTGGCACAACTTGACTAGAAGAAGGGATCGGTTGGTAGGACATGTTTTGAGGCATCAAGGGATCACAAATTTAGCATTGGAGGGCAGCGTGGAGGGTAAAAATCGTAGAGGGAGACCGAGAGATGAGTACACTAAGCAGATTCAGAAGGATGTAGGTTGCAGTAGGTACTGGGAGATGAAGCAGCTTGCACAGGATAGAGTAGCATGGAGAGCTGCATCAAACCAGTCTCAGGACTGAAGACAACAACAACAACAACCTCAAGACTAGCTTGTGTGTAGTGACAAAAATAAAACTCTCTTCTATTTTCTTTGTTGGTTGTACAGTAAACTGGAGAGCACTGTCTGGTGAAGTGTGCAGGGAGTACAAGATGGCGGGACAAATCTGCCAGGGGCAGTGTTGGGAGACTGTGGGGGAGGGGAGTGAGAAAGGAGAGGAGCAGAGGGGAGAAAAGACTGGTGGGTGTATTGGTAAAGAGCAGCGCACATCTGCAAAGTTCAGGAAAGGTGGTGTTTGGAGAGAGGATCCAGATGGCCTGGGTCATGAAGCAACCGTTGAAGGCAAGCATGCTATAGTTGCATATTGTGCCACAAGGTGGGAGATGGTAGTTAACCTTACTAAACTTTCTTCTTTCCTGAAATTATCCCAGTCTCCACTTATGAATATCTACTGTACCCACACCCTGCACTCAGCAGTTTCTGGCCCCTCTGTCCTATCACCTCCTCCCAATTCATATCACCTCATCCTCATTGTGCACAGCTCTCTGGCAACCCCACATCATTTTTTTCCCTACTCTGCTCCTCTTCTTTTCCACTATCCATTCCCTACTCCCCTTTCCCCCACAGCCTCTAGAAGCTGCACCTCGCAGATATTTACTGCCTCCTTGTAGTCCCTGCATACTCCGCTAGAGAGTGCTCTCTTCTCCCTCCACCTTTCTTGCTCCAGTCCAGATTGTTGCTTTTGTTCAGTGCAACAGTTGCAGTCTGTCCAGAGCAGCCAGAGATAGCGGTCATATGCATGTGATATGTGTCTCCTAGTATGAATGTGTGCATGATGTGTATCTGCTTGTGTGTGTGTGTGTGTGTGTGTGTGTGTGTGTGTGTGTGTGTTTTCCTTTAGTTTCTGAAGAAAGCTCCAGTCTTTTCATTGTGTGTATCTGCAGTTCAGTGTGTCATCTTTGCAGTGAGTGGCAATCTATCCTTTTCATAATTATTGGTATTCCAACTTGGACTTTCCATTCAGTGAAATTAGTTTATCACTGAGGGGTGACAACCATTTTAAAGATTGTACAAAAAATATTAACTTTATTGTGGCCCAGCCACTGTGATCTCTTCTTACAAGATAATCTGGACAAAGAAAGAGCCTTAAAGACTGTTCACAGTTGACTGTAAGTGCACTACTCATTTCCTTTTGTGCAGATCATGTAAGTCATACAATTTTGAAAGAATAGGAAACAACCAAATACTACTCAGTTATTCTTTATGCAACTGCTGACTCACCATGTATTGACCATACTGTTTTTATTTTATTTTTCTTGAGTCTAGTGTCTGAAGACAATTAGAAATAGCAGCATACAGTTTAAAAACAATTGGCTGCCTTTGTTGATTGTCCAAATACAGGGTGATTCAAAAATGACCGGTATATTTGAAATGGCAATACAAACTAAACGAGCAGCAATAGAAATACACCGTTTGTTGCAATATGCTTGGGACAACAGTACATTTTCAGGTAGACAAACTTTCGAAATTACAGTAGTTACAATTGTCAACAACAGATGGCGCTGCAGTCTGGGAAACTCTATAGTACGACATTTTCCACATATACACCATGCGTAGCAATAATATGGCGTAGTCTCTGAATGAAATTACCCGAACTCTTTGACAACGTGTCTGGCAGAATGGCTTCACATGCAGATGAGATGTACTGCTTCAGCTGTTCAATTGTTTCTGGATTCTGGCGATACACCTGGTCTTTCAAGTGTCTCCACAGAAAGAAGTCACAGGGGTTCATGTCTGGCGAATAGAGAGGCCAATCCACGCCACCTTCTGTATGTTTCGGATAGCCCAAAGCGATCACACGATCATCGAAATATTCATTCAGGAAATTAAAGACGTCGGCCGTGCGATGTGGCCGGGCACCATCTTGCATAAACCACGAGGTGTTCGCAGTGTCGTCTAAGGCAGTTTGTACCGCCACAAATTCACGAAGAATGTCCAGATAGCGTGATGCAGTAATCGTTTCGGATCTGAAAAATGGGCCAATGATTCCTTTGGAAGAAATGGCGGCCCAGACCAGTACTTTTTGAGGCTGCAGGGACGATGGGACTGCAACATGGGGCTTTTCGGTTCTCCATATGCACCAATTCTGTTTATTGACGAAGCCGTCCAGGTAAAAATAAGCTTCATCAGTAAACCAAATGCTGCCCACATGCATATCGCCATCATCAATCCTGTGCACTATATCGTTAGCGAATGTCTCTCGTGCAGCAATGGTAGCGGCGCTGAGGGGTTGCCGCATTTGAATTTTGTATGGATAGAGGTGTAAACTCTGTCGCATGAGACAATACGTGGACGTTGGCGTCATTTGTACCGCAGCTGCAACACGGCGAACGGAAACCCGAGGCCGCTGTTGGATCACCTGCTGCACTAGCTGCGCGTTGCCCTCTGTGGTTGCCGTACGCGGTCGCCCTACCTTTCCAGCACGTTCTTCCATCACATTTCCAGGCCGTTGAAATTTTTCAAACAGATCCTTTATTGTATCGCTTTTCGGTCCTTTGGTTACATTAAACCTCCGTTGAAAACTTCGTCTTGTTGCAACAACACTGTGTTCTCAGTGGTGGAATTCCAACACCAGAAAAATCCTCTGTTCTAAGGAATAAATCATGTTGTCCACAGCACACTTGCACGTTGTGAACAGCACACGCTTACAGCAGAAACACGACGTACAGAATGGCACACCCACAGACTGCGTTGTCTTCTATATCTTTCACATCACTTGCAGCGCCATCTGTTGTTGAAAATCATAACTACTGTAATTTTGAAAGTTTGTCCATCTGAAAATGTACTGTTGTCCCAAGCATATTGCAACAAACGGTGTATTTCTATCACTGCGCGTTTAGATTTTATTGCCGTTTCAAATATACCGTTCATTTTTGAAACACCCTGTATATAAGTAAATAAAATCTGGTTTAACTAATAGCAAATCCATTATTCTCTAAAAGAAAAAGTTCCACTTAGTGACTGTAGTGGGGAGTAGAAAGTACAAGATTAGATAATTCTTACAAATCCCTTAGCCCCATTCTCATCTTCATGTATGTTACAACCAAAATCTGTACAGTGTTCAAATTACTGAATGTTGTTCTCGAGCTGCTGCTTTTTTTGGGATGTTTGAAAATTAATTTAATTTGTTTAGTTTTGCAATGAAGTACTTCCAAAGCAGTTGGATGCTCTGTTCAAAGCACATCACAAATTTGTTGATCTGCAAAAGTTAAATGTGTCAAAGCTTTTGCAAATAACCTTACTGGGATTAAAGAAGTTTGAAATAATGTACACCAGTACTTAACAGCATTCTGAAGAAGGTGGGTAGATATTTTGCAGTAATGTAATTTGGACATAGTTTCAACCTTCCCAGAAGGATGCTCCATTAAAAATCACTTAGTTCACAAGGCAGTGAAGTGTGATAATCATTGTTTTACAGTGGTAGCTGGTGGGGCACAGATAAAAAGTCAATAAACTTTCTAATGGCATTGTTCCGTACTGTTTGTCATATAACCTTTGTTTATGTCATACTGCTTAGAAAATACTAGAAAATAGTAAACATGGTAATTATAAATTTATAATTATAGGTCTAATCCAAGAAATTTAAATTAAGGGGTATTCTTAGCAAATAGTCTGCTTCACTCATTTGAACCACATAACTCCAGAAAGCAGAATACTACTGAGAGATGGCCCAGATTGCTGTTTGCAACAATTCTTAATAACAGATGGTAGTAGCAGGAGGGAAGGAATGCAGTAAGGCATATGACAGCAGGATTATACTACTGGTAGATGCATGAAATAATGCAAGTGGAAATTTTTTCTACAGACAGGGCTGTACTGAGGCCATGGTGAGATACGCCCACCCGAAGTACAAGGCACTGAGGGGGTATGAAAACTGACAGACAATGTAAGCTTGAAGAAGAAGCTTTCCCTCAGCACAAGACTGAAAATGCACAGTTTTGTCACAGTATCATTTTGTCCAAATAGCACATAAACAAATGATTAATACCAAACATGCGTCACTTGGATTATGTCTCAACAGGTGCACTTTGTTCATAGAGCTGCTGCCTGCACAGCTAGCTCATGTTAAACAATGGTGATTTTGCTGATACTTTGCTACAGTATTGTAGGATCTCAGGCATTGATCACCAGGTCTTGAAAAAATTATATGCTGTTTTACTAAAGGCTTTCTATTTTTGCCAATTTATGCCAACTAAGGTGCGAAGTGAAACTTTAGTCTAGACTGCTTCAAAATATTTGCCACAATATAAGTGACATGCATATAACATACCATTCATCTCTCTTTATTTTGGTGTCAGAAAAGTGTTAAATGAAAGCTCTCTTTATCTTGCAAAGAGGAAAATAACAATAATGCTCAAATACTACATAGTTGCCTGCAGTAACTGAATGGAAAAAATATGCAAGAAACAATCTATATTATAAAAGGAAAAAAATCATTAATGTAATGCACTTGGCAACAGTAAGATTGAAGGATTTAAAGTACAAATTGTTGGTGTATCCAAACTGTTCGCCAAATTTTGCATGCTTTAATTTTCACCTATTTGCGCCTCTAAAGAATTTTACAGCTGTAATATGCTTTGAGTCCAATGAAGAAATTGTGACAGCTAATAGGATATTTTGCAGATCTTCCCAGTCACATACGAGGGATGGAATTCTTGAGGAAAAGTTATCCAAACTGTACTGACATAAAAGTGAACTACGTAAAGAAAAAGTAAGTGGTCTTTTGACTGGAAAAATACAGACTTTCACTGCAAACAAAATTGTGTGTCTGTAACAAGTGAATTATTTAATTTTTGAAACTCAAGAAGTTAAGTAACACATGTAACATCACTCCAGCTGACAATCCCTGAACTTGTTTACTAACTGATTAAGTACAAAGGAAGAGCTACTGGAAAACATCCTGTCATGGTAATTATAGTAGGAAAATTCTGGAAGAATGTAAATTATTTAGGATGTGCCATCCTAGGAATAACTTTTTGCTTGTCTTGAATGGAAGTCAATTATCTTAACCATATGCCACCTTGTTCAGTATTGGACGTTTAGGAAAGTGCATACTGTATTGTCTATTTTTAAGTCTCTGCTGGTATATAAGAGCACCACTTAAATAATTTGACAATTCAGAGGCTTCCTTTACCAGGATACTGATTAGCTGGCTATTTTTCAAGGAGTTCTGTGCAGACTGGGGGAGTGGCCATGCAAGTAAAAAATGGTATTCCATTTGAGTCCATAGACGTATCACAGCACTGCACTGAACTGATTTGAATATTGTGCAGGGGCAGTTTAATTTCGTGAAACTTAACTTCTAAATGTTGTTGTTTATAGGTCCCATAATTCTGGCTTCAGAGTATTTCTGCTCAAGCTCGATAGGATTCTTGATTCACTTTATAGGAAGTATCAGAAATTCGTTATATGTGGTGACTTCAATATTAATTTTATATATGATTGTGCAAGATAAAGGATGTTGATAGATCTCCTAAATTCATATGATCTGATGCAGACTGTATTTTTTCCAACTAGGGTGCAGGGTAACAGTAGCACAGTGCTAGACAATATTTTTATTCATTCTTCTTTACCAGATGGGCATTCTATTAGTGAAAAGATGAATGGCCTTTCAGACGAAGATGCACAAATTTTAACACTAAAAGGCTTTCAAACTCAAACAAATGTCACATATAGTTACAAACTATGTAGGACAGCTAATGCCACAGTAATAGAGAGTTCTTCAAACCTCACCGATGAACAATAGTGGCAGGATGTTTATAGTGCCGTTATCATACATGACAAACATAATGCTTTCCTTAACACATTTCTCATGCTCTTTGAGACTTGCTTTCCATTAGAAAATTCTACATGGGTACTAGCAGTAAAAGGCAGCCTGGGTGACATAAGGATATCATGTAGAACAAAGTGGGAATTATATCAAAATGTTGAAGTAGTCGCAATCAAGCTACAGTAGCCATTACAAAGAGAATTGAAAGGTGCTTAAAATCAAACAATGGAAAATTCAGGATGGAATGTAACAATATTATGAGAAGGATGGTTGCTACTCACCATATAGCGGAAATGCTGAGTCACATATAGGCACAACAAAAAGATTTTCACACTTAAAGATTTCGGCCAATGGTTTTTGTCAACAATAGATTCACATACGCACAAACACACACAAATGCAAACACAACTCACACACATGACTGCAGTCTCAGGCAATTGAAACAACACTGCTCTGTGGTTTAAGTTGCCCGAGACTGAAGTCATGTGTGTGCATATGTGTGTCTATTATTGACAAAAGCCACTGACCAGAAGCTTTAAAAGTGAAAATCTTTTTGTTGTGCCTGTCTGTGACTTGGCATCTCCTCCACTGTAAAGTTCTTAAAAATGTTATTAGTAAGGCAAAGAGTATGTGGAAGGCAATAGAATAACTAATTTACAGGATAAAATTAAAACCATATAGTGAGTTGTGAAGGAAGTGTTTGGTCATCAGCACATGGTCAATGATATAAAGTCACTTCATAGTAAAAATATTTATATTACTGATAAATCAGATACATGTACAGTATTTAACAATCATTTTCTGAACATTGCTGGTGAATTAAATAAAAATTAAGTTTCTACAGGGAGTCATAAAACTCTCTTGGCAAATGCCTTTTGAGATTGATGTCTGAAATACTCCTTTGTGATACAGACGAGGAGGAGATTGAGTAAATAATTAAACCACTGAAGACTAAGGACTCTCATGGATATGGTGGAGTGCACAGCAGAATATTTAAGTACAGTGCTGAACATGTTAGCCCTGTGCTTTGCCATATCTGTAATTTTTCCTTTAGGAACAGTGAGTTTCCTGAACGATTAAAGTACCCAGTAGTAAAGCTGCTTTATAAAAATGGAGAAAGGGTTAATGTAGACAATCTTAGACCTATTTCTATGCCATGAGTGTTTGCTAAAGTTATTGAAAAGGCTGTGTATGTAAGAATAATTGATCATTTTAAATCACGTAGTTTGCTGTTAAATGTACAGTTCAGCTTTAGAAGTCATTTAACAACTGTTAATGCTATTATTCTCTTTTCTCTGGGAGGTTCTGGGTGGGTTAAACTAAAGATTTCGAATGCTACACATATTTTTTGATTTAACTAAGATGTTTGGTTGTGTTGATCACAAAATATTGCTCCAGAAGTGGAACCATTATGGAATATGGGGAGTAGTCCACAATTGGTTCACCTCTTACTTTAAGGATACAAGGTGGTGGAAAATTTGAATTTTTTTATGGCTTTATTAATTCTATAGTCTTTCCTGATTACATTGATACATGCATTATAGGGTTTCCAATGAAAAATAACCTATACATACCAAATTTTAAAGTTATGCTCATGTATGCCACCACACCCATTTTATTTCTGTTACAGAAGCCAGTATTATTCTGAAACCCTGGGTGGGTTAAACTAAAGATTTCGAATGCTACACATATTTTTTGATTTAACTAAGATGTTTGGTTGTGTTGATCACAAAATATTGCTCCAGAAGTGGAACCATTATGGAATATGGGGAGTAGTCCACAATTGGTTCACCTCTTACTTTAAGGATACAAGGTGGTGGAAAATTTGAATTTTTTTATGGCTTTATTAATTCTATAGTCTTTCCTGATTACATTGATACATGCATTATAGGGTTTCCAATGAAAAATAACCTATACATACCAAATTTTAAAGTTATGCTCATGTATGCCACCACACCCATTTTATTTCTGTTACAGAAGCCAGTATTATTCTGAAAAGAACTGTGAAATTTCTGTTTCCAGCGATTATCCGTATGGTACATTATATATGTTGGTAACAGTGCAGGTTTCTAGTGTCTGTAAATGATTACCTTTGCTAGTATTTACTTTTGTTTTGCTGAAGCAGTTTGTTCACGTGTTACTGAATGTTTGTTGCCCGAAGTGCTACATATATTTGTGGAATTACATATCCTTTGGTGTGCAATAAATACAAACTGTGCCACACATCAAGAAATTCAATAAAAGAAAATTCTGTGGTAACCAGTTCACAAACAAAGCAAGCCACACTGTTGAAAGTAACCTACATATCAGTTCTTCAGAGAAGAAACTCCCACATGGCACACCTTCTGGTGATTCAAATTTTTGTGTTAACAATGACGCTGTTTGTAGTGGATTTGTTGTTGATGATGTGGGCATCTAATCTTCTTTGATAAAGAAAGTGGCAAAATGTAAGCAACGTGATGGTGTAGGCTGTCTGGAAATAACTGAACAACAAAGTAGCAAGAAGGGGTTTGCGTCAAAATTAGTTGTTCTGTGTAGATCCTGCAATAAATCTACCTTGAAAATTGCTTTGAATGTTGTGCGTAATTCATATGATGTGAATTTGAAGTTAGTGTATGCAATGCATGCAATAGGAAAAGGAAAACAAAGGCTGCTCAAACGTTTTGTGGTCTAATGAACCTTCCTCCTCCTCCCAGTAGGTTCAGCAAGTATATAAAAATACTTAACGTTAGATATACAAAGTATCTAGGCAATGGGGACTCTAAAGTTTTCAATAAAATTAATGAGGTCAATGTTTATGGTGATACCTTGGTAAAAAAAACTGGAGTGTTGTGGACATGTGCAAAAGAGGATGGGTGCTAGACTGAGGAAGCTACAAAGAGAGAGTGAGGTCAGCAATGAAATGGAGAAAAAATGCCCCTCAAAACTAATGATAAATGGTAGAGCTGTTACAGATCCCAGTACCATTTGTGAATCCTTCAATGACTTCTTCATAAATTGTAATAAAACTAGTGATTATCCACCACCAAGTACAAAGGGTAGTGCTGCAGGGCAAAATTGCACGGGTTTTAAATTTTCCCATGTTTCCAGCTCTGATGTTATAAAAATCATAATGTCCCTAAAAAATTTAAACTCTGTGGGTTGGGATGAGGTCCCCACTAAAATAATAAAAATAGCCTGTCATAGTATTGTGCATCCACTCTCCCTCTTAATCAACCAGTCTTTTGATGAAGGATGTTTCCCAGACCGATTAAAATATGCAGAAGTAAGGCCAATTCATAAAAAAGGCAAACAAGATGAAATGGGAAACTATAGGCCTATCTCACTATTACCAATTTTTTCAAAAATATTTGAAAGAGCAGCATGTGATCAGATGCAAAATTACAATTCATCCCACAGCATTATTTTACACAATCAGTATGGTTTCAGGAAAGGCTGCAGCACAACTCGGGCAATAAACGAACTGGTCACAAAAGTTAGCAGATGTCTTGACGATAGACTGTGTGTATCGGGCATCTTCTGTGATCTTACCAAAGCTTTTGATACGGTAAATCATGACCTGCTTCTCCAAAAACTGACAAACTATGGTTTTCAAGGAAAATCTCTTAATTGGATGTCGTCATACTTGGCAAACAGGAAACAAAGAGTACTTGTAAACAACAGTAACAAAAAATTAGTCTCTGGCTGGAAACACACTCAGTTAGGCGTACCGCAAGGTTCTATATTAGGGCCTCTACTATTTTTGTATTATATTAATGATATGCCATGCCAGGTTCAGTCCGATACCATCCTCTACGCAGATGACTCAACAGCAATAGTATGCTGCAAAACTGATAAAGACTTAATCCATCGTATTGAGCAAACACTTGGGGAAGTGGAGAAATGGGTCAAAAATAACAGCTTGAAATTAAATCTTACAAAAACAGAAATTGTTCATTTCACCGCAAAACAATCGGCTCAATGTATAAATGAAATAACATACAAAGACAAAAAATTGGACACTGCAAACTGTGTCAAATTCCTTGGGGTACTAGTGAATAAGAATATGCTGTGGGGTTACCATGTAGACAGCATACTAAGTCGACTGAACAGTCTCGTATATGCCATGAATGTCCTATATAGCATTACTGATTTAGCTGTAAAGAAAACTGTATATTATGCATATTTTGTATCAGTCATAAGGTATAGTATAATTTTTTGGGGGTCTGAGAAAACAAATCTGCTCAAAGCCTTTAGGCTACAAAAAAAGATAATCCGAGCCATGGTAGGAGCAAAAAGGAGACAACACTGCAAACCTATATTTGAGAAACTAGATCTAATGTCCATACCTAGCTTATATATATATGAGCTTCTCATATTCACAAAAAGAAACCCACAACTTTTTGAAGGCAACTGCTTCTTGCATCAGTATGAGACCAGGCATAGAGCAAGTTACATGTTACCTACCCATAGACTTACACTATATGAAAAAACTCCACATTATATGGGCATGAAATTTACAAATACTATCTGGAAGGGGAAATGTGACCCACCTCTAAAATATACTGAAGGAGACTTGGAAACATATCTAAAAAATAAATGCTACTATACGGTAGAAGAATTCTTGAATGATAACCATGTAAAAATAATTGTATAGATCACCACAATATGTATTATGACAAATGTGTAAAATACTTTATTATGACAAATGTGTAAAATACCTGTATAGCAACACATGTATTATAACCTAAAATTAAGTTTATTAGTCTGTATGTAGTATAAAAACTGACAAGTCACCTATGTCGCAATCCTTGATTGTATAAGGCATGTTACGTGATAATAAAATTTGATTTGATTTGATTTGAGAAATGAAAGGAAAGTTGCTATAGGATGGAAAATCTCTGTCTGGCCAAGGCAGATTGACAGAAACTGAAATAAACCTTCTTCAGAGTTATTATGGACTGGCCATTGGATGAACTGCTCCTCTGAATGATGTTACAGCAATGAGAAAAACTGTATGGGCCACCTACTTTCATAAGTTTTCCACAGATGACCACCTGTATGGACTTTGCCCTAAAGGAGCAGATTCTTGGTGTGCTTACCAAAAAGCAAAAGAAAGTGGTCAATTGTATCATCATAAGCATTCTCTTCCTGAAACTGTTATGAATGAAATAAAAGCAATCTTTAGAGATCTGAGTGACCCTGTTTTGCTTAGTAAATGTCTTCATTGGGGCATTCAGAATACAAATGAAAGTTTCAATCATTGCATATGGGAAAGATTACCCAAGAATGTTTTTGTAGGACTAAATAAATTAAAAGTTGGTGTACTAGATGCAGTGATATGTTTTAATGATGGGGTGATAGGAAGGCTGGAAGTCCTGAGAAATTTAGGCATGAAATGTGGCTCCAATATGGAAGATCAATTGCTTGCACGTGACAGACAATGGTTGCTTGAACCTGAAAGATTCGCTTTTCAAGTTTCCAAAGAAGCAAGAAGTGCAAAAAGGAATGCCAAGAGGAAGCTTGAATATGAAGAAATGACACAGGATGAAGACTATGCTTCAGGAATGTTCTGGTGCACAGTTTAATTGGACTCATAACTTCATTCTCAATTTCCCCCAACTGTATTTTTCAGAATTCAGGTACAAATATTTCCTAAAGTTTATAAATAACATTTTTATTAGGAAAGAAATTATAAAAATTAAAATGTAATGCATAATACAGGGTGATTCAAAAAGAATTCCACAAGTTTAAAAATGTGTATTTAATGAAAGAAACATAATATAACCTTCTGTTATACATCATTACAAAGAGTATTTAAAAAGGTTTTTTTCACTCAAAAACAAGTTCAGAGATGTTTAATATGGCCCCCTCCAGACACTTGAGCAATATCAACCCGATACTCCAACTCGTTCCACACTCTTTGTAGCATATCAGGCGTAACAGTTTGGATAGCTGCTGTTATTTCTCATTTCAAATCATCAATGGTGGCTGGGAGAGGTGGCCAAAACACCATATCCTTAACATACCCCCATAAGAAAAAATCACAGGGGGTAAGATCAGGGCTTCTTGGAGGTGCCCTGAAGTGCTCTATCACAGGCTGCCTGCCGGCCGATCCATCGCCTCGGGTAGTTGACGTTCAGGTAGTTACGGACAGATAAGTGCCAATGTGGTGGCGCTCCATCCTGCTGAAATATGAATTGTTGTGCTTCTTGTTCGAGCTGAGGGAACAGCCAATTCTCTAACATCTCCAGATACTGTAGTCCAGTTACAGTAGCACCTTCGAAGAAAAAGGGACAAAAAACTTTATTGGCTGAAATGGCACAGAAAACGTTCACCTTAGGCGAGTCACGTTCATACTGAGTTGTTTCCCACGGATTCTCAGTGCCCCATATACAGACATTGTGACAGTTGACTTTCCCGTTAGTGTGGAAAGGTGCTTCATCACTAAACACAATCTTTGAAATGAAAGATTCATCTGTTTCCATTTGAGCAAGGATAAAATCACAGAAATCGATTCTTTTAATCTTCTTAGCTGCAGACAGTGCTTGAACCAATTTCAGACGATAAGGTTTCATAACTAACCTTTTTCGTAGGACAAATGCTTGCTGGATGCGTGCTACATTTTCATCACTCGTTCTCGGCCGTCCAGAACTTTTGCCTTTGCACAAACACCCATTTTCTGTAAACTGTTTATACCAACGTTTAAGCCGGCCACGGTGGTCTCACAGTTCTAGGCGCACAGTCCGGAACCGTGCAACTGCTATGGTCGCAGGTTCAAATCCTGCCTCGGGCATGGATGTGTGTGATGTCCTTAGGTTAGTTAGGTTTAGGTAGTTCTAAGTTCTAGGGGACTAATGACCAGCCATTTGAACCAACATTTAATACACCACCTATCAGGAGGTTTAACACCATACTTTGTTCGAAATGCACGCTGAACAACTGTCGTCGATTCACTTCTGCCGTACTCAATAACATAAAAAGCTTTCTGTCGAGTGGTCACCATCTTAGCATCAACTGACGCTGACGCCTAGTCAACAGCGCCTCAAGTGAACAAATGTACAACTAAATGAAACTTTATAGCTCCCTTAATTCGCCGACAGATAGTGCTTAGCTCTGCCTTTTGTCGTTGCAGAGTTTTAAATTCCTAAAGTTGTGGTATTCTTTTTGAATCACCCTGTATTTTCTTATCCTTGTAATATACATAATAGGTGGAATTAAATAGGTCTAGTACTTCTTCCATCATGACGTGCATATCTGGTAAAAATTTGGTCTCCTTCAAACATATAATATTGGATTAAATGGTACCTCAATTTGAGGAAGCGTTCTGGAAAAAAAATGCATCAATTTCTTTGTAATTTTTTTTAATAACCCTAAGCAGGTTCAAAAGTATTCAAAATACTTTTGATTTGTTTCAAAAGTGTACTGCATTACCTGATATCAACAAAAAAATCTGTAAAACACAGCCGGCCGAAGTGGCTGTGCGGTTCTAGGCGCTGCAGTCTGGAACCGCGAGACCGCTACGGTCGCAGGTTTGAATCCTGCCTCAGACATGGCAGAGCCATTTGAACCATTTTTTTGTAAAACACAAACATTATAAACAGTGCCTGAAAGAAACAGGTGTTGATTTTTTTACATAATATTGAGCTAGAAAAGTTCCCTGTATCCTTAACAATTACAGCAAAAGGTCATTATTCACAGTGTTGAGAATGGCTGTGATGTGGGGTCTGAGTGGGGTATGGTCAATTGGAGGGTGCCCCAAGGATCAGTGTTGCGTCCTCTCCTGCCCCTTATTTATATAAATGATATGCGCTCTAGTATTACAGGTAACTCTAAAATATTTCTGTTGACACACTAGCTTGGTAGTAAACAATGTTGTGTGCAACATTGTCTTAGTTTCAAGTAGTGCAATTCATGATATAAGTTCATGGCTTGCAGAAAATATACCAACACTAAACCACAGTAAGACTAAGTTTTTACAGTTTCTAACACACAATTCAACAAAACTCAACATTTTAATTTCACAGAATGGGCATGTGCTTAGTGAAACTAAACAGTTCAGATTTCTAGCTGTTCAGATAGAAAGTAAACTGCCATGGAAAGCCCACATTCAGGATCTTGTTCAAAGACTTAATGCTGCCATTTTTACTATCCAAAAGGCATCTGAAGTAAGTGATGGTTTGACACAAAAATTAGTCTACTTAGCTTATTTTTATTTGCTTATGTCATATGGTATTATATTTTAGGGTAACTCTTCCCATTCTAAAAGGATATTTTCTGCTCAGAAAGGGGTGGTTTGGGCAATAAGTGGTGTAAGTTTGTAAATCTCTTGTCAATTGCTGTTCACTAGTCTGAGTATTTTGATATTGGCCTCTCAAAATATTTATTCTTTACTGTCTTTCCAAGCTAACAATATCATCTTATTCCCAGGAATAAGCACCTTTCACTCAATCAGTACTCTGCAGAAATCCAACCTGAATTTGTATCAGACTTCCTTAACTCTTGTGCAGAAAAAAAATGGTTCAAATGGCTCTGAGCACTATGGGACTTAACATCTGAGGTCATCAGTCCCCTAGAACTTAGAACTACTGAAACCTAACTAACCTAAGGAGATCACACACATCCATGCCCAAGGCAGGGTTCGAACCTGTGACCATAGCGGTCGCACGGTTTCTGACTGAAGTGCCTAGAACCGCTCCACCGCACTGGCCGGCTCTTGTGCTGAAAGGTGTGCAGTATACTGCTGTATCCATTTGCAGTAAGCTACCACATGAATTCAAAAATCTTAGCAGCAATCCATGCACTTTCAAAACAAAACGGAAGAGTTTCTTCATGGGTCACTCCTTCTATTCTGTGGAGGAGTTCCTTAAAAACTCAAGCTGATACTTATATTGTATTGTTGATTGCTTTTACTTAAACTTATGGCTTGCCTTTTTTTGGGTTCATAAACATTTTATTTCTGTTTTTAATTTTATATTTTAATTTCATGACTTTGGAGATTTGCTGCTCAATTTGGTCCTAATGAAACAGAATTTCATTTCCTGTGCTATTTAAGAGTGCAGTTCATAGGAATGGAGACTTTTTAGTGATGTGTTAAAGCAAATCTCAAGCTGGTTTGCTAAACAGTGGACATGTTCCCCTGCCGTAATTGTGAATGCTGGCTTCACTATCAGGTTATGGGAAACATTTAAACTTGTGATAGTATGAAGAAAACAAATGGAAAAGATATGAATATTCATAGTAATTGCTGTTTGATTCAGAGTACATCAAGATTCTAAGATTTTCTTTAAAAACGCAGTTGTTGTGATTAAAAATCACACTACATACAAATGAAATTGTCTTAGGAGGGGTGGAAATGGGCCCCAAAATGTGCAGTGTGGAAGTCTGGTAGCTCACTGATATGTACTACTTCTTCCATTTCACACCATGTTTGGCCTAATGCAACAGTTCATAAAGGTCATGGCCCCAACAGGTTGTGGTTTTGCATGTCTAGATGACAAATTTTCGTGGCTTTCAGCTGCAGCAGTTGTTGTTGTTTGGTCTTTATTCCAAAGCCTGGTTTGATGCAACTCTCCATGGCACTCTATCCTGCACAAGGCTCGTCATTGTTGAGTAACTGTGCAGTCTACTTCCTTCTGAATCTGCTTACTGTATTCATCTCAACATCTGTACTCTGCAAACCACTGTGAGGCAGATGACAGAGGGTACATCCAAATGTGCTAGTTATTAGGGTTTCTTTCTGTTCTGTTCACCTATGGAGTGTGGGAAGAATGATTGTTTGAATGCCTCTGTGTGTGCAGTAATTATTGTAATCTTATCCTCATGATCTCCATGTGAGCAATACTTCAAAGGTTGTAGAATATCCTTAGAGTAATCATTTAAAGCTGGTTCTTGAAACTCTGTTAATAGGCTTTCTTGGGATACTTTAGGTTTGTCTTCAAGAGTGTGCCAGTCCAGTTCCTTGAGCATCTCTGTGACACCCTCCCATGGATTAAACAAACCTTGACTATTCATGCTGCCCTTCTCTGTATATTCAATATTCCCTGTTAGTTCAATCTGGTATAGGTCCCACACACTTGCGCAGTATTCTAGAACTAGTCACAAAAGCAATCTCTTTTGTACTATGATTGCACTTATCCAGTATTCTACCAGTAAACCAAAATCTACTATCTGATTTTCCCACAATTGAACCTATGTGATCATTCAATTTCTTATCCCTACAAACTGTTACACCTGGGTATTTGTATGAGTTGGCCAATTTCCAACAGTGACTCACTGATATTATAGTCTTAGGATACTACATTTTTTTCATTTTGTGAAGTGCAAAGTTTTACATTTCTGAACATTTAGATCAAATTGCCAGTCTCTGCGCCATATTATCAAAATCTGACTGAATATTTTTGCAGATTCTCTCAGATAGTACTTCATCATTGATAATGGTGTCATCTGCAAAAAATCTGATTTTGCTATTAATATTATCTGCAAGGCCTTTAATTTACAACATGAACAGCAAGGGCTCCAACACACTTCCCTGGGACACAACCAAACTTAGTTCTACATCTGATTATGACTCTTTATCCAATATAACTATCCAATATAACATGCTGTGTCCTCTCTACTATATAAACCTCCCATATTATCATACTTTTGACAATAAGCATAGGTGTGGTACTGAGTCTGATGCCTTTCAGAAATCAAGAAACATTGTGTCTACCTGGTTGCCTTGATCCAAAGCTTTCAGTATGTCATGTGAGAAAAATGCAAGTTGAATTTATGTAATTGGTGTTTTCGAAATCCATACTGCTTGGCCCTAAGGAGGTCATTCTCTTCAAGATACTTCAGAATATCTTCTAAGATTCTACTTCAAATCGATGTCAGGGATACTGGACAGTAGTTTTGTGGATCACTTCTATTACACATGTAGACAACTGCAACCTACGCTTACTGGACACTAACTTTGGTGCCACTAACAGCCTTTACATATCATCAGAATTTCTTTGGGTTTTGTGAAGTGTCATTTGACAATATTTTGCTATGGCAGTTACTGGAGGCATCATGCATTGCTCTCTTGACATCCAAACATGTTTCGTTCAGCATATCTGTATCTGTAGCCCTATTGCTGTTCCTTTAGAAGTTTCTTTTTAGTTATAGTATACCATTATGAATTCTTGTAGTGCATATGTGTCTATCCAGTGTGTGGTCAACTATTCTTTTAAACTTGAGCCAGAATTCCTCTACATGCTCCTGACCTGTGCTGAAAGTTTGAAGTTCCTTATTGAGATATGACACTACTGAGTTTTTATTTAATTTACTGAGCACACACACACACACACACACACACACACACACACACACATATATATATATATATATATATATATATATATATATATTAGAAAGAAACTTCCACATATTCTGCTTGTGTCTGTGTATGTGCGGATGGATATGTGTGTGTGTGCGAGTGTACACCTGTCCTCTTTTTCCCCTAAGGGAAGTCTTTCCGCTCCCGGGATTGGAATGACTCCTTACCCTCTCCCTTAAAACCCACATCCTTTCGTCTTTCCCTCTCCTTCCTGAAGAAGCAACCATCGGTTGCGAAAGCTAGTAATCCTGTGTGTGTGTTTGTGTGTTTTGTTCATGTGCCTGTCTGCCGGCGCTTTCCCGCTTGGTAAGTCTTGGAATCTTTGTTTTTAATATATATAAAGGCTTTTAAATATGTCTGCTTGTGTCTGTGTATGTGCGGATGGATATGTGTGTGTGTGTGTGTGTGTGTGTGTGTGTGTGTGTGTGTGTGTGTGTGTGTGTGTGTGTGCGCGAGTGTACACCTGTCCTTTTTTTCCCCTAAGGGAAGTCTTTCCGCTCCCGGGATTGGAATGACTCCTTACCCTCTCCCTTAAAACCCACATCCTTTCATTTTTCCCTCTCCTTCCTTCCTTCCTGACGAAGCAACTGCCAGTTGCGAAAGCTCGTAATTCTGTGTGTGTGTTTGTGTGTTTTGTTCATTACTGATACGAGTTTCAATGTGGACATCCTCAAGGAGGACAGGCCTATTTGTTGCCATTAGAGCTAATATATTTCCATCATGAGTGGGGTTCCTAACTATCTGGTCTAGGTAGTTTTCAGAGAAGGCATTTAGTAACATTTCACAAGATGTCTTACCATGCTCACCACTAACAAAACTGTAATTTTCACAATTAGCTGTTGGATGATTTAAGTCTCCACCGAGGATTACATTATGACTGGAGAACTTACATAAAAGTGAACTGTAGTTTTCTCTAAGGTTTTCAGTCACATCAAGAGGTGAGTCTGGTGGTGACAGAAAAATCGAATTATATAATTATCTCACATGCACCTTCAGTTTCTATCTCAATGGATTTGAGTTTATTGTGGCAGTCTCCCTCCATGATTTTTAACTCCTACATTTCCCTCCAATACTTCCCTTGATGTCTCATAATGTGTCCTGTCAACCAATCCCTTCTTTTGTTCATGTTGTGCCACAAACAACATGTCTTCCCAAATCTAATCTCCCAGTTCTATTCAGCACCTCCTCATTCGTCATGTGATCTACCTATCTAATCTTCAACATTCTTCTGTAGCACCACATTTTGAAAGCTTCTATTCCCTTTTTGTCTAAACTGTTTATTGTTCATTTTTCACTTCCACACATGGCTACGCTCTAGACAAGCACTTTCAGAAAAGACTTCCCAACACTTAAATCTGTATTCAATGTTAACGAATTTCTTTTCTTCAGAAATTATTATTATTATTATTATTATTATTATTATTATTATTATTATTATTATTATTATTATTTTTGCATTGCAAGTCTGCATTTTATATCTTCTCTACTTTGGCCATCACATTTATTTTGCTGCCCAGATAGCAAAACTCATCTACTACTTTAAGTGGCTGATTTCCTAATCTGAGTTCATTAGCATCACCTGATTTACTTTGACTACATTTCATTATCTTTGTTTTGCGTTTGTTGATGTTCATCTTATATCCTCCAAAACACATCCCATTCTGTTCAGCTGCTCTTCCAAGCCCTTTGCTGTCTCTGACAGAATTACAATGTCATTGGCAAACAATTTCGTTTCCCTCATCTTTAATTCCTACTCAAATTTTTCCTTTGGTTTCCTTTATTGCTTGTTCAATGTACAGATTGAATAACTTTGGGCACACGCTACAACCCTGCCTCACTCCATTCTCAACCACTGCTTCCCTTTCACACTGCTCATCTCCTATGACTGATGCCTGGTTTCTGTACAACCTGTAAATAACCTTTTGCTCCCTGTATTTTACCCCTGCTACAGTCAGAACTTCAAAGAGAGTATTCCAGCCAGCATTGTCAAAAGCTTTCTCTAAGTCTGCAAATGCTATAAATGTAGATTTCCCTTTCATTAACATATCATCTTAGATAAGTCGTAAGGTCAGTATTGCCTCGTGTGTTCCTACACTTCTCTGGAATCCAATCTGATCTTCCCCAAAGTCGGCTTCTATCAGTTTTTCCATTCTTTTATAAAGAGTTCATGTTAGTATTTTGTAACTATGACTTATTAAGCTGATAGGTCAGTAATTTTCATCCCTGTCAGCACCTACTTTCTTTGGAATTGGGATTCTTCTTGAAGTGTGAGGGTGTTTCACCTATCTCATACATCTAGCACATCAGATGAAAGCATTTTGTTATGGCTGTCTCTCCCAAGGCTATCAATAGTTCTGATGGAATATCGCCTGCTCCTGGCATCTATGTCCACTTCCCTTTCTATAATATTGCCTTCAAGTTAATCTCCATTGTACAGACTTTCTTGATACTCCTTCCACCTTTCAGCTTTCCCCTCATTGTGTAGGACTGGTTCTCCATCTGAGCTCTTGATATTTATACAGCTGTCCTCTTTTTCCCCAAAGACCTCCCTAATTTTCCTGTAGGTGCTATCTATCTTTCCATGAATGAAATCTGCTTCTAAATCCTTACATTTGTCCTCTAGCAATTCCTGCTTAGCCATTTTGCACTGACTTTTTTAAATGTTTATATTCCTTAATGCCTGCTCCTTTTTCTGTATTTTTATATTTTTTCCTTTCATCAGTTAATTCAATATATCTTCTGTTATCCAAGGATTTCTACTAGGTCTAGTCTTTTTACTTATTTGATCCCCTGCTGCCTTCACTATTTCATCTCTTAAAGCTACCCATTCATTTTCTACTGTATTCTTTTCCCCTGTTGTAATCAACCACTGCCTAATGCTCCCACCAAAGCTCTTTGCAACCTCTTATTCTTTCAATATACTTGATCCTGTCTCATCAACTTCCTACCTCTTTCCAATTTCTTCAGTTTTAATCTACAGTTCATAACCAACTTGTGATCAGAGTCCACAATTATTCCTCAAAATGTTTTATAATTTAAAACATGATTCCTAAATCTCTGTCTTACTATTATATAATAATCTGAAAACATCCATTGTCTCCAGGTCTCTTCCACAGATACAGTCTTCTTTTATGATTCTTAAACCAAGTGTAGTGATGAATAAATTGTGCTCTGTGTAGAACTCTTTCAATCCTTTCCTCCAATCCATATTCACCTACTATTTTCCCTTCCCTTCTTTTTCCTACTATTGAATCCCAATTCCCCATCACTATTAAAATTTCATATCCCTTAACTGTCTGAATAATTTCTTTTATCTCATCATACATTTATTGAGTCTCTTCATCACCTAGTTGGCATATAAATTTGTACTACTGTGGTGAGCATGGGCTTCATGCCTATTTTGGCTATGGTAATGTATTCACTATGCTATTTGTAGTCGCTTACCCACATTCCTATTTGCTTATTCATAATTAAGGCAGATATATTCATGACCCCATAAATCAAGTAATGCCAGAAAGATGTACATTTTGATACAAGCTTTACAGCAAAGTAAGTGATAGCATAGATATGCCTCTAAAAGGTTACACAAATATCAAGGAGCAATATTATGTGAGGGTTCTGCCCCCTTTCCAAATCGCTCCTGCAGTAACCATGAAGACAAGATTACAGGTATTCAAGCAGTGATTTTTTTCATGCTCCATATGAGAATGTTGGTGTATTGACACATGCTCTCTGCCACACACTTTGCAGAATATCGCTGCTGATGGAGATGACCAACTCCTCAAAAGAAGAAGTACTGACTACAAAATGACACACACAAAGCGTATGAAAGTATGCACAGCACGTCACTAGAAGTGCATTTTACAGACTCTTATATTGACTAGTTCACACATAACTGTAGCGGTGTGTTAAATGAATGTGGTGAAAAAATCCAGAAATATTGTATGAAGGGAAGTGAGTATCTTTTACATTGCCAGGGTATTGTTTAAGTGTAATTCAAACAAGAAAGACATTCAGCAGGGAAAAAAATATGTATTCATTTATTGTGGCCCTTTTTTTTCACTTTTCTATATTCACTTTTCTATATTCTATGTTTTGAACTGAATGAGATTTCTGTGTCCCACACTAGTTTCTGAGCTCCCTTGATGTGGCATATTTAGCAACATCATACAAACGTGGTCAGTTTCTTCAGTTCCAATTACTGTTCCATTAACTATCCCTGAACTATGTAGACAAATGTTACTATGCATAAATTATCCACACGATTTAAGAAAACTAAACTGATTTGAATTCAAAACACAATTACAACCAAAATTACAATTTATTTATCTAGGGAAAAAACACTTTTTTGTTGATAATTGTTGTCTTCCTTGGAGTATGGTTTGCATGCCTGAGTAAATATTCCTTAATTGGTTTTTTAATCAGTTGTTTGATGAAAAAGCAAACATTTATAAGTACATAAAAAACACTTTATTTAAATATTTTCACATGATATCTATTTCCATACAGCACAGAATATTAAGCTTTATGTCACATCAACAGACATCTGTATAGAAAAATGATTATTTCCATACATTTATTAGGAGTTCTAAGGTTAAATTTCAGTCTTTTGAGAAGTCTCAGTGTTTGACACATTTTCCCTGTATTTAACATTTAATGTATTACATAATAAAATATCAATATGCGAAGTTGCAGGTCTCTATGACACACAAAGATCTGAATCTGCACCAGATTTCAATGTAACTTTCAACTGTTGATAGCACTATAATAATTCATAAAGCAACTATCACAGCTTGAAAATGCAGTTCACCTTACAGTTTCCGTTTGCATTTCTTAAAAGTATGTCTGTCATTGGCTTGTTAATAGCACCTACACTTCACATACTGTGAGCAATTTATTTTATATCTCCATTTTTACAACAAAATTTTGTAAGATGTGGTAAATTTCCATCTGTTGAGTGGGAAAAAAACAATTTTGTAGTGGAATGGCATTGACAAAAGATTTTTAAAATCTTAATTAAAAGATAAAATTATTTCATTGATGATAATGTTTTATTTTGTCAATGTCAGTCACCTATTGAATAGTTCATCTTTCAGCCAGATTTTGCTAATTTTCTTCTCAGAATGAGTTGTCATTGTAATATCATAAACTGACAAATTTCTTTACATACACTTTATTTGGAATTCCAAGCAGTTACCTTAACTCATATTACCCGGACGGATAATCTGCAGACCTGCGACATATTGTTTAGGCAATATCAAAATCTCCAGAACAAAATGCACACAGAATGTCTCATTCCAACATAACATAAACTATGAACATGTCAACTGTAGAATAAATATCTCTGCTGGTGAGAAGAACACCACATTTTAAATCATTCCATAGACTGCAGTCAAGAGAATGGATGGAGGTAATAAAATAAATAAATTTGTACAAGGGAAGAGCCAAAACAATTGTAGAAAAGTATTTTCAAAGCTACAAAACACTTGTGTAAACAACAACTCATGTTACTTACACATGTGATGGCTTTGAAACACATTCATTTATGTTTACATGAATATCAGTAAACAGCTTAAATCTACATTTAAGTTCACTGCACTTCTATCAGCTCTGTTTGTAAAATTTAGACTAGCAATATGACACCTTATAGGTGAACTTCATGCTAATTCTGCTTCCCATATTTGTTGCTTCTAACAATATCCAGTGACAAAGCTGTAAAACGTAATTGAGCCATGCAAAAAGTGTTCTGTCTTACACTTGTTTCCAGAAGCATTTTGGTGATGGAGTTTTCCCTTAATGATATCTCATTAACCCACGATAAATATTACTTTTGCTTCATGCTTACACATATTTCTTTTATAACTGTAGTCATGATGGTACTTTTGGAATAAGTACTAATATTTTGCCAAGTGATACTTCCTATAATACTACAAATCACTATTGCAAAAAGATATACTAAATTAAATGCCTGAGCAACTGATGTACAATTAACATAGACAAATCAAACTAACAATGAGCAATATAATACTGTTGAAGCTATACATGAAGATGCATGTACAAGATGAATCTTAATGAGAACTGTTCATTTAAATAAGTTGTGAAAGATGAAAATGTATGAATATGCAGGCAAACTAAATGATGTTCTGTAGTGAAAAGGCCATCACATTCTAATGGTGATACAGCTTCCTAAAGAATTCTTGCAGAACAAGAAGGTCATGTTTATCAAGATTTTCACTGTCTTCGCTGCGGAAATTCCTCTTTTTTATTGTCTGTCCTGGACCTTCATCCTCACTGCCTGGCTTATGCTCACTGTCTTCCCCATTGTCACTCCTTTCTGTGTTGTGATTTATCTCTTTCTGTGCATTTTCAGTATGAACAGAGTATTCAGCAGGTGAATTAGAAAAATCATTCGGTGTAGTGTTGTCAGTGAACTCTTGTGTTGCATCTGTAACATCTGTCGTACTTAAGATGGTCGTATTTTCTTCCTCAGTTATTTTTTCTGCTTTTTTTAACCAGCTTTCTGGAAGTGTAACTGTTTCAGGAGTTGTTTTTTCCTGGCGTGATTCAGACAAGTTTTGCTGCAGCTCATTTCCACTTAATGACACATTGTGTCTGAAAGATACGACTTCTGGCAGTATTTTTGGTGCTTCATCAGTTGAGCTGCTGTTTCCTGTTACTGCTTTTATGTGTGAATCATGACTTGCGGACTGCAGATTTATTGATGTCCCATTATAATTACTTATCATTGTAGCAGGTACATCAGTTTTTGGTTGCTCTGTAACTTTCACTGTCGTAACTGGTTGTTCAGAAGTGGGAAAATTTTCTGCTTCCTCAGTCGTAATTTCTGTGGTGGTTTCTACATGTTCTGCATCCAGAAAACTGTCTACAGCCACTTTTACTGCAGAAATTCTTTCCTGGGGTATACTCTTACTTTCCATTGAAATTTCTGGACTGGAATTGTCTTCTGTTGTTGTTAAATCAATATTTTCTGTAAAAGAACTTTCCTCATGGATAACTGATTCAGTTGTAAGACCGTCACCTCCCACTTCGGCACTCATGTTATGTTTTTTCTGAGATATTCCACTCTGATCATTTAGAAATCCAGTCATGTAACCCTTTTCCAAGAGTTTCTTTGTTTCTGCATCATTTGTCTGAGCAGTAGTAGTTGGTACAGAAGGCAGTGTATCATTTGTAACATTGTCCATTTTTAAAGGTGGAATCACATCCATTACCTTTTCAGTTTGCTCTTCTTTTGTACTACTTGCATCTTCTTCATCTTCTGCAACTACTACATCCATCTGATGAAGTGCCATTTCATCTTTAAACAGTAACACTGGTGGTTCTTCTCTTATGAATGTATCTGATGCACCTGAATCAGAGAGATGTGTTCTGCTTTGGACATTAGTGGGCTCTTGAGGCTTGACTTCAAGATTTTCTGCAGTTTCACTAGATTTGTCATAATCTGCAACTGAGCTTCCATTTTGTGGGAGACTCTCAATATCATCTGACATATTGTAAGTTTCTTTTGAGATAAGTTTGCTGCTTTCAGAACTGTTTCCATTTATTTCAGAATTATTTGCATTTCCATCAGGTATTTTCAGGAGCACATCATGCCTTGTTGAATTTGTCATTGAAGAAGTATTAACAGTTTCATTGTTAATTTGAGATAGTAGGTCAGTTTCTTCTGTAACTCCTTCTATCGTAGTTAGATCAACACTCAAAGCTAATTCCTCAAATTCTGTTGTTGGAGTAGAGTGCTGATTATTTGACTTAAAAGCTACATTATCTTTTTCATTGATTATTATTCCTGTTGAAGTTTCATATGGAATTTCTGTTGTAGTTTGACTAGACTCCTTATCATAAGCTGTTGTTGAGACTTTTTCATCAAATGCTGAGCCACTATCTGTTACTCCAAAAGCTTCAATTGTAGTTGGCTTGCTGCTGTCATGTTTATCATACTTGTAAATTATTCTGTCAGTAGTAATTGGTGGTCTGTTATCGTCAGTTGATTCTTCTTCATCATCAGTTATTATTCCACCATCAAACTCGTCATCATCTGTGACACGTATATTTGTAATAATGGGTGAAGTTCTCTGTGTTTCAGCCTTTTCATTTTCAGTTACAGAAAATTTTTCTTTGTTGTCACTGGTACCGTCATTTTCTTCATTTGCTTTTTGTGTAACAAGATTAATGTCAAACTGGTCTTTGTTTACTGATTGATTTTCTCTTGCTTCAGTCTCAAGCTCATGAGACTTAGTAATGTGATGAACTAAGCTCTCTGTTGTATAACTGTCACTGCCGATACCTTGAGTAGTGTAAGAATTTTCACTGGTCTGGTCTATATCTTCTGTAACAAAGTCATGTTGTACATTATTTAAAGCCTCAGGGAACTCTTCATTTGCTCTTGGTTCATTATCAAAACTTACTGAAACAGTATCATTGTCAGGTTGAACTGTAGAAGTGATAGCACTGTGTTCTTGAAATTCAAGATTCACTGCGTCCCCTTCTGTCAAATACTCCACTGTACTAGCAGTAGAAATATCCTGACCATCACTGGGATCTTCTGTCAGGTTTTCATCTGCATGAAAGGAAATAACTGTGGGTAGATGTCCCTCATTTTTTGTTTGTGGGTTGGATTTCTTTACAAATGAATTTGTTTCAGCAAGTGTATTCCTTTCAGTAGCACCCAAAACATCTAAATCATTTTGAAATTCAGTTGTATGGCCACCATTATTTTCAGACGTCTCAGTTCTGAATTGTTGAGTGACTTTTTCTGAGTTTTCAACAGCTTCACTTTCTAAAAGTTTCAAGGTAGTTTTGTCTGTTACATCTTCATTGGCACTATCAGTTATAGTCTCCAGGTTTGGTTGAATGGTTACAGTTGTTGAGCCTGGTATTTCTGCAACTGTCCTACTAGTAGTACTTGGTATTTCATCTGTTATAATGTCTTTCACTGCTTCTTTGGAATAGTTAGGTGTCTGTAGCATTTCAAATGAATTTGATTCAGTTGCTGCTTCTGTTACTTCATATGAAATCACCTCTTTCTGAATTATAGGTTTAATTTTGGCTGTATCTTCAGTGATCATTGGCCCTTGTTGCTCCTCAGATTTTACTGCTTCATCACTCTGTGGGAGATCAATTTCATCTGTATTTGATTTTGCTGTAGCACCTGAAACTTCTCCTAATCTCAAAACTCTTTCATCTGTATTGGTTGAATCCAGTTGCTGGTCTTCATCCAGTAGCAATGTGCGATGTATGTGATTATCAGTGTCTCCAGCCATAGTTGGAACAGGAAACTGTGGACGTTTCCTATTTATGGTCTCTGTAAACATTAAAAAAAAATCTGTTGATTTATAACTTTACATAGTTTTACAATACATTTAAAATAAAATTTAAAAAATATTGGCCAGTGAACTCAAATACTACCTTCTGTAACAAAATTGATGGAATAAGACAAATGTTCCTTTGAAACATAGATGCATAGGCTATTTTAGATACTAACGTATCTGATGTTCTGCACTTTCTTTTCTGCATTTTGGATGGGTTTCAAATGAAGTGACTTTAACTGGGTTGATAAACATACTGACAGAAAAAATTCAAAATGTTATTCTTCAGGCTTTCCCGGCAAGATCTTGACATGTGGAAAAAGCAGGTCTACTGCTGGGTGTTTGTGTCACTCTGGCACAATATTTTGGCCATGTAACTTGATGCCTTCTTCAGGTGGTACCTGAGACTGCCGTGTTGGACGATCTTATCCCATATATATGCCCAGAGGGCACTGGGTGCGCTCTTTGCCGTCCAAGCCCGCCTGGCGCTGCTTGTAATGTGACGGCAAAGAGAGCACCCAGCGCCCTCTGGGCATAAATACTGGACAAGATCCTCCAACATGGCAGTCTCAGGTAGCACCTGGAGAAGGAAACGAGTTACATGGCCAAAATATTGTGCCAGAGCGACACAAACATCTGGCAGTAGACCCGATTTTTCCACATTTAAAATGTTAATTTAGTGGCACAAATGTAAGATATTTTACAGAAACAGCTGCTACACCTCACAGTGATCATTTATTATGTTCCTGAGGACATGCAGCATTAATGTTTGGTTCAATATTTGGTGATATACACCAGAGGAAACAGAGTCCCCCATTCAGGTCTCTCGGCAGAGATTACTCAGAAAAACAAATCTAACATCCTAAGAATTGAAAGCTGTAATGTTTGATCACTTAAGCAACTAAACAGAATAAAGAAACTGAATATAAAATGTGATGGCAGAAAATACAGCACTTTTGTTTGTGAGTACAAGGTTATCTGCACAAAATCAAATAGAAGTTATGTGCGAGGAGCTTGTAACACCTATATCAATTAGAAGCAGGTTTATATTATGTAATTTGTGTCTGTAATTATGAAGTATTTATTCTTTGTTAGTTAAGGTCATTGATTTGTAACAGGAAATTTAAAGTTCGTAATGTGTACATGGAAAAAAGATAAATGAATATTTAAAATGATGAAATTTTATAATATATGTAAGTTAATAAGATAAACAATGTGTACTGGAAGCTGGTTGATGCTTAGGGCACTTGTATTGTAAAATGTAAAACATATAGTGAAGTCCCTCCACAACGGAAGTGGCATGGCGCAATGTAAAAGGTGGTTTTGGCAGTCGAACTGGGTGGCTCCTTGGTGTGCATGATATGCAGTCAGTGGCTATCCGTTGCACAGTACACATCCTCAGATGTGGATTTGGCTGTTGCTTGGTGCTCTCGGCAATAAGGAAATGTTCTAATAAGTTGAATAAATGTTTCCAAGAACAAATTTTACAGAGCATTCAAACATCAAGAGCCATGAATACAGTTAGCTGCCACGTCGCTTGCCACCACAACTTCGCCACTGCTCCACCAACTTCATGCATACAGATATGTATCAGAGAATGGACCAGTTAATTTGTGTGAGTGATTTTAATATTAATCTAAATGCAATGAATCTGTGTTTGCAGCCGTATCTTCTATCCTGATCATGAACCTATGCAGGGTCCCCTCCTAAGTGTTTATAAAACTGAGTATTCTGTTCCAAATGAACTAGTGGTTTATTTATGTTTTTCAAATGTGCAAGGATAAAAAAATTGAAGTTAATTAGAATTTTGCTAAAGTACTCTCAGCTTATTGCAGAGTATCGTTTTGCAAAAGTACTGTGCCAGATTGTGTTAATGTTACTGTGTAGAATCAAAATCAAGAACTCCGATGGCAGGCCAGTGTTAAGCAAAGAGGGAAGGCCAAAAAGTGAAAAGAATATTTAGGAAAGTGGAGGGGGTAAAAATTGTTGATGGAGACCAAGCCTAGGCTGCTGTAAGTAGTTTCAACTTGATGTAGATTCCGGTAGCTATGCAGAAGTGCAGCAACATCAAACCAGTCTTTAAATTGAAATCCAGAACAGTGATTTTATCTTTAAAGTATTGTTTACATCCTTCAGTGTTATTATATGACATGAGCGTACTAACTGAGCATCCAACCCAAACCCAAAAGAAGAAGAACAGGTGACACCTGAAATGTCCCATTACTGTTTCACAGCTTCACAACGATTAATACTGCACAATTTTAAATAATGAAAATTATCTGCTGGTACCATAAATGAACAATAAGGGTGACACGTGAACTGAAATAGTTTGAGTAAAATTCTCTACCTGGAGTTAACAGAGAGAGAAACAACTCAAGAAGCTGGCATAAATGCACTTCATACTCTTAACCATTTCCATTGTGTTTGCTATAAGGTTATATTTTGCTGTCTTTAAGAATTTTCTCATTGGTCAACACAGATAAGACAAGAAAAGTGTTTATTGAACAGTAGTGATCAGTAAGTTTCTTTCTTGTTTTTTGATGTACTATACTAGTCAATGCCAGGTCAGGACTGGTGTGGCTCATTTCCCATTTCACTGAGAACAAATCATACCTGTACAGAGGTTATTATTATGATGAGGCCACCACCAGTCCCAAAGGTATTTTAAAGCTACTTACAGTGGCTACCCATATCCTCCTCCCTCTGGGAGGACTCAGTGTACCTCTTCTGATTGAGACTAGTGTAAGTGCATGGTCACATGTGACCATAAAACATCTACTGGACGGATTTAACCCAGGGCCAGCGCACTTCTGTCTCTCAGAGGCGAGTACTTTAACATGCTCAGCTATTGAGGTGTGTCACTAAGCTTCTGCCTGGCTCAAAGTAAGAAATAAATTATTCTTACAATTCCATGAATGAAATATGGATTTTAGTAGCCAGTGCAACAGTTTGTCTGATTATCAAGACTGATTTTAAATTAGCAATAGGAGATAAACAACAGTCATTTAATGTCATTAAAAAAGCAGCAGCAATCAAGTTAATTTTGTATGCTAAAATCAACTTGAGGTAGCATAAATAGCTTTTAGCAGTTTGATGATAGTTAATTTGAATGTAGCATCCAACAGCTCCTTCAGTCACTTAATCTCAATATCGATGCATTCCAAATCACTGAAAGCTATTTTACATGACAGAAACATAGGACAGGACAATTTAAAGAAAAAAAGAATGAATGATTATTTTAAAGCCTCGTGTTACTCTTTGTGGCCATACTTACCCAGAGGAGGGCAGTGGTCATACTTGGGGCAGCAGGCACCTGGTTCATATCTTGGAGCACAGTCAAGTCTGCGATAGCATTCAAGTGCAGCACACACTACATAACCACCTCTGCAGTAGCAAACATGGCACGGACGCTCAGCAGCTTGCACCTTTTCACCATTCTGATATATCTGTCCATTGAGCTCACATTCTGTAAGGAAAGTTCAAGTGTGAAAATGAGTACTTTACTTCATTGTCCTTGAACAAAATATTGTATGACTTGAATTTAGTAAGACAGTCAATGGAATCTGTGACAAACATTTCCAGTTGCAGGGAATCACAGAAGATTTACCTACAATAAGATCTTAGCATGTAGACATACTGATACACATTCTGACTGCACTGACAATGTGCAAATAATATGATTCCAATAGCAATGTAATTTTTGTTTCAGAATACCCTGTTATGAACCATGCATAAAAAGTTCTCGGTTTACTTGCCGAGTCAAATTTTGATAAAATCCCAAGCTTTCAATGACTGCCTCCGTCATCTTCATCAGGGGTAAAACTGACTGTCATGGACCTGTGAGGCTTCTGCTTTTATAAGCAGTGGACGGCTTCTCATTGATGTTCAACACAGCGATTAGCAACAGTTCTTATAGACTGGCCCACATATTTTTTGCCACACTCACAAGGAATGCTGTAAATTCCCAGTACTCTCAGGCTGAGATTACCTTTCACGGGTCACAACATTTCCTTAATCTTCCTGGGTGGCTTGAAGACTGGTCTGATTCCCTGCCGGCTCAGGATTCTGCCGATCTTGCTGGTCGTTGCACCACAGAATGGCAGCCGTGCGATGTGTTGGTCCTCTTCATCTGTTTGAACAGTGTCCTTCCAAGGTTTCTTCACCAGAGTAGATTTGATATCACGATCAGAATATCCATTTTTTTTCTGAATGCCGTCATCAGATGATTAATCTCGGGGCTGAGATAACCCTTGTCTGAAATAGTTCTTACTCTGTGTACAAAGGAATTCAGCATAACTCTCTTCTGAGCTGGGTGGTGGAAACTTCGTGTGTTTAGGTATAAATCTGTATGTGTCGGTTTTCTGTAAACAGAATGTCCCAGATGTCCATCTGATTTACGCTCCACAAGCACATCTAAGAAGGGTAACTTCCCATCCTTCTCCACCTCCACTGTAAATCTTGTGTTCTGATGTATACCATTCAAATGATCAACAAATGCTGGGTAGAGCGCACAATCAAAATCTATGCACACAGAGACCGCCACCTCCACATGCGCCGTTTTCACCGTGACGTCATCCAAGCAATGAGAAGCCATCCACTGTTTATAAAAGCGGAAGACTCACTGGTCCACAACAGTCAGTTTTACCCCTGATGAAGATGACAGAAGTAGTCGTCGAAAGCTTGGGATTTTATCCAAATTTGACACAGCAAGTAAACCGAGAACTTTTTATGCAAGGACTCCGTCGCGAAAGACTTCGTATTCATATCATGTTATGAACCAGACTGGTATTTTGCAGAATTTTTATTACAATTTGGAATTAATGTGCCAACGACCTTGTCACAGTGGTAACACCGGTTCCCGTCAGATCACTGAAGTTAAGCGCTGCCGGGCTGGGCTAGCACTTGGATGGGTGACCATCCAGTCTGCCGAGCGCTGTTGGCAAGAGGGGTGCACTCAGCCCTGGTGAGGTAAACTGAGGAGCTACTTGATTGAGAAGTAGCAGCTCCGGTTTCGGAAACTGACATATGGCCTGGAGAGTGGTGTGCTGAATACATGCCCCTCCATTATCCGTATCCAGTGACGCATGTTGGCTGAGGATGACACAGTGGCCGGTCAGTATTGTTCGGGAGGAGTTAAATTAATTAGAACAGAAAGAAGCAGGTATTTTGGAACCTCAATAAGAATCTCTCTACTTGAACACATAATATTATGGTTAACTGGATAGAGATATGCAAAATTTATCTGAAATTTTTTGTAGTCACTGAAGTAATAAAACTAAATTTTGTTAATTTCAAATATCATTATTGAGTTTATGTATGGTACCAGCTTATGGCAGCAGGTACAACTGGATAATCAGCTTGGACAGTTTCCAGCCTCTGGCTGGGTCTGTATGGAACATAGGCCTCTCCATCGTCTTCTGTCTTGCCACCATACCTCCGTCTTCACCTTAGTCCATTCTTCTCCTTTCTTCTGGATGCATTCCTCTACTCCTTTCATCCCTCTATCTCTTGGTCTTCCTCTTGGTCTCTTTCCTTCCAGTTTCATCTCGCATATCCTCCTGGGTATCATCTTCTCCATTCTTGTTACGCGTCCGTACCATCTCAGCCTTGATTTCTCTATCTGCTCCTGTAATGCTTCCACATACATTAACTCTCTGATCCTCTAATTTCTTAACGTGTCTATCATTGTCACTCCAATACTGTTTTCAAGAATTTCACCTCACTAGCTTGTACTTTGCTTCTTCTCTTCCTTTAATAACCCAGGTTTCTGATGCAGTGTCAGGATCAGGACATAGTATGACCTATTATGAAATAGGTACAACTGGATAACAGTGTAAAATGGAGTCAATACGTAGAATAATTTATCAAGGATTTTTTGTCATCTCATTTCATACCTAAAAGCATCTGTCATTGTTTTTGACTGAGAGATGAAGGCATTTGCTTATATATAAAACAGAAAGAAACTTCCACATGGGAAAAATATATTAAAAACAAAGATTCCAAGACTTACCAAGCGGGAAAGCGCCGGCAGACAGGCACATGAACAAAACACACACACAGAATTACGAGCTTTCGCAACTGGCAGTTGCTTCGTCAGGAAAGAGGGAAGGAGAGGGAAAAATGAAAGGATGTGGGTTTTAAGGGAGAGGGTAAGGAGTCATTCCAATCCCGGGAGCGGAAAGACTTCCCTTAGGGGAAAAAAAGGACAGGTGTACACTCGCACACACACACACATATCCATCCGCACATACACAGACACAAGCAGGCCTTTAAATATGTCTGCTTGTGTCTGTGTATGTGCGGATGGATATGTGTGTGTGTGTGTGCGAGTGTACACCTGTCCTTTTTTTCCCCTAAGGGAAGTCTTTCCGCTCCCGGGATTGGAATGACTCCTTACCCTCTCCCTTAAAACCCACATCCTTTCATTTTTCCCTCTCCTTCCCTCTTTCCTGACGAAGCAACTGCCAGTTGCGAAAGCTCGTAATTCTGTGTGTGTGTTTGTGTGTTTTGTTCATATATATATATATATATATATATATATATATATATATATATATATATAATGGGTGTGTGTGTGTGTGTGTGCGAGTATATACCTATCCTTTTTTCCCCCTAAGGTAAGTCTTTCCGCTCCCGGGATTGGAATGACTCCTTACCCTCTCCCTTAAAACCCACATCCTTTCATCTTTCCTCTTCCTTCCCTCTTTCCTGACGAAGCAGCTGTCAGGCGTGAAAGCTCGAAATTCTGTGTGTGTGTTTGTGCGTTTTATTTATTGTGCCTATCTACCAGTGCTTTCCCGCTTGGTAAGTCTTGGAATCTTTGTTTTTAATATATTTTTCCCATGTGGAAGTTTCTTTCTATTATATATATATTCAGTCCCATTAGTTGATAAAATGGTCTACTTGAACATTGCAACTAAACTGAATGAAGTATTTTGTGCATAGTAGACAATCACATGTGCATTCCATCTTCAAAGATATTGGAATTCCTATATTCCTTTCCCCATAATCTGTTTATTAAATTTGTTTTTTTACAACTATAAAATCAATTTCAAATGGTCTTGTGACTTCCTTAACCATAAAACAGTAAATCTGTCATCACTGCATAAGTTGATTTGAACACCACAGTGTCTTTCTAGGCAAAGTCTCGCTGGAGGTGTTATGCCCTTGCTTTCATCTGACCCTTCAGTTGACTTATACTTTAACTTGGCCTTCAAACCACAGTGCAACTTCACATATTTCACTTTAACTAGCCCCATTGCCATAGGTGAAAGAAGTTATGAAGCAACCAAAAAAACCCTAGCTCCCTAAACTTTTGGGTTTGTAGTCTGCCACTTACACACTGAACCACAACCACAATACAAAACTTAAAAATAATTTTTATGTTGACTTCACCTCTTTGTCTAAGGTAATGAGCATCTGTATTCTGGTGCAGAAGTCTTCTACACACTCCTGTGTGATGCAAAGCAAGAACTTCAAGAAGAAGTTCAAAAATAAATTAAAAGCTCCCTTCATTAGGCATCTATTAATCTTATTGTGTTGTTCCAAGGGTCATTAATTCCTGTTAGCTGAATGCCATGTAGCTATGCTAGTTGTTAACATCTTTTTACAGCATGCCTGCAATAATTGTTGTTCTTTGATAATTATCAATATTATGTATAGCATATTCCATCAGTTCTTGGAGAAACGTATGGCTGGAAGACCCTGAAGGGCAGATTCAGTTACCTAATGGTAAAATTTTTTCTTGTCCTCTGCACTGACAGGCACTTTCCTTCGCAAAGTGTGAGAGCTGTGTGTGTAACTGTACATAGCTGTAATTGTGTGTGCATAGTGTCATGTCATGTTGATGTTGGGGATGATAGAGGGGGAAATCCAGTGGCAGTAAATAGCCTAGTCCTCTCAAAGAGCACCAGGGGGCCCTCTGAGCTTAATACCCCCATCCAATGAATTAATCACCATCAACTATGTCATATGCCCTCACTTCATGAGCCACTGCAGAGAGATTTGGAATTTAATCCAGGACATTTGCACAAAGACTGGTGATTATGGACTTCACACTACCATCCCTCCTGTCTCCACTCTCATGAAAGCAAAGGAAAAATTGTCAACATCAGGCGGCATTCCCGGATGGGCACCCAGTCAAACACTGGCCACGATAGTTGATTAGCTTTGGTGATCTGATGGGAACCAGAGTATCCACTGCAGCCTAGGATAATATGGACATGTAAATATTAATTTAGTACTTATCTTACAACTTATTCTGGTTTGATCTTATAAACATCAACGTAGTGGTAGGTGATAAACTGTAGCATTTTAAGAGAACTGTGGAATCTGCAAGGTTCTTTTTTCCTTTCTTTTTTCCCAAAGAAGCTGCTTTACCCCTAATTGTAATGTTTATAAGTTATCTTAAATGCAAATATTATAATACTTGATTACTGTCAATGGAGTATTTAGAATTAGTTTGTAACCACTGATTATCTATGTTAGTGTATACCTTGATTTGTCTCATATTTGTGGAGGTTCTCCTTCATAATGGGATGTACAGATAACAGTGAATGAGAATGAAAATATCAAACACTGAACACATGCCTAATTGCCATTTGATTATGTCATCATCATAACCACCACCATAATCATCATCATCAAGTCATTGTCCCTAAGGCAACTGAGAGTCTACTTTAGACTTCTCCACATACTAGTCTTTAGTTTTAATTATTATATTATATCCTAGCAGTTTCCTGATTGTAACTACCCATCTTCTGTCAGTTCATACTCACAAAGAATTCAACAAAAAGATATAGCCTTAGTTCAGATTTCATCAGATCATTGGTTATATGCTGTACTTATCCTTTTGATTTTGTACTGTAGCATCCTCTATGTCTCTCTATTCTTTTATGCATTTATTAGTATCTGTATCATCTCTATGTTTCCAGCATGGTGCTTTCCATTACGGAGCAAACAAATTTCAATTTTTAACCATCTCAGTGCAATAGTACAAAATTGTTTACGCTTTCTTGGTCGCTTGTTGACTGTTGTCTTTTGTCTCAGGTTCTTCAGTCAACATTTGTGTTTTTCTAATGTTTCACCAGCACTTGTGGCTGATGTAGCCAAAGCTTCACCCTTCAATCTGCCACCAGCAATGGAGGGTGAAGCTCTGACAATGTCTGCACCTTGTGCTGGCGAAACATCAGAAAAAAAAAACGAAACAAATGTTGACTGAGAACCCGAGATGGAAGCCAACAGGCAGTTTGTTAATGCAATAGATTTGAACAATCGGTACATAGCCATTGCAGATTTTACATTTCAAGTGCAATGGAAATTTAGTTTCATATACAAGATTCAACTTCTCAGTTGATTTCATCATCATTTTTGTTATATTATTTTTCTCTTTTCGTATCCATTTGCTCATTGTTTCCTTGCTCAAAGTACGTGAACTTCTCAAATGATCGTGTAACATTGGTGTTTTAAGCTTATTCCTATATCTTTGAGTTCATATGGTCTTCCTTGCAAATTCTTCTGCAGCTGAAGCAAACAAAACAATATTATTTGCAAATCAAAGTTGGTTCTATAATATTCATTGCTGCATGCCCCTTCATCCACTGTACTCATTTAAAATCTGTTTTAAGGCAGAGTAACTTAACATGATGTTGCTGAAATAAATTTTGACTGTTCCAGCATCTTTATGCAACCTGATCAAAACTTCCTCAAATAATTGTAGTACATTACAACAAAATGATGATAGCGTTCTGCAATTCTGCCGAGATTTTAACACCCAACCACGTTGTCTGATCACAGAAGCTGGCAAACATTTCTGGCATGAAATTTTTTCAGTTACTGCGTATTCGCTGCATGGGAAGTGAGAGAAAGAAATTGTTATCCAAATACGACCTAACACTAAAAGAGCACTTGCAACATATTAACGAAAAGCAACTTCATTAGAATAATCTGAGCCACGACATACAAAATGAATTACATTAATGTCCAAATTTTTTATCAACGAAATTATAAACAGAGTCAAACAAACAAAATATTATGTCTTCATGCACGATTGTACCAGCGATTCCAGCCGTGTGGAACAAAAGTCACTAATTAAGATTTTGTAATTCCTCAACTGGAGAGATAGAGGAACATTTCGTTGGGTTTATTTCCGTCGCAGAAACAATGGGAACGTATTTAACAAATGCATTTTAAAGAAACTAAAAAATAATGGCGTAGACATCGGAAACCGTCGAGGATGGGATATAATAATGGTGCCAATATGGTTGGTATTAAAGGTGTTAGAACAGGAATATTCACCATTGTTGGAATTTGCTTTTGCTAGATGCCGCTAAAACTTCTACAAGAGCTAAAACGTTTTTTGGCTTCATCAATAAAGTTTATGTGCCATTTACAAAATCAAGCAAGCTTTGGGATCTTATAAAAACTAACTGAAATTGACATTGGAACCTCCGTCTGAGCTGCGCGGGATTAGCCGAGCGGTCTAGGGGGTTGCAGTCATGACTGTGTGGCTGGTCCCGGCGGAGGTTCGAGTCCTCCCTCGGGCATGGGTGTGCGTGTTTGTCCTTACGATAATTTAGGTTAAGTAGTGTGTAAGCTTAGGGACTGATGATCTTAGCAGTTAAGTCCCATAAGATTTCACACACATTTGAACCTCTGTCTGAAACACGGTGGGAAAGTAGAATCAGAGTCATAAAAGCTATATTTTTGCAATTTGATGATGTCATCGAAAGTGTGAGTGACCTAAAAAATAGAACTAAAGATTCCGAAGCTCTTAGCGAATGTGAAGCAGTCTTGAAGGAAATGTTAACTTTTGACTTTATTGTTGCAATACACGTGTGGTATGAGACTTTACTACGTGTCAATAATATAAGTAAACTATGGAAATCGGTTCAGGTGAACTAGAGAGTCGCTATTGATATATTACGTTCATTTCGTGACTGGGTTCAAGAATTCCGTTTTGAAACAAGCGTCGCAGAAGCTCGATTGTTTGTAGACAAAAAAGTAGTTACGATATTGAGTCTCAGTTTAGAGAAAGAGAGGAGCACAGAAAAAAACGAAAGTTCTGTTACAAACAAGTGCATGAACCTATAAAATCTGCTGAAATACAGTGAACAGTTATCTTTTTTAACACATTGGTAAACGCTGTAATAGTCGACACTGAATGTCGAATCAAAGCGCTCGACGAATATTTTGAACGATTTGGTTTTATTTATGACGTGAATTATTTGAAATCGTTATCCAAGGACGACCTTCCCAAACATTGTAATAATTTAGGCTCAATACGTTGAGAAGACGAAAATAGAGGGGCCTAATAAAAGTTGTAGAACTCTCAATAGAAAATACAAATAAGGAGTCGTTTATTTATTTAATTGCAAGAAAGTCGGTGCTGAGAAAGATTAGATTTATTCTTCATTCTAAAAATATTTCAATTAAAACAGAAACGAAATAACACCATGATTATCCAGATGACATAATTTGGTACTTCGGCGTTTCTTGGATCAGTATTGTGTAATTTCTAAATTCATTCGCACTAGAAGATAGTTCCACACCTTTCAGTTCATCATGGGAATAAACCTGATGTAAACATTGCACTATAGGGTGAAAAGTATTTAAACAGACAAGCTCTGGGAGGTTGTAGCGGACATCAAAACAAATATTTTTCCCTAATGTCATTTTTTCCTATGAGGAGTATTTAAACCGATGGAGGCAGTATTACGCTCTTCAGTTGTTAGAGGCCGTATTACGATCTTCAGTTGTTAGAGGGCGTATTACGCTCTTCAGTTGTAGGCAACTGCTGTCCACCAGTGTAGTAGTGTATTATCTCTGTTTACTAATGGAGCAATACACCTGGAGTGGGTACACTAATGTGGTTGGTGCGTGCTACGTAGTGCACCACAACGGACGAGCTGCACAGCGGATTTATCAACAACAATATCCTAATCGCCGTATCCCGCATCACACGACCTTTGCTGCTGTGTACCAACGTCTGCATGAGACCGGGTCATTTAGCAGATTACCTGGACATGGACGTCGTCGCACGGTGAGAACGCTGCAATTTGAGGAAGCCGTCTTGCAGCATGTGGAGCGGGATCTTTCAATCAGCACTCGTGCAATTGCACGTAACATGGGGACGAATGTAAGAACAGTCCTTCGAGAGCAATTGTTACGCCCATTTCACTTGCAGCGTGTCCACAACCTGGAACCAGTTGATTATTCACCCAGATCACAGTTTTCTTAGTGGTACCTGGATCAGTGTGAAATGCATCCTACATTTCCATCCTCTGTGTTGTTTACGAATGAAGCAACATTCGGGCGTAATGGGGCTTCAACTTGCACAATTCGCATGTTCGGAGTAAGGGTAACTCACATGCAACATTTACTAGCGCTCATCGGGTGCGGTTCTTCGTTAATGTGTGGGTCGGTGTGGTTGGGGACTGTTTAATTGGGCCGTATCTGCTATCTAGTCCATTATATGGCAGGCACTATCACAATTTTCTCGCCAGAGCATTGCCAGAATTGCTGGAAGACGTCCCGCTCCCTCCAAGACAACGCATGTGGTTCCAGCATGACGGGGCGCCGGCACATTTCAGTCGTCGTGTGCGTCGATTCCTGGACCGACGGTTCCCAGAAGCGTGGATTGGCAGAGGTGGTCTTGTACCATGGCCTGCTCGATCTCCAGATATGTCCCCTCTGGACTTTTGTGTGCGGGGAGAGATGCACAACCTTGTTTTCGCAACTCCTGTTGCATCAGAAGAGGATCTGGTTGTCCGGATAGTAGCAGCAGCAGGGACAGTTCAGGATACTCCTGGGGTTTTTGCCCGTGTCGGACAGAACATGATCCTACGGTGTAACCTTTGTTTACGTGTCAATGGAGGCATTTTTGAAAATCTACTGTAATTTAAATTGGGTTGTATTAATGTGTTGTATCTTGGTCATAAAAAAATGGAAAAATGTTTTTTGGTTTAATTAATTTGCCGCCACAGGAATATTCCTCTACCGGTTTAAATACTCCTCATAGGAAAAAATGACATTAGGGAAAAATTATTTTTGATGTCCCCTACAACCTCCCAGAGTTTGTCAGTTTAAATACTTTTCACCCTGTATGTATTCTTCCGCGTTTGCTGGAACCTCATTGGATTTCCTTTTCACCTGGGACTGCAGCCAACCTGCCTCGAGTACTGTCAAGTACGATAATAAGGGTACGTTTTGCGCTGTGCGTTACGCGCACATCTTAGCGATAATACGGGATAACAGCTTTACCAGGCATGTAACTTGGACAGCTCTGGGCGATCAGCTGGTACAGATAGCGTGCGGTGACGTGGCCAACTGCAGTTCACGCATTAAAAGAGACGAGCAGAGGAGCAATACAGCTTTTAATGTCATTTAATTTTTAAGCAGAATGAAATAATATACTGCAAATTTCCCACAATACCCTCCTTAGGCAACTAGATGAAACGCGCAACAAATTGTCGTTTAAGCTAATACACTATTGTGATAAAAAACAAGAATGATGAAAATTCCCGACTTAACCACATGGCAATTTTTCTGCATAAGCCTTGTTTAACGTAGGAGAGTACTGAAGGATTTCACCGTATAGTTAAATATTAAGGCCACTGGAGTTAATACTTACAGTGAGTCGTCTGGTAATCTCTTAGCTCCTTCCTTATCCGAATCCGAGAAATACGTTTCAGTTCAAATGGCTCTGAGCACTATGGGGCTTAACTTCTGAGGCCATCAGTCCCCTAGAACTTAGAACTACTTAAAACTAACTAACCTAAGGACATCACACACATCCATGCCTGAGGCAGGATTCGAACCTGCGACCGTAGCGGTCGCTCGGTTCCAGACTGTAGCGCCTAGAACCGCTCGGTCACCCAGGCCGGCACATTTCAGTTCTGGAAGTGTCACCTGTTACGTTGATAATGAGCCTATCATCAATAGAATCCACGAAGCCAACCAGGCGTAGCATTTTCTCTTCTTTTTTTATGACGAGCAGTTCTGTATTCCGCCAACGTTTGGCTGTGACGTGTGAAACAGCTGCGTGCGTTAGTTCCAGTACGTCTGGCAGCTTAACAATCTTGTTACTTCTCGGGCCAAATCCCGCAAACTTAGCTCCAGATCAGTTCTACTGGGTACATATTGTAATGATACAATAGCAAATGTAAAAATGCAGCATTTGTATAACGTGCTCGATGCTGTGAAAATGATTGTTTTTCATGCTTGTGTGATACTTATCAACCTCTGTGGTATAAAACGAAGGACATAGTCCAAATAAAGAGGATTAAGTTTTTCATTTTGCCTTCAAAATGTTTCGTAATTTAAACAACTTTTATGAACAGTTTTCCAAAAAACATCGATTGCTAAGAATTTGTACTTGAAATGGAATCAGCAATTTCGCATCCACATGCAACTGGAAATAAGATGACTTGTATCATTGATAAAAAATTATTATGAGTTTTATAATTACGAGATGTAGGTATTTCAAATTGAACGAGGAAAAAAAAATGATGCTGTAGAGTTTAGATCCAACGCACTATCGGTTTTACAAGCCAAAGCACCACCGACTGCACTATACCCTCAATATAAAATCTTATCAACTGTATAGTATACGCAGGGAAAACTTCATAAACCGATTTGTGAATTTATGAAAAACATTAAGAACAGCCTATTTCTCGGCATTTTTTAACCGTGCTCCACGCGCTTGTTTCACTGCGGAACAGAAAGCAGCCCGGCCATTTTCATACTGCGCATTAACAGCGCGACTTCAGAGCACAACGACGCAGAGGCTATGACTGTACACGATTTTTGAAAAAAAAAGTACGTAGCTAAAGCGAGATTAAGAAAATCCTTGATGGCCTTTAATACATTTGAATATCTTAAAGTTCCATTTAACGTAACTCGATAATAAGATATCTAATATGTAAGTAGGACCTACTTCCAAGTGCGTAAGAACACCAGTGTATGTGTGATACGGCTTTTGACCAATCTTCGCATTTGTGATTGTTTACATCAGGTTTATTCTTATGACGAACGGATTATAGTCCGATTTCTCGCAATTCATTAAAGTAAGTAACTGATGCCAAATTTGGTTGCTCCAGTATATTCACCTGAGTTCCAGTATAAATGCACGTTTTTCTTATTTAAATTTATCTGGGAAATTTCAAAAGCTGAGGACAAAAAGTAAGAAATTAAGGACAGTTGTTGTCCTCGATCAGGAACTGATGATAAAGCATGAAAATTGAGGACTGTTCCCAGAAAATGATGACTTTAGTTTAATGATTAAAAGTATAACGAGAGATTTGGGTTGTTGTGCCGTTGGATGTTGCGGTGGTGGAGCGGGAGGATATCGGAGAAAACGATGGTGGTAAAAAAGAGGTAAAGTCATTTTTCAGTTCTCGCCTAGAGCGGCAAAACACCTAACAACGGGCCTGTGGTTAAGATATCAGCATTAAAAGCCTCTGAGTGTGCGAAGTTCAAGTTGTGATTGTATCGGAGGATGGGTTGCACTCACCGCAGTGGTAGTCGGGGCAGCACTGTCCAGACCGCTGCACTGCACGACAGCCAGGGCTCATGGGACAGGCCATGGGCGAGCACACGAAGTCCGGCGGCATGCACACACACCGCTCGCACGCATTCGCCGACGCCAGCGAGTCGCCCGCGCGGTACAGCACGTCGTCCACCACGCACACTGCAACATGTGGAAGGTGCTACGTTGCCTGTGATGCAAAAACAAAACATTTAACTAAGCAACCAACGCTCAAGTGGCCTCAGCTCAGACACCTCAGGTTCACTTGTGTCAAGCACGATATTTACTTTTTTTTTTTATTAACTGCCGTCCTAGGGACCTCAGTTGCTGAACTAATCTGGTATTTCACTTGCAAAAGAAGGTGGATACGGTTCATCCCCTCGTCAATATCAAAATAATTAGGAATAGTGTTCTAGCTAAGCTGGAGAAGGATGGGAGGAAATAGGGTGGAGACGACACATCTGACGGTGTGTGGTGGAGGGTACTTTGAGTACCCGTATCCGTTCTCCCTTCTATTCCAGTCTCGTATTGCTCGTGGAAAGAAAGGATGTCGGTATGCCTCTGTGTGGGCTCTAATCTCTCTGATTTTATCCTCATGGTCTCTTCACGAGATATACGTAAGAGGGAGCAATATACTGCTTGACTCCTCGGTGAAGGTATGTTCTCGAAACTTCAACAAAAGCCCGTAACGAGCTACTGAGCGTCTCTCCTGCAGAGTCTTCCACTGGAGTTTATCATCTCCGTAACGCTTTCGCGATTGCTAAAGGATCCTGTAACGGAGTCGCTGCTCTCCGTTGGATCTTCTCTATCTCTTCTATCTACCCTATCTGGTACGGATCCCACACTGGTGAGCAATATTCAAGCAGTGGACGAACAAGTGTATTGTAACCTGCTCCCTTTGTTTTCGGATTGTATTTAATTAGGGTTCTTCCAATGAATCTCAGTCTGCCATCGACGATCAACTTTATATGATCATTCCATTTTAAATCACTCGTAATGCCTACTCCCAAGATAATTTATGGAATTAACTGCTTCCAGTTGCTGGCCTGCTATATTGTAGCTAAATTATAAAGGATCTTTCTTTCTATGTATTCGCAGCACAATACACTTGGCTAAATTGAGATTCAATTGCCATTACAACTACTCAGTTGAGGAAAAATCTAAGAAGAGTCCATAAATGTCCGAATACTGCAACACACCCAGCAGGTAGAAAAGCGCGTGCATATATTTGAGGTAGATGAGTCCTCTGCTCAAATGGCTCTGAGCGCTATGGGACTTAACTTCTGAGGTCATCAGTCCCTTAGAACTTAGAACTACTTAAACCTAACTAACCTAAGGACGTCACACACATCCATGCCTGAGGCGGAATTCGAACCTGCGGCCGCAGCGGTCGCGCGGTTCCTGACTGTAGCGCCTAGAACCGCTCGGCCACTCTGGCCGGCAGTCCTCGGCACTGTGGAGAATGGCGAATGTGTGGGAGAGTTTTCATTTAGTTTTTACTCTTTTGTTTGAATCGGTTCACTCTACACTTTTGTTACTAAACTCTTACATAATCTGGTTCGATAAAATTAAAAGAAAACAGTAGAAAGACAATCACTCATCCAGAACAAATTATGCAGTAGTGAAATGGACAAATTGAACTCATTGAAAGGCGTTTCATGCAAACTTAAATGGTATCGCTGGCTTAAAAATATCTTTTGAATAAAAATGTTTGCAACTAATGCTCATTATTATACACATTGGCTGAAAAAAAAAGTGAAGCACCCAGAAAAGACGGTCACATGTCAATGTAATTTCGTACACGTACACTCGATCGGCGGGTGAGTAAGTAATTAGAATTTCAATTCTCTGTGACGGTTAGAATGGCAAGCAGAGTGCAATACTGTTGTTCTTGAAACAGAACTTGGATGGGGCGTACAGGTACAGCTGCCCATGAAGCTTCAACACGATACCACAGTTCATAAGGAATAGTGACTGGCCTATTGTGACGAGCCAGTTGCTCGGCCACCTTTGACCAGACGTTTCCAATTGGTGAGAGATCTGGAGAATGTGCTGGCCAGGGCAGCAGTAGAACATTTTCTGTATCCAGAAAGGCCCGTACAGGACCTGCAACATGCGCTCATGCATTATCCTGCTGAAATGTAGGGTTTCGTAGAGATCGAATGAAGGGCAGAGCCACGGGTCGTAACACATCTGAAATGTAACGTCCACTGTTCAAAGTGCCGTCAATGCGAACAAGAGATGACCGAGACGTGTAACCAATGGCACCCTATACCATCACGCCGGGTGATACGCCAGTATGACGATGACGAATACACGCTTCCAATGTGTGTTCACCGCGATGTCGCCAAACACGGATGCGACCATCATGATGCCTGGATTCATCCGAAAAAATGACGTTTTGCCATTCGTGCACCCAGGTTCGTCCTTGAGTATATCATCGCATGCGCTCCTGTCTGTGATGCAGCGTCAAGGATAACCGCAGCCACGGTCTCCGAGCTGATAGTCCATGCTGCTGCAAACGTCGTCGAACTGTTCGTGCAGATGTTTATTGTCTTCCAAACGTCCTCATCTGTTGACTCAGGAATCGAGACGTGGCTGCACGATCCGTTACAGCCATGCGGATAAGATGCCTGTCATCTCGACTGCTAGTGATACGAGGCCGTTGAGATCCAGCACGGCGTTCCGTATTACCCTCCTGAACCCACCGATTCCATATTCTGTTGACAGTCTTTGGATCTCGCCCAACGCGAGCAGCAATGTCGCGATATGATAAAACGCAATCGCGATAGGCTACAATCCGACATTTATCAAAGTCGGAAACGTGATGGTTCACATTTCTCTTCCTTACACGAGGCATCACAACAACGTTTCACCAGCCAACACCGGTCAACTGCTGTTTGTGTATGAGAAATCGGTTGGAAAGGTTCCTCATGTCAGCACGTTGTAGGTTTCGCCACCGGTGGCAACCTTGTGTGAATGCTCTCAAAAGCTAATCATTCGCATATCACAGTATCTTCTTGCTGTGGGTTAAATTTCGAGTTTGTAGAACGTCATCTTCGTGGTGTAGGAATTTTAATGGTCAGTAGTGCAGATAGGGGTGTGTGAGTAGTGTCAGATCTCAGTGATCATTGCGAAGGACAAGTAGATGACGCGTACACGAATGAGATAGTGTTATTAGCCTATCTGCGGCTCTCCATATGGCCGGATGGTCGAACTGTGAAATATGCAGATTTGTGGGGCATTCGGATGTGACAGTGGCCGACGTTAGATTGCACGGGAAAGTGCGGGCAGGCGTACTCGTCGTCAATGTTTCGGTCGTCCGTGCCTGACCACCAGAGGGGAGGATCACCCAACTGTATACGAAGCACATCGGAACCCCTTCACATCTGCGCCTGCCTTCCTAGAACAAGTAATAGTCTCTTTGCAACATTCTGTGTCAACCTGCACCATCGGTCGGAAACTAACAGCAGCCAGTGTACGGAATTACTGTCTCATGCATAGTCTGTCGTTATCGCCACAACACGAACGGCAGCATTTGGTGTGGTGTCGTGGCGTTGAAGGGTGTACTGCGGATGAATGGCTTCACACTGTACTCAGTGATGAATCGTAGTTCTGCACTATCACAGACAACTGTCGTCGGCGAGTAGGGCGGCGACTTGGGGGAGGTTCCATTCTTCCAGTGATATAGAGGGTCATTATTATTCCTGGCGTCTCATTGTAGGGAACCATCGGGTATGACTGGTAATGATTGAGGGAACTCGGATGGCACAGCGCTACGTCACGGACAGTGTGCGGCCTCGTGTGTTACCTTTAATGTGACACTATCGTGGTGCAATTTTTCAACAAGACAATGCTCATCCACATCGGGCACGAGTCTCTGTAAAGTGTCTGCGTGATCGTGTGGTACCCTATGGCCACTAAGATCCCAAGGTCTCTCTCCAACACAACATGTGTGGGACCAGCTCGGACGTCAGCTCCTTCCCTGTCCCAGTGCCCAGGAGATCAAGGGCATATTACAAAAGTTTTGGGCGAGTTTGCCTCGAAAGAGGATACAGTAGCTTCATGGCAACCTTCCAAACCGAATTAGTGAATGCATCCAGGTGTAGCGTCGTACTGATAAGTGAGCTCACTAGCAATTTCTTTCTAAATTTTACTCGATATTGCAGTCATTGAAATTGCATCACATACCTCCTATGTTCGTGAAGTTTTGTTTCGTCCTCCCCTTCTGTGTGCTTCACTTTTTCGTCAGGCAGTGTACTTTCTCTTCTTTAAACACATTTTAGTCATCCTTGTCACAATGTTCAAGGTAGTAGTATATGTTTTGTAAAGTTTCGTAATGAAAACAAAACAATGATCTTTAGCTCAACATTGCTACAAGCCTGTTGCAGGGAGTGGCCATAAGAAAATAGGTTGCTGCTTGTTGCGAAATTCAGATACTGGCGGTAAGGGCAGTTTTTGGTAAACTTCGGAGTACGGGTGGGCAGTTCCTTTGAATGCATTACAAAAAATTCCCAGCCCATCCTACTCCCGTTACAGCTTGTCTCTAATGCTGTTTCCATCGACGGGACGTTAAAGCCTGATCTTCCTTCCGCTCGCCACAAAATCACATTGTGAGTGTGTATCTGTATTTTTCCCAAATTGTTTGTTGTTACAATAGTCATATGAAGTGTTGACATCGGCAGACACGTAAGTCAAGACGCTAAATTTTAAAAGAGAAAGCAAAAACATTTGTGCGCTCTTTAGGAAGCAGTTTCAGTTCTATTAATTGGTTGAGAAACGTACAAAACTCATGTAAACGAATTCTTATACCAGGAACCCGTGAAACTTTGCTCGTTTCATCAATATGTAGATATAAATTTTAGTAAGACATTCGTTTCCTATAAGGCTTATCAGAACGCGTCAACATAGGGTGCATAGCCCTTTCTTTATGTCCATACAGGGTGAGGAGATGATGCTTAAAGGCATTTGACATTTAATGTTATATGTAAGGGTTATCGTGGCTCGTTGTAGACGCAGTGATTTTTTACCTCGCCTTCTCGGATTCGACACTTTTCCTGTTGTCGCCGTTAGGTCTTACGCCGCGCGAGTATTTAGAGGGGCTAGTGAAATTAGAACTTCCTGATGTGTTTTCCGGGTACCCGGTGATAGAACCTTGACCAATGCCAACCGTAGGATGAACGATCTCTACACACAGTACAGCCTGTAGATGTTTAAACGTGGGCCGTAGACATTGTAGAACTTCCCGGTTTGGAGTCTGAGTTTTAAGCGCCCTTGTGGGTCCTCGCTGTGAACCACTTGGTGAAACATGGGACATGGCATCGTATAATTTTTCAGGTTTTATTCTATCCTCGACATTTGCTATGGCAGTTGTAAGACACTGACATGAACAACGAGACGAATATATTCATTATGTTCCTCATCGTCCGAGTGACAGCTTCCGTCAGTGGCCAAGGAAGATATCGCAGCTGTTTTTGCTGACTTTGTTTGCCCTGGGAATTCGGGGAAGTTTATCGACCCTACATAACGCGAAGGCTCCAGGGTCGTTTTGAGTCAACGGCGGCACCTGCTCGATCGATGTGTCAAGCGGCCGCCGCTCACGTAAACAACACCGCCACCGAGGACAAACCACTTCCCCCACCCCCCACCCCCCTCCCGAAACACTGCAGAAACTACAGCTAAGTATGGCTTAAATTTTAGTGTCCTCGAATCCCTTTCCCCTCGCTTACTTCTGTTGAAACTAACGACAACGAAATTCAAGGCATATAAAAGATTAATTTTTATAAGCTGAAGTCGTCACTAAAATAACTTGATGTGCAGGAAAGTGCCTAAAATGTAGACGAAAATCTTTCACTCTCTGGTGTCTTCTGTTTATTACGACATTTAAAACTCAGCATCTAATACCACTGTATTCCTTTGTCTTTCAGTTTTTACTTTCTCGTAATTGACACCAACTCAGACATATTTTGCGAAGGACAAAATGATTCCGCCCAAGATGGTGATTGCTATGTTCTGTATTTGCTGCTGACCAATTTCAGCTCTTATGCCACTGCCAAGTAATTAACAATGATTGGCCGGGGAATAATTTCGTTTTTTTAAAGGACATTACATTCACCACTGACTGTAGGAATTATTTATTTCGCTATTGCAATTTCTACAGTTAACGGCGAAAAAAAATCTACATGACAGTGAACCCCGACCACGAGAAATTGATAAATAATTCAATTGTTTTTCTTCTTTCAGGTAACTCAGCGATATTAAGCAGCATCGTTTCGTTCAGTCACAATACTGCTGATGTGAGTAATCTGTTGCTTTCTATCTATGAAGAAACCTTTCTACTTTAGTACCGCAGACATCCGTGCTTCATTTGAGGAATGTTTTTCTTGAACATTAGATTTTGACGGTTTTTGTAGAAAACGAGCTACACTGAAAACTACTGACTTCCGCTGCTCACAGAGAACAAATTCTTCAAAGGGATAACGACACATCTACTTAACTGCTGAGAAAACTTGTATTTCCTAGCAAATTTCTGGAAGATATGAAAAAATTCCGTGAACAGGCAGAGCAAAAACAGTGATTCGATTGACAAATTCTTTATAATGTAAAACCGAAACAAGAGCGCTAAGAAATGTGCGTTGTCACTATACAGAAAGCGACTTCATGGAGTTCTGTTTTTGTGAGGTAGAATGCATCACGGAGCATGCCTTTCACCCCACTTTCATAAAGCGCATTAGAGATAATGCCGCTCATACTGCTTAAGGTTGATTTAGATACAATCCCCAAAAATAATAACGCAAACAAAAGTAGCTTCCAAATATGTAAATAAATCACAGTATATAAGAAACTGAGAGAAGTTTGCAGTAAAATATTGTCATACAGTACGTGGCTTTTATTAGTATCTTGTGTTCCAGTTACAATCCTACAAAAAATAACTTCGGAAAACGATGTCTCAGAGTAATACTAGCAAAAATTTTGTTTTTCTGTAATTATAAATACTGTTTTGATGTTAAATTCTCAGTGAAGAAAATAAAAGTTAAGGTTTAATGTACCAAGTATAAGCATATAGAAATCTTAATACAGAAAGATTAAGACAGCAGCAAAACAAAACGCAGCTCTAAAATTAAATGAAAAAAAGCTACATGAAGGTATAGAGGAAAGCTATGGTAGCAGCACGAAAGATAGCGAATGACTCAGCTATCTGACAAGGACCTAATGAAAAAAAAAGTGGGCAGAAGAAGGCACAATAAATTCGTCGTAAAAATCGAAAGAGGAACTATTGTTTTAAATCATATCTTGAAAATAATGCAATGCATAATGCCTTTCTTCTAGATCCCAAGCGGAATGGCGAATCAGTTATGATTGGCCTCGTGTTTGACAAGAGTGAAATTTGAGTTACTGTTCGATAACTTCGTCAACAAATCGCTTCTAGCGGGTGCCGAGTTGCTTTCAGCAACGTTCCTGCTTCCTTACTCTGTGTTTAACAACGAAAACCTGTTGAAAAGACAGTCGGGAGATACAGTCCTAATTTCGCTATTATTGTTTATTTTAGATATTGGGGCTTGATGTATCGGTTCATTACTAGACATACGTCAGATTGATTACATTACTTTCTCTGGTAGATTGTTTAGGAATGTACACGTGCAGGATGCTAAATAACTGCAGTCATAATCTGACAGTAAGTCGTGTTTACTTACCGCTTTGTTCATTGTCGTACGTTGTATTCTGCACACCGTACCCAAACGTGTTCTCATCCTTGTTGATGGGAACTGAAACGTAGAAAATATTAACTATTAAGATTCAAAATGAACTGAAAACACATAGGCTAGACTGGGATAAAAAAACAGTTACTAACACTATTTTCTTACAGCAAAAACAAACTTACTAGTCCTTTCTAACAATCACAGGTGCAGATTGTTGTTGCTGTTGTGTTTGGTGCTCAGTCCGAAGACTAGTTTGATGCAGCATCCCCCTCCACCCCCCCCCCCCCCCCCCACCTCACACTCAGTAGTCTGTCCTATGCAAGCTTCTTCATCTCTGAATAATTATTGAACCTGCTTACTGTAGTCATGCCTAGATCTCCTCTACAATTTTTATCCCCCCCCCCCTTCATAGACACACGTCTCTCTTTTACCAAACTGACTATTCTTCAATTCCTTGAAGCCCTAAGGTGTGTACTATCAAACGATTCGTTTTTTTCGTCAAGCTGTGCCATGAATTTCTTTTCTCTCCAGTTCGATTCAGTACCTCATCATTAGTTATTCGAAGTACCAGTCTAACTCTTATAGCACCATCATTCAGAAGCGTCTATGCTCTTCTGGTCTGAACCGCTTATCTTCCACGTTTCGCTTCAGTACAAGGCTACATTCCAGAAAAATAACTTCAGAACAGACTTAGTACGACTTAAATTTATATTCGAGAGTAACAGATTCCTCATTTTCAGTAATACTTTCTTTCCTATTGCTTGTCTGCATATTGTACCGTCTATACTTAGTTCATCATCAGGTATTTTGCTGCCCAAATAGCAGCATCCATCTGCTAATTTTAGTGTCTTATTTCCTAATCTAATTCCCTCGGTAGCGCCTAATTTAAGTCACTATATACCATTATCCTTGTTTCACTTTTGTTGATTTTCATCTATAGCCTCTTTTCAAGATACTATATATTTCGTTCAGTTGCTGTTCCAAGTCTTTTGCTGTCTCTGACAAAATTACTGTGTCATCGGTAAGTTTTCATTTCTTATCCCTGACTTTGTATTCCTTCTTCGAATTTCAGCTTGGTTTCCTTTACTTCTTGTTCACTGTACGTGAGTCCGCCCCTGGTAGCTGAGTGGTCAGCGCGATGGAATGTCATACCTAAAGACCTGTCTGCTTGCGGCAGCGGTGGGGCGAGGACGTAAGCTGTGTCCCGCCGTGCGCGACCGTGAGCGCTTGTTTGTGTTTACATTATCGCGACGCTAGATGTATTTGTTCCAAGTTCAGTGCGACTATGCACAGCCCGCATCTCGTGGTCGTGCGGTAGCGTTTTGCTTCCCACGCCCGGGTTCCTGGGTTCGATTCCCGATGGGGTCAGGGATTTTCTCTGCCTCGTGATGCCTGGGTATTGTGTGATGTCCTTAGGTTAGTTAGGTTTAAGTAGTTTTAAGTTCTAGGGGACTGATGACCTAAGATGTTAAGTCCCATAGTGCACAGAGCCATTTTTTTTTTTACTATGGCACACACATGGCGCCACGATTCGATCAGAATTACCTTATAACCAGATCACGCGCGTCCTCGAGCCTATGAAATAGAACAGTTCATACGCGACGATCTACGTTTAGATCCGGTGACTGTCGTCGGAATACATTTTTCTATGACGGCGAGCGTGGTTTATGTTAAAATGATCAGTGCAGAGGTCTGCGCGACAGTGGCGTCTAAATATGCGAAGTCTCTCAGATTTAAACATTCTGACGGGCACATCGGTGCAGTGGCGGTAGATCATGCAGGCAACGACCTGAGGACTTTAAGGGTTTTTGAGTTCCCCTTCGAGGACCACGGGAAGAAGAGGGAGGATCCCCGATGCCAATGCAGATGTAGTCCCCTCCACACCAACAACAGCAGTAAGTCCCCCGGAATCCAGACGCAACATAACATTCGGGACGCGATGGACGTGGACGCGAACATTGTCCCGATGGCGGCTTTCCTAGCGGAAGATTACATCCCACGCTCGGATACGGATATCCACGTTCGAAAGCAACGTTCGCTTCGACGACGCAAGCGACGTCGGGGGACCTCTTCTGACGATTGCCTCCTAGGCACGGCTGGTCAAGAAGGCGACATTTCGTCAGATGGCATGGATGCTGCGCCTGCTGAGGATCTAAGTGGTGTAGACGGTTCGCTTGCCTATACCACGAGTGCCCAGTTACATCTTGCACCACAGATGCAGCAGGTCGCGTCGATGGATGGCGCTAAAGCGCTAAAACCATTTTTTTCCCTTCCTACAGGCAGCATCTATCTTTCCCCTAGCCATGCCTATTTCCACAGCTTAGGATTTGTCCTAGTCATTCCTGCGTAGCCATTTTTTATTTCCTGTGTTTCATTTTTTAGACGTATATACTGTCTTTCGGTTAGTTAATTTGCAACATTTCTACACTTCCTTTTTTCATGTACACTTCTGACGTCGTCAGCGTGGAGGCGATCTGTAGAATTATGAACAGTGCATAAATTTTCAACTGCCGAGATTGCTAAAATCATTTAGTCATTTAGATTACCGGTTTCGGCAAATCTCTGTCGCCACCTTCGGATCTGCAAAATATGTGACCGCTACAGTAACTAACATAATAGCATACGTAATCATATCCAAGATTTGCATTATATGGAATAACAACATACCTACGTTGACATTATTACACAATCTTCTCCTTCATTACAGTAAGTGGTGCTATAAGATGTATGTCCTTGGTCCGTCTTTCATTCCATTTCCTCACTCCATGTTCTCTATTTTTTCCTTGTCTTCCTTTTTCTACTATCGAATTCCAGTCCCCACCCACAAATAAAGTTACTCCTCCCTTAACTATCTGAATAATTTCGTTTATCTCATCATACGTTCTTTGAATTTCTTCATCATCTGTGGTTCTAATTGGCTTATGAACATGTACGAATATGGTAGGTATTGGCTTCGAACCTATATTGGCTGCGATACTGTGTTCACAGTGCTGTTCATGGTAGCTTGCCCTGATTCCTATTTTCTTATTCATTATTAAGCCTACTCCTTCAGTATCCCTATTTAACTTCATGTTGATAACCTGTACGGACCTGACCAGCAGTCCTTCCTACCACCGCACTTAACTAATTTGCACTGTATCTAAATACAACCGCCGGCCGGAGTGGCCGTGCGGTTCTAGGCGCTACAGTCTGGAACCGCGTGACCGCTACGGTCGCAGGTTCGAATCCTGCCTCGGGCATGGATGTGAGTGATGTCCTTAGGTTAGTTAGGTTTAAGTAGTTAACCACATTTTGGAACTAACACAATCTAACCCAGACACATTTGCAATTAGTCTCATTTGCAGATTTTGGGAAGAGACAAATCACTAAGTTGACATTTTACATATTTTCATTAACTAACGTGAACCATGGACCTTGCCGTTGGTGGGAAGGCTTGCGTGCCTCAGCGATGCAGATAGCCGTACCGTAGGTTCAACCACAACGGAGGGGTATCTGTTGAGAGGCCAGACAAACGTGTGGTTCCTGAAGAGGGGCAGCAGCTTTTTCAGTAGTTGCAGGGGCAACAGTCTGGATGATTGACTGATCTGGCCTTGTAACAATAACCAAAACGGCCTTGCTGTACTGGTACTGCGAACGGCTGAAAGCAAGGGGAAACTACGGCCGTAATTTTTCCCGAGGGCATGCAGCTTTACTGTATGATTAAATGATGATGGCGTCCTCTTGGGTAAAATATTCCGGAGGTAAAATAGTCCCCCATTCGGATCTCCGAGCGGGGACTACTCAAGAGGATGTCGTTTTCAGGTGAAAGAAAACTGGCATTCTACGGATCGGAACGTGCAATGTCAGATCCCTTAATCGGACAGGTAGGTTAGAAAATTTAAAAACGGAAATGGATAGGTTAAAGTTAGATACAGTGGGAATTAGTGAAGTTCGGTGGCAGGAGAAACAAGACTTCTGGTCAGGTGACTACAGGGTCATAAACACAAAATCAAATAGGGGTAATGCAGGAGTAGGTTTAATAATGAACAGGAAAATAGGAATGCAGGTAATCTACTACAAACAGCATAGTGAACGCATTATTGTGGCCAAGATAGATACGAAGCCCACACCTACTACAGTAGTACAAGTCTATATGCCAACTAGCTCTGCAGATGACGAAGAAATTGATGAAATGTATGATCAAATCAAAGAAATTATTCAGATAGTGAAGGGAGACGAAAATTCAATAGTCATCGGTGACTGGAATTCGGCAGTAGGAAAAGGGACAGAAGGAAACATAGTAGGTGAATATGGACTGGGGCAAAGAAATGAAAGAGGAAGCTGCCTGATAGAATTTTGCACAGAGCACAACTTAATCATAGGTAACACTTGGTTCAAGAATCATAAAAGAAGGCTGTATACATGGAAGAAGCCTGGAGATACTGACAGGTTTCAGATAGATTATATAATGGTAAGACAGAGATTTAGGAACCAGGTTTTAAATTGTAAGACATTTCCAGGGGCAGATGTGGACTCTGACCACAATCTATTGGTTATGACCTGTAGATTAAGACTGAAGAAACTGCAAAAAGGTGGAAATTTAAGGAGATGGAACCTGGATAAACTGAAAGAACCAGAGGTTGTACAGAGTTTCAGGGAGAGCATAAGGGAGCAATTGACAGGACTGGGGGAAAGAAATACAGTAGAAGGAAGAATGGGTAGCTTTGAGGGAAGAAGTAGTGAAGGCAGCAAAGGATCAAGTAGGTAAAAAGACGAGGGCTAGTAGAAATCCTCGGGTAACAGAAGAAATATTGAATTTAATTGATGAAAGGAGAAAATATAAAAATGAAGTAAATGAAGCAGACAAAAAGGAATACAGACGTCTCAAAAATGAGATCGACAGGAAGTGCAAAATGGCTAAGCAGGGATGGCTAGAGGACAAATGTAAGGATGTAGAGGATTACCTCACTATGGGTAAGATAGATACGGCCTACAGGAAAATTAAAGAGACCTTTGGAGATAAGAGAACCACTTGTATGAACATCAAGAGCTCAGATGGAAACCCAGTTCTAAGTAAAGAAGGGAAAGCAGAAAGGTGGAAAGAGTATATAGAGGGTCTGTACAAGGGCGATGTACTTGAGGACAATATTATGGAAATGGAAGAGGATATAGATGAAGATGAAATGGGAGATACGATACTGCGTGAAGAGTTTCACAGTGCACTGAAAGACCTGAGTCGAAACAAGGCCCGCGGAGTAGACAACATTCCATTGGAACTACTGACGGCCTTGGGAGAGCCAGTCCTGACAAAACTCTACCATCTGGTGAGCAAGATGTATGAGACAGGCGAAATACCCTCAGACTTCAAGAAGAATGTAATAATTCCAACCCCAAAGAGAGCATGTGTTGACAGATGTGAAAATTACCGAACTATCAGTTTAATAAGCCACGGCTGCAAAATACTAACGCGAATTCTTTACAGACGAATGGAAAAACTGGTAGATGCAGACCTAGGGGAGGATCAGTTTGGATTCCGTCGAAATGTTGGAACACGTGAGGCAATACTGACCCTACGGCTTATCTTAGAAGCTAGATTAAAGAAAGGCAAACCTACAATTCTTGCATTTGTAGACTTAGAGAAAGCTTTTGACAATGTTGACTGGAATACTCTCTTTCAAATTCTGAAGGTGGCAGGGGTAAAATACAGGGAGCGAAAGGCTATTTACAATTTGTACAGAAACCAGATGGCAGTTATAAGAGTCGAGGGACATGAAAGGGAAGCAGTGGTTGGGAAAGGAGTGAGACAGGGTTGTAGCCTCTCCCCGATGTTATTCAATCTGTATATTGAGCAAGCAGTGAAGGAAACAAAAGAAAAGTTCGGAGTAGGTATTAAAATCCATGGAGAAGAAATAAAAACTTTGAGGTTCGCCGTTGACATTGTAATTCTGTCAGAGACAGCAAAGGACTTGGAAGAGCAGTTGAACGTAATGGATAGGGTCTTGAAAGGAGGATATAAGATGAGCATCAACAAAAGCAAAACGAGGATAATGGAATGTAGTCGAATTAAGTCGGGTGATGTTGAGGGTATTAGATTAGGAAATGACACACTTAAAGTAGTAAAGGAGTTTTGCTATTTGGGGAGCAAAATAACTGATGATGGTCGAAGTAGAGAGGATATAAAATGTAGACTGGCAATGGCAAGGAAAACGTTTCTGAAGAAGAGAAATTTGTTAACATCGAGTATATATTTAAGTGTCAGGAAGTCATTTCTGAAAGTATTGGTATGTAGTGTAGCTATGTATGGAAGTGAAACATGGACGATAAATAGTTTGGACAAGAAGAGAATAGAAGCTTTCGAAATGTGGTGCTACAGAAGAATGCTGAAGATTAGATGGGTAGATCACATAACTAATGAGGAAGTGTTGAATAGGATTGGGGAGAAGAGAAGTTTGTGGCACAACTTGACCAGAAGAAGGGATCAGTTGGTAGGACATGTTCTGAGGCATCAAGGGATCACCAATTTAGTATTGGAGGGCAGCGTGGAGGGTAAAAATCATAGAGGGAGACCAAGAGATGACTACAATACGCAGATTCAGAAGGATGTAGGTTGCAGTGGGTACTGGGAGATGAAGAGGCTTGCACAGGATAGAGTAGCATGGAGAGCTGCATCAAACCAGTCTCAGAACTGAAGACCACAACAACAACAACAACAACAACAACAAGTAGTTCTAAGTTATAGGGGACTGATGACCACAGCAGTTAAGTCCCATAGTGCTCACAGCGATTTGAATCATTTTTTTTAAAAAATACAACCATTCCATTTTCCTTTTTAAATCCTCGAACTTCCCTGCCCGATTTAAGGGATCTAACATTCAACGCTCCGACCCGTAGAATCCCAGTTTAATTTTTCCTGATGACGACATCATCCTGAATAGACGCCATTCCAAAATCCGAATGGGAAACTGTTTGATCTCCGGAATTCCAACATAATTTAATCGTACAATAGAGCTGCATACCCCCGACTTTTCGCAGTACCTATGTGGCAAGGATACATTGACTAATGTTGTCCCTGCAACTACTGAAATGGTTGCTGCACGTCTTCAGGAGCCACGAGATAGTCTGGCCTCCCTACAGGTACACCTGCCGCTGTAGTTGCACCTACATTTCGGCTGTATGTATAGCTGAGCACGCAAGCCTCTCCACCAACGGTCTTACGGGACCAAGCTACTAAAGTCATCGGTCCCTAAGCCTACACACTACTTAATCTAACTTGCTAAGGACAAAACACACACACACACATGGCCGAGGGAGGACTCGAACTTCCGATGGGGGGGAGCCGTGACAACCGTGACAACGCTCCACAGACACCGCGGCTACTCCGCGTGGCGGCAAGCCAGAATGCCACCTCCAACAGGACCAAGACTGGCCCAGAAATGACCCTGTTGCCTTCCCTGGACCTGTGAACTGAGTTACCCACTCTCAGGAGGGACTAGAGTTTAGCGTCGACTCCGAACCACGATGGACATTGGCATTTTTCGCACAACCAAATCATTGTTACACTTGAAGGAAGCGATAAGTGATAGAAGACATCTGGATCATGACTGAACCCAGGATCTTTTGATTTGATGCCTGACACTTATCTATTAAACTACCAACCTTATTTGCACACTGCTAACAACCCTGGTCTTTTGGCGCTATGAGCGAGTACAAAACGATTTTCCATGCGCCTTGGCTTGCGCCAGGCTTGTTTTTTTTTTTTTTTTTTTTTTTTTTTCTCACGATCCCTACACAAGATGTATGATGGAGGAAGCAAGATAGTCGTACAGCCTCTCTCAAATACCAGTTCCTTATCCAGGAAGGGTACGCGAGTAGGGCGTCGCTTTTCTTACAGCGACCCCTGTTCATGTTCCCTGAACATCTCAGTTGCATATTCGTATGGGCTATACGAGCTGCTGCGGTCGTAGCAACTTGTCCCAGAATTACTAAGATGCCTCCTGTCGGGCATACTTGATAATGAGTATCAATGCTCGAATAGTACTCTAGAACTGGTAACAATAGCACCCTGTATAATGTTTCTTTTACAGATGCACTACACTTATCCAAAGCCCTTTTTCCGAAGACTGCGATTCATCATCCAGACTACAGATTTTGTGTTCGTCCCATTTCATATCGCTTTTTAGTGTTAGCCCTACGCTGTGACTGGCTCGGCGTTGCAGCTCGGACGTCGGAGCTTTCAAAAGACACTCGGTCAGCTGCACCTTCAGAAAACACTCAGTCAGCTGTACCTTCATACAAAATTCAGATAATGACTGTTTTCTGCGCCTGTAAATTTGTAAGTAACTGTCGGCTAAAATCAGGGATGCAAACTATATTAAATATCTTTGGATGCACTATGAAGCCATCTTTCCCTTCAGTGGTTACGTGATTAAACAGAACTTCGGTAACTGAACCAGAGTCCACTGAAGGGTACGAAGTTACCATAGTCTATAGTGTGCAGCACTTGTCTGGGAGTTTGCGAGGTGCTGCTGTCAGTGTATTTCTGGACCTTAGGTTAACATGTCAGAGACGCTCGTGACTCCCAAGACACGATACATGTTCACATCTCGTCATTCAGCACACCTAGTTTCACAGGATGGAGTCATCTCGAAACCTGCCGGACAGTGTACGGCAGTAGTGAAACGTTTGTTTAGGTATTCTGCGATTCCCAGAAATGCTAACGTCACTTACCCGTCAGACTGGTCTCCAGACGTTCCAGTCTGTGACTTTATGTGGAGTCTGAACAGGATCGTGTACCGGACTAAGAATTCTGGCGCAGTTCAAGTTAAAAATTGAAGCAGAAATGGCTTACGTCCTAGATGACACAGTGCTCATTATGCAAAACCTGCAGGAACGACTTAGTTAATGCATGTGACAAAGTGGACGGCATTGGTCTGATGTAATTTTTGAAAACTGATGCTTAATGCAGTTTTCAGCTCTGCGTGACATATTTTGAACCTAGAATAAAGTTTTGTAACGTACCTTAAATTTTTTAAATATTTCGTTTCTCTGCGTCTTACAAGGGAACCTCCCCATCGCACCCCTCTCAGGTTTAGTCATAAGTTGGCACAGTGGATAGGCCTTGAAAAACTGAACAGAGATCAATCGAGAAAACAGGAAGAAGTTGTGCGGAACTATGAAAAAAATAAGCAAAATATACAAACTGAGTAGTCCGTGCGAAAGATAAGCGACATCAAGGACAGCTTGAGCTCAGGAGCACCGTGGTCCCGTGGTTAGCGTGAGTAGCTGCGGGACGGGAGGTCCGTGACTCAAGTCTTCCCTCGAGTGAAAAGATTAATTTTTTGATTTTCAGTTTATGTGACAGACTCTTACGTTTTCATCACTTTTTTGGGAGTGATTAGCACATCCACAAGAAAACCTAAATCGGGGAAGGTAGAATAATCTTTTTACCCATTCGCCAAGTGTACAAGTTAGGTGGGTCGACAACATATTCCTGTCATGTGACGCACATGCCATCACCAATGTCGTATAGAATATATCAGACGTGTTTTCCTGTGGAGGAATCGGTTGGCCTATGACCTTGCGATCAAATGTTTGCGATTCCCATTGGAGAGGCACGTCCGTTCGTCTACTAATCGCACGGTTTTGCGGTGCGGTCGCAAATCACAGACACTAAACTTATAACAGTGAACAGACACGTCATTGAACGAACGGATAGGTCATAACTTTGCGAAAATAAAGAATGTAAACTTTTCACTCGAGGGAAGACTTGAACCAAGGACCTCTCGTCCCGGAGCTGCTCACGCTAACCACGGGACCACGGCGCTCCTGAGCTCATATTCTCCTTGATGTTGCCTATCTTGCACATGGACTACTCAGTTTGTGTATTTTGCTTATTTTTTTCATAGTTTCACACAACTTCTTCCTGTTTTCTCGACTGATCTGTGTTCAGTTTTTCAAGGCCTATCCACTGTGCCAACTTGTAACTAAATCTGAGGGAGGTGCGATGGGGAGGCCCAAAAAAAAAAAAAAAAAAAAAAAAAGGGCTCTGATCACTATGGGACTTAACCATCTTAGGTCATCAGTCCCCTAGAACTTAGAACTACTTAAACCTAACTAACCTAAGGACATCAAACACATCCATGCCCGAGGCAGGATTCGAACCTGCGACCGTAGCAGCCACGCGGTTCCGGACTGCAGCGCTAGAACCGCACGGCCACCGCGGCCGGCTGGGGAGGTTCCACTGTTAGTGTATGAGATGCTGATATTTGATAGGGTCAGCGTGTTTAACACGAAATACTATTTACCTGATGCGGCGAGAGTGACAGCGGCGAGTACCGACACCAGAAGCCTCAGTGGCGCCATTTCTGACACCTGCAACAAGAGAGGAAGGCGTAGCTTGAATCACTGCTCCTGCGCACGAAATCATGCCCTCTGGCTAGGAGGGCAGCAGCAAGGCGTGACCGGTGCGGAATGCAACGCCTGCGTAAATTGATGTACAGTATTATGAAATCGCCAATACTAAATTATTTAACACGGCAATACTACATTATTGCAGTTTGCTAAACAAAGAAGTTCTCCGAATTATACAGCCAAATCTCTAAATCAAACGAAACTTCATTGTTCCAGAGACTTTTCAAGTCTAAAACATCTAGGATATATATATACAAACACACGAAAACGAAGAATGAAAATTTGTACCAAGGCCGGGATTCGAAATGAGGTTTGCTGCTCACTAGATAAAGACGCTAACCACCAAGCCACCCTGGCACTGTGACTACCAGCATGTCTCTCAGCTCAACGGGATTTTGGATTGAGGAGAGAGGCGTGCGAGGGTATTCCGTGCAGTTATTCGAAGCCACTGTGCCAGGGTGCCCGTAGTTTTTAGCGCGTCTGTTTGGTGAGCAGGAGACGTGGGTTCAAATCGCGACCTTGGAACACATTTTCATTCGTCGCTTCGGTCTGCATATGTACATCAAGTATCTTCATGTTTACGAAACAAAGCGGCGAATAACATTTGCACGGCAAAAAGGAGAGTGATGGGGATCTTATACAGGGGATGGAAAAATTATACCAAATTTTTTGTAGCTTTTGCACAGTGTGAAAAGTTTACTATAAAAGGTAGAAAAGAAGAAGATGAAACTGTGTAAATATTAGTAAGATGCGGACAAATTCTTTAAATGCATTTTTTACAGCGATGTCACATTTAAATGATGATTGCCTTGCTAGTTGATGGGTCCAATACGATTTGGTGTGTTTTGTTCATGCCACTGAAAAGATAAAGGATTAACAGAATGAGTAGTTTTTACACACTTTTGTTGGACGTATAAATACATGAAAACCAAATGAGGTAATATTTCCCTGTATTTCACTTCAAGTAATTTGATAATGTACACATTGATAGCGGGAAGAAAACTGTAAGAGGAGAATGGCAAGCATATATCAGCCATCACCTGGTGCTAAAGCAATATTATTTCCTCTGTCTTAGGGTTCCAGCTGTTCTGATTCGTTTTAAACTAATTAGTATTACATTATCGAATCACTTTAAAATGCGCAAATCCCAAATGTGATACCCATTAGACACGTGTCACATGACGCACACGTGAAGAAGGAGCAAAGAAGACTCTCAGGCTGTCTAAACGCTTTTCGTTCACAGATATCTTGGTAAAAAAAAGGGGTGTGTTGTGGAAGCTCGCATCTCTATAATGTCACTGGTGCCAGAGGTGATGGTTAAACGTGAAGGGCGTTGCAACAATGCTGAGTCAGTATCAGCCAGGGTGCTGCAGCGGAGCAACTCACCATCCAAATAACGAGGAGAGAACGGAAATGGCGTCTAGTGCAGCAGTTCAACGAACCCGCCGCATGTGGGTGGAAGCTCACGAGTAGGACATTAAAACACGTCCCTGGACTTAAGTTCCCGTTCGTATCCTAGTTGCGTACCAATGAGACACTTCGATCGTAGTGTCAGCGGCACCCACCTTTAACTTTTCTTTTTAATGTGTGGTGTAAGAAAATTGTTGTGGCTGGACTCTCTGGATGAAGAAGTAAATGGATATTGTTTATTTACTCGTAAGATGGGCTGCGTGTTCAGGGTCCATGAGCCCTTCCATGACGGTGGCTTCTACACGTTTTTGTTCGCTACTGAGGCACCCAAATTTGGAGCCAATGTTGTGGGGCAACAGATCCAACGTAGTCCAGATGGACGGCCATAGGTCTTCGATGGTGTCCAGGAGCGTACGCATTGTCTTCCTGATGATGTCCTGGATGGGTTCGATGTCCATTTCTTGATGAAACTCCCTCGTTCGTGCTCATTGAGGGCCTTGGAGAGTGGTATCGCTTACGTTTTCTGCTAAAAGACATATGAGAGCTGGCGAGGAATGGGTACAAGTAGTATAGTCTTCTCCGCATCACGTTTTGTACGATCTACCGTCTCTCCTTTTCTGTGATGTTCAGCTGCCTCTATAGGCGCCATACTGCCGCGGTGATTGTCGACTACTCGTTAACAATGCAGTGTCGTCCGCAAATTGCGCGAGAACAACCTGCGGGAGCACCGGCATGTCGTTCACCACCCTTTAAATAATGTGAGAAGCGCTGCACACAGCAGTGCTCCAGGTGCCCACGAAGACCTAACGCCATCTGACAGTCGCTTCCATCGCGTTTAGTTGCTTTCCTGTTCCACTCGCGCATGGTTCGTGGGAAGAACGACTGCCGGAAAGCCTCTGTGTGCGCTCGAATCCCTCTAATTTTACATTCGTGATCTCCGCGGGAGGTATAAGTAGGGGGAAACAATATATTCGATACCTCATCCAGAAACGCATTCTCTCGAAACCTGGACAGCAAGCTACACCGCGATGCAGAGCGCCTCTCTTGCAGAGTCTGCCACTTGCTAAACACCTCCGTAACGCTATCACGCTTACCAAATATCCCTGTGACGAAACTCGCCGCTCTTCTTTGGATCTGCTCTATCTCCCCTGTCAACCCGACCTGGTACGGATCCCACACTGATGAGCAATACTCAAGTACAGGTCGAACTAGTGTTTTGTAAGCCACCTCCTTTGTTGATGGACTACATTTTCTAAGGACTCCCAATGAAACTCAACTTGGCACCCGCCTTACCAACAATTAATTTTATATGATCATTCCACTTCAAATCGTTCCGCACGCATACTCCCAGATATTTTACAGAAGTAACTGCTACCAGTGTTTGTTCCGCTATCATATAATCATACAATAAAGGATCCTTCTTTCTATGTATTCGTAATACATTACATTTGTCTATGTTAAGGGTCAGTTGCCACTCCCTGCACCAAGTGCATATCCGCTGCAGATCTTCGTGCATTTCGCTACAATTTTCTAATGCTACAACTTCTCTGTATACTACAGCAGCATCCGCGAAAAGCCGAATTGAACTTCTGACACTATGAGATAGTCAAAATGATGCGATTGTGAAAAGGAAAGACATCCAAAGCTCGTACGCGTCGTATGCAGCGTTACGTGTGCGGCTGAAGGTGCACGGAGGTGAGCCGGACGAGCCTTCCTGCGGCGCCGGCGTCCTTCGGCGGCGGAGGACGCGCTGTGCGGCGCGGCGCGTGGCAGCCGACCCGCGGCGCGCAGTGACCACGGTGAGGCGAGGCAATGCGCACCGCGGCGCCGCCGGAATCGATGGCTGGCGGCCGCGGGCCGGCGCCGCGCGGGTCACCTGCCGCCGTATCGATCACGCTCCCAACCCTCTCCCTGCCTGTGCCCACGTCCTTATGACAGCTTCGCATCCTCACCATCTTCCATCCCGAGTGTCTGTGCCAATGGTGCCAACAGCTGTCCCTGGTCACGGAATCGATCGCTAGGGGTGAACCTGGCTCCGATTATCTGGAGAGCCATTTAGGATTCTGATAGGCTGTCCCACCAACACCAATGGAAAAATGATCCTATCGGAGCACAAAAAGGGCGAATGTGCTCCTGTTTAAAAGTCTCTGACTGAAAAGTGGCGTACCGTCTGCCTCGTTCTGCACTCCTCAGCACCTTCAAAATTTTCCCAGAAATTTTGGCATGCGGACATATTCGCGCCCTTTGTAACATTCAACTCCCCTCTAACTCTTACAGGCTCTGCTAATTGCAACTCGCTCACATCCACTAGTCCATCGCTGTAAGACTCTCATAACCATCTGTTTCCACTTGCCCATTGTCACTCACTCATTCACCCAACTTACTGTTATTATCTCTCTGTGTTCTGCGTCCTTGTCCCCCTTCCTTTCTCTCCTGTCTCTTCTTCGCTCTGCCCGACTACTATTGTCTAACTGTCACTGTCTCCCCCTTGAGCTCTCTTACTGCAACTACCTCATCCATTACTTTCCCTCCCTGCTGTCTCTTTTCACTGTCACTATCGCTTCCTCGTTGCCATTGTCACCAACTCTGTCTCTCACTATACTCACTCTCACTCACTTCCACTTCTTCCTTCTTTCTATTCGTCTGCCGGCCGATGTGGCCGAGCGGTTCTAGGCGCTTCGGTCTGGAACCGAGCGACCGCTACGGTCGCAGGTTCGAATCCTGCCTCGGGCATGGATGTGTGTGATGTCCTTAGGTTAGTTAGGTTTAAGTGGTTCTAAGTTCTATGGGACTGATGACCTCAGATGTTAAGTCCCATAGTGCTCAGAGCCTTTATTCGTCTCCCACTAGCACTGTCCTCTTCAATCTTTTCCTAGCACTGTCCTGTCACTGACAGCCATGTTCCACCGCCACTGTGTTCCTCTCGTACTCTCACACTGCCATTGTCTCCTTCGCTTTTTCTGTACTTCAAAAGTTGTGTTCAGTCTTCCCGTATTTACTACTTTTCCGCTTCTTTCCCACTACCAATGTCTCCTTTCTCAACATAAAAAAAGGGCGAATATGTTCGCAAGCCAAAATTTTTCAAGATGTTGAAAGGTAGAATGAAACAGCTGGTATCCCACTTTTCGGTCAGGGTCTTTTAAAGACGAGCATATCCGCCCTTTTTATGCTCCGGTGGAGCATTTTTCCGCTGGTCCCCTCCTTTTCGCTTCTACAGCAGGGCATGTCTCTCATATGAAAAGAACTTGATGGGTCAGTAAAATTTTGCCTGTTTATTTATGTGAAACTGAAATAACGCTAAACAAATTTTACGCATCAAACCGGATTTTAAGTGCACAAAAATTTTGCATGTGCTTCCGTTCCCAGAACTCTTCTGATAATAACTGAGACACTTTAGAACATATTTCTCCATGCTACATCGCTTTATAAACTACATTTGCGCCTCACAGTATTTTACGTGTACGAGTAGAGTAAATTCGAATCTCTGTATCTCGGAAACGAATAAAGCCACCAAGTAAATTTTCAGGGTTGTTCGATATCGGTATCTTAGGAATAAAGCAGCAATAAATTTGAGGCATCTGCTGTGCGTAGCCATCTTGGAATCCGCGCTCGAAACAGAGCGTGCCGCACGGTTCAAGGCGCCTTGTCACGGTCCGTGCGGCTACTCCCGTCGGAGGTTCGAGTCCTCCCTCGGGCATGGGTGTGTGTGTGTGTGTGTTGTCCTTAGCGTAAGTTAGTTTAAGTTAGATTAAGCAGTGTGTAGGCTTAGGGACCGATGACCTTAGCAGTTTGGTCCCATAAGACCTTACCACAATTACCTATTAAACCAGAGCGTTATGCTTTCGTAGGCGGTGCTCTTATCGACTGAAGTATAAGTATCCAAGCACGATTCATGATCCGCCTCATAACTTTAGTTTTACCAATTCCTTTCACCTACTTTCCACATGTTACTGGAACACCACTCTTGGAAGAAAGATTTTCTCGAAGAAATAGCTGAGCCACTATCTAGTGGCTGTTTCCAGAATGAATTTTTCACTCTGCAATGAAGTATTCGTTCTTTTTTTCATTTAAGTTTTCCTGACATTCTGCGACCTTCCCGGAATGCGAATCCAAAAGTTTAGTGGACTCTTACCAGTAAGAGTTCCAGGCCGTCACAGTTTCGTATTACATTGAAATAACTGCTGAATCTTTAAAGAACTAATTCTGTTCAAAAGTTTCTAAAATTTTTCTAGACACTAGCACAATTTATGTGAGTCTGTAAATTACTTTATTAGCTAATAATCATGTTAAGAAGTATCTAAAAAATGCTGTAGGCAAGTAATAAGGTAAAATAAAATGGTGAGTGATAGCTTCCATCCCTACAAAGTGCAAGCGTCCAGTTCCACGTTGATTGCGTAACCTTGTACTCATTCGCTTCATTGTTTACATATAAGGCAATTAATTTCCTACCTACAAAAAACGTTGAAGAGGTAAAGAAGACAGAAATAAACAAATAAACGTCAATTGAGATAAGTTTCCAATTTTTTTGATAAACTGGGGGAGAACATCTATAGGAACCACTGCTGAACTGGGTTCGCGAATGCTACATGCCGTCCATACTAAATATGTGGCACCGCGGAGACAGGAAGCAATATTAGATTTCGAACTTCTCTTGGCGACGAGTTCACTAAAGACCGAGAAAAAGCTCGGACTGGACAGAAGTGGGAAAGAAAATCCTTCTTTCCTTTCAAAAGGAATCATTACCTGAAACTTCCTGGCAGACCGCGACTCGACCTCGGGACATTTACCTTTCGCAGGCAACTGCTCTACCATCTGAGGTACCCAAGCACGACTCACGCCCCATCCTCACAGCTTCAATTCTACCAGCAGCTCGTCTCCGCCAGTAAGTTTCATGTCAGCGCACACTCTGCTGCAGAGAGAGGATCTCATTATGAAAACATCTCCCAGGCTGTGGTCTTCGCAATATTCTTTCTTCCAGGAGTGGTACTCCACATTCCTGTGACGCCGGGGTACTGATTGCTGGCGCTGAGAATCAGGTCTGGGAAAGTGCTGTACAAGTTGTCGGTAGCACTAGGCAGTGGCGGAATTTAAATGACGGACCGATTTCCATAGCCTATGCATTTATTAATACTAGGACTGTTGATATTTTTAAAAATATCGGGAATCCGATATATTGACATTTAAAAAAGGCAATGTTGTCAGCACTCGATTAATCGAAAAAGTTATCGATATGTAGACGGAAAAAGGTTCGACGTACCGGCCAAAAAATATTGGCTGCACATTATAAAAATGCTGCCAGTTTTCGAGCTGTATATTTAAGTATTGATTTATTATTACATATTCTGTACATCAACAAGCTACTAACCAGCTTATTCCCCTTAGAGCAAAACTGAAAGGAAAATGATGCACGTTCATGCTTGGCTTTAACCACTTTGCTAACAACTGTAACTGCAGCTAAGTGAAACAATAAAATGTGTCCGATGGGTCCGTCGTTATGTTTCGTCACATACCGGATTTTTCTGGGTCGCTTCATGTCGACTTCCCAGTTTTTTCATTTCTGCAAATGCCAGTGGCCTAGCAGTTGTACTGCCAAAATTGCGTCGTGAATTTAAACGTTGCAGTTTCTGTTGGTAGCACCGATCGTCAGGATTTCCCCTCACACGTATTCGCCCACCGCAAAGACCAATCTTGGTTCAAAATGGTTCAAATGGCTCTGAGCACTATGGGACTTAACATCTGACGTCATCAGTCCCCTAAAACTTAGAACTACTTAAACCTAACTAACCTAAGGACATCACACACATCCATGCCCGAGGCAGGATTCGAACGTGCGACCGTAGCGGTCGCGCGGTTCCACACTGAAGCGCCTAGAACCGCTCGGCCACTCCGGCCGGCGACCAATCTTGTCATTTAGATTTGTGTTCGTCAGTTTCAGCAACTGATTTTAAAGAATGCCGATGTGAAGAAATAGCTCACTAGTTGCGTTAAAATTTGTTTTTAACGCAACTGATGTGCTGTTTCTTCACATCGAATATCTTGCTATTCCTTTCACACCGCCACCCACCTTCCTCCCTCCCATCCCCCCTCCCGTGCAATCGGACTTCTACTTTGTGCCCTCTATACTTTCTTCACAAAGTCAAAGAAAAATAGTGGAGGTGATGAAAGCTCAAAAAGTTGTAATACTCATTCACACAGTGAAAGTAAAATTACGTTCTACTACAGTTTCAAAAGAAGAACTTCTAATATTTATCAAAAATTGCCAAAAAATAAATAAAACAAAAATATCAGCACTCGATATTGAAGTTTCTGTTTTGAGATATCGCTGTAAAGAATATCGCCGATATTGTTATATATTTAAAAAAAATATCGATATTTTATCAACGACCCTTAGTAGTACAGAGCAGTGCAAAGATGATCGGGATTTAATGAAGTACACTGGGTCCAGCCTGTCGATAAGGAACTACACCATACCGCTTCCCTTCATTTTGCTACGTAAATTAAGATGACGACAGTTTCCTCCGGTGCAGGGAGGCAGGGGCGAGGTGATAACAACAATAGCAGTACAAAGGGAAACGAGTACCCTGCGCCGTTGCTATCGGATCAACAGAGTATAATTCTTAACATAGGAACTCTACAGAAGGGAAACCAAGTTGTCAGCAATTTAGCACGATAATGAGGATTGTTAATATGTCTGTCTGCGCACTTCCATCGAAGAAGACACAAGCGGTAGCTAGGAAGAATAAAAAAATCGTTTTATTTTATGGTCAGTTTCGGTGCTTTTTTACCAATTTCATTGTTATTTACTGACAGTTTATTTTTCAAGTACTGTATGATCTTTATTTTTGTCTTATTCATTGTTTTTCAGTGTTACGTTGGATATGAAAATATGTAGCACCTATCGGCTCTTTTTTGTTAGAAGCAAACCAAGGAGGCCCTATGGTATTGCATCTTCGTTGTAAGGAGATTTGTGCGGAAACAATTACGTGCTTGCAACGCTGAAGCGCCGTATTTGGTCGTTTTCGCATTTGTATTTGAGAACTATGAAAATATGTAGTTAATTCTGGCTCCGTATTAAAGATATCTCAAGAACGCGTCATTTTTGTACAATTTGCTTTCCATTAGATTCCGAATACGTGATTTCGGCGAATAAAACTGTTACCAGAATGGTGTTCCTTGGAAGAAGCTACTTTGTTGTCACATCTAGGGCGTAGGTTGGCTACACGGGAAAGGAATTGCCGTTTTATGTTTATAGACGAACTCAATGTTGAAGAATAAATCTACATCACAATCATTTTGTAAACTGCTGACATCAAATTTACATTTTTTCACATGAAGAAGATGCCAAATTATGTCCAATTTCGTAAAAACCATAGACTTCGAGTTACGTCGTTAAAAATTGCCTATTTTTCGTTATCGCGAAATTTTCGTGTCCTTAGCTATGTTGACTGAAAAGAGCAAGACACTGTGCGGAGAACAGCCACTGCGTTGGCACTAACGAACGCATTTGCTGACGCCGCTGAAAGGCTTCTGGTCATGCCATGGAACTGTTTCGTAGAAGACTCACCGTGTAATACGCGTCGGCAAAAAAATTGAAGGTTCTTCAGGAGAAAACCATTCCATCCGACGACCAGCAGAGATGGCACGAATACAGATTATGATTTACGGAACTTCTGTAACAATAGCATGTTCGCCTAGCGAGAGAACCAAATGTCTGATGACTATCACCGTGGGTCTACTGCGGAACGGTGCAATGGACAGTACGCAGCATTGAAGCCAGGTGCCGACCGTGAAAAATCTGCGGCGAGCTGCTGTCGCCAGCAGCCGGTATCGAGATGCCTCTCTGTCCGCGGAGAATGCCGACGGCCTTTTATTATCGGCGCCACGGTGGCTGACCGCTCTGCGTGGGTGGTGCGCCTCATAATTCGCTATTGTTTCGCCGAGACCCCATTACCTCTCCTAATGACCTCGCGCCCTCATAATTTGTCCGCCCACGTCATTCTCGGTTACAGCTTTCGTGGACACGTCGCCGTCTCAAGGATCGCGTTTTTTAACGTACTGCACCTCAGCACAAAGGAAGCGTTTGATTTGGATATTCTATCCGGGAAAGAGGCGTAATGGACTTGAGATTCCATTTTAATAAAGCGTTATAATCAGCAATAATATCGCGTTTGTGCTACTTAGCGCTTGTAAATGAGTCGCTCGCGTGTTTGCTGACTTTTCGGTCTTTTATTTTAGTTGCGTGTATAGATGCTCGCTTTGACCAGAAATATTGTTTCTCCATGTCACAGTAACGTAATGTATCCTTAAAAGGGGCTCTGATGAAAAATAGCCTATTCCTTTCAAATACGCCTTGCCAGAGAAACGTTTCAAAGACCGAACGTATTTCCATTACGAGTTATAAGGAATAATGGGAGAAGTTATTGAGATTTATCTTTCAGACATGATACATAGTTCCTAATTTAACGTATGCGTAAGAAATATTGACTATTTCCGTCTCCTGGTGTGGCGCGCAGATTAACAAACATATTCTGTAACATTTTCAGCATCGCTCTTCAAACAGCAATCCCCTCCCCTGTCGCCTCTAACCTCCTCCTCTTGTGGCTCCCTTCTCATTACTTTTGCTAGCTGCTTTTAAATGCTTTTCGCTGTTATATTGCGAGGGAGAAATATTAGTGCGACCTGTGTATATCAAAGTTTTAATATTCGTCTGGTACAGTGGACAGCTTTGACCTAGAAATAAATTAAAATGGTTCCTGGCCCTCAGTTCCGACCAAAGTCATCGGGAGGTTTGTCTTGGTCACCAGGCGAATGCTGGGATTGTACATCCCATCCCAAACATTCCCGATGGCGATTCCCTCGGCCCCGCTATCAACCTGCTTGGATATCGGGCTCAAAGGACCAAGTCCTACGACAGTCCGCTCTGCTCTCACGAATTGGGAATGAAAGATGGAAAAAACAAACCTTTCGAGAAAGGAGCGGCGTAGGTGTACTGCACTTGTCGAGTGGATCATAGAGTATACTCTATATACACAGATAAATACATTTCCGCACACACCAAGATATAAATTTGTGTGTGCGATGTACTATCGCATGATTAATAGTTCTCATCACCCGCTTCTGACCAAGATTTTAGGGAAGTTTCCTTTGGTTGAAGGCAAATACTAGAACTGGAAATCCCCTCCCAAATATTCCTAATTTCAACTCCCTGTGCCCCACTACCGCCTCGCTGAAAACTCGGTGACTATATGGTGAGCGACTATCCGAATATCCTGTTCTACTAAGAGAATAAAAATTATATTAAAACACTGTTGTAGTTATATGTACCTCTGTCCACCGTTCAACGTTTTGTATCTTCTCATAAGTGTATAAATCCAACTGTTGCCGTAAGGTTCACGCTATAAGACTGAAATTCTGTCGTATAATTGCTAAATGACTGTAGTTGCCTCACTATTCCACCACACATTTAGAATGAAGAATTTATGCACACATCTGTTCAAATGAATACGTCTCATGAAGGGCCACCAGTATGAGCTACTGTGCTCCACATCTTAGCGGCATGTATTTCTTTTTATTTACTTTTTTCCTTCTTGGATGCACCAACTTAGCACCCACGATCCAATCTGAATTCCTTATTCGCTGTTTTTTCTTTTCTTGTCTTTTATCTTTTCGCTATGTTTTTTCTTCTTGTCTTTGACCAAATCAGACCTATTTTCTTTACTCTTCTACCTTGGAATCCTTCCATACTCAATACGATTTTCCTAATCAGCTCCTGCAGAAAGTGTCATCACTTCTGTCTCTATGCTGTTCATTTTTGGAACACAACCTACGAGCAGCTTAGAGACAGAAGTGATGACACTTTCTGCAGGACCTGACCATCATTTTGCAGGACAGTGCTCAAGCATGTACAGTGCAAACTGTTACTGATTTGTTTGACAGATGGGGCTGCTAAGTGCTTACAACCTACTGCACTCTCCCTTAGATAAGCCCTCGTGAGTTCAACTCGATTTCTAAACTGAGGGAAACACTTCACGGCATTCGCTTCAGAACTGCTACAAATTCGTCGGGCAATAGACAGTGCCGCTCGAACTGTCAACACAACTGGCACTGCTAAGAGTATCCTACGACTTCCACATTGCTGGCAACGGTTTATACACAATGCTGGTGACTACTTTGAAGGTCAATAAAACTTTGAAACACGTATCTATTGTGTACGAGCTGTAAATAGATAGTTGCCACTATTAAAGTGCCGGCCTTCGTGTACCGTACAACAATTTAAAAAATTGATGCTGATCATTGTTTTTCTATAAATCGTTCTGAGAGCTTTCAGGAAACAGACGGAAACGCTATAGGTTTCATTCAGGGAAAATAAATGTTTAAACATGATATCCTAGGGATGAAAACAATATCTTAGTGAAATAATTACCTTCGCAGCGACGCGCACAGTGTAACATTAGTCTTGTTTTCCAGGAAGTGTAAGGACGCACAGAGGTAGCCCCGTGCCCATGTCTCACGTGGCAGTGCGGTACGCAGAAGTGTCTAGTCTCACGACACACGGTCGCTCAGTTGGCTGGCGCGTTGCCCACTACATGGCGCCGCAGAACTTGAACCCGCCTCTCGCACGCTTCCCACTGTGCCTTTAACACTCCGCGAGCCAGGGCGGGGAAAATAAGGTTTTGCGGACGAACACTGAGGACGTTCCCGCGACCCTTTTCTAGTCTCACCGAGTGAAGGCAAAAAGTACACAGAATTAAGATGCGAAATGTGCACATTATAATTTATCCTTTCACTGTCGGTAAGATGACAAATAATTATCTAAGTACCGTATAGCTACTCATTAAAATCACAGTTCCGGCGTCCGAATTCCAGAGGCAGTAGATACATTAATTCTTGTCTCACAAAAATTGAACAAAGTTATTTATCAAAATAAAGGGTGGGGACTCCTGCTAAATCACTAGATCCTCTTCACTATATAATAATAGTATTAATAATAATAATGTAAGAACGGCAATAAACAAGACGTTAAAAACTACAGAAGAATTCATTTACTACAAGTTACATATTAAATATTGTCGAAAATCTTAGTAACAGAGACGAAACAGCATTTAACGTTATTTAGGTGACTATTAAGAAGGTTTTAGGAAAGGCAGGTCATGTTTTGAACAAATGTTTGATCAGAAGTGAACCATTCGACACAGATTACTGAATTCAATAGCAACTGTAGTAATATTTGTTGATCTCAAAAAGGCCTTTGATTCCGTTGAAAGACAGACTGTAGATAAAGTCATCCGAGAATTTGGTGTAAAGTTTACATTAGCAAATCTAATTCGTGAAAGAGTTACAGACACAGTATCTGAAGTGAAATTTCTGGGAGAAATATCTTTGTCATTCGAAATAAACATAGATGTACGGCAAGATGATGATCTGCCCAATTCTTTTTAATTATGTTCTATAAAAACAGTAAGAATTTGGAATGAAAAGCTGAATGAATATAAGATTTTACTTATAAGAATGGGAAGAGGAAACAAAAATATTGAAATAAACTGCCCTGCATTTGCAGATGACTTTGCTACACTTTCTGAAAATGTGACGTCTACAGTAACACAAGTTAATCTTTTAAAGCATACAGCCAATAGGATCGGTTAAAGAATTTCTGCAGAGAAAACAAAATTTTTTATAATTATTAAAAATGCACCGTAATTTCTGAAAACAGATATTGGACAAATTGAAAAGATTGAAACATTTAAATATCTTAGGAGGTAATCCAAGATAATGTTTTGGTAAAAGCTGTTATAGAGGAAAGGATACAGAAAATGGGAAGGCCATAAGATAAAAGCAAAGACTTTTAGAACTAAAAATACCAGTCTAGAAGTGCAAAAATAAGGCATGACAGTACAGTAGTGAAACTAGAATGTCTGTATGCAAGAGGATGTCTAGGATACTGGAAAGGTGAATCATTAGGAAAATATTGACCCCATGAAAAAGTATGAAAGGTTGAATTTACATGGTAACGATGAAATTTATCGAAATATAGAAAACATGTCAGCACTAATGGGAAAAAGAAGACGTATTTTATGGACATATATATCGAATGTAAGACAGTCAAATATTTATGGGATAAGAGGTCAAAAATAAGTTGGGTCCATTAAATGAAAAAAGAATTTAGAAAAATTTAATCCGAAAGATGAAGAACAAATCCTCGTATAGACACAACGTGATCTCAGACAGATGCCAGTACCGTACTACTACTCCTTAAAATTACAATGGATCGCCTATAACAGCGGCAGTAACTTAGGATTGTACACTTAGCATTGATAATAAGAAAATGTAATTTTACTGACACGACATAACCTGTTATTTGTTTCCATCTCACTCTATTCATACGAGATCACGTCATTTATTTCTACTTCCAGATCCTTTGTTCTCTCTCTCTCTCTCTCTCTCTCTCTCTCTCTCTCTCTCTCTCTCTCTCTACACGTGTTTTCATTTTTTCCCTTGAATTCAGAACATTTTTGGTATTTCTCAGTGTATGGTCACTAATTCATTTTGCATAATGATATTTTAACAAAACAGGTAATACAGGTGAATAACTTCCTGTTTAAACGAATTGTGCAGATATCTGCTTCCATTAATACATTTCTACCCTTATTGAAAACTAGTTTTAAATTGTTAAATTTTCAGAATGAATCTTTCGTTCTACAAGTTGCTGCAGTGAAATTTCCGGATAGATCAAAACTGCATGACAGACCAGGACTCCAACCTATACCTTAACGGGCAATGTTATTCGTAACTATTCGGCCGGGAAACGCGACCAGAGTTCACAGCTTCAATTTTGCCAGTACGCATGTACTATTTTAGCAACTCTACAGGATCTCCCCGTATACCTTGCTGGACTACCATTCCGAAGAGAAAGGATATGTCGGAGACGACACTTAGTGGTTGTGTTTGAAATGAAATTTCCTCTTTGTGGCAACATAGTATGCGTTATTATAAAAATTTGTTATACATTCACATTAAAAAATTCATTTATAGTGGAAAAAACGATGTTTGTCTTGACTGATATTGACTGATCATTTAATGAGTTGTGGGACTTCAAAATGATTTAAGTAGTTGGTGTAAAAGAGCGCTTTAGTCACATAAGTAGCAAAGTACAATAACAATTCCGTAAATAAACTGAAATTAGATTATACTAGTTAAAAGTAGTGACACTGAATTTTAATGTGAAAAGTCTTTAAGCTTTTTAAATAAGACAAACGTTATTAACATTCTAAATTTTTATTCTCCATGTCTACATATTTATTTCTCGGCGTAGTCACTCCGGTAACGAACATTTCTCCCAGCGAGAGACCAATCTGTTAATATCGTCACTGTACAATGTTGGACTTTGTTGACGGGGCCACATCATCACCCCTGCTTGTATCGCTTCTTCAGTATCAAAGTGAAGTTCTCGAAGGTGTTCATTAAGTTTTGGAAACATACGTAAATCGCGTGGAACGAAGTCGAGACTGTAAGGAGGATGATCGATGATAGTGAATCAAAGGGATTGTTGCAAACGTCGCAGCGCTCATGTGTGGTCTGGTGCTGTCATGCTGAATGGGAGAGTGCTTCATGTGCAGACGAACTCTTCGAATCCGTACTTTCAATCTTTTGAGTGTCTCGCAGTACCCTGCAGACTTTGCGGTGGTGCCTCTAGATAATAATTCCAAGTTCACCACACCACCTTGAACAACCCAGAACACTGTGGACATGACTTCGCTTAGTCATTGCATGGTCTTGAACGTTTTTGGCGTTGGTGGTTCTTTGACGCGGATCTCCATTGCTGCTCTCTTTTTTCGGGGTCAAAATGGTGAACCTTGCTTTTAGAAACTTGTTTACGGCACGCTGTTTCTCAGCACTGTATAGTTACCTTACACACCACCGTGTTACACGCTGCAGTTCGGAGCCTCTAGCGGCAGAGGATTGCAAGTTGCGGCGGCGAAACGGGGATTTCTTTTTCTTTATTGTTATTTCATTCCCCTTGCTCCATAAGGGGGAGGGTGGGCTGCTAGCGGTACAATTTTCCGCGCTTCAGCCAAGTGAATTAAAAAATTTACCATTAGAAATGCAAAATTAAATTTGGGGCTGTTTTCTTTTTTAAATTAAAAATCAAAGACGGATAGTTAAACAACGGAAATATATGTATTTTAAAACACATCGCAGTAAGATGAAATTCTTCTGATAAGAAACGCCGAAGCACTGCTCTTTCATTTAAAATCTGAAGGGCCTGCACTAGGGTGAGAAGTTTTCTGGAGGGTTGAGAGGTGTGGTAGAGAGACAGAGGTCTGTTAGATAGGAAAACTATGGAGATGAGAGGTAGAAGTTGAGGTGCATGGTGGGAAAAACAGTCAGTGGGAAAGACAGACGGTGAGGAGTAGCGTGTCGTGTGGATAGGCTAATGGTGGTAAGAGGAAATCGATAGGGATGGATGGAGAGGGAAAGGAGATAAGTGCCCTGATGTAGAATGCCATAGGTGGGGAAGAGTTAAGGTTGGTACGAGGAATAAATATCGAGGCGGATCTCGTTGTTTGAGAGGGTGTTTGTTGAAGTAGGATAGGATATGGAGTGTCTGTAGGTGTAGGGACGGAGGGATGTGTTTGTGAAGGCGCAGCAGCATACCAGGGTTGGTGATCTGAGGGTAGACAATGCGGTAGTTGGAATCTAGTTTGCGACGGACCGTATAGTAGATGCGGAGGTGTTGTGTGTGGTTGAGGAGGGGTGAAAATTTGATGAGATGATAGAGGATCCAGGTGGGGGAAGGCAAACGGTGTGGAAAGCGAGACGGAATGCATGGCGTTCGAGGAGTTGGAGATACTTACAGAACTTTGGTGGGGCGGAGATCCTTGGTGTATTTGCACAGCAGTGGACTGGTCGGATCACGGTTGTGCAGATGTGGAGAATAGAGTAGTTTTAGTCTATTGTGAACTTGTTGTTGGATGGTTAGTAAGCTAGGTTTCCACGTTAGTTACTGGTCGATGGTTAGTCCAAGATATTTTAATGTGTTGATTAGCTGGATGGGACGGTTATAAATGGTAACGTAGAAGTCATGGACGCGGAACGTGCGTGTGGCTCGTCCTATAATTATTACATGGGTTTCGGAGGGGTTGATCTTGAGGAACCGTTGCTTACACCGTGGGGTACACTGATTAAGGCGAAATGGGGAAGTTGAAGAAGCAATATGCATGATATGTAATACCCCAATCGATATTGAGAACAGAATAAGAAATTCAGAGGATGCCATCGTATGTGATAAAAAAAATGGTTCAAATGGCTCTGAGCACTATGGGACTTAACATCTATGGTCATCAGTCCCCTAGAACTTAGAACTACTTAAACCTAACTAACCTAAGGACAACACACAACACCCAGCCATCACGAGGCAGAGAAAATCCCTGACCCCGCTGGGAATCGAGCCCGGGAACCCGGGCGTGGGAAGCGAGAACGTTACCGCACGACCACCAGATGTGGGCATAATAAATTAGGACTGCGAGTCCTCACCTACAGTGAGTTCAGATACGAGTCGGTCCATGACTCAAGTTCAGGTAGATCACCGAGAGAGGTGGCGCCGTGCTGTGACACTGAAATCTTATTCGGCAGGATTGCAGTTCAATTCCTCGACCGGCCATCCAGGTTTCGGTTTTCCGCGATTTTCCTGAATAACTTAAAGTGAATGGCGGGATTGGTAGATTGGTTGACCTGGGTGAGAGAACCAAACAGCGTGATCATCGGTCCCATCGGATTAGGGAAGGATGGAAAGGAAGTCGGCTGTGTCCTTTCGGAGGAACCATCCTGGAATTTGACTGAAGAGATTTAGGGAAATTACGGAAAACCTAAATTAGAATGGCCGGACGCGAGTTTGAACCGTCCGTTTCATCGTCCTTTATGATGGTACATTGTAATAACTTGTTAGGACATGATGATAACATCTATGTTTCCAGCACACTAATGCATCGATGATTTCGCAGAATCACACTGTGCTAAGCCATGATCTGAAGCCCCGTATCGTTTGTGGATCGCTTACCAAAGGCCGAAGCTATCCGAAGAGATGGTTCAAGTCGGTGTAGAATTGAGGATGGTTCATTACCTCTCACCACGACAGCATTTAACTTACTTCAGGGTAATCACGATTTGCCGTGCAGCAAGAAGACGGTGTTAAGAAAGCTATGGACATTTTTCTGCGAAATATCCCCTGCCAAAGCCCCATTTTGTCACAGTTGTTGGCGTCAGACAGTACCGTTCCCTTGCTAAGGAATAGAAGAAGAAGAAGAAGAATAGCTTTGACGCCCCATGTGACATTCACTGTGGTTGTCTTCTGGGATGAAATTGTTCTGGATTCTTTGATCGGACGCAAGAGTCATGTTGCCGTACCATCCATATTTGCCTGATCTTTGATGCCACATGATGCATCCATGTTTCGTCTCCGTAAATGGAATGATTCAGAAAAAGCGTTCCATCAGGAACCCCATGTGATGCCTGCGAGGTGTAATGCTGTCTTAGCGATTTTCTGACCTTCTAAGCTTTGAGTTGCATCCAATATGACTACGTCTCTTGACAGCTGAGTTACTCGCAGACAGTGTTTCGCTCATCACGTACTTCTGGTCTATCATCAACCGAACTGTTCGCACCGAACTCACACCCACCGAGCTGAATATGTTTTCTGTTAGTGAGATGCCATACAGATGCCTACAAAAATCTGACACTTTGCGTAAGTTTTTTAGTTCAGTTTCGAACTGCATAGCCATCTTACAAGTGACAGCGCAAGGGGCCCAAGCACCGCATTGTGCCACCTAACGCCAGCGTGCAGACGTCATGGCCGTCCGCCGCGGTTCCAACAGAAAATTTTTGAATAGTTCATGGTATATAAGGATATGGAAGAGTCTTGTACTCAATTTCATTAACAGATGCTCTTCACTTTCCTTCACACCTCCCAAATAATGTTAAACTTCCACTGGGTTTCCCTATTACTGGTTTCGTAACTTCATGTCATTTCATATTACTTAATATTTTTACCCCTGGATTTATAAACGATGCTCCAAGCTTCACAAATTTCTCGATAATCCGATACCGCCGAGTTGTTTCTGTTTTTATATTTATGTATTTCTTATTTAGATTGACCAGATTAAGGTCTTAAGCGTCCTCTCCTACATCAGACCAGGAACAGCGCGTACCAAAGATACTACAAAACATTCCCAATAATATAAGAAGAATTGACAGTAATAATAATGAAGGGCATTTAGAATGACATAGATTAGCTTAGCACATTTGAAGCCATGTTTAGTATCATCAAAGCGGAATGGGTAAAGGAAGAGGAAAAGGCTGAAATTACAGTGACAGTTGCTGTTAGGAAAGAACAGGACATACATAGAGAACTCTGCCGATAAGGGGCCGGGAAATGTTGCGGGGAAGGTGGACTAACGATGGTGAGCTGCATGGAATGTGGGAGATATGGTTAGTGTGACAGAAGGTGGATCATCAACTGCCTTTTGAAGTTTGTAAGGAATTTGATTTCTCTTATATTTTAAGATAAAATGTTCCAATGTCGGGTCCCCGCTAAATAAAATGGTTTAGAGAAAATGGCAGTTTTATGTGGTGGTGCGGAGAGAATTTTAATTTGTTCAAAACGTGTGTTTCTGATTTTCCGTTCAGATAGTATGCAAGAGTCGAACACAAATGAGTAGTGCAGTGACTGAGAAGATGACAGAGCAGACATAGAGTGTGATGGCCGCTCTACGTTGCACGTAGTTAGGATAATTGTTCGTAGGCTGGTGTGATACCGCCGAAAAAGCATACGTTTCAAATATATCGTATAAAAGCATTTGTTTCAGTTTCAGCCTGCCTGAGCTGTCGTTTGTAAGTCCGCGGAGAACGATATCACCATGGTAAGTACGGGGAGTATTTGTATCTCTAAGAGCTTCTTTTGAAGCTCGAAAGGAAGTTCTTTTGTATATTTCTGTAGTGAGTGAAGTGACGCTGACATCTTCTTACATACTGCAGTTGTGTGTTCAGTCCATTCTAAGTGATGGTCCAGAATTATCCCCAATTTATAGGCACTGCGTTTCCTGTACACAACAGCACCTTCAGCGAATAACGTGAAAATGCTGCTGACCCTGCGGGAAAATTGTATGTATGTAACGAGAATATTAGCGTTCCTGTTACGCTTTACTGAGCGCGCACGAGGTTATTTTAGTTTCTGTTGATCATCCAGTATCCTTTACGCTGTGATGTATTGAGTTGTAGCATTAGAAGGCTGACCCTGCTGACCCTGCGGGAAAATTGTATGTATGTATGTAACGAGAATATTAGCGTTCCTGTTACGCTTTACTGAGCGCGCATGAGGTTATTTTAGTTTCTGTTGGTCATCCAGTATCCTTTACACTGTGATGTATTGAGTTGTAGCATTAGAAGGTTCTTCACATGCTCGTGTCTCGGTTGTCAATCGACCGTGTGGTAGCCTTTTTGAAACGGAGCCATTACTGGTTCCAGAAAACAATGTCATTGTGTTCGAGCATGATATCCTGTTAGGGATATTGGTGTGAAGTTCTGTACCTGCATGGCGTAGCGGTCAAACGGTGTTACATGCAGAAAGATCCTTACGGGTTTTGAAAGGCGTAATTCATTGTTTCGCAGTTCTGTCTGTTGTCTTCAGTTTCGAAAGCAATCTGGTTTGGGAGAGGCAGTGGAAGGTTTTGACCCTTCGTATTCATGCGTCCTCTGACAACAGCAACTTCATGATGTGAATGATAAGATGAGTTATCAGAGTCGACTCTGATGCACTGATCACGCAATTTTCCATCTTTTGATTAAATAAAACGACGTTGACAAGGACGTCTCCTCATTTACTGTGCACTAGATCAATCTCATTTCAGTGAGACCTCGATTTGCAGAGAAAGTGTTGCGGATCGTATGAACTGTGAAAAGAGTTATTAAAAGAAAGATGGAAATCCTAGAAGGTAAGAACGGTCGGAATTTTTAAACTCCCACTGCAACTTCCCAAGACGGCTTCAACCTCCGTTTGCTTGAAACGAAGACTCGCGTCTGGCCATTGCAATGTCTCTCTATCTGTGTTGCTAGTGACGTCATTCGGGAATACTCGTGGCTTTTGATTCTTAGAAAGTGACGTTACAACTTTTTATCGTATTTCTCTTAGAATCTGGCGGGTTCGTTGTGTAATATTTCTGTACTTGAAGCTTCATAAAAGTTGATTAAACAGGTCTCTAGAAAAACGTATTATTTGGATCAAAAATTTATTTCCTTTTTTACGTAACAAAACATCTGCGAACTGGCGCAGAGGTAAGACACTCGAAACAACAGCTCAAATCCTCGACCAGCCACCCATATTTAGGTTTTCCACCATTTCTCTAAATCGCCGGTACGGTTCCTCTAAAGAGCACAACCCACTTCCTTCCCCGTCCTTCTCTTACCCGAGCTTGTGATACGTCTCGTCTTCCTTGCTTTACTCGACTACAGTGCCTCAAATGAAGGGCACCGCGTGCAAAAATTAATTTTTTATTTATTTTTCGGACAGGAAACTCCCGTAAATCTTAAAACTTAATCAGTGCGTGCAATAATTTTTGTCCAAATTTAACGTAATCTGCTAATGAAGCTCCATAATAACTGACATTACATATTATTAAAATCTTTTGTAAAGGACAGTAGGACTTACGCACTGAAATAAAATTTTCGTCCATGGCATTGACCGTAAAGTTAATGCGTCATATATCAGACGCGTAGTAGACTCTGTTAGTAGATTTTGAAAAGATTTGACCCTTCTACGAAACCTAAGAAGATGACGAAACGAGCTCTTCCACAACCGTATAAGAGGACGATACTGATCTTCGTAGGTAACAAGAAATAGTCGTACGTATTTTTTCTTTTGTTTGTTAAACGTGTAGTAATGCATTTAACACCAAGCATGAAATTCTCGGAAATGAATTCTGTTCTCATGAGTAATATGAATAATTTTCTCTCGCTACGACAACGAATGCTTAATTTCGAGTTCAAAAATAATAAATTGTTGAACGAATTACTTATGACCAGTAATGTTTCGATGTAAACTTACAAGTATTTTTCTTCGGTGATGGTGTAAACTGAGAAATATTTACCAGTCTTAATAGAGTATCGGACACTACCGATTTTCCGTTCACACTTACACAGGGTGTTACAAAAAGGTACGGCCAAACTCTCAGGAAACACTCCTCACACACAAATAAAGAAAAGATGTTATGTGGACATGAGTCCGGAAACGCTTAATTTCCATGTTAGAGCACATTTTAGTTTCATCAGTATGTACTGTACTTCCTCGATTCACCGCCAGTTGACCCAATTGAAGGAAGGTAATGTTGACTTCGGTGCTTGTGTTGACATGCGACTCATTGCTCTACAGTACTAGCATCAAGCACATCAGTACGTAGCATCAACAGGTTAGTGTTCATCACTAACGTGGTTTTGCAGGAAGTGCAATGTTTACAAATGCGGAGTTGGCGCATGGCCATTTGATGTATGGATTAGCACGGGGCAATAGCCGTGGCGCGGTACGTGTGAATCGAGACAGATTTCCAGAACGAAGGTGTCCCGACGGGAAGACGTTCGAAGCAATTGATCGGCGTCTTAGGGAGCACGGAACATTCCAGCCTATGACTCGCGACTGTGGAAGACCTAGAACGACGAGGACACCTTCAATGGACGAGGCAATTCTTCGTGCAGTTGGCGATAACCCTAATGTCAGCGTCAGAGAAGTTGCTGCTGTACAAGGTAACGTTGACCACGTCACTGTATGGAGAGTGCTACGGGAGAACCAGTTATTTCCGTACCATGTACAGCGTGTGCAGGCACTATCAGCAGCTGATTGGCCTCCACGGGTACACTTCTGAGAATGGTTCATCCAACAATGTGTCAATTCTCATTTCAGTGCAAATGTTCTCTTTACGGATGGGACTTCATTCCAAAGTGATCAAATTGTAAATTTTCACAGTCAACATGTGTCGGCTGACAAGAATCTGCACGCAATTGCGCAATCACGTCATCATCACAGATTTTCTGTGAACGTTTGGGCAGGCATTGTTGGTGATGTCTTGATTGGGCCCCATGTTCTTCCACCTACGATCAATGGAGCACGTTATTATGATTTCATACGGGATACTCTACCGGTGCTGCTAGAACATGTTCCTTTACAAGTACGACACAACATGTGGTTCATGCACGATGGACCTCCTGGACATTTCAGTCGAAGTGTTCGTACGCTTCTCAACAACACATTCGGTGACCGATGGATTGGTAGAGGCGGACCAATTCCATGGCCCCCACGCTCTTCTATTCTCAACCCTCTTGACTTTCATTTATGGGGGCATTTGAAAGGTCTTGTCTACGCAACACCGGTACCAAATGTAGAGACTCTTCGTGCTCGTATTGCGGACGGCTGTGATACAATACGCCATTCCCCAGGGCTGCATCAGCGCATCAGGGATTCCATGCGACGGAGGGTGGATGCATGTATCCTCGCTAACGGAGGACATTTTGAACATTTCCTGTAACAAAGTGTTTGAAGTCACGCTGGTACGTTCTGTTGCTGTGTGTTTCCGTTCCATGATTAATGTGATCTGAAGAGAAGTAATAAAATGAGCTCTAACATGGAAAGTAAGCGTTTCCGGACACATGTCCACATAACATATTTTCTTTCTTTGTGTGTGAGGAATGTTTCCCGGAAGTTTGGCCGTACGTTTTTGTAACACCCTGTATAGGCTAGTGCAGGCTGGATTACGTATTACCCGTTTTCCATGTCTTTTTTGTGTTCTGTAATAGCCCAAGCACATGATTATACAGGATATAACGGGTTTAAGTGCAGATTTTTGGTCTGTGGTAACTTAATATGAGCCGGCCAGTGTGGCCGTGCGGTTCTAGGCGCTGCAGTCTGGAACCGAGCGACCGCTACGGTCGCAGGTTCGAATCCTGCCTCGGGCATGGATGTGTGTGATGTCCTTAGGTTAGTTAGGTTTAATTAGTTCTAAATTCTGGGTGACTGATGACTTCAGAAGTTAAGTCGCATAGTGCTCAGAGCCATTTGACTTAATATGAACACACGTTAGTGTGTTGATTATTTTTTATCTGTGCCGAACAGTGTTCCCCCAGATATGTCACATAATGTACTAACTGATATTTTTTGCGCGGTCGTAACTGCACAACTAAGCGGACTGTGTCTGTCTAGACTAACCCTTTAGTGTCTACGCATCCACAATTGAACAACTGACATTCTGCGGGGTTAAATTAAGTATTAATGACTTGCTCATGCCGCGTGTAATTAGAGGTACTACCTAACTTAAAAACATACGACATGTAATAGCTATAATTAGTAATATCCAAATACCGTAAATACTGGTGTAATGTTGTTCAGTACAGTGCCTTCAGTCACCAATAGAAGTGCTGCACGTATACCCATCACACCCTGTATATTGCTCCTACTTGACTATTATTTAATCATTTATTGAGTTTAAAACTGTGAATGCCGTAAAGGAAACAATGCGGCAGGACTCATAGTCTCCATACACAAGTTATGATTTATTTCCATTGTTCTAGTTTGCCCGACGTTTAAAAAAGACCGTACCTGGGACGTTTTTATGTTAATGAAAATTACGTTTCCAAGGAAGAATGATTTCGAAGGGTTTGAGGTATGGAATGATTACGTAGAACCTGAGGCATGCAGATTCAATCAGATTTTTAGAAATCCTTTCTTTTTGTCTGTTCGTCCTGGCATCATGCAGCTCATGAGTCTAAGAAATTAATAGCCATTTGTTATTTTATGTTTTTGACAACACAATCTGAATAATGCTCTCTTGTCACGCGACATGAAGAAGCAAGATTTTACATCGTTAAATGACTGTGACATCTGCCTTGGGAGCAGTTAGATAAGAGATGAAAGATGCTACCCTTCTAAAAACCATATAAAGAAAAACAGAGGCCGAAACAGCTGTTTCTGGCACTCACCTTAAAAATAGCCTGAAGATCGCGAAAGTGTGTGTGTGTGTGTGTGTGTGTGTGTGTGAGAGAGAGAGAGAGAGAGAGAGAGAGAGAGGGGGGGAGAGAGAGAGAGAGAGAGTTATAAGGAGGGGGAGGGCGGGAGTATAGACAAAAGATACTTGAAGCTATGTGACTAAAATTCGTTGACTTTAAATACACCGTCCCAGGAGATTCGAATATTTCGTAATTTTGATTCACCGTGTGTATAGTTTAGCCGCTTAGATTTCTCTCAGTATTTTTCTGCAGTAGTTCACTTAGATTTATATTTTTCAATATGTTTTTTTTTCTAATTTTGATTGCACGTGTCCACTGAAGATTAATAAAACATATGCATATCTTTTCTAGGACGTTGAACGGTGACGTGTGTTTAACTTTGGCACACAAGCATACTTTGTTGGTTCACCATTGCTGCGCTTTTTTCTAATGGGGAGAGGAGAGCAGGGCGGCAAGGTGTAGCTCATTATTGCACTTCTTTACAAAAATAGTTAATAACAGCATCCAGGGTGAAGAATGCTCAAGAAATAGTGAAGTACTTAAAAATGTATTGAGTTTCCAAATGTGAAGCATTGTAAAATTGGAGACACCATCCACAAAGAGTATTTTCAGTTTTATTGCCGGCTTTGCCATTTCCTGCGGTACCGCGAGATTGCTGCAGTCACCTAGTCCTGGTGTTCCTCAATGCTTTAGATCCTCTGTTGCCTGGTTCACTAACGGTTGGGTACTGCTGGCAAATCTCATGAACTAGTTTCTTGTTCTGCTTAGATTAACGAACTGTGCCCTTAGCTATTAAAGACACATATTAGAATTTTTAATACTTCATTTTAATTTTTTCTTTTCTTTCCATTTATTTAGATTTTTCGCAGTTCGTAAACAGAACTGTGGTTACTACGGTGGAGAAAACCAAAGTTTTCTCTCTTTGGTTTACAGACAACACTGAAGGTTTGAGTAAACTTTCAGCACTAGCTCACACGACTCTTCAATGTGGGGCCGTGTGCCATAAGCGTGACGCTTCATTATTTACGGAGGTAGGCGTGCCTACACGTGTATATTGTGAGGAGCGGGGCGTGGCAGTGTGTCGCCCTATTCGAGAACCTGTGGCCAGACACCAGCGAGTAAGCCACCGCTGGCCGGAAGCGTAAGCGCGAACGGGAACGCCACCACAATCCACTGTGTTCGATCATGTTCTACGAGGGTGTGAAACTAGTTGTCGGACTGAAACATTTACGAAACAAAGAGACACGTACCGTTGCCCGTATGACATATTGCAAAGTGCTTGCCCACAATGGAGGCTGGTTGGGAAGTTTGACTGTCATAGGGCGTTGTAGTACACGAAACACTTTTTTATGTTGAACGGAAGAAACAATGTCCAACCAGTCTCGTGAAAAAGAGAGAAGAAGTAGCGATTCCCTTTCAAAAATAGGCAGTAACGGTCGAGAAAGGAATTTGTTGACCACATGCTCCCTAAGTACTTCCGTCCAGCGTTGCGGTTAGACAGGCCGACAAATGTAATAGAGAATCGCAATGATACGCAGTTACTTTCATGTTTTGGAGAACGCATCAAAATACCGTAATATTACTAAGAGTAAACATGAGTGGTACTTCGCATTAATGTTGCCAAGAGGTGACTGATTATTTGTTTACTGTTAGACTTCGTAAATTATTACTGGTTCTATACCGATGATAGTTAATTCCGTGTTCCGTAGATCATTTGCACATTCTGTATCGAAATGACGTGGAATGAATTAGTGATGGGGTGGCAACAGGAAGATAGGAAATAATGGCCAGTAAAAAAAGATGAATGAGACGAAGGTAATATGATTACGTGCATACCTCTTTAGTTGCACTTTACGTTTATATATATTTTTCTGTAGTTAGGGTGGCCCTAAGGGTATTACTCTAGCTTAATATGATTAATTGCTGAGCCAAACTACTGCAATTTCGGTACCCACGTTTACCACAGATCAGGTTCAACATTAAGGCTAATTACTCCCACTCTTTTAGTACGCAGAGAATAAAAAATAATAAACAACTATGATGAGGAGGCAAGCCTTATCGGTAAATAACCAGGGCTAGGGAGGCGTGCTTGAGTCAGAAAACTAGTGGGAAGTTATCTCCTGGGTTCAGTACGGGACGTTATAACGTTTTAAACAGTGTATCGAGTATCTGAATACTGAATGCAAAGTTATACTTTATTGTGCTGAGCTCACCTCAGGCGTGACAACACATGCTAATTCTTGTCGAGATTCCTAGTACTCTTTCAACGTGCTGCATAAATTATACTGTCCGCTAAAGTAGGAACAAAACACATTACAGCGTGTTGCTTTTTCTTCTGTTGGTGCTAAGGGAGAAATAGGCGAACACTATGTTGAAGTCACGAAATATTTAACATAAAGTTTTAGATGAATGATACATTTATCAACATGCACAACAGGTAATGAAGACATTAAATGAGTTCACTGCAAGAAGGCACAAACATGAAACTAATTCGAAAGTATCGCCAATAGTTTGTTTATTTGGAAAATTATGGACAAATAATTTGCCAAAATAGATAGGTAATAGAGTACTGCCATACTTTAGTAACTGATAGGTTACTTGAGTAATTTGTTAGGTAATTTGGAGGATACCATAAGGAAACATTATATTTAATATATATTTCTTGTTATATTGTTGAGTCAGTAGTTGAGAGAAACGATTGACATTGATATACAGATGCAGAATTAAATAATTGCTGAAATAGCCTACTTCATCCGTAATAAGAATTATTAAATGAAGAAGAGGTGGATTAAAATAGAATGATTGGTTGTTACAGTGACTTACAACGAGATCAGTGCTATGCTTACCTTATATGCTCAGTGTCAACCTTAGAGGGATGAGCAGGTTTCCTGTCCTTAGAAAGACGGTTTCGTGACCATTAGCTGCTATTTTGTCTGTAAAGAAAAAAACAACATAATAAATCATTGGTTCACTAGTCTCAAAATAAGCACCTAATGCGTAGCACGTTATGAATCTCATGGTACAGATATGATAACTTTTTTGTATCCCTGGTAGCATTGCATCCGGAGCCACATTAATTAACAGCTATGAGGTACTGCTGAGCGCGCTGCTGGACAACCACGAAGCGCTAATCCTGCTACCAATATAAGATAGGTAAACTGTAATGGGTTAGATGGTCGTAAGCCTCATCCCAGTCAGATGAAACTAATTCGTATGTACAATTTTATTGTACTCTTTGGCTGCAAATTAATAATACATTTTTTAAGTCATGAGTCTTATGACTGGTCTGACGCGACCCGCCACAAATTCCTCTCGTAAATAATGCATATGACTTAGGAAATCAACCCAAGAAGTTTGCCTGCCCAAAGTTCTATCACTCCCTGAAAATCTTTGAAGACTACGGACTCGCCTCGTTTTCTACATCTATTCACTCTTCCCAACAGAAATACTATTCCAGCTTATCAGATACTCCTCCCTCCTCAAACAAATTGAAAACCTGGTAACAGTAACTTCAACATCGCTTCGACCATAATTTCCAGTCCTGTTATGCTTTCGACAACTATAACAACCCAAACCCAAACCTACGCACTCTTTAAATCTTACTCGTATCCACGTAATCCTGCTGGCATCTGTCCTTCCTAGCAGATCTAACCAACCTCTCGATATCTTTTCCTTCACCAGGACTTTTTTCTTTACCTTTCCTTTTTTATCTTTTTTTTTCCAGCCCGACCTCCACAGATTTACTTCATCTATAGTTGCCGTATTTTATTTAACTTTTCACACTGCCAATTAAGCCTCAACGCAATCCACCTATTCTTTTACTGTCCCCACACTGCAGACATTCACAACTTCTCTTAACATTCTCCGTCCTCGTCACAAATTTTTATTCCCCAGTGCGAATCGTTTCAGTGTAGTACTTTGTCTACCAATATCATATACAGTGCCATGAAGCTTTTCAGAAAAAAATGCAGTTAATAATAGCATGATCCATTAGCATCCATTAGCACTTCCGCAAATTTCCAATCAAAATCACTGTTCGGGTACGGTAGCAAGCACTATCTCTGCTTGTCACACGTAATGCTTTCTCGATCTGTTCGCTAAAGAAGTACTGTACAGTTACGGTAAGTCTTAATTACGTGGGAAATCCTTTGAAGAACAGATTCAGAATAGAGAAATACATTGGAATGGAAGCTGTGAGGGTAAGTTGTACTTGTTGATGCCAGCGTTTTGCGAAGGAATCAAAAACTCCGTTACTGCCATTACAGCTTGACGCCCCGACAGTATGGCAGGTGGCTTACCTGTTTTGGCGCCATTGAAGCTTCAGACTAATGTGTCAGTGTCATTTGCATACGGAAGGCAATCTCAAACTAAATCCTGCAAAATATCGGTACTGCATCGACCGACGAATTCAGATACTGTTGCTGCCGTCAGTACTGCAACTGGCTATTGCAGACTGTAGATTATTGAGAACCTGGTCCCGAAATATTCGCCGGCCGGTGTGGCCGAGCGGTTCTAGGCGCTTCAGTCTGGGACCACGTGACCGCTACGGTCGCAGGTTCGAACGCTGGCTCGGCCATGGATGTGTGTGATGTCCTTAGGTCAGTTAGGTTTAAGTAGTTATAAGTTCTAGGGGACTGATGACTTTAAAAGTTAAGTCCCATAGTGCTCAGAGCCACTTGAACCATTGAACCGAAATATTCATTTTTTTGTGGTGAAACATGGTTGCATTTTCCGCTGAATAAACGACTCAGGAGTTCCGGAAATCCTCATCAGTACATCAAGTGCTTCTGCCTGATGAGGGAAAAGGAAAGAGATGTGTAATTTATGCCACACGAGTTACTGGTCGATCTTTCTCCGTTTGTGCATGTAATGCTAAATAGTGTTACGATTTTCTTGGACTTCTTTCAGAGGCCGCAACTACTTTTTCTCCCCTCTTGAACCACTAGTCCTACCGCCGTAATGTCCCAGCAGCCCGGAAAGCCACGCAAACTCTGAAAGTTCGGAAAACCTATTAGTTGACAAATGTCACCCACACGGTGGAACTCCGTTTGATTGGCAGGACACAGGTTGCGAAAGAAACTTGTAAGTAGAGTGAGTGCGCGCTGCGGGTCCGGACAGACAGTGACGTCCCGGAGTGTAGTTCAGTCCCCGGCGCCGTGCAGCGGCGGTGGGCGGCAATTGCAGGAAGCTCTCGAGACTCCGAGTGGGAGCCGCTGGGAAACACGTACAGCCGCTTCCGTGCCGCGGAGCGCCGCCCGGCGAGCCGCGCTGTTGCCGTCACGAAGCCGGGAAACGGGGCCCCAGCCGCCCAGTGCCCAGCCGTGGACACGTCTACATGTGCGCCGTGCACAGCCAACTATTTTAAGACCTCGACTGAGCCAACGAGATTCCCAACTCGTTGTTTCCTCCCATTCGTTATTGAACTGTTGTTATTGTATGACTGGTATTTTTTCGTTCTCAGGCATGCGCCATTTCCTTGGAAGGAATCTTTCCTTGTACCTTAATATGTTTACTAACTCCAGTTCATCTTCTACCAATGACGACACCGATTAAGATTGTGTAACGGATCGGAACTCGAACCAGGAGCCTTGTCTTTCGCGACATTGTTGTAACCGATCTTGTTTTTACAACTTACTCTTAATTTTTACTGTATTTGTACAAAGTAATCTCATTTTTCATACAATTTTGTACAAATTACACAGAATTTTTGAATAACGGCTTAACTATGATTGAATTAAGATTGTTGTTGTTGTTATGGTCTTCAGTCCAGAGACTGATTTGTTGCAGCTCTCGAGACTACCCTATCCTGTGCGAGGTTCTTCATCCCTGAGTAACTGCTGCAACCTACATCCTTTTGAATCTGCTTAGTGTATTCAACCCTTGGTCTCCCTGTACAATTTTTACCTTCCAAGCTTCCCTCCAATACTATATTGGTGCTCCCTTGATGCCTCAGAACGTGTCCTACCAACCGATCCCTTCTTCTAGTCACGTTGTGCCTAATTCTATTCAGTACCTCCTCATTAGTTACTTGATCTACCCATCTAATCTTCACCATTCTTCTGTAGCACCACATTTCGAAAACTTCTATTCTCTTCTTGTCTAAACGATTTATAGTCCATGTTTCACTTCCATAGATGGCAACACGCCATACAAATAATTTCTGAAAGGACTTCCTAACACTTAAATCTATACTCGATGTTAACAAATTTCTCTTCTTCAGAAACGCTTTCCTTGCCATTGCAAGTCTACATTTTATACCCTCTTTACTTTGACCTTCATCAGTTATTTTGCTGCCCAAATAGCAAAACTCATCTACTACTTTAAGTGTCTCATTTCCTAATCTACTTCCTTCTGCATCGCCTGATTTAATTCGACCACATTCCATTATCCTCGTTTTGATTTTGTTGATGTTCATCTTATATCCTCCTTTCAAGCCACGGTCCATTCCCTTCAACTGCTCTTCCAGGTCCTTTGCTCTCTCTGACTCAATTACAATGTCCCCAGCAAACCTCAAAGTTTTCGTTTCTTCTCCGTGGATTTTAATTCCTTCTCCAAATTTTTCTTTTGTTTCCTTCACTGCTTTCTCAATATACAGATTGAATAATATGGGGATGCTACAACCCTGTCTCACTCCCTTCCCAACCACTGCTTCCGTTTCATTCCCCTCGAATCTTACGACTGCCATCTGGTTTCTGTACAAATTACAAGTAGCCTTTGGCTCCCTGTAATTGATCACTGCAACTGCAGAATTTGAAAGAGAGTATTCCAGTCAACGTTGTCGAAAGCTTTCTCTAAGTCTACAAATGCTAGACACGTAGGTTAGCCTTTTCCGTAATGTGTCTTCTAAGATAAGTCATAGGGTCAGTATTGCCTCACGTTTTGCAAGATTTCTACGAAATCCAAACTGATCTTCCCCGAGGTCGGTTTCTATCAGTTTCTCCATTCGTTTGTACAGAATTCGTGTCTGTATTCTGCAACCACACCTGTCAGCACCTGTTTTTTTTTTTTTTTTTTGGATTGGAATTATTATATTCTTCTTGAGTCTGATGGACCGAGATTATAAGTAAAATTTCTACATTACACATAAAACAAGTACCGCATCCGTATATTCAGATCTTCTATAAAGATCTTCAGTAATTACACATGGGAAGAAAGTTTTTCAACTTTCATTTGGGAAACAACTTCCTCCACTCTCTTTAACTGGTGGCATTCCTGTGCAGCGTTTTTCTTTTTACGTACTGTCATTCCTCTTCCTGAGTGTCCCAGTCCTAATTGGTCATTCTGTAATTGTCGCCCTCACTTACCCATTTTTCCATAATCCGACGGGACCGATGACCTCGCTGTTTGGTCCCCTTCCTCGAATCAACCAACCAACCAACCTAATTTGCAGACGTGTTCGAGTCCGAAAATTCCATTCAATGGGAAACATTTGTAGTTATATTTTTGGCATATTAGTTTAAAGACTCGAAATAATACCGTTGATGTTATATGAATAAGGAAAACACATACACGCTCTGGACCTTTTGTGTACGATACCTTGTATTTAGAGAGAGGAATTCCACATTTACATAGAAGTATATATACACTCTAAAAAAAAGAAAATATCCGACTTAGCATTATACGAATGGGAGGGAAATCGGCAGACGTAATGTACATACAGACAAACAAATAATAACAGTTAGGCGAGAGAAGGAGCTTCACAAATTGAGGAAACCAATGATACTTTGGTCCACCTCTGGCCCTTATGCAAACAGTTATTCGGCTTGGCATTGTTGATATAGTTGTGGGATGTCCTCGTGAGGGATACCGTGCCAAATTCTGTACAATGGGCGCGATATATAGTCGAAACCCCGAGATGGTTGGAGGGCCCTGCGCAACGTTGTCAATGGGGGAGATATCCGGTGACCTTACTGGCCAAAGTACGGTTTGGCAAGCACGAAAACAAGCAATAGAAACTCTCGCCGTGTGCGGGCAGGCATTGTCTTGCTGAAATGGAAGCCCAGGATGGTTTGCCATGAAGAGCGACAAATGTTTAAATGTGTGTGAACTGCTAAGGGACCATAGTGCTGGGGGCATCGGCGGTCCCTAGACTTACACACTACTTAAACTATACTAAGAACAAAACACACACCCATGCCCGAGGGAGGATTCGAACCTCCGGCAGGGGGGACCGCGCAATCCGTGACCTGGCGACTCAAACCGCGCGGCCACACCGCGCGGTGAAGGGAGACAAAACGGGGCGTAGAATATCGTTGGTGTAGCGCTGTGCTGAAAGACAGCTGCTGTGAAACGAGATGACAACGAGACCATCACCACTGGTTAGCGGACCGTATGACGGGGGGCAGTCAGGATAGTTTCCCACCGTAGTCCAGGTGTCTCGCCAGCCGGTGTGACCGAGCGGTTCTAGGCGCTTCAGTCTGAAGCCGCGCAACCGCTACGGTCGCAGGTTCGAATCCTGCCTCGAGCATGGATGTGTGTGAGGTCCTCAGGTTAGTTAGGTTGAAGTAGTTCTAAGTTCTAGGGGACCGATGACCTCGGATGTGAAGCCCCATAGTGCTCTGAGCCATTTGAACTAGGTGTCTCCAGAAAAGTCTTCTGACTGGAATCTCGTTGACTGAATTAGAACTGTCATCAGTGATGAGTCCCGCTTCGAACTGATCCCCGGTGATACTTATCGGGCTAGATTAATATAAGAGGTAGAGATGATCCAACGAAGAGCGGCACGTTTCTTCACGTGATCGTTAATAGGCGCGAGAGCGTTAAGGTCACACTCAAAATCTCCAGAAGAGACACCACGGCCAGGTTTTGTGTTGAAATTCCGAGAGCTTAAGTCGGAGTGGAGGCAGTGGTTGGAGTGCGAAGTCGGGAGACAGCAGCGGCTGTAGTGGCGCGCTGCGGCGCGTGGGCCGAGGACGCAGAAGGCAAGCAGCGGCCGGCGGCCGGCGGCAGCTGCTGGAGCCCGGCTTAGTCACGGCGCCCACGCGCGAGGCCGCCGGCCGTCTGGCTGCACGGCGCGTCCTCACCAGACGTCGGTCACGCCTTAGCCCTGCCCCTCCGTTCAAGGTCGTGCACGAAAGCTGCTCGTTTACTGCACGCAGTGGTACCTCTGGAGATACAGGGGTTCAACAAGAATACGGAATGCCGCGAGATCCCAAGCCTCAAGTTACCCAAGTCTACAGGTTGCGCTGTTGTGTTCGATCACTAACAGCAGCTGTGCAATATCCTTCTTTCAATATCTTTCTTTTATCACTCGTATAATCATGGCGACAACCGATACGAGTGACTCGAGTGCGCCTCAACGGGCTTCTTTTGCGCCGCCTGATCCCTCTCCTCAGGATGAGTCGGGACAGGCCGAAAATGAAACTGTGACGCAGAGATTAGCACGAATCACGTTGCTCATGGAGCAAAACATTAAAAACGGGAAGATAAGTCAAGCAGGACTCTCAACAATTAAAAATGAACTGGCTGCATGGGCCATTGCCCACGCAAAGTTGGAAGGAAGGGTGGAAGAATTAGAGAAAGAAAACAATCGATTGAGGAAACAACCAGTTAAAACTTGGGCTGCCGTGGCAGCGCAAGCTCCCACGAAGCCCAAAACGACTAGAGATACCATAGATAAAGTGACTAAGAGGCCAGATACGGCAGTTTTCTTGAGGACCCTGCCGGGCCAAGACACAAGTGTCAAAAGAATCCAGGACCTATTCACGACTACTGTGGACCCTGTAAAAGAGAAAATAAAGATCAAAAGAATCAAACCCAGCAAGAATTCAGTAATAGTGGAAGTCGCATCCGAAGAGGATAAAGAAAAAATATTGAACAACCACAAATTAAATTCAGTAATTAAGTGTGAGCCTCCAAGGAAAAGGAACCCTCTCGTGATTCTGTACGACGTTCCAACAGTAATGACCAATGAAGAGTTATGCGACACAATCAGAAAACAAAACTTTGAGGATCTGAGTGAAGAAGAGTTCAAAGACTGTTTTAAACTCAGATTCAAGACAGGTCCACGGGGTCGAGATGTGGTACATCACGTCGCTGAGGTTACAGCGCGGATGTGGAAAAGCATTACGACAATGGGCAAAATATATGTTGGCTTCCATGCCATCAACACTAGGGACTATGTCGTGGTACCTCGTTGCCACAACTGTGGCGACTTGGACCACATTCTCAGGCTGTGCACCAGGGAGTCGGCCTGCACAAAATGTGGAGAGAACGGTCACAACCGTAAAGACTGCAAGGCAGCAGCAATCTGCATACCATGCAGGAACCGAGGCAAGAAATCATGCGGAGCCACAGGTCGAAACTGCCCAACATACAGGATGCTTGAACAAAGACTGATTTCCAGGATTGATTATGGGTGAGCCCGGCATACTGAACAGGATGCCGAAACATAAGTCCCCGAGCAAAAGGAGGAGGGATGCTATGAGGGCTAACAAGTTTAAGTTGTTCTTAAGGTCGCTTACGAGCACCAAGAAAACTGAAAATAGAGCCACACAGACTGAGATCTATATGATAAATATGGCAATACAGACAGACCCCCCCATAGCTGCAGCTCCCTCCTCCGAAAGCCGGGGAGCAGAGCCGACAGAACACCAGAAACGGCAAGGGCATCCTGTGGCTGTGGCAGTTTCCAGAAAGGAGCAGAAAAAAGTCATTCAACCGATACAGGAAAACTTGATAACCAGTAGCTCCAGTACAAGTTCTCCCACACAGGGTACTCCAGTAGTTAGACTACCACCTGTGGACCCTGTAAGAGTGTACCCCAACTTGGAGTACACCATGCAACTAGCAAGACTTGAGCAGCCGGCTACCCTGACCACTGCCCTGAGACATGTGGTTCGTGTAGGACACGAAGAGGGACGAAAGATAACCTTCTCGGTGATGGAGGCTGTGGACAGAATTCAACTAAAATCAGTGAATCTCCCCACTGACTTTGGAGCCCTGCGAGACTTGTTAAGAAAGGTGTTTGAAAGAAGGGGCGAGAAATTCGACCTAAATGACATCTATGAACAGGCAGTTTTGGCGAACGGACGAATTGCGTTCGACTGGACTAAGACCTGGCCACATGACCGAGTACACACCTACTTTCCATAATGACCAAAATAAACATAGGACAACTAAACACTCATAATAGTCGACTTGTGATGCAGGAACTCCGAAGGGAGGTGGAGGAGAGGAGATTGGATGTGCTCTGTCTGCAGGAGCCGTACTCCCAAGCTGGGAAAGTCGCATTTGCTGCCGCCACATGGCAAGTAATAAGCAGAGGAGAAGACCCAAGGGCGGCAATCATAATTACAAACAAACTCGTGAGAGTAACCACACTCTCTCAGTTTACAACTCCCCATTGCAACGTCGTGGAGCTCCAATCTCCAGCAGGAATCATCACCATCATTAATATGTATTTCCAGTATGGAGATGACATTGAAATACACCTAGACCACCTGATGAGGGTGACCACGGCGTTGCGGGGAAGGAAAATTGTAATAACAGCTGATATTAATGCCAAGTCCCCCCTATGGTTCAGTGGCACAAGAGACGCAAATGGAGAAAAGGTGGAAGAATACATTATGGCGTCGCAACTCGTGGTGGCCAACAGGCCTGGTAATCCTCCTACCTACACGGCAGGAGGAGGGCAGGGTACAAATATTGATGTCACTCTCGTGACACCAAATGTAACAAACATCATTCAAAATTGGAAAGTAGTAGGAAACGCCACCACTAGCGACCATAACTTAATAACTTTCACAGTAGGGGAGAGAGAGTGCCGCTGGGCCATGGGATGGGAAATACAATTTAACTACAGGAAAGCTGACTGGGAACGCCTGGCGAGGGAGTGCGACATTCCTCCATTACCGGAAGATGACATACAACAAGACATAAACGTAGACAACAGAGCAGATGAACTAGTAACTGCAGTAACCAGGGCGGTGAGGGCTGCTGTACCGATCAGGAGGAAGGCCATGGCGGCTTCTCCGTCACCGTGGTCGCCTGAACTGGAAGATCTACGCCAATCTGTCAGGAGGCTAAGGAGGCACTACCAGCGCAGTGTCGTCTGGCAGGAGAGACAAAGGTGGCAATTGCAGTACAGGGAGGCAAAACAGAGGTTCCAGAGTGAACTACGTGAAGTCAGAAGGCGAAGCTGGGAACACTATGTGCTCAGCCAGCTAGCTCTGGATCCATGGGGACTCCCCTATAAATTAGTCAGGGAGAAAATCCGCTCTCCTATGGAGCTATCTACAGTCAGGCACGGGGACAGGATGACGGAGTCCTGGCAGGAGACTGCTGGGGTCCTCCTCCGGTCCCTGCTGCCTGATGACAATGCGGATGGGGAGACAGAGGGACAACGGCAATTGCGAGAACAAGACCGTGAAATATATAATAATGACACGGCGGTCTACCCCTTCTCAGAAGAGGAGGTGGCGACCCACATAAAGCAACTTAAAAGAGGCAAAGCTCCTGGGCCAGACGGCATTGTGGCGGAGGTGGTGCAATTCCTGACACCCCAGCTGGTTGCCCCGCTTACCCACCTCTATAATGAGTGCCTGAGGCAACAACAGTTCCCAAGAAGGTGGAAAACTGGGAACGTCGTCATCATTAAGAAGGGACCGGACAAGGATCCTGCAGAAGTAAAGTCGTACAGGCCGATCTGCCTGTTAGATTTGTTTGGAAAAATCTTGGAAAAACTGCTGGCTGACAGACTGGCAGCACATAGAGTATTGTGCGGGATGAGCAGTAGGCAATTCGGTTTCAGGCCGGGGCGGTCGGCATCTGATGCAATCGCCCTGGCGGCCGAGGTCTGTGGCTCAACACCGCACAAATACGTGGTGGGCATCATGGTGGACATCAGTGGCGCCTTCGACAGCCTGTGGTGGCCCTCGCTCTTCTCCTGCTTGCGGGAGAAGGAGTGTCCAGGGCCGCTATATGGCTGCCTGAGGAGCTACTGTGAGGATCGGGAGGTCTGGCTATCATCCCCTAGCGAAAGGGTAGGGAAAGCTGTCACGAAAGGATGTCCCCAAGGATCGGTCCTAGGGCCGCTCTTTTGGGACATCCACATGGAGCCATTACTAGACAGCCTGCAACGAAGTGAGGATGTGCTAGAGGTGATAGCCTACGCTGATGACCTCCTCCTGATGGTCGGTGGCCGTAGCCGAGAGGACATAGAACCTAAAATAGAGAGAGCGTTAGACAGACTCCTACAGTGGTGCCACACCACGAAAATGACCATATCACCAAGCAAATCGACATACTTACTACTTAAAGGACAACTAATCAGGAACCCTACGGTCAGAATTGACGGCACACCGGTATTGCGAAGACGAGACACACGTTACCTAGGAGTCATCATTGATGAGAAATGGAACTTCGGAAAACACATTGAAACTGTAACCCAAAAAGCTCTGCAAATATTAAACAACCTCATTTCCATAGGACACAAAAGATTTCACCTACCTCCACATCTCATTAAACTTTATCACAATAGTATCCTAACTTCAGTAGTGGGTTACGGCTCCGGGGTCTGGGCGCACAGACTCACGAGGGTTGTGCCCGCCATGGCAGTGAGAAGGGTTCAGAGAAGCATGGTTCTAAGATCTGTGGGCGCTTATAGAACATCTCCAGGAGGGGCCCTATTAGTCATAATGGGGCTCTGCCCACTTGACATCAAGATTAGGGAGCAAGCAGCCTGGTATTGGGCAAAAAAAGGGAACCAGGGGAAAATAGAAGAAATCATGGGTGTGAGGGTAGAGGACAAAAGGGGGATTAGAAGAAGGGGGGAAGAACTTTGGCAGGGGTCCTGGGAGACAGAAGAAACCGGTCGCAGAACCTTTCAGTTCTTGCCGAATGTGAGGGAGCGCTTAGAAATGAAGTACTTTCAGCCAACACGGGGACTGATCCATTTTCTCACTGGTCATGGACCCTACCCGACATACTTATGTCGGTTTGGGAAGAGGGCTACGCCAGCGTGTGACTGTGGCGCGCCGGAAGGCACTCCGGATCATGTGATTTACGAGTGCCCTCTCTTCAATGATGTAGCGACTACACTTCGAGACGGACTACCGAACCATGACACGTATCAACTCCTCAGACGTGAAGACACTTTTCAGATGATTAATACTCTGGCCAACGAGGTATCGCGGAAAGTGTTAAATGAATATCTGAGGGAGATTAACTAAGAATGTGAAATGAACACCGATATTGTCTAGATCCCTTTTCCCATACCGCCAGCGCGCGGACTGGCCGACTTACATCACAGTTGGGATCCGCCGCGCGCAGGATTAGGGGGAGGAGGGGTTAATCTCACCGACATAGAGATGCACCGGATTTGACTTAGGATAAGTTAGCTCCGTAGGACTTAGAATAGGATATTATGTTAGGTTATGGAACTGCAGCGAGTTAACATCTTGGCCAGCCCAGTGCCGGGGGCAAGCTCTTTGGGGTTAGCCCGAAGAGCAAGGCTTGCAAAGTAGGTTTATATATTCTACTGGCACATATGTGACGCTGCAGGTGTAGAAATTAGCAATTAGTGATAGTAATAGTTTCTTAAGTAGTAGGGATAGTTAGTATAATGCCCATTGTTGTAGTAACCTGTAGCACATCATATTTTGTAGCATGCTGCATGAAACAATAATAAATGTATTAATATTACGACCCACTAATGCTATTAAGGAAGTGGGTTAATATTGTATAATTATTATTATTAATGATGAATAAAGGTTTTTTTTAAAAAAAAAAAATATCCTGAACGCACAGCTGCAGGACAATTAATCAGAAACCCTACTGTACGAATCGAGCGCTCGCCGGTTCTTCGGCGACGTGAAACACGGTACCTAGTAATCATCATTGATGAAAGGTGGAACTTCGGGAAACACATTGACACCGTAACCCAGAAAGCCCTTCAAACACTAAACAATCTCATCTCCATCGGACACAAAAGATTTTATCTCTCCCCCTCATCTCATAAAACTATACCATAATAGTAGCCGGCTGGTGTGGCCGTGCGGTTCTAGGCGCTACAGCCTGGAACCGCGCGACCACTACGGTCGCAGGTTCGAATCCTGCCTCGGGCATGGATGTGTGTGATGTCCTTAGGTTAGTTAGGCTTAAGTAGATCTAAGTTCTAGGGGACTGATGACCTCAGAAGTTAAGTCCCATAATGCTCAGAGCCATCTGAACCATTTTGAAACATAATAGTATCTTAACATCAGTAGTGGGTTACGGCTCGGGAGTCTGTGCACACAGGCTCACGAGGGTTGTGCCCGCCATGACAGTGAGAAGGGTTCAGAGGAACATGTTACTCAGATCTGTGGGGGCCTATAGAACATCACGTGGGGGAGCTCTATTAGTCATAATGGGGCTTTGCCCCCTGGACATCAAAGTTAGAGAGCAGGCTGCGTGGTTCTGGGTTAAGAAAGAGAACGTCACGAAGACAGAAGAGATGTTAGGCACTGGGGCTAGGCATAAGGGTGAGATTCGGCAAAGGGGCGAACAGTTGTGGCTAGAACTATGGAAGGCAGATGAAACAGGGCGTACAACTTTTGAACTTTTTCCAAACATTAGGGAACGATTGAAAATGACATACTTTGAACCCACTAGAGGACTTATCCATTTTCTCGCTGGACATGGGCCATACCCGACATACTTATGTCGGTTCTGGAAAAGGGCCACACCCGCATGTGAATGTGGTGAACCGGAGGCTACCCCCGATCTTGTGATCTACGAGTGGCCCCTTTTCATTGATGTTGCTTCCACATTACGTGACCAATTACCTGGCTGTGACACATACCAGCTAATAAGACAACAAGAAACTTTTCAAACTCTCAATAAACTAGCAGATCAGGTGTCACGAAAAGTGCTAAAGGAATATCTGAGGGACATAAATTAACATAAATCAATGTAAAAAAGTGAGACATACTAAATACCGAATACGCGTCCTACTCGTATACCGCCTGCGTGTGGATAGGCTGACATTCTCGTAGTCTGGAATCCGCCACGTACAGGACTAGGGGGAGTGGGGAACAATATCACCAACTAGACAAAGCACCGGATTCGACTAAGGTTAGAACTAGTTAGTAGGACTTAGATTAGGGAATTAGTTATTAGGAACCTGCAGCGAATCACATCTTGGCCTGCCCAGTGTCAGGGGCACGCCGATCGGGATTAGCTCGATGGGCAAGGCAATAAAGTACGTTTATATATCTCTGACACAACTGTCACGCTGCAGTCACTAGAGTTTAGTCAAGATATTATACACTAAATACTAATACTTGTAAGAATTTAGCTGCCCATTGTAATTAGTTATAGCTGTAACTGTAGCTCACAATTAATTAAATTATAATTAGCTGCATTTGATGTTAAGCAGATCAGGACCCACTAATCATATAAGGAAGTGGGTTACGTTGTATAATTATTATTGTTGTTGAAATAAAGAATTTACAAAAAAAATCCTGAATGCGTTGCAACTTTGAGTCGTAGTCAGAACAGTGTTGTGTGCCGTGAGTGCATTATTTCGGTGTTTAGTGATTTCGAATATGGGCAAATTGTTGGTGTTCGTAACCAAGGGAACCAAAGTGTTCCATATTTCAAGAGGACAGCATCGAAGATTTATACCGCGTACAGGAAAGGGGGGAAATCATCCGCTAAATCACAACTCGGGCAAAAGTGTGTGGTTGAGTGATCGTGACAGACGGCCATTGGAGAGGACTGTGACGGAAAATAAAGAGAGCGACACCTGCAAAAGTCACTGCAGAGCTGAAGGTCGCACACACGAACCCTGTCAGCACCAAAACAACACGGAGGGAGCTGCAGAAGCTAGGAACTGCAGGGCGAGCTGAAATTCCAAAACTACCCATCACTGATGCAAGTACCCGAAACAGCAGAAAGTGGTGATGCAGCTATAAAACCTGCGCTATGGAGCGATAGGAGAAAGTCATTTTGTCGGATGAGTCTTGTTTCACATTGTTTCCACCTTCCAGTAGAGTTTACATCCCAAGAGAGAAACACGGCGGGGGTTCGATGACGATCCGGGCAGCCATATCGCGGCATTCCACGAGCCGCATCGTTACTGTGCTAGGTAGCATTACATCCTAAGAAACAATGTGAGTTCCCCAATGGTGATGTTCTGTTCCAACACGACAGGGCCCCTGTTCAAGCTGCTCGCATGGCGCGAGACTGGTTTTGCGAGCACGAGGATCACTTTCATATCTCCCCTGGCCACTAGTCAGCAGATCACAGTATCATTGAGGCTCTGTAGTTTACTTTGAAGAGAAGGGTGCGTGATCGTTAACCATCTCCGTCATCGTTACCTGAACTTGCCACGACTTTCAAATGGTTCAAATGGCTCTATGCACTATGGGACTTACCATCTCAGGTCATCAGTCCCCTAGACTTAGAACTACTTAAACCTAACTAACCTTAGGACATCACACACATCCATCGACCATAGCGGTCACGCGGTTCCAGACTGAAGCGTCTAGAACCGCTCGGCCACACTGGCCGGCCTGCCTCGACTTTACTCCCTTGAAAACCATAAACGAACTGCATTTATCCGATTCGAGACGATTAGGTTTCAAATCTGAACGGGTTTCGTGCACCATATTAGACATGAAAAAGTATTTAGTTTTCCGGTATCTACCCCGTGTAGCTTACTCGTAATCGGTACACACTCGCTTGTCATCCCTGGCCTTTTCCCCTTAGGATGAACGCTGTAATGAACTCGTAAATGACAATATTACTTTATTAAAATCCTGATGTTCTTGGACTACGAAAATTTCCTCTATAAAAATCAACACCAATTCTACAAACAGAGATCTTGAGAAAGTTTACTCGCTATGTTCCTTCAAGAAATGTAGAGCGCCGTAGGCAAAGGGGCTCCGGTTGGTACCATGTTCTTTGATTTCGACAAGGCATTTGACACAGTTCTGCACTGCCGTTTAGTGAACAAAATACGAACTTACCGAGTACAGACGGATTGTGACTTGGTACAGAACTTCCTTCCAGACAGAACGCAACAGGTTGTGGAGTGTTATTGGGCTGCAGCCATTTACGATTTGCATTAATGTTCTAGTAGAGTCGTCGCCAAACTTATGACGCTTCTGAGCTACCGAAAGAAATGATGGCAGAAATAACAATTTTCTTTAAAAATCTTACATTTTTATTGCCTATAAGCTATATCTTTGAAGCAGTGAAATAATGAATCTGCAGACACTAAATAATGCAGTTTTTTTTCATTCTTAGTCAGTGTAATAATTTTTGAAACTCGGAATGACCCTCTCTCTTGCTGCTTTATTCTTATCTAATGTTTTTTAAACTGGTTGTTGAGCATTAAGTTTGGATTTCATTAGCCTTACCTCTTCTTTTTTTAGAGACAATCCAGTGAGAAATCCCTTTCAAACCCTGAATGAACGGTTTTGAAGCAACGTTCGACGTTCTCTTTCTTTCCAACTGATACACTTGGATAGCACAGCAAACACACACGTTTGTCCTTCCCTGGTTGCAGAAATAGTCGGTTTCCCATTCCTAATCAAATTGATAAGGTTTTTGCTTTTTTCTTGAACATACCATCATTAGAAAAAAACCTAACTTAAGCAATCAATCGATATAAACGCTAGCAAATGTCTGGAACACACGAAAAATGCAGCGTGCACAACATCACGCGTATAAATCAACTATGAGGCTGATAATGTATTATTCTTGATTGATAATGGTAGTTATACGAGAGAAAGAAGTTGTTGTTGCCGTGAGTGGTCTAGCTCAGTGGAGCAGTCCACGTTCGCCAGCAGGAGCATTACCGCGATCTGTTTGAAGACGTCCCCGCGAGCTATTAGTTTGACATTTACTGCTCTAGTGGACAACATTGGAGGCTGCGTGAGGATATTTGCGGATAATGTTGTTATCTGTAGGAAGGTTGCAACGCCAGAAGACTGGTAAAATGCGGCAAGACCTGATTTAGGAACTGTCGGGTGATCCTGTTCGTAAAATAATGTTGTGTATTGCGCAGAAACAAGCGAAGAGGTTCGACAGTTCAACTACACTGTCGGTGACAAATCAGTGGAATCTTGTGAGTCTGGGGCCGTTATCAGGGTGGAACAATAGAAGAGTTATAAGAGATCAAACAAAGAGCGATATGTTTCGCCAGGGGACCGTTTACTCTTCAGGAGTGCATTACGGGGAAACTCAACAAACTCCAGTGGCAGACGCTACAAGAGTGGCGTTGTGCATCACGAAGAGGTTTATTGTCAGAATTTCGAGAGCTTCCGTTCCAAAAAGAGTCGGGCAACGTATGCTTTCACCCACATGCCTCTCGCGGAATGATCACGATGAGAAAATTAGAGAAATTAGATGTACAGAGCTTTACAAACAATCATTTTCCGCACGCGCCATTCGTGGATGGAACAGTAAAGGGAAAAAAAAGAGATAGTGGTACCAGAAGGAACAGTAAAGGGGGAAAAAGAGATAATGGTACCAGAAGTAACCTCCGCCATACATCCTCAAATGACTTGCGAGGTATAAATGTAGACGTAAATCAGTAAATGAGTGCTTTGTTTGTTTGACCGAATACACTGCGTGACGAAAAGTCGTGGGAGAGGGACTGCGACATGAGTCTGTCGCCTACTGCTGCAACCTATGCGATGCACTTGTCTCCGTACATTCCTGGCAGCGATGGGCTCCTGACGCCCACATTCAAATAGGCCGTGATCTGAAGCAAAGTAGAACATCGATCGCCCCACATGGCTCAGTGTCGGCGTCGTGTCGTCCGTTCGTCAAACACTTGTGCTCGTCCTGTGCGGCGGTTTAGGCGTGCAGAAATTTCGTCTCTGCGATATTCAAGATTCACCACGCAAACCCGAATTCGTGTGTTATCTCCGAAATGCTATGACCCATACGTCTTGCATCAATTTTCATCCCACGTTCAGTGTCGCTTAACTCATTTCGTGGTGCCATGTTCATTACTCACATTCGTGTATCAGACTGCCCCGATACTGGCGTCATATGCAACATCGAACCACAACATCATACGTCTCATCTACATGTTGTAATCTATCTGGCGTATCGAAGAACTTAGTCTTATTACAAACAGATTTTAAGCTTTATTCTATTATTCGCGCTCATTCGATGAGTCCAGCGTCGTCTGTATGAAGATACGAATCTACACAATACTTTTGTATTGATGGTACTTCCTGGGATTCGTTTCTTGCCTTAGTTGAAACTAGCGACCCACCCCAGATTCTCACGAGTGCCACTGGGTATCTAGGCCGGACAGTTTGTCTCCCGTAGCAGTAATGGACTATACGTGGTATTCTAGGAGGAAAGGTCAATATTCAGGGATATGGCAAGAACGATCATTCGAAGGAAAAAGTCTAGTAAGCATGGACTCTGAAATGCGTACCTTGACAGCTGTGACCACTTCTTCGTCTTCCATACTTTGAAACAAATCTTTTCCAAAGCTCTTTGCTTTCCAAACTTCGAAAGGTGGTAGCGTGGACCAAAAAAAGAAAAAAAAGTCCGATACACGTGGGCTCGAAAGTGCATACCTTAAGAGCTATGAGCATTGGTTCATCTTCGCTATTGTGAAACACTTCTCTCTACTAAACCGGTGCTCAGAGCCCCTAAGGCAAGCATTTTAGAGCTCATTTTTATTAGATATTTTGTTTCGAATGCTCGTTCCTGTCAAATCCCTGAATACTGGCCATCCCTTCTGGCACACCCTGTATATACTGACCTTCCTCTTGAATTAGTCTACTTATTAGTGAAAACCGTATGAAAATCACTACAGCATTTCCTGAGATTAGCATTCATATACAGACAGAAAAACGCGACATGGGACTTTGATTTAGCAATATGTATAGATTTATCCCCGACTGTCTTCTAGATCACCATTTGATCCCGGAGCCGTAAGTACACGTTATGAAATAGTAATTCTGACATTGGCTGCACTCGAGCATTGAAATGAGTTCCATGGCGAAAAGTGAAAGTAAGTGCCGGACCGGGTTTCGAATCCTGATTTCCCGTTTCACGCGATCGGTCACCTTAACGGCTTCCGCTACTGAACGCGCTTCCCGTCCAACTCAAATTTGCGACTTGTCGCACACTACTGATGTAGCGCCCCCTACAGTGTCTGTTCTTTTGGACATGTCCGAAAGAATAGACACCATACACGTAAATATACACTCCTCGACAGCCATTAAAAATAATTTCCGTGCGATCCTCTGTCTCTACCGAAATCTTGGGGGAATCAGCGTACGGCTGCGGTTCAGTGAGGTTGATGGACAGTGGGGCAATACGAAAGTAGTGAGCGACAAGTTGGGACCGCTCGCACAAAGCTGGAAATCCGGGTTCAAGTCCTGGTGTGGCACAAATTTTCACTTGTCGCCGTTGAATTGGTTCCAATGCCCGAATGCGGCCAACGTCAGAATTTCTATTTCACCATCTCCTGTTATTATATCTCGAACATCAAAAATTAATTTGGGACCCAAAACTCAGTTCGGCAGCAGCTTTTATGGTTTTTACATTTCTAAACAGCCGTCAACACTCGTCTACATCTAGCAGTCAACCGTATCAAAGCTACAACATGTTTTTGGCGCATGCGTCTGATGACTTCTGCACTATACAGTTACGTTTTCCGTAAGTGTAACTTCCTACGTGACGCAGTCTGTCGGCAACTGGCATTGGTGGGCTGTCTCTCTTCGATATCCGGTCTGCCAGCGTAAAATCAACAGTGGCGTTTGAAATGCTCCTGGAGGGCATCGGATTGCCGTGGCGAGGGGTCGCGGGCCTTTCCGGCACTCGGACAGACGCGCCTGGACCGGCCGGGCCATGAATATGAAGCAGGCGGCGGCAGGCGGCAGGTAGGTGGAGGGGCCACACATAAATCCCGGCGCGTCGCTCCGGCTCTCTGGGTCAGCCGCCAACCAGTTGGCTGACGAGACTGGCGCGCTGGGAGCACCGGCTGCGACTGCTTCTCAGTTCGGAGCCTGCTGTTCAGTTCGTTAGTGCTACGCCACGAGATTGCAGTTTAAAGACAGAAACGTCGATCAGTTATAAAATTTTGGAACACGTATTAGTATAATGACTTTTCTGGAAACTAGAAATGTACTCTGTAGGAATCAGTATGGGTTTCGAAAAAGACGATCGTGTAAAACCCAGCTCGCGCTATTCGTCCACGAGACTCAGAGGGCCATAGACACGGGTTCCCAGGTAGATGCCGTGTTACTTGATTTCCACAAGGCGTTCGATACAGTTCCCCACAGTCGTTTAATAAACAAAGTAAGAGCATATGGACTATCAGACGAATTGTGTGATTGGATTGAAGAGTTCCTAGATAACAGAACGCAGCATGCCATTCTCAATGGAGAGAAGTCTTCCGAAGTAAGAGTGATTTCAGGTGTGCCGCAGGGGAGTGTCGTAGGACCGTTGCTATTCACAATATGCATAAATGACCTTGTGGATGACATCGGAAGTTTACTGAGGCTTTTTGCGGATGGTGCTGTGATATATCGAGAGGTTGTAACAACGGAAAATTCTACTGAAATGCAGGAGGATCTGCAGCGAATTGACGCATGGTGCAAGGAATGGCAATTGTATCTCAATGTAGACAAGTGTAATGTGCTGCGGATACATAGAAAGATAGATCCCTTATCATTTAGCTACAAAATAGCAGGTCAGCAGCTGTAGGAGGAGGAGGAGGAGGAGGAGATTAGTGTTTAACGTCCCGTCGACAACGAGGTCATTAGAGACGGAGCGCAAGCTCGGGTGAAGGAAGGACGGGGAAGGAAATCGGCCGTGCCCTTTCAAAGGAACCATCCCGGCATTTGCCTGAAGCGATTTAGGGAAATCACGGAAAACCTAAATAAGGATGGCCGGAGACTGGATTGAACCGTCGTCCTCCCGAATGCGAGTCCAGTGTGCTAACCACTGCGCTATCTCGCTCGGTGTCAGCAGCTGGGAACAGTTAACTCCATAAATTATCTGGGAGTACGCATTAGGCGTGATTTAAAATGGAGTGTTCATATAAAGTTGATCGCCGGTAAAGCAGATGCCAGACTGAGATTCATTGGAAGAATCCTAAGGAAATACAATCCAAAAACAAAAGAAGTAAGTTACAGTACACTTGTTCACCCACTGCTTGAATACTGCTCAATAGTGTGGGATCCATACCAGATAGGGTTGATAGAAGAGATAGAGAAGATCCAGCGGAGAGCAGCGCGCTTCTTTACAGGATCATTTAGTAATCGCGAAAGCGTTACGGAGATGCTAGATAAACTCCAGTGGAAGACTCTGCAGGAGAGACGCTCAGTAGCTCGGTATGAGCTTTTGTTGAAGTTTCGAGAACATATCTTCACCGAGGAGTCAAGCAGTATATTGCTCCCTCCTACGTATATCTCGCGAAGAGACCATGATGATAAAATCAGAGAGATTAGAGCCCACACAGAGGCATATCGACAATTCTTCTTTCCACGAACAATACGAGACTGGAATAGAGGGGGAGAACCGATAGAGGTACTCAAATTACCCTCCGCCATACGCCGTGAGGTGGCTTGTGGAGTATGGATGTAGACGTAGATGTTTTGCCAATGTACTTATTTAAAAACTTCTTTGTTCAAACTGTGATACTGCACTATACGATGAATGGGCCGCTGTGCATCACGAAGAGGTTTATTCGGAAATTTACCAATTATCGTTGTTCCCACGCATCGTTTCGAGAATGAGACAGGGAAGATGAGAGTTGTAGCTTCCACTACACAGCGCAAAATGGCTTGTGGAGCATAGAAGATGATGTAGAATATTTTGTCCACATCGCACATGACAATCAGTCACTGCTTTTAGTATTAATTTATTTGATCAGTAACATCTTACTGGTATCGAGCTTTGCTTGGATTTTCAACTTTGGCAATACATAAATTTAGTACTGCCGCGTTCTCATAGTCCTGATTTTGTTTTTCGGTGATAAATTTGTGTGTCAAACTGTCTACTTCATCTTTGATAGTGGCTGGATGAATTAAAATCCATGGAGAAGAAATAAAAACTTTGAGGTTCACCGATGACATTGTAATTCTGTTGGAGACAGCAAAGGACCTGGAAGAGCAGTTGAATGGAATGGACAGTGTCTTGAAAGGAGGATATAAGATCAACATCAACAAAATCAAAACGAGGATAATGGAATGTACTCGAATTAAATCAGGAGATGCTGAGGGAATTATATTAGGAAATGAGACAGTTAAAGTGGTAGATGAGTTTTTCTATTTGGGGAGCAAAATAACTAACGATGGTCGAAGTGAGAGGATATAAAATGTAGACTGGCAATGGCAATGGCAAGGAAAGCGTTTCTGAAGAAGAGAAATTTATTAACATCGAGTATAGATTTAAGTGTCAGGAAGTAGTTTCTGAAAGTATTTGTATGGAGTGTAGCCATCTATGGAAGTGAAACATGGACGATAAATAGTTTGGACAAGAAGAGAATAGCAGCTTTCGAAATGTGGTGCTACAGAAGAATGCTGCATATTAGATGGGTAGATCACATAACTAATGAGGAGGTACTGAATAGAATTGGGGAGAAGAGGAGCTTGTGGCACAACTTGACTAGAAGAAGGGATCGGTTGATAGGACATGTTCTGAGGCATCAAGGGATCACCAATTTAGTATTGGAGGGCAGCGTGGAGGGTAAAAATCGTAGAGGGAGACCAAGAGATGAATACACTAAGCAGATTCTGAAGGGTGTGGGTTACAGTAGGTACTGGACAATGAAGAGGCTTGCACAGGATAGAGTAGCATGGAGAGCTGCATCAAACCAGTCTCAGGACTGAAGACCACAACAACAACAACAATGACTGGAAGCGACTATGGTGGTTCTCTGACACAGTAAATAGCGAAAAATATTACATTATAAATGTAGAGTCACTACGATAATGTTAACTCTTAACGGGGATGTGGAACCATGTGAAGCGAGTTGTGAAAATGTTATGAAGTCTCGTTTCCCACTCGGTCTTTATAAATCACAGAAAATATATACGGCGTTTGAATTTTATTCATTATTTTATACCTATTATTTCTACCACTGCAGTTAAACTTTCACTAGAAGTTTTGGGTTTGTAAACGTCGTCTTTCTGCAAAACCTAATGTTTTCTTTTTTCCTTTTCTTATTCTTCATCCATACATGTTTCGACACCTGTCTGTCATCTTCATTGAGCCTCGTTATATTTCTGAAACTGAAGTAATTTTTTGGATAAGATTGTGCAGATTGGCTTGCTTCTAAGCATTTTATAGAGTGACGTCGGGTCATGTTTTTTGTCATATTATACGTCCGTGGCGTCTTTTTTAGTGGGTTATAATATTTTAGACAGTGTTTTTTTTACACTTTTTTATTCCACTCTCACCTAGTATCGCAATTTTTCATACACTGTAACATATATCTCCACACGGATCGAGAGATGTTATATTATTGAACAAAAGATTTAAAAATAAAGTGTTTTCGAATTCTGAGTTTCGTAAAACTAAATTTAATCGACAGACGCAGAAAAGCGGCAAAAAGTGTCCAATATCATCAATATGAATATTTAACAACAGGATTTATGACTGATGATATTGGAGTGTTTACGTTAACGAAATAACGTAAAAATAGTTATGGGAAAGTGCAATAGAGCTACATATAGAAGTCAGTGTTTAACAATTTATGTACAAATGCATTGTTGAACAGTTACGAAAATTGCTAACTCATGTGCATATTATATTTCATTCACAATTCAACATGATTCAATCATAGAGAGCTACAATGAAGAACGTTTAAAAAATCTTACAGATTTTGCTTGTTTGAGTTGGCCATTAAGACTACCTCGTAGACCTTTACTGTTGTGAATGAAAATTGGTAGCTTTTTGCCTTGTCAGCGTTGATCAGTGAAACCGCGTAGCGTGAAAAGCGCTGTACCTTTAATGCGAATTTTGAACGCCGCGGTAGGTGCGGTTAAAACAGAAAGGCTTCACCGTAAAATGAACCTCGTGCGTAGTTAATATGAGACATAAAAAGCTGATGGCTTAAAATGAAAGGAGGCGGCCGCTGCGGTAGGTAGCGTTCTTAGAGGCCGCTTCTTTGGTGCGAAATCTCAGCTTTAATGCGGCCGTGGAAATAGCTTGGTTCATCTTCGTACGCATGCAGTAGTCTGGAACAGGGCTCTTCGCATATCGAGCAGTGGATGTTGAATGGCATATTACGACGAGTATGACTATGTCCTTTGGTATGTAAATTTTGTTCATCTGACTTGACTCTTCTACCCGTCTCTTTATCTGAGAGCGGCACTTCATAGCCTTCGTGCTCAGTTAAATGCTCTATCTATTCCAATTTCTACCTTCCCCCTCAGTGTAAGCCGTTTACTCTTTCTAGTAACATGAAGGTTAGTCCCTGATGTCTTAGCACATATCCCATCATACTATCCCTTATTATAGTTAGAGCTTTCTGCATATTACTTTCCTCGCTTTTTTTTTTACGTAGAATTGTCTCATTTCTTATCTGACCATAACAGTAACAATGGCTTAACCATGTTTCTGACGGATGTTTTTTTTTTCATCTGTTTGTGCATTTCCTGGTTGGAATAGACAAGAATGGATTAAGGAATCAGCCGTGAACGTGTTGAAGGAATCGTCGTGATATTCGCCTAAAGTGATTTCAAGTAACGAGGCAAGCGGATATCAGTATGGAGATGTTGTTGTTGATGATGATGATGGCGGTGGTGGTGATGAAGACTAACTGTGGGATCTTTAAGGCCCTAGGATTGGAATACAAGCTCCACTACTCCCGATTACGACTCAGTGCGTGAACCACTTTGCCACCTCGGTACCTGCCATGGATAAATGAAGAACAACGATCCTGCCAGTTACAAGAGAATAGGCGAAATGATTAAAGGCCAAATTGACTCTTATGTGATGAAAGTGAAATTTGCAGACTTGTTCGCCTAACGTCTGCACAAGAAGATATTATCTAATATTTATATAACACCGCCATTATTATTTTAATTCATAAGGAAAGAAACAGCGAAAAAGACAACAATTTCGAATTCAACACTCTGTTCTTCTTGGTGAACAAACTTTTTTGTTGGAATTCTCATTAACTGCCTAAATAATACGTGAATCTGTAACAAGCGTAAAGAACAAGGTTGAGGTAGATGTAAGTATGACACGATAGGCCATCTACTGTAAGGAAAATCCACACTAACACGATAAATGCGGAAGTGGTGTTTGTCTATAACCGTTTCACCACTAAATCGTTGAACCGATTTCTATGAAATTTGGTATGATTGAACCACGAGGAAGAACATGGCCTACTTTGGAAAGGATGTAGTATAATATATTTATTGATTTCAAGACTATTACGGGCATTGGGGCAACTTATTTACTGTTTGAAAAAGATGTTTAGTCTTTGACTATTGAATTTTGTCATGTTTGATAAATGCTTTTCGTTGGTTGATATGTTCTATGGAATACGATTCAACGTAATGAATAAAATGATTATCCGCTCCTCAATGTGTTTAATGCATACTTCTGTACTAATAGTATTGATTCGGAAAATAACTAGGTCTGTTAATTTTCGCAACTAAATCCCTAAGTCGATGTCGATGATTGTATTATGCAGATTGCTTGGTCCGTAAGTATGTAGAGGCTTATCTCACTAGGGGTAAGATAGATACTGCCTACAGGAAAATTAAAGAGACCTTTGGAGAGAAGAGAACCACGTGTATGAATATCAAGAGCTCAGATGGCAACCCAGTTCTAAGCAAAGAAGGGAAGGCAGAAAGGCGGAAGGAGTATATAGAAGGTTTATACAAGGGTGATGTACTTGAGGACAATATTATGGAAATGGAAGAGGATGTAGATGAAGACGAAATGGGTGATACGATATTGCGTGAAGAGTTTGACAGAGCACTGAAAGACCTGAGTCGGAACAAGGCCCCCGGAGTAGACAACATTCCATTAGAACTACTGACGGCCTTGGGAGAGCCAGTCATGACAAAACTCTACCAGCTGGTGAGCAAGATGCATGAGACAGGCCAAATACCCTCAGACTTCAAGAAGAATATAATAATTCCAATCCCAAAGAAAGCAGGTGCTGACAGATGTGAAAATTACCGAACTATCAGTTTAATAAGTCACAGCTGCAAAATACTAACGCGAATTCTTTACAGACGAATGGAAAAACTGGTAGATGCGGACCTCGGGGAGGATCAGTTTGGATTCCGTAGAAATGTTGGAACACGTGAGGCAATACTGACCTTACGACTTATCTTAGAAGAAAGATTAAGAAAAGGCAAACCTACGTTTCTAGCATTTGTAGACTTAGAGAAAGCTTTTGACAATGTTGACTGGAATACTCTTTTTCAAATTCTAAAGGTGGCAGGGGTAAAATACAGGGAGCGAAAGGCTATTTACAATTTGTACAGAAACCAGATGGCAGTCATAAGAGTCGAGGGGCATGAAAGGGAAGCAGTGGTTGGGAAAGGAGTGAGACAGGGTTGTAGCCTCTCCCCGATGTTATTCAATCTGTATATTGAGCAAGCAGTAAAGGAAACAAAAGAAAAATTTGGAGTAGGTATTAAAATTCATGGAGACGAAGTAAAAACTTTGAGGTTCGCCGATGACATTGTAATTCTGTCAGAGACGGCAAAGGACTTGGAAGAGCAGTTGAACGGAATGGACAGTGTCTTGAAAGGAGGGTATAAGATGAACATCAACAAAAGCAACACGAGGATAATGGAATGTAGTCCAATTAAATCGGGTGATGCTGAGGGAATTAGATTAGGAAATGAGACACTTAAAGTAGTAAAGGAGTTTTGCTATTTAGGAAGTAAAATAACTGATGATGGTCGCAGTAGAGAGGATATAAAATGTAGACTGACAATGGCAAGGAAAGCGTTTCTGAAGAAGAGAAATTTGTTAACATCGAATATAGATTTAAGTGTCAGGAAGTCATTTCTGAAAATATTTGTTTGGAGTGTAGCCATGTATGGAAGTGAAACATGGACGATAACTAGTTTGGACAAGAAGAGAATAGAAGCTTTCGAAATGTGGTGCTACAGAAGAATACTGAAGATAAGGTGGATAGATCACGTAACTAATGAGGAGGTATTGAATAGGATTGGGGAGAAGAGAAGTTTGTGGCACAACTTGACTAGAAGAAGGGATCGGTTGGTAGGACATGTTTTGAGGCATCAAGGGATCACAAATTTAGCATTGGAGGGCAGTGTGGAGGGTAAAAATCGTAGAGGGAGACCGAGAGATGAGTACACTAAGCAGATTCAGAAGGATGTAGGTTGCAGTAGGTACTGGGAGATGAAGAAGCTTGCACAGGATAGAGTAGCATGGAGAGCTGCATCAAACCAGTCTCAGGACTGAAGACCACAACAACAACAACAGTCATAATATGCTAAGTTGACTTAATTTAATGAATTCCATTTTCTGAAATTCTCCTTACAAGTCAGTAAACTGCGATGACAGACGGATATGAATCGAAAATTAATTGCGGCGCGTAGTGGCGCGGTTTAAGGCGCCATGTCACGGACTGTGCGGCCCCTCTCGCCGGAGGTTCGAGTCCTCCCTCGGGCTTGGGTGTGTGTGTTTTTCTTAGCAAAAGTTACTTTAAGTTAGTTTAAGCAGTGTGTAAGTGTAGTGACCGATGACATCAGCAGTTTGGTCCCTTATAAATTCACACACATGAGAACGTTTGAAACTTAATTGGACTTAATTTATTTTATTTGCTTCGACTGCAGAAGACTTTCAACAAAAAATGCCTGATATTAGTGGCATGAGACTGTGATTGAAATTTAACTAAGTTGAAATCAAAACTCATGTGTGCTGAAAGGAAGACAGTTAAGATTAGTGACGATTTCCTTATGCTTATGCAAACATATGTGTGCTTACAGTAACGTAAAGCCACGACCTTTTGACTCTTGAAAAACAAAACGAATAAAATTGTTGAAGCTTATTTGGGAATTGAATGCAGTATTAAAAGTAAATTCCTGAAATCAAGCGGCAAGACTACAGCCAGCTTGTAAGTCCTACCTTACAGCAGTGAGGGATGAACTTTCACCGAATAGGTATCATCCACCGTTTGAATCCTACTTAACTGACAAAGGAAGAAAGTATTTTGGGAGTAATACGGTTCAAATGGCTCTGAACACTGTGCGACTTAACTTCTGAGGTCATCAGTCCCCTAGAACTTAGAACTACTTAAACCTAACCAACCTAAGCACATCACACACACCCATGCCCGAGGCAGGATTCGAACCTGCGACCGTAACGGTCGCGCGGTTCTAGACTGTAGCGCCTAGAACCCCTCGGCCACCCCAGCCGGCTGGGAATAATAAAACAGTCATATGAAGACAAATAAAGGGCTAGTAAGAGAAGTTAAACATTTCATTATGATTGTTGTGAAAGGGAAATGAGGTGAGTTCCTATCTAGACGAAAGGACGGAAGTTTGACTAAAAAAGTTATCTGCCGTATTCGTAGATGATGACTTAATGAATTTCGCGTGGATCATAACAATGAAACGTTATAAGCACGAAACATCTTAAGAATCCTACTAAATTCCTACTTTTAAAACAATTAGACGGAATACTCGAAGTCATGAGCAGAGGAGCATCACTGGAATATCACCCTATCTAGGTTTCCTCCTGTTGAAGTGAAGCTACAGTCATAGTGGAATCCAACAAAGTCGCAAACCAAACACTGACACCGGCTGTACGCAAAATAAAGAACATTTACTTTTTTAAAAAAATCGATTAAATATAAATTTATAGTGGGCGTGATCGTAGGACTCGTATTTTAGTCGCAAAATTAACTATCATTAATACTGATTAATCATTTGAAGAGACAGTAAATAATTTTTACCCATTCTCGCTTAACTAGAATAGATATTGTAATGCTTGGTACAATATGAGTTAGGAATCTTCTTTTTCTAGTGCCTTGAACCCCAACCGTCTGCAAGTAGTGTTGTTCATGTGAAACTGAGTAGATTTTTTTTTAATGTTTGCAAATCAAGTAACTGAAGTGGAACTTGTGTATCAGCTCGTCAGTCACCTAGTGAGAAGTGGGAAACCGCCTAAAAACCACATCCAGGCTGCCAGCACTACAGTCCTCATCGTTAATTCTCCGGGCGGATTCGATCTGCGGTCGGCACACCTCACCATCTGGGAAGTGGCTTTAAAACATGCACGGCTGTCTGGGAAGGTACAGAATGAGTTACGAATATTGCCACAAAATACACTACTGGCCATTAAAATTGCTACACCAAGAAGAAACGCAGATGATAAACGGGTATTCATTGGACAAATATATTATACTAGAACTGACATCTGATTACATTTTAACGTAGTTAGGGTGCATAGATCCTGAGAAATCAGTACCCAGAACAACCACCTCTTGCCGTAATAACGGCCTCTATACACCTGGGGATTGAGTCAAACAGAGCTAGATGGCGTGTGCCGGTACAGCTGCCCATGCAGCTTCAACACGATACCATACTTCATCGGGAGTAGAGACTGGCGGATTGTGACGAACCAGTTGCTCGGTCACCATTGACCAGACGTTTTCAATTGGTGAGAGATCTGGAGTATGTGCTGGCCAGGGCAGCAGTCGAACAATTTCTGTATTCAGAAAGGCCCGTACACGACCTGCAAGATGCGGTCGTGCATTACACTGCTGAAATGTAGGGTTTCGCAGGGATCTAATGAAGGGTAGAGCCACGGGTCGTAACACATCTGAAATGTAACGTCCACCTAGATGTCGCCAAACACGGATGCGACCATCATGATGCTGTAAACAGAACCTGGATTGATCCGGAAAAATAACGGTTTGCCATTCGTGCACCCAGGTTCGTCGTTGAGTACACTATCGCAGGCTCTCCTGTCTGTGATGCAGCTCAAGGGTAACCGCAGCCATGGTCTACGAGCTGATAGTCCATACTGCTGCAAACGTCATCGAACTGTTCGTGCAAGTGGTTGTTGTCTTGCAAACGTCCCCATCTGTTGACTCAGGGATCGAGACGTGGCTGCACGGTCCGTTACAGCCATGCGGATAAGATGCCAGTCATCTCGACTGCTAGAGATACGAAGCCGTAGGGATTCAGCACGGCGTTCCGTATTACCCTCCTAAACCCATCGATTCCATATTCTGCTAACAGTCATTGGATCTCGACCAACGCGAGCAGCAGTGTCGCGATACGATAAACCGCAATCGCGATAGGCTACGATCCGACCTTTATCAAAGTCGGAAACGTGATGGTACGCATTTCTCCTCCTTACTCGAGGCATCAAAACAACGTTTCACCAGGCAACGGTGGTCAATTGCTGTTGGTGTATTAGAAATCGTTTGGAAACTTTCCTCATGTCAGCACGCTGTAGGTGTTGCCAGCGGCGTCAACGTCGTGTGAATGCTCTGAAAAGCTAATCATTTGCACATCACAGCATTTTCTTCCTGTCGGTTAAATTTCGCGCCTGTAGCACGTCATCTTCGTGGTGTAGCAATTTTAATGGCCATTAGTGTATATGTATAGATGAATTTTTGTAACGGTATCAGGAACTACTAATTTAAAAAAATAAGCGATGCATACGAGTATGACACCTGCAATAATTTGAGTAATAAATATTTTCTGATTGGAGAGACAAGAGGAACTGGAGGCGGGGAGCAATTGACAGGAAAATGGAGGACAACGACGAGTTAATCTGTATTTTCGGCACAAATCCGTACATATTATAAAACTGTATGTATGTGTGTGTATGTTACCGGCCGCTGTGGGCGATCGGTAGTAAGCGTTTCAGTACGGAACCGCGCAGCTGTACGGTCGCAGGTTCGAATCCTCCCTCAGGCATGGATGTGTGTAATGTCCTTAGGTTAGTTGGTTTTAAGTAGTTCTAAGTCTATGGGACTGGTGACCTCAGATGTTAAGTCCCATAGTGCTCAGAGCCATTTGAACCATTTAAAATCATAAATTTACCATACTGCAACGACGCTCGAGAAGCTGGTGTCTCTCGCGCCACTGAAAGTGAATTCTGACAGAGGTGTTTAGCTTGGGAATGAAACGAAAGGGAAGGTGTCGGGCCGCCTGACCGTCTGCCGGGCAGCCCAGCGGCCCGTGGCTTTATATGGAGGGCCGGCTGCGTGTGTGGCCGCCGACGCTTCCCCGCCCGCGGCGCTCTTTTCCAATTACTGGAGCTCTGTTGTTTATTAAGCGAGCCCTCGGCCCCTCGTTTCCCATTATGGACTAAGGGAATACGCGCCCGAGCTTCAAATGCACCGGAAGGGATCCCATGCCTACATCCGTTAGTCGATCTGAACAGGTCAGCTGTGTTTACCAATTTCTGATTAGTATTATTGGACAGATAATTGCATCTCAGTTGTACATAACAGATGTGCCTGCAACGTAGTGTCTCTCACATTGATGTACTCAAGAGCAGTCCATTCCGATTGTAACCTGTCGCGACCAATGTTCACTTCCATTAATTTTACAGTGCATGTGGTATTGTACAAGTGAGCAATTATACTACTGATGTGTTATTCACATAGCGGTATGTAGATTATTTCCGTTTACTTTCAGTTCGTCCTATATTCTAGTCTCGCGAGGAAAATAATCGGCTGGTTGGAAACGATTGCACTATCACGGAGCGGACAGTCCCAGTCAAAGGAAAACCCCAACAATCCCTCCAAGTGATTTAGGCCAACCATCAGTTCTGTCGGCCAGGAGTCTTCTGTATAGGACGTTATAAGCATAACATTCCTTGCATAAGCATAACCTTCCTTGCCATTTCAGTACTTACTATGAAAGTAATGACTGATGTCTCAGTCAATGCAGCTATTGCCAGTAGCACCTAAAATTAAGAAATTATTCTTGGGAACTTCAAGCAAGATGAGCGACACATTCATCGAAGAAGACAGTATGAAGATTTACTTAAATGAGGAAAATTCTATTTTGTGCACAGTATTTGCTTGAATATAAAATCATTACATTCCGAGCGGAATGACCCAAAACTAACATATTTGGAAATCGAGTAAATGATCAAACTGTGTTAAGGAGGACGAGTACCAAATGTCAGAGAAGCAAATACACAGACTCTCCGAAGTACATCCTCGTATATGCAACTGTATTCTAAACGAACGTACTTTCCGGACGTCGGCAGGTACGATCTGTGTCGCTGCATGGAAAAAAAGGACTTTAGATACTTCGAAAATGCAATCGATGGATCTCAAGGAAAAAAGGGAACAAACAGACGAACAATGTACAGTAAAGACAGTGTCTAATGTAGGGGACTGAAACTTTTGCAATTGTTAGTTGGCAGCCTTACGAAGAGTACTAGTCATTTTTCCGTTAATAGTTAGGTAAATACAACGTCTAAGGTCTTAGCTAATGGCGTGTCAACTCGGAAAATCAGTTTTGAAGAACAGCGTTTTGCGATACGATTTTTACTTTCGATATGTGCTCAACCGTCTGAAATATTCCCTGGAATGAACAAACAATTCGACAGTAGTTGCACGAACCATGTTAATTTTCACGCATGGGTGGAAAAGTTTAAAAGTGGCCGCAAAAGCGGTTCTCCGGGCGTCTGGTACCATTATCGATCTTGGCTTTACAGCGTAGTATTGATTCACTTATCCAAGACAACCGACCACTTGCAATTGAAGAAATTACTGAAAAATTTCCAGTAAGTGTTGGCACAACTCAAGCCATAATTCAAAACGTACTGAACTGCCGTAAGATTTGTCCAAGGCTAGTGCATAGAGCTGTTCATCACAAAGAACAGAGATTTCGGTTTTGCTTCGAGCCCAAAAAACCTTTCATTAACGAATGTGATGGATTTTTGGTCATGATTTTAATCTGCGATGAAACTTGAATGTACTATTTTGAGCTGTAGTCCAAGAGACAAACCATACAGTTGAAACACCCTGAGCCTCCTGTTAAGTATGAATTCATAACACAACAATCGGCTGGTAAGATCACGTTTTGGAATGCCCACTAATATTTTTTGTGAATTTTCTGCAGGAGCAATGAACTATCAGTAGCCTTTACCGCTTAGGCATGATTGAGAACAACATCAAGCCATTGCTGAAAGGAAATTTCTGGGACGGCAGTGGAAAATCAAGCTTCTTCCTCAAGACAACGCTCGATCTCATACGGCACAACGGACGCTGGAAACTATGGCCCAATCAGTTATGAGCTCCTACCTCATCCTCCTTACAGCTCATATCCATTCCCCTTCAGCGTTTTGTGTGTTCTGGTGGCATTAGGTTAAACGCCAAAGAAAATGGTACAAAATTGGCTTTGAAATCTAGATGAAGAATTCTTTGCTGAGTCTCGTAAGTAGTTGGAACAAAAGCGTGGAAGTTGATGGGAATAAAATGAAAAATTAGACTAAATTGTATTTATTTATTAAACCATTTTTGCTGTATATCGTCGGAGGTAAGATATTCCAGCAGTCATGTAATGCTGTATATTAATAAAGTTGTATTTACTTATGTAAATCGTCGATAGTTTCCTGGTCACGCATACCAGTTAGCTCAAAGTAAGAATAGTTATTTATTCATAATTGGTTAAGCAAGTGGCAGTGGAAAACAAGAGCGACGAATCGGACTAGAACATTGTCATAATGGGGTTCTTAGAGGTATAAGTATTGAAATGTATGTGTGTACCGACATATCCATTTTGTACAGTTCCCTTCATCTATTTGCACACGATTTTTTTATCATGGTACGCTCTCTTCAGACATTATTCTTCATTAATTCACATGCGTGATTACGACTATGCTCGCGCGTAGCAGCAGTGTTTTCGTCTTCATGCATGAATGCTTTGTTGTTTATTTTCCCTGTCCGTCAGTTTGTTGAAAAACATTACCAGCGTCGAGGACGTGCACTTTCTTTGCTTGGTGCTGCATGTGTAGAATAGTTGTTGTGTTCCTGTGTTTTCCCAAGGACGGCGTGGTAGGCGCACATTCACGGAGGTCGCATTAGTCTTCGTCTAAATCAGAAGGCACGAACGTGAGTAACCAAGTGCAATATTTCAATACCCAAATTAAGTAATAAATCTGAAAGTGTATTGTAAACAATATTAATGTAAACTTTTGATGCCAAAAGCTTACTCAAGCTAACAGGGACGTATGGAACTATTTCTTTGTTTAATTTCATTGCTTGTGAACTGAGACATCTTATTTAAACATATTTATATTTGATGAAGATCATTTTTGACACGTAAGTGTCGATAAAAGTTCGTTGTAATAGATTTCTTTTATGTATTCAAACCCTTTCGCTGGACCAGTTTCAAGCATTACCGGATAGTGCATGTATCATTGTTATGTGTCATTATTATCACATATGTAATCTCTTTTAATAGCATGTAAATACATAAAACTGCAATCAGTAACTTTTTTGAATAGTTATTTATTGTTCCTTGAAACGGTTTTCGAACCTTTTCTTGTTCATCCTCAGACTGTTTTCCGGAAGTTACATATCTGTTTCTAGCATAATGCTGGTACTGTCTTGCATTATTTCACACACTTTTACACGATATGTATGCATTTTACAGAATATATATATATATATATATATATATATATATATATATATATATATATATGTGTGTGTGTGTGTGTGTGTGTGTGTGTGTGTGTGTGTGTACTTTTACACCATGCGTACGTATTGTGTAAAAGTGTGTGAGGTGATGTAGCAACTGGCCATCACAATGGAAGCAGACGGATGGACACTAACAAAAAAGCTGCCCTTATTGTCGCAAGCCAGCACCGGTCATTATGTTAGAAATAGATACGCATCTTCCGGAAAACCATCTGAAGAAGAACATGAAAAGGTTCGAAAACCGGTTTTAGAATAATAAATAACTATTTAACAAAAAGTGACAGATTGCAGTTTTATGTATTTACATTCAAATAAGAGTCACGGGTTCCAAAATATCCGTAATGGATGAGCTTGTAGCCTCTTACGTACAACGTTTTGTATGTTGATGTAGGCGAGTGCTATGACCGATCCACGATGTCACCGCAGCGTAGGCCTATAAATGAGCACAAGTGACCACACACACGCAGCGGTGGCTGGATGAGAAAGGGGGCAGGAAACCGTTCCGATCTATTGAGGGAAGCATCATCTGCATCTATATAAATACTCCGCAAGCATCCGTACGGTGCATGACCGAGGATACCTTGCATCACCACTATCCATGTCATTTACTGTTGCATTCGCAAATACAGCGAGGGGAAAACGAATGGATTATCATAGGAAACATAAATGAGGATCTACGGACTGGGTTTAGACTCCGTAATATGTTTTTGTCTGCCGCACCTCACCTGCTTGAAAACGTTAAAAACAGCGGCAAGAGAGAAGTACAGCTTTGCGACAGCGTTTCGCTACTGATTGCCCTATAGGAATTACATGCAATTATCACTGTTAAAACTCAACAGCCCTCTTTCTGCCTGCTCACGTTAACCTATCACCGCACTAGTCCCATTGATGCGTCCTACAGCGTCAGGGAGAGACAGAAATATGCACTGGAGGAAAAAACGCAACAGCAAAAAATAATTATTGTAGATTAATGAAATTTGGGGAATACATGTGTCTAGGTAACATATTTAAATGAGAAATATTGCTAGGTCACAGGTTAATAAAAGCGCGAGATTAACCACAGCAAATGTGGAATGCTGGTACATTCGTAAACGGCGTAAGAGCCAGAACGTTGAATGCATGCATGCATTGTGTTGTACAGGTGCCGGGTGTCAGTTTGTGGGGTAGTGTCCGATGCTTCTTACACATGGTCGGTCAATAGAGGGACAGTCAATGCTGCTTGCGGATGACGCTGGAGTTGTAGTCCGATGATGTCCTACATGTGCCCGACTGGACACTCATCTTGTGACCGAGCAGGCCGAGGCAACAAGTCGATAGCCTCTACTGCATGCTAGGCTACAACAGAGTTATATGTGCTAGTGTTATCCTAATGGGATACACCCCCGGGAATGTTGCTAGCGAATGGCAGCACAAGTGATCGAATCACCAGACTAACGGAGGACTTAGCAGTCAGTGTGCGTGGTATAACCACGAGAGTGCGCCTGCCGTCTTACGATATCGCATGGGAGACCGTGAGTGCAGGTGTAAGTCCAGTGTTCCTAGCACGCGGGCAGATGGGTTGCAGGCCCTCGACTGGCCTCCTAACCATCTCACGGCCATCATTTGTTGATATTCATGTTATAACCTTAATTCGAGATACTGTCCATTCCGTTCAGTTCCTCTCCGTGTCCTTTGCTGTCTCTGACAGAATTACAATGTTGTGGGCAAACCGAAACGTTCTAGTTCTTCGCCGCGCGGTATTAGCCGAGCGGTCTGAGGCGCTGCAGTCATGGACTGTGCAGCTGATCCCGCCGGAAGTTCGAGTATTCCCTCGGGCATGGGTGTGTGTGTTTGTCCTTAGGATAATTTAGGTTAAGTAGTGTGTAAGCTTAGGGACTGATGACCTTAGCAGTTAAGTCCCATAAAATTTTACACACATTTGAACATTTTTTTTAGTTCTTCTCCGTTAACTTCCATTTCCTTTCCAAATTTCTCCTTACTTTTCTTTACTGCTTGCTTAATTTACAGATTGAATAACATCGGATATAGGCTACAACCATGGTTCAAATGGCTCTGAGCATTATGGGACTTAACTGCTGAGGTCATCAGTCCCCTAGAACTTAGAACTACTTAAACCTAACTAACCTAAGGTCATCACACACATCCATGCCCCAGGCAGGATACGAACCTGCGACCGTAGCGGTCGCGCGGTTCCAGGCTGTATCACCTATAACCGCTGGGCCACTACGGCCGACCTACAACCATGTTTCACACTCGTCTCAACCATTGCTTTCCTTTCAAGACCTTCTACTCTTACTGCAGCCTGATCTCTGTAGAAGTTGTAAATAACATTCCGCTTCTTTATTTGTCTTTTATTCCTTGTCAAAAGCTTTATCTGAACGTACAAGGCCGGCCGCGGTGGCCGAGCGGTTCTAGGCGCATCAGTCAGGAACTGCGCGACTGCTACGGTGACAGGTTCGAATCCTGCCTCGGGCATGGATGAGTGTCATGTCCTTAGGTTAGTTGGGTTTAAGTAGTTCTAAGTTCAAGGGTACTGATGACCTCAGATGTTAAGTCCTATAGTGCTCAGAGCCATTTGAATCATTTTATTGAACGTACAAATGCAACAAATCTGGGTTTGTCATTCTTTGTCCTGTCTTGTAAGATAAGACGTATCATCAATATACTCTTACGTTTTTCCTCATTGCTCTGGTAACCCGGATTATCGCCCTACCAGTTTTTCGATTCTTTCTGTAAGTAATTCGTGTCACTATTTTGCAAGAATGACTTATTAATCTGCTAGGTTCCCAAATATCTACTCACTACACATATTATGGTGCCTGACTTAAGGGTAACCAAATACAGGGTGTTATAAAAAGGTACGGCCAGTCTTTCAGGAAACATTCCTCACACACAAAGAAAGAAAATAAGTTATGTGGACATGTGTCCGGAAACGCTTACTTTCCATGTTAGAGCTCATTTTATTACTCCTCTTCAAATCACATTAATCATGGAATGGAAACACACAGCAACAGAACGTACCAGCGCGACTTCAAACACTTTGTAACAGGAAATGTTCAAAATGTCCTCCGCTAGCGAGGATACATGCAACCACCCTCCGTCGCATGGAATCCCTGATGCGCTGAAGCAGCCCTGGGGAATGGCGTATTGTATCACAGCCGTCCACAATACGAGCACGAAGAGTCTTTACATTTGGTACCGGGGTTGCGTAGACAAGAGCTTTCAAATATGTCCCCATAGATGAAAGTCAAGAGGGTTGAGGTCAGGAGAGCGTGGAGGCCATGGAATTGGTCCGCCTCTACCAATCCATTGGTCACCGAATCTGTTGTTGAGAAGCGTACGAACACTTCGACTGAAATGTGCAGGAGTTCCATCGTGCATGAACCACATGTTGTGTCGTACTTGTATCCAAACGTCCACAGAAAATTTGTGTTGATGACGTGACTGCACAATTGCAAGCGGATTCTCGTCAGACCACACATGTTGGTTGTGAAAATTTACTATTTGGTCACGTTGGAATGAAGCCTCATCCGTAAAGAGAACATCTGCACTGAAATGAGGATTGACACATTGTTGGATGAACCGTTCGCTGAAGTGTACTCGTGGAGGCCAATCAGCTGCTGATAGTGCCTGCACACGCTGTACATGGTACGGAAACAACTGGTTCTCCCGTAGCACTCTCCATACAGTGACGTGGTCAACGTCGCCTTGTACAGCAGCAACTTCTCTGACGCTGACATTAATGTTATCGTCAACTGCACGAAGAATTGCCTCGTCCATTGCAGGTGTTCTCGTCGTTCTAGGTCTTCCCCAGTCACGAGTCATAGGCTGGAATGATCCGTGCTCCCTAAGACGCCGATCAATTGCTTCGAACGTCTTCCTGTCGGGACACCTTCGTTCTGGAAATCTGTCTCGATACAAGAGTACCGCGCTACGGCTATTGCCCCGTGCTAATCCATAAATCAAATGGGCATCTGCCAACTCCGCATTTGTAAACATTGCTCTGACTGCAAAACCACGTACTTGATGAACACTAACCTGTTGATGCTACGTACTGAAGTGCTTGATGCTACTACTGTAGAGCAATGAGTCTCATGTCAACACAAGTACCGAAGTCAACATTACCTTCCTTCAATTGGACCAACTGGCGGTGAATCGAGGAAGTACAGTACATACTAACGAAACTAAAATGAGCTCTAACATGGAAATTAAAAGTTTCCGGACACATGTCCACATAGCATATTTTCTTTATTTGTGTGTGAGTAATGTTTCCTGAAAGTTTGGCAATGCCTTTTTGTAACACCCTGTATAAACTAAGCTGTAACTGCTACAGAAGTTCACATACCAGGCTGGTCATGGCCGTCTCTCTACTGAAACTTTTTGTTCGGACAAAGGGAAGTGTAGCAGTCGATGAAGCGGTAACCAAAGCGGATGTCTCTGCAAAGTACCCTCGTCCACATAGCGCCGCGTGCGTCCTTGGGTACAAGAATGTGCTGCCATTATAAACGGTCAGTGGCAATGTTAATGGCGGCAGGGAGTGTGAAATACGCGGGCGCCGCGGCTGTCGGCCGGTCCGGCGGGCCGGACGCGCCACGCCGGCGCCTCGCACAACGCGCCGTGACGGCCCCACAGCGAGCGCTTTACATAAAACGGCGCCGGCGCCGGCGCTCGCACACGTCGCCTCCGCTCTGCGTTTGGAACACTAACCAGGGTAAGTATGTCTGCGGCTCCTTAGGAATTTCCACAGAGGTGTTTGGCAACCGCACAAGAACAATTGATAACCATCCTGCCACGAAATGTCGGAAATGATTGTGTTAAGTAACAAGAGGAACTGGGTGGCCTGTGAGCTTCTGCCAAAGCTCTAATGTACACTGAGGTGACAAAAGCCATGGGATAGCGATTTTGTTGTTGTTGTGGTCTTCAGTCGTGAGACTGGTTTGATGCAGCTCTCCATGCTACTCTATCCTGTGGAAGCTTCTTCATCTCCCAGTACCTACTGCAACCTACATCCCTCTGAATGTGCTTAGTGTATTCATCTCTGGGGCTCCCTCTACGATTTTTACCCTCCACGCTGCCCTTCAATTCTAAATTGGTGATCCCTTGATGCCTCAGATCATGTCCTACCAACAGATCCCTTCTTCTAGTCAAGTTGTGCCACAAACTTCTCTTCTCCCCAATTCTATTCCATACCTCCTCATTAGTTATGTTATCTACCCATCTAATATTCAGCATTCTTCTGTAGCACTATATTTCGAAAGCTATTCTCTTCTTGTCCAACCTATTTATCGTCCATGTTTCATTTTCATACATGGCTACACTCCATTCAAATACTTTCATAAACGACTTCCTGACACTTGAATCTATACTCGATGTTAACAAATTTCTCTTCTTCAGCAACGCTTTCCTTGCCGTTTGCCAATCTACATTTTATATACTCTCTATTTCGACCATCATCAGTTATTTTGCTCCCCAAATAGCAAAACTCCTTTACTACTTTAAGTGTCTCATTTTCTAATCTAATTCCCTCAGCATCACCCGACGTAATTCGACTACTTTCCATTATCCTTGTTTTGCTTTTATTGATGTTCATCTTATATCCTCCTTCCTTATATCCTCCTTTCTTATATCCTCCTTTCAAGACACATTTCGATAGCGATATCTACGTATATAAATGGCGATGTATCGTGTACGGTATGAAAGAGAATAGCATTCGCGGGGCTGTCATTTGTAAAATAGGCGACTAATGTGAAAAGGTTTTCGACGCAAGATGGGAATTTAACAGACTCTGATGGCGGAATGGTAGTCGGAGCTAGACGCATGGAACATTCCATTCCGGAAATTGGTAGGGAATTCAATATTCTGAGATCCACAGTGTCAAGAGTGTGCCGAGGATACCAGATTTCAGGCTCTATTTCTTACCACGGAAAACGCAGGGGCCCTAGTCCACTTAACGACCGAGAGCAGAGGCATTTGCGCAGCGTTGTCAGTGCTAACAGAGAAGCAACAGTGCATAAAAAATCCGCACAAAGCAATGAAGGACGTACGAAGAACGTATCCGGTAGGACAGTGCGACGAAATCGGATGGCAGCAGACGAGCGACCCGAGTGCCTTCGCTAACAGCACGACATCGCCTGCAGCGCCTCTCCTGGGCTCGTGACCATATCGATTGAACCCGAGACGACTGGGACACTTTAGCCTAGTTAGATGATTCCCGATTTCAGTTGGCACGAGCTGATGGTAGGCTTGGAGTGTGGCGCAGACCCCACGAATTCCTGGACCCAAATTGTCAACAAGGCTGTGTGCAAGCTGATGGTGGCTCGATAATGGTGTGCGCTCTGTTTACAAGGAATGGTCCTTCGATCCCACTGATCCGATCATTGACTGGAAATGGTGATGTTCGGCTACTTGGAAACAATTTGCAGCCAATAGCAATGCAATTTTTGTGGCTGGAATTGCGGCGTGTCACCGGGCCACAGCTGTTCTCATTTAGTTTGGAGAACATTCTAGACGATTTGATCGAATTATTTGGCAACTTAGATCACCCGACATGAATTCCATCGAACATTACGGGACATAATCGAGAGGGCAATTCTTGCACAAAATCCTGCACCGGCTAGACTTTCACAATTAGGGACGGCTGTAGAGGCAGAATGTGTGTGTCTGAATTCCTAAGGGACCAAATTGCTAAGGTCATCGTTCCCCAGTTATATGCACTACTTAAACCAAATTAAACTAATAACAACACACCCATGCCACATGCCACGTCGAACATCGGGCAAAAGGAGGTCCGAGGCGATATTGGTAGGTATCTCATGACTTCTGTCATGTCAGTGTATATGACTGTGTGTCGGTGTACCCGTCCGGAGACAGTTTAAATAGAATTTTCGAAGTGTATGACCGCCCAGTGATCTTGGAGACTCCAACTGTTCCATTGCTGTTGCACCGACTAATATGACCTCGTTATTTGTACAGTGGTCTTGGAGACTCCAACTTTTCCATCGCTGTTGCACCGACTAATATGACCTCGTTATTTGTACAGTACCGTATGTTGCATTGTCACAATTACTGCATAACTTTATATTTTATTTACAGGCAAACATCTGTTCGCCTCAGAAGTTTTCCTCGTTCGTGGTTTTGTTTCTCTCTTGTCCAGATTCTTTCAGTGTTGCTCTTTTTATAATCTCACCGTTCTCGTCGACATTACAGATAGAAATTATTTGCGAACTTGGACAAATATTCTGGAAGCGGCGACCCTACTGAAGAAAATAAAAATACTGGACAAAAAATTTGTCCCCATCTCTCTCTCTCCTGGAGACATAATGCTAACACCGTGTACCAAGTAACTACGGATGTAATCTTCATACGTCAATTCGGCGAGGAAGACAGTCCACGAGTTTCTTCAAGTATACCATACCCAGTTGAAGCCACTCATAGATAATTATAACCTATAGAGTTGCAAAATGGTGGGGATATTGATTGCTACATTTCACCCGTTGGTCCAAATAGTTCCAAACATTCGACTGGGATGTAAATTGGGCGATTTGGGGTACACATATTTCGTCCCCGGGGAGGGGGATTAACAGGGTGGTGACAGTAAGGGCGTCCGGCGAACCCTTAAACTAACCATTCCGGATCCGTTCATAACTATGCTGACCTTTCGCTGAGGCGGGACAAAAGCACAAGGAAAAGAAGAAGATGTGATGTGGAAGAAACGACATTATTTGACAATCGAAAATGTTGAAATAAACATTCTGCTTCACGTTCCCGGTAACATGAATGAGTGAACTAATATCGTGTTTGGAAACACCTCAAAACGTCACAGAACAACCTCCACTGCGCTACCTGTGCACGCGATGCCTTTCACCACTTGAAAAAAAAACAAAATCGCGACTCGTCGGACCACACTAGCTGCCTCTCCAGTCAGCTACTCTCCGATTTCTGTGTTGTTTGGACCTCGTCGTTGAGCGCGTCTAAACAACACACAAACACGCTCACACACACACACACACACACACACACACACACACACACACACACACACGCCCGCACGCATGCACACGCAGATGCTCATTTATTCTGCAAAATATCTACGTCTCACATTCACATTCATAGACTGAAGGAAACACTTCATGGCATTCGCTTCAGAACTGCTACAAATTCGTCGGGCAATAGACCGCGTCGCTCGAATTATCAACCCAACTGGCACTGCTAAGAGTATCCTACGACTTCCACATCGCTGGAAACGGGTTACACACAATGCCGATGACTACCTTGAAGGTCAATAAAACTCTGAAACACATATCTATTTTGTACGAGCTGTAAATAAATAGTTGCCACTATTAAAGTTCCAACCCTCGTATATTCACTTTAATTACGATTATTACTGTTGTAAGTCAATAGAATATGGGTCTACACGTTGTAGCATAATTTTAAAATTTTGCTCTATCCGCCATTGATTATACAGCTAGAAATTCCATTTTACTGTAGTGGTCTAACAAGTAGCAGTTGTAACAGATTTGGCCCGAGATTGGTTTAGAATACGGCAATACTTTAAAGAAAATGACAGAAGTAATTGTTTTCAGTGTGTTATATTGAGTTATACGTAAAAGCAGTGAAACACTTCCACATTACTTTTGCAATGCCTTTTTCCAAAGGTATCATTATAGTTCATATTTAAAAATAAATGAGAAGAAGAACAAAACTGTATAGAGCTGTGCATGCATGGTACGAACGTCAAATACGGTGTATTATTTCAAGACTGGTGCTATGTGGAATGGCCTTGTGTAAACGTAAGAGTGCGCCAGTTTCTCAGCGAACGTGTGTGGCGCGGCCGCAACTTGTGACGACAGGTCCTCCAGTGACGAAAACCGGGCCAATTACGGGCTCCGTGCAGCCGCTGGCGCACTGTCTACTCCCGAGTGGTCCTCGGCGCGCACCTCTCTGTCGGCGAGGAACTCGCAACAGCTCTAACTCCGCTGCTCTAACGGCAAAGAAGACGTCCTCGGCACAACATTCAGCTGGTTGGTGTGTGGGATGTGGATGAAGTGACATGCATTCATCTGGTTTTCCCAATAAGAAGCAAAAATCGTAGGCTGCTGTACAAAGCATACCTAATGACGAAAGCAGTGTATTTTCGATTGTTAGAGGGGCGTTACTAAGTGTCTCTTTTTTCTTATAACAAAGACATTACTAGGTGGTCGTTCCAATGAAAAGAGTCTGTACTGTGTAAGTAAAATCAGATTTGCATCACACACCCAGGTCACATCAAAGGTGGGTGCCAGTAAGCAGCGTTACGTTCATGGCCAAGTGAGATTTCACGGAAGCGACTTCCTCCGTATCTGAATTAAATTCTTCCAAGGAATGTTTGTCAGGCATCTGCTGCCCCAACAACTCTATGTGCAAGGTGTCCCAGGAGGAATAGCCAGTATTCAGGGATTTGACAGGATCGATCATTCGAAGCAAACATTTCTAGTAAACATGCTCTAAAACGAATATTTTAAGAGCTATGAGCAGTTGTTGAGTAGAGGGATGTCTTTCACAGTAGCGAAAATGAATAAGTGCCCATACTCTTAAGGTATTAACTTTAGAGCCCATATTTACTGAATATTTTGTTCTTGTTTTAGTCCCTATAACCAACTCTCAAGATACGAAAGGCAAAGTGATTTGTTTCACATTTATCGAAGAGGAAGTGCTCGCAGCTCTTAAGATATGCAGTTAGAGGCAGTGTTTACTAGACGTTTTTGCTTCGTTCCTCCTGGGCCACCCTGTATACAGTCGTCTCATTAGAAGCAGCCCCGTATGAATATATCTAGATATTTGAAGCTTATGAATGATTTCGAAGATGACCATGTGACACAGCAAGGCGTCACAAACGGTGGACTCGTCTTTAGGGAAACCAGGCTATAAATTGCAGTACAGCCATTGTGGTTTTAATGTCCGATTGTTCTTCCTATGTCACTTGAGGCGAACAGCGCTATGGTAGCCTAACTCGTTGATGGCTACGAGACCGCCGCCGGACACAGGAGTTCAGTCGGTATGGTGCAGTTCAGTGCATTAATTCGTTCTTCTGGCGCCACTGTACAGGAAATCAGCTACAATATCTCGTTCAAGGTTTTGAACTTTTTTCACACCGTTCCAAGGTGTACTGTACAAACTGAGTAGAGTACATGGCCGCCGGAGGATAAACGGCATCAGACGTGAAACTAACATCTGCTGTGTTCATCGGCGGGCTCGCAGTAGTCAACGTTTAAGCAAGATCGCTGCGGGAAAGGTTCCAGAAGCCTGTCAAATCCATGTTAGTGCCCTGTCTTCAATGACTTTCTGTCTAGAGGATTTCAAACTATGATATCGATTCCTTCCAAGATTCCAGTGATTGCTCTGTGATAGTGCAAACAAATACACTACTGGCCATTAAAATTGCTACACCACGAAGATGACGTGCTACAGACGCGAAATTTAACCGACGAGAAGAACATGCTGTGATATGCAAATGATTAGCTTTTCAGAGGATTCATTCACACAAGGCCGGTGGCGACACCTACAATGTGCTGACATGAGGAAAGTTTCCGACCGATTTCTCATACACAAACAGCAGTTGACCGGCGTTGGCTGGTGAACGTTGTTGTGATGCCTCGTGTAAGGAGGAGAAATTCGTTATAGTAAATGCCTGTGAAATATCGGATAGCGTGAAAGAATCTACATCCACTTTTGTAGTCTGCAAACCACTGTGAAGTGCATGGCGTTGGGTACGTACCATTGTACCAGTTGTTAGGGCTTCTTCCCGTTACATTCACGTATGGAGCAGCGGAAGAATGATTCCCTGAACACCTCTGTCTCTACGGCAGATATAGTTTGGGAGTTTACTACATTTCTCACGTGAAGTTAGTATTTGAAACTGTAAGCAGACATTCACAGGATAGTTTGTCTCTGTCTTCACGACCTTGTGACCATTTGTGCTGCTCTTCTTTCTATACTTTTGTAAATAACCTGTTTGTACGTTGGCAGTGCTATACACTGTGTTAATATGTCTGACAGCGCTCTGCACACTCGGCAAGAGATCTTGCGGTTGGATGGACTAGCAATTAGCGACTGGATAGGGGAAGTGTATGGACATGATAAACGAGGCAAAGTCTTAATAACGACACAAAATCACTATTTATGTAGCGACTTTACTGTTGTACTGATCGTTTCTATAGCTCTTGGAAAACGGAGCGAAGGTTCATCCGATGTCTTATTGGAAGTACTGCGTGCCAGAAGGCGTCTTAATGCTGCTTGTTACCAAATAATGAAATACGAGGTAAGCAGTTCCAAAATCCGCTCACGGCTCAACCTACCGTTTTATATTGCTGTCGATCGTTTCAGTAGATATGTTTAAGCCCCCATTATAATTGACGTCTTCTTTTTGTGATACGTTTGCCATTACCTGTCGCAGTGTGTCACGATCTACTGCTCTCCCTATTTCCAATTTAAGTAGTTCGGGATGGCTGAGCACTCGTTCCACTAATTTCCTGCTTTTTGCCCTCACGGGTATCCATATATTTCTTTATTCGGTCGTTATTTCCACCACTTTTCCATTTCGTGCTAAATGTTTCCATGTAAATGTAAACATCAATTTGCAGAACCCTTTTTTTGATTGTCCAGTTCTATGTTTTCCTGGTATGCAACATCTACTTATCACATCCATACAGCTGTGCTTCAAACTACATCCAGTACATTGTTCTCCATTTCTATGTCACTGTTTAACACCAATATAGTACCTTACGGAGGAGCCATTTCTTCTCCTATACAAGCCTACCTCATACGCATTCCTTGCTTCGGTTGTGTGTTGTAAACTTGCTTCCTAAGAAGCAATACTCTGAATTTTTCTACTGATTACTTTCTTTGGTAAATTGTTGATGGTGAACAGCAACCAGCCACAAATTGGTTTTACGTTACTTTATTCAAAAAGACCCGTTACCGGTTTCGAATTTTTTACAGTTCATCATCAGATAGTTTTTTCTTCCTTTCATCAATACAGATTCGTTTACACATTTGTAATTTGTAAATTACTGTTTATCCTAGGGCAACTCACAAGAAACCTGTGTATAATCTATATTGATGAAAAGATTAAAACCGTCTGATGATGAATTGTTAAAAATTCGAAACCGGTAACAGCACTTTTTGAATAAAATAACATTAAACCAATTTGTCGCTGGTTGCTGTTCACCATCAACAACTAGTATTATGTAACATCCATGGTCGCCAAACATGTCTGTCTATGACAAAATTACTTTCTTTGGTGTTTTTTCTTACATAAATTTGTATTGTTGACCAGTTATTGTAGATCTGTAATCTACCTTAGTAATTGTAGGACTGAAATTGCCACATACATGTCGATACCGGACTCTAAGGATTTATGATAACCGTCCACTATGTAGCCACTCTTTCTTTAAAATTTTTGTAAGTCATTTAGGTCAGTGATTTAGAAGTGTGGAGACTGTAGCTGACCATGCTATAGCAGCTGCATTTATTTGCTTGTGCTTTTATTGGTAGTGTGATGGATGATGTTAAGTGAGGGAGTATGCTAATACGGTGACTGTTACAAACAAGCAAAATTAGAAAATAAATAAAAAGATGTCATTAAATATTTGGATGCATATTGTACTTCCGAGGATATTTTGTTAACAATTTTCTATTGAGATAAGTTCAGCTTCAGACATTTTACTTTGGGATTTTGAAGTCAAGTCGAGCAGATAAAGGATGCAAGGAAGCATAGAGACGGACCAATATTTCATTTGGACTAGGTTATGAAAGTAAATCAACAGTGATCTTGTGAAAAGAAAAATCCTCGATTTCACGTCGTGTTATTTAGGAAACTGCCGAAATCTAAATGATGGTGGCTGGACAGGAAATTGAACTCCGTTTTTCCATAATGATATTCGATTATATTAAGCATCGCACCAACTCAGTTGATCAGACAGATCAGGTGCAGGTACGTTTTTCAGTAACCCAACCCATTTTCCTTCAGGTTTTTAAACGATAGTGTTTTTTAGTTTCACTATATTAAACAACCTTATCGGTTATTTTTCATGTTAGCCATAGCGCCTACTGCTGGAAAAACCGAGAAAGTGAAATGAATCCGTTTGGTATGTTTTCTGTAACAAATTTTATTCGCTAATATGGAATTAGAATCACAGATTCATCTTCAGGGCTTCGTGTGGCTATTGATGATCCTTCAGTGTTGCATCAACACCACGGAAACAGATATAAATTTCAAATAAAACCAGGAAGTTTATTATGGCGTTATATGCAATAAAAAACTGCGCATCACAAATAGATGTTGACGTCAAAATGAAGATTCTTCAATAACCAACTGAAGATGAAGCTGCGTTTCAAAATGATCGTTGGCGAATAAAATTCGTTTCTGGAAAGGCAGTAGACAGACTTCGTTATTCCCAGCTTTACTGCTCTTAAGTAATGAGTTGCAAGTACGCATACCGTCTTCATTCGGTACCTTTCGGCTCGTTGTCTATAGAGGCCTTCACTGCAGCACTCGTCATCGTTAAGAGCTATTACAATTAAAGAACAATTCCACGGAGGATGCTCAACGCTGTTAGTTTAACACGAGCAATTCGGAGACGGAAGTCCTACCTGCAGAAATTGATGGAAGACTGCTTCGCTCCGGAAATAGGTCTGGGCCGACAGAGAAAGCATCCACTTAGCAGATTGCCGGGGGACATAACTGCCCCGTGGGGCGACAGTGGAAGCAAGCGGGGGCGCAGCTGCGCCCGTATCTCGCTGGCCTCCCCAAGGACCGGACCTTTTCCAACTCCAGTCACAGCCTCGTCTCTCGAACGCTTTCCGCTACTGATACAGACGCAATAGGATCAACACCACAAAATCCATCCTACATCTTCTGTGCCCGAAAACCGTTTTTCTTTGGTTTGGTTCATTCATTATGACTGTTTCCTTTGTTTTGATTTCCATAAACCAAATTAATTGAATGAACAACATCCAGTAGAATCGACTGCTCCAAATTCTATCAATCCATATGGGCCCGTGGTTAAGAGGAACCGTGGAAGGAACGAGGTTAAAATCCCGGGCTGGCTATCCAGTTTTAGGTTCTACCTGATTGCCCTAAATCACAAGACGAATACCAGAATCATTCTCTTGTTAAGATTGCGCCTGATTAGCGCTCGCATCCTACTTCACTTTTCATTCAAATTAGTGCTCCGACACTTATGAACTGCCAAGAAGATGTTAAACTCTCGTTTCTTTGGATTTCAACGGTGCTTTTTCTTAATGTTGAGTGACATACTTTAGTCCCTCGAAAATCTAATAGACCACTTTATTAGTGGGTCATAAAAGATCAAATATAGATAACTGAAAACGCCGCTTTATCAACTGAGCGATAGGTGCTCATATAAAGATGCAAAGAACTTTCAGGAAGTAACAAATGTCGAGCACTTGCAGTGTTCCCAAATAAAACAGAAGGGAGATATATTTTTATGCACAACGATAGTGTGTTTACGCAGGGATTTCAGAAAGAAATGGTCCGGCAAACGGAAACGAACTCAGAGGTTGAAGTACACGCGATTGTACGATTGTTGTGGGCAAAATGTCTAAACGGTACATAGATTCATCGTGACAATCGTAAACAAATGGTGTCAACAATTTTGTCAAGGCCTTACTGACGTGTCTGGATGATAATGGGGAATGTCCAGATCTTTCACCATGCGATTTGCATCTTTTTGGCAAGCTGAAAGAACGTCTGGGCAGAAAGAGATTTTCCAACGATGAAGACGTTTACACAGCGGTTCTCATATGACTCCGTTTACTTCGCTTGCTATGATAACGCGTATTTTACTTGCCGAAACAAACTCTTAAATGATTTTGCTACGACCGTAGAATGGTCAGACTAGCTGCATGGATCAATCTTGGCTTTTCAATGTTTGCATTTTCGATGGAATGAATGTGACAGTTGGAGCCACACAATGGTGACATATTATTGTGTTATTTTCCTTTGTTCCTTTTCCAACATATTAAGGCAGCATCAAAATTTGGCTTCACACAAACTGAAAAATTGAGCAACGGATGGAGATCGCCAATGTTATAGCTTGAAGTACCTCCAGTTACGTCACACGTCTGATGAAGGCATGGAGACAAGCGAAGGGTATGTCAACGACTTCAGACGACCGGTATATTGTCACTTCGTCGTTGCGTACCTAGTGCCATTCTGCATCAACACAATGCTCGTGGAATATGGCTTGCTCCACCCTGTAGCCTCTAGGAGGACATAATAGCATTCTTTGCCCTGTTAGCTGATGGATGTGCCAGTTGTTTGGCACATATAGGACGTGCTGGCAACGGAGTTTTCTTCGCAACTAGTCATTTTCACAAATACTGGGAAGTATTCACATATGATACTAATAACTGTGGGCAATCCATACATGTTTAATGTACGGAAAAAAGTGTAGCAGGATAACTCACTATGTAAATAACGAGTCTACAATAAATACTTACTCCGTGACGGTAAAATGAATTTTCCCTTTACATTGTAAGGAGAGGTAGACTCTAGAAACTCTATTTCTATTGGTCCAAGTTCTTTAGTAAAGTTAAGTCACTAAGAAAAGTGAAGAACGTTCATCTTCACTTCGCGGGGCGGCACAGTAGCAGTAGATTCCTAAACAAAGCGATAGCTATATAACGAAAGCTTCTGTTCGGTCTGTAATGATCTCTGTCAGTAGGCGTTTAAATCCTAAACCTCATATTCCGTACAAATTCACCATTTACTGATCGAATAGCTTATAATCATGGACATCATTCAGAAAGAACATTAAATGGTAGAGATGTTCCAACATTTGAAAAAAGTAACCGAACTATCGTATGTGCTGATAAAAAAAATTACGTTGAATACACTGCAGATTATGGCAGCACTTGCGATTTTGCTGCTAAGATGTACAGGTAAGGGTAGTCTTTGCGCTTTATAGTCACTGTTTCTGTAAGGATAGCGAGTTGGCAGCAACGGAGAAGCGGGTGAGAGGGCTTTGAAAAGACTTAACAGAGAACGTTTGTCCGCTAATATTTAGGGCCACCAAACTACCGACCGAAGGTGAGTTGCAGTGTACTCGTTTTTCACGTTTCTCTCAAAGGATATAAGAAGCCTGCGTGATGTGGCGTAGGGTAATATCTTGAATGTTTGTGTCAGAGAACATACCAACGAACTACGAGGAGGAATTCTTTCCCGATTGAATGACTGTCGTATATATACAGAACGTAAAAACGGCTAGCCAAAGTGTCAAAATATCTACAAAACGAAACCGCGAGCAAGACGCACGAAACGAAAAAAAGAAAAAAAAGCGCCACGAACTCAACAAAAGTTTCATATTTGCACTATAAAGATAATAGAGGCAGATACCAAATGAGAATCCAGTGCCGGTACCATTCTGATGTCTTTAGTGTTGTCCACGGCGATCTTATTTCTCATTAAAGTGATTGCATCTATTCATTTCTCGTTTTGTAGTATCTACGTCGAGAGCAATGTTTCACAATAACAGTGATAATTAAATTCACTGTATATTCTTCAATTTGTCTCCTTTTCTTATATTACGGGTAGTACGTGTAAGTAAACTTCCTCCCTTTATATTTCGTGTAAGATATATATATATATATATATATATATATATATATATATATATATATATATATATATATATAAAGCACGTGTGTTCACCATTCATCTTTCTCAATAACACGTATTATTTCGTTATTGCGAATCAGTGACAGAATCGTTAATTTTCCGTCTTATAGAGGCTGCAACAGAAAATAACCCTTTCTATCTTCTCTCAGGAAGACTAGTGCTCGCAAATCACTGTGAATACAGAAGGTAATCTGTAGTCAGTTTCTGTGATCCCTCTCTGTCCATTTGAATCCGTTCATTGACATTGACAGCAGAGCGCTTTCTAAAGTGAGTGACCCACCAAGAAGATTTTCAAAAGGGCTCTTGCTGCAGGAACATAGGTATGAGAATGTGCTCTTGGAGGAAACATACCGCTGTACAATATGAAGGAGCGTTTCAACGTTTTTCTATCATATCTTCTACTTTGAGTGCACATATTCAGTGCTGAAATAAACCACTTTGAAGGGGCAGACTGAAGTTACAAACTTAAATAATCACTTTGGAATTACATCGGCTTGTGGGCTGACGTAATATTTCTTACAAGAACACGGCTTGGGGTGTGTTTCCAGTGCGATCTGAAATCGCAACCATTAATGATCGAAGAAGCATCAGCTGCCAACACAGCGGTATCGATTGTCGGTGTGTGTTCGGAGCTACAGTGTGCGTCTCTTGCTTCATCTCGTTGAGAGCGGCTGCCGACAACACGAGCAACTTAACTTCATTACCGGCCGACCCGCGAAGTTCACAGGTGTGGTAACAGCCAACGAGCGTTATCTGTTTCCTGGTTCCCAAAGCAAAACCCTACACCATTTATTTTCGACCATGAGAATGTTTTCGACTCAGATGTTCGGGAAAGAGAAAGGAAAACTCCGTCGTTTTGCCTTTGCACAGTGTTACGTAAATGGGCCAAAAATTGTTGTTCAAAGCCTGCGTTGTTTGACGAGAAAAGCAGTTTTGTTCGCTTATTTTTTCCACGCGTGACAGTTATACTATCTAACATTCTGACATAAATGTAGCGACTTGTCTACACACACCCAAACTAATTTGTGGTTGGCAGTAATGTTAAACTGAATCCGCCGAACTGTTTTCACGTGCAGTTTTTTCGAAATAATCACAATCTCTCCTTTCCACATTAACACTTTAATTGGCACCCACGTTACTTTTGCTTTGACTTTTAAATCATTAATTCGGCGGCAGTACCTCTTAGGTAATTGACTTCGATTTATATTTCCTTCAAGACAGAAAATAGATGCTAGGAAGTGTGCATAATCATTACTTGATTAGTCTCACTCAAAACTACGCTAGCGCTTCGTCTCCAGTAATAACAATAGAAAGAAGACCAGTCAACGGGCAGCGTAAGTATTAGAAAACCTACTTAGTAATTAATAACTGAAATATGTGGATCGTCATTTGAAAAACTAGAAACATAAGGAACGTATTGTACGCATTCCCTACCAAAATGAAACAGCTGTTAACTTATGTCATTGTCACGACATCTACATCAGTTCTTCTTAGAAATGGCGTACAGGTTTCCTGAAACAATCTTTCTTATAGGATTTCATTTCACATCAGAGACTGAAGTGCTTGGTTATTCACACAGATGATAAACTGAAGCAGCGTGAGTATATTTGCTCCTTTAGCATCTATGTTTTCTGTGTGCTTACAGATCTACTTTAAGTTTGGTATATGTTACACTAAGTAGTTTGCTTCGTAATGCAAATGTTACTACGAACATAGATGTATGTGCCTCGATTACTTACGCAACACACTTGCATAATATTAGCGTAACTGTAATTACTACCGACCGAGGTGGCGCAGTGGTTAGCACACTGGACTCGCATTCGGGAGGACGACGGTTCAATCCCGTCTCCGGCCATCCTGATTTAGGTTTTCCGTGATTTCCCTTAATCGCTTCAGGCAAATGCCGGGATGGTTCCTTTGAAAGGGCACGGCCGATTTCCTTCCCAATCCTTCCCTAACCCGAGCTTGCGCTCCGTCTCTAATGACCTCGTTGTCGACGGGACGTTAAACACTAACCACCACCACCTGTAATTACTTGGCTTAAAATTCAGGAATTGCAAAGTAGTTTAGAATTTTAGCAAAACGGAATAATAATCGCTATAGGTGATCGAAAAACGGTTTCAAAGTAACTATCTGAATTAAAAAAGTACGTTTTCACTTTCCCGTTGGTATTTGTAACTGGTATCAAAACCTAATCCGCTGATATAATAGCTGAAATATTGATAACTCGTATGCAGTCTTCATCAACATAAATCTAACGATAGTTTAGTACAGGCGTTAGCGTAAGGCTGCCCTACGATTTTCATTTAAAGAAAGATTCAATTGACTTTATCGATGGTATCATCCAAGAAGATCCGTCACGTCTCCCACCATCATCTTATTCGCTTGAAACTAAAAGTTGGGGCCTATCCTCAGACGAATAAATAGATGTTTAGGAGACGGCTACGAAATTATAACGATCTACCGATTACGTCTTTATTACAGAGTACTAGCTTATCGGAACAACGATACGAGATGTGCAAGCCTGTTGAAGAAGATGAGGACACCGGAAAGAAGAATTTGTTGCCCCCAGGAGACGTCACACTGATTCGTCGAAACACCGGTTCTAGCCTTGACAAAGACTTCATTTCGCGAAGAATACCCTCTGCAATTTTATATAAGTATCCCATATCCACCTGAAGTCAGAAATTGTTGTACACGTCCCTTAGAGCTCCCAGATTTCGCACAAGTTGACTGCCACGATTTATCCCCTGTCCCAGACATCTTCTGTGTGATAGATGTCGGATGAGTGACGTAGGTTAATCGATGAGCGGTAGGATGCCTTAGAGTGCGTCAAGCCAGGAGCGGATGCGTCCAACACTGTGAACATGAAGATGTAGAAGAAGCAACACTTGATCACAAATAAATATGAAGTAAACTTTCTGATTCCTGTTTAGGGAAAGTGATGGTATCAAAACCACGCAGCATATTTCCCCTTCACAATGTTCATTTTGAAATGGCATTAAGGACGCTGAAATCACTGCAGGTTCGTTTGAAATTCAGTCTTGGAATGCAGCTGTGGAAGAAATTATTTCAATTCAGGATTTAAAAGCCAATTGAAAAAACATTAATGGCATCAGTGACTGTTGCGAGTCGAACAGAACTCTACTGCTGTATCTTCAGAGACAGGGAGCGAAGTGGTGCAGTAGTTACAAGACACTGAACTCATTTTCGGAAGAAGTGGGTTTCAAAACATCATTGAGCCACCTTGATTTTGGTTTGCTTTGGATTTTTAGGTCGACTAAGGCAAATACCGGATTACCCTTTCAACAAGAACCCCTCTTCTTTCCATCCTCATCCTCTTCTCACGCTCGTCTAGTCCAATGATCTCGACATCGGTGGGGCTATGAACACTTTATTTTGCTTCCTTCGTGGGCACTCTCACCAGTTTTAGACTAACGAGCGTACATAGACTGCGCTCTAGACTACGCAGCTCAACGTTTACTCTCAGTAACAGTTTAGTTAGACACACTGGTAGCTTGAAAGATATGGATGCTCTTGGCTTTTCGGCCGTTGTTGTTAATCGTGTCTCAAAGATAAAATTTTCGAGGTGCCCATCAGGATATTTATAGTGTGTAACAGATGACAGAATGATCACTACTGCTTTCCATATCGGGCAGTCTTTGAAAGACAGTTGTATTCTTGTAAGTGTGGAGAGTCATGACAGTCAAGGAAGTGAACAAAGCGATATCGCAATCAAGGAAGCTGATAGAGCACGCACTTCAGGAGACGGCAATGTCCCTCCACAAACTACTGTGTGAACACTCTCAAGGGAAATGTCCCGTTGCAAATTAGAGAAAGAGTGGTTTTTGGCTGTGAATAGTAAACTGAGAGCATGGTAACTGAAGGAAACTTCACAAACCTAGATCGCCAAATAAACATTTTGTTGGATGACCGGTTTCGAAGAGCCATGCTGTCATCGTCGGATCTTATCTTTCGAATTCTTACAACATGTAATCCATCAGTGTTACAAGTCGCTTCACATTTCACATGTGCACCACACTATCACGATGATAGCCCAACTCTGTTGAAACCGGTCCTCCAATAATTATTATTATTTTTTAGCGATCTTGATTTGTGAAGTTTTCGTCAGTAACCACACATTCCATACCGCCTCCAGACTGGCAATGTCAGGAATATATAAATTGAGAGCCCTAAAATTACGAGGGTTGAATGAAAAGTAATGCCTCCACCTTCGTTAACTGGGTTTGGATGCGAATGTTTTAATAAATCAAACGCAGAAATAATCGTTAGAATATGATCTTTAATGACCAATTTGTGCCAACGATGAACAAGTTTTCTGAAGCCGTCACGGAAGAAGTCGACACTCTGTTTCCGCAACCACAGTCTCACACTTCTCTCAACGTCTTCATCAGAAGCGTAATGATGTCCCCAAAGGTAGTCACTCATTATCGGGAACAGATGGAAGTCAGACAGTGCTGAATCTGGACTGTATGGAGGATGCCGTATGGTGGTGAGATTCAGTCTCTGAAGTTCTGCTGTGGTGGCTTGTGAAGTGTGTGGTTTGGCATTGTCATGATGCAGGGAAAAAAATTCCCTTTTCCGTCCACACCCTTGATAGCTGTCGTTTCAGAGTTCGCAGCGTTGTGATAATACGACGATCGTCCTGAATAAATCTGTCAACATTTTGCTTGTGAAACTCGGTGGCTGCTGTCACAGGACGTTCTTTGTTGGTCACTCAACTCATATGTTCCCGCCTCAAAATCTTTAAACGTACTCGTACAACGACGTACAGAACTCACATCAACATAATCACCATAAACTGCCTTCATTCTCTGATTAACCTCCTTTGGGGTGACACCTTCTGCTGTCAAGAAAAAATGTTCAAATGTGTGTGAATTCTTAAGGAACCAAACTGCTGAGGTCATCGGTCCCTAGACTTACACACTACTTAAACTAACTTATACTAAGAACAATACACGCACCCTCATGCCCGAGGGAGGACTCGAACCTCCGGCTGGACAGGCCGCACAGTCTGTGACATGACGCCTCAAACCGCACGGCCACTCCGCGCGGCTACTGCCAAGAATTCAGTGTGACTGCACGTTGCTTAAATCGCATTGACCTACCGTCTGCGCAGGATTCCATACTTTATGCTGTAACAACACAACCATTCAATACTAAGGCCTCCGCCAACTCGATCTGTAGACAAGAGGCTACGGAACAATCCAGTACCTGCCGCATGCCAATGCTGCCAACTGTACAAAAGTTACGAAGGTGGAGGCATTACTTTTCAGTCAACTCTCGTAATAATTTAATTAAATGAACGTCACCGCAGATAGTCACTTTAAAGAAGATGCTGTTAGAAGGCTAAGATCAGGTCACTGTACTCTGACGTGAAGGTCGACCAGTGAACGCTGCTAGTGGTACATTTCTTTCTGAAAGCCATTTTTTGTTCATTACATTCTGATCACAAGGCAGCCCCATGCTTACCTGAGGACATGCTTTCTGTTACAGGAGATGATTGACGGTTGTGGTCCCGGCAGAGGTTCGAGTCCTCCCTCGGCCATGGGCGTGTGTGTTTGTCCTTAGGATAATTTAGGTTAAGTAGTGTGTAAGCTTAGGGACTGATGAGCTTAGCAGTTAAGTCCCATAAGGATTTCACACACATTTTTTGACGGTTGTGGAACAAGTATTAGGAGTTACCCGGCCCTTCTAACTCATCCCGAAATTTCAGAAGGAAGTTTTGCCTGTGACTCATTCGCTGGTTGAGATGAATCAGCATTCACTGAGAGCAGCAATTTTTGTGAGGTTTGTAACCGATTGTCGTTGATAAGGCGTGACACTTATCTCCGGTCTCTGTCGCTTTGGATTTATTAATGACCAATATTTTTCCACCGTGGGACATAGCTGCGTTTGGATACCATTCCTTGTAGATACGAAGGACAGTTCACGTTGATACATCACAAACTGGGCAACTTCATTCACGGTGTGTTCATGGGCATGCCCAAACACGATGGCTCGTTTGTGCCATTATATCACGCTCCGTCCTGCTGCGCTGGTACCATATAATCGATGTACACACCTCTTCACCGCCATTAATTAAGTCAGCGGTATATGGTCACATGGCTACCTGTTGCCATTTATACACCGAGTACAGCTTGGATGCAACAATCTGCTTCAACGGTAAAACATCAGAAACATTCCCTGTTAATAGCGGTATGAAACAGGGGTATGTATTAGCTCCTACATTATTTGGGATTTTCTTTACCCTTCTGCTCAGATTTGCCTTTAAACACTTTGAGGAGGGAGTGTATCTACATACGAGGTCTGATGGAAATCTTTTCAACATTGCTCGCCTCAAGGCCAAGACCAAAGTAAATACAGTTGTTATCCGTGAGTTGTTATATACGGACGATGTAGCTCTAGTAGCGAACACAGAAGATGAGCTGCAGCATATAATTAACAAATTATCACATGCCTGTGAAAAATTTGGTCTACTCATCAGCCTTCAAAAGATGGCGCAGAGCACTACTAACCTTCCATCCATCAGCATTGATGGCAATCCTCTCCAGGTAGTTGATGACTTCACCTACTTAGGATCCACAATATGTATCAACTTGCCCATGGACACTGAAATTACTAACAGAATCGCAAAGGCATCATATGTCATGGCTAGATTGAAAAACAGGGTATGGAACAACGGACTGCTTACCACAAAAACTAAATTAAAAGTCTACAACGCTTGTGTTATAAGCACCCTTCTCTATAGCTGTGAGACATGGACAACTCTTTCTAGGCATGAATCTCGAATCAACAGCTTCCATCTCCGCTGTCTCCCGAAGATCCTTCAGATCTCTTGGAGAGATAGAGTACCCAACACCGAAGTCTTTCATCGTGCAAGCACAACCAGCATCTTTGCACTCCTGAGTCATCGACGCCTAAGGTGGTTGGGACATGTCAGGCGCATGGATCCTGAACGGATACCGAAACAACTGCTGTACGGAGAAGTTCAGGAGGGTGTGAGGCCAGTGGGACGACCGCATCTTCGTTTCAAACATGTCTGCAAGAGAGACATGACCAAGACCAGAATCAAAAGCATTGCAGACGATAGTGTGAAGTGGCGAGCAACTGTGCGCAACGGCGTCAAGCTCTCAGCGGACGAACGCACACAGGAACAAATCAGGAAAAGGATAAAGCAGAGAGACAGAGCGGCTTCTGTTCGAAGTCCTTCAGATTTCACATGTCCAAACTGCAGTAGGGACTGCCACTTTCGAGTGGGACTTTTTAGCCACAGCAGACGTTCCAGACTCTGAACCAAGCATGTTACACCATCATCCCTCAAGGATGAACGGATGCCATTATAACAGCGCTCCAAAGCTACCACTGAGCTCTTCTAAGGGTGTAATTAATATTTTGTGTGTTCTGCGATGTTGCGGTTAATTATTTCGGACAGGCGGGATGGACGGGAGGCTGACAAGCGCCTCGATTTGCGTGCGGTATTCGCAGCCGCTGACAATACACCCAGCCATCTGTTCCGGCCGGGCGCGCCACACAGCGCTTTGCCGCCGTCCGGGGAGCGCCACACAAAGGGCGGCGTTTTTTCCATTTATCTGCAGAATTCCAGGTAAATGTGATGTTAGCTCACCGCCCGTGTGCACCATCACCGGCCTGCCTACTAACCTCGTGTTGCAGCTGATCGAATCGGACGTTCGACGTCGCATTTACTAAGTTAATTCCCGCGAACAGAGTCGTTTCCTCTACCGCCTGTGACGGTATCCCGTTGCCGTTAGCATAAACGCTACGTGACGTCACGCTAAACAGAAAACCTCGCCAGGTTTTTTGACTGTCGTGTACACTGCGGAAGTCCGAACAGCTAATCGTGGAAACAGCAGAGCGCTCTTCGATCGGCTTCAAGCCCACAGGCAACACTCGAGCCGATCGAAGGGCCTTACTCCCAGGTCCAACAATACTGTGGTCAACCAGTACTCGCATCGGTAAATAGTCTGCCCTTTGCTTTCAAATGTCGTCATCTTTCTCGCCCTCTGTAGCGCATTGCGACTTTCGTTGTGATTTCTTCACAACCGAAAAAAATCCACAGAACTTTTAAATAATTTCAGACCTCTTACATTGATCCTTTCTGTAGCTGTACTATGTCTGAGATATGATAAACTACTCATATGACTCTACATTACAGATTAATACACTTAATTATTGTTGTGCAGTGAGTTTTACAAGTGAAGCAGTGAAATATGCCGAATTTATATTAAAGTCAAACGTTTACTAGAGTTATTGTATTTGTAAAGTGGTGTGTAATCTCAATTTCTGATTTTCTACACTAATGGTTCAAATGGCTCTGAGCACTATGGGACCTAACATCTGGGGTCACCAGTACCCTAGAACTTAGAACTACTTAAACCTAACTAACCTAAGGACATCACACACACCCATGCCCGAGGCAGGATTCGAACCTGCGATCATAGCGGTCGCGCGGTTCCAGACTGCAGCGCCTAGAACCGCTAGGCGACACCGATCGGCGTATACTAATCTAGTTCATAATATTTCTTCGCTTTTTGGTTATGTAACGTGATGTCGTATGTCAGAGAAGAGGAAACGAGTTGGAGTTTTGACAAATTTTTGAAGAGCAAGCTTGTACGCTGAATTATTATTCAGGAGGAGCAGTGTTCAAATCCCCCTCCGGCTATCCTGAACAGTTTTCCGCACTTTTCCGCAGATGGCTTCGGCGAACGTCGATACGTTACTTTAACAGGACGCCCAATTCATTACCACACTCTTCTCCAAATGACCTTGTGCGCCGTTTGTGCTGCACTCAACGTCGATTAAACAAATTTAGAATCTTGGTATTTAATACAATTTTTTTCATCTGTTACTACAAGTTAAGTCACTTGTGACAATAAGGCCTGCTATGAAGCAACAGTGTTTGGATTGTGTAACAAAAAGCGCAAAAAATCTTGAATGACACCTAGAGTTTAGACTAATAAAGGAAAGTGTACGGCGTTAGGTGTGTTTCGAGATTATTTCTCTAAGGTTTTAAACACTGAGGCACGACTAATTACGAAGACTTCCTGATGAGTAGATATTCCGTTACTGTTTCAGCAATTTTGTTCATCGAATCACTATGTATCATAAAAGTACACTGCAAACGTGAATCGGCGCTATTCAACATCCATGACGAAAGAAGCTGTTTCTTTCATGTCGGGATTTCCCGTTGGCTTATGTACATAACGTTATCTGCTCTGGAGCTGTTCCCGGTAGAGTGACGTTAGCCTGTTGAACAGGGAATATCCAGCAGACTCGATCGTATGCAAGGACTCTGGTCAATGGACATGCTATTTGTAAGACAGCTTTCTACAAAAACAAAAAACAAAAACTTTTGTTTCTTTTTTTCAGACAGTTTCCAGCAACTTTAAAGGGAATGTCCTATTTACTACGACGATTTTCTGGTAGTTTTGGCCATAATTATGAATGAAGTCACAAATTTGATAAATGTACTGAACCTCTGTAGTAAATTATTTGGTCAGAGTGTTATTCTTCTGAAGAGAGTAGCAGCATGGGTGGGTCTGTCCGTACTTTGTTTGAAAAACAAAGAAGCTAATCTGCCGTGTAGCGAGGCAGTATTCTTTCAAATAAGATGTTTTGAGGATAGAAAATGAGATTATATAAATGGAAGAAAGTCCAAAGCCTAATTTTTAAGGTAATCCAGTTTTTTATGTATTTCTAACTGTATAGCTTCTCACTGTTAGAACGCCACACATGGTTACAGTTTCTTGTAGAAATCTTACAATGCAACATATGATTTTGTATTGTAGTTGAAACAAATGTCAAGGAAAGTAATTCTACATAGATATCACTAAACCCGCCCAAAGATGTAAACAACCGTGCATGATCAGCACCTATTACACGGAAGGGGTCCGACAGCCGATCAGTTCCAGTCATTCCACCAGGAAGGAGGTACAAGGCTTGTGTTATCTGTAGTTCCACCATGCCTACACGGTCGATACCGCGGTTCGATCGCGTCCGCACTGTTACTTTGTGCCAGAAAGGGCTCTCAACAAGGGAAGTGTCCAGGCGTCTGGAGTGAACCGAAGCGATGTTGTTCGGAGACAGGAAATGTCGATGACATGCCTCCCTCAGGCCGCCCAAGGGCTACTACTGCAATGGTTGATCTCAACCTACCGATTATGGTTCGGAGGAACTCAGACAGCAACGCCATCATGTTGAATAATGCTTTTCGTGCAGCCACAGGACGTCGTGTTAGGACTCAAACTGTGCGCAATAGGCTGCTTGATGAGCAACTTCAATCCCGACGTCCATGGCGAGGTCCATCTTTGCAACCACGACACCATGCAGCGCGGAACAGATGGGCCCAACAACATGCGGAATGGACCGCTCAGGATTGGCATCACGTTCTCTTCAGACGGAGACGTGTTTGGAGGCTACCCTGTCAGGCTGTCCAGCGAGTGCAGCAAGGTGGAGGTTCCCTGATGTTTAGGGATGGCATTATATGGGGCCGACGTGCGCAGCTGGTCGCCATGAAGGCGTTGTCACGGCTGTGCGATACGTGAATGCCATCTTCCGAGCGATAGTGCAGCCATATCAGCAGCATATTGGCGATGCATTCGTCTTCATGGACGACATTTGCGCCCCCATCTTGCGCATATTATGAATGACTTCTTTCAGGATAACGACATCGCTCGACTAGGGTGTCCAGCAAGTTCTCCAGACATGAACCCTATCGAACATATCTGAGATAGGTTGAAAAGGGCTGTTTATGGACGATATGACCCAACAACTACTCTGAGGGATCTACGCCGAATCGCCGTTGAGGAGTCGGACAATCTGGACCAATAGTGCCTTGATGAACCTGTGGATAGTATGCCACAACAAATGCAGGCGCATGTCAATGCAAGAGGATGTGCTAGTGGGTATTAGAGGTACCGATGTGTAGAGCAATCTGAACTACCACCTCTGAAGGTCTCGCTGTATGGTGGTACAACATGCAATGTGTGGTTTTCATGAGCAAAAAAAGGGCGGAAATGATGTTAATGTTGCTACGAAGTCTTTCGCGACGTATTTTATTCATGATGTTAATGTTGATCTCTATTCCAATTTTCTGTACAGGTTCCGGAACTCTCGGAACCGAGGTGATGCAAAACTATTTTTGATGTAATTAAATATGTATAATTAAAAACAGTTTTGATCGCAAATTTCTTTTAATCGGAGTGACCGGTTTCAATCCTTAACGATCATCTTCACTCTCCAGAACGGCAGGTGTACTTCCATGGAGCAAACCGCCACGACGCTTAACAGAGCAGTCCTTAAGGACTGAAACCGGTCATTCCAATTTTATCAGTCGTTAAGATTATTTCCCTATTTTTATTTATTTTCATGACTTTGTTTGTATATTCGTATTGCACATCGCGAGCTGATTACTGAGAAGCATTTTTATGAAAATGGATTAGATGTCGCCTTTCATTGCATATCGCAACTACGGCAAAGGAAATTTGGACTGTTAAACGAGCGTTCCGTGCACACAGATATGTCGATAAATTTAATCACCATCGAAGGTCATGTTCGTTGCAAGGCACAGTGGTTGTCAGAGTGTATTTGTGAAAAGAATATCACATCAGTTCAGGGGCTTAATACGGGTAGTGGATTTCAGTAAAGTATTATCCTGTGAATTTTCAAGCAGTTTTATCAGAAAAGCAGATACGTTAAATTTTATGTTCATTTGCTCTGTAATTACAATAACAGTTTTGGTGCAGCCATTGTCAGCAAGACTAAAGATAAAGATCACCAATATTCAGGGCCAACATTGTAATCTGATCATTTTGTTTTGCAGTCAGATAGCATATATGAATTCCATCGGAAGCGGACTCCCCTCTCGCAGACCGTATGTTTGTTGTACCGGTTAGTCTGGATTTCGCTTCGTGTAGCGTGTGCACCCCAAATTTCTGCTCGAAATTAAATTTGTATGTGTTCTGTTGCCCTGCACGAAAATTTACGCATGTCGATATCAAAACAAACCTTACACGTTCCTTAGATGCTAACCAGACACTTAACAAAAATACAGCCGGCCGGTGTGGCCGAGCGGTTCTAGGCGCTTCAGTCTGGAACCGCGCGACCACTACGGTCGCAGGTTCGGATTATGCCTCGGGCATGGATGTGTGTGATGTCCTTAGGTTAGTTAGGTTTAAGTGGTTCTAAGTTCTAGGGGACTGATGACCTCAGCTGTTAAGTCGCATAGTGCTCAGAGCCATTTGAATAAAAATACGCGCTACTTTCTAACGTTGTACAGAAGGTGGGGAGTGGGAATTATAAAAATCGTTATTTATTTGACGTACAAAAGAGAATCGGCTGTATAGAGTGGCTTTTACGTACATTGTTCTGTACCACAACACATCGAGCGTTTTTTTAAAATTATTGCAGCTATTGCAGCGTAATCCACACTCGTGACCAGTCTGTAGCACAGTTTTTGAATCCTTGATGTGATAAGCATAAATGCAGCAGCTGAGGTACCTACTAATTACATATATCAGATAATACTCTGTTTTTCTATAAACTTCGCTTGACACTGTTATACAGTTGTTGTGGCAAAGCTCAATCTTAACTGCACAAAGTTCCAAAAATACCATTGTAATTTTACTTTTCTATGATCTCTCTTTAACAGTGTCGGATGCTGCTGTTATTATGTACCGACAATTCTCCGTTGGTAGAAACGATGGAATGGGGAAGAACGAGGAAAGATAACTCATTCTTGCAGTGCACAAATGTACAATCTGCACTCGAGATCACACGGTCTAGCAATCTGTTCCAAAGGATGGCAAGGAGGAGATGACAGTCAGCGGCATGTCCTAGTAGGTGCAGCGTGCAGCGATCTATTTAACGTAAGAGGATAAAAAATCAAAAGTGAGTGACTGAGGCGTAGCGAAAGGAAAAACAGAACTTGTCCGGTTCAATGTAGGCAATGCTCCTGGGTCGGTGGTTGGACCCTGCGGCGGCGAACTACACGGAAGAAGTGGTGCGACGCTGCGATGTTCGATCCCGTTATTCTTGTCGAAGGCCGCGACGACAACCGGTACACGCGTTGCGTTAGCGATTCCTGCTGCTCGGTGCGTCAGCTGAGGAGCGCTCCTGCCCTCTCCTTGTCCACGAGTCGGACGGCGCCAGGCCAGCGACCTCCGGCGGAAGGCGACTCACCATTCTCCCAGTGACGCGTGCGCCAATCCTGCTTCACAAGTCTTATCTGCGCTACTTTGTGTATAACAAGTCCGATACCAGCACTGTTATTTCACTCAGAACACAAAATTGTTTTTTATTTACTGAAATCCGGCGAATGGTGACGATGCCTCAGAAAATCATAGAGCGACGCTTATATTGTTAGCAATACTCAGTCACGCACAGAAGGCAAGCATTGCAGTACAATGAAAGCTGTTTATTTGTTCAAATCGCGAGACAGACACATCTGAATTGTTTTATAAATTTTATAAATTTCTCTACCATTCTTTACAGACGAATGGAAAAACTGATAGAAGCCGACCTCGGGGAAGATCAGTTTGGATTCCGTAGAAATGTTGGAACACGTGAGGCAATACAGAACCTACGACTTATCTTAGAAGAAAGATTAAGGAAAGGCAAACATACGTTTCTAGCATTTGTAGATTTGGAGAAAGCTTTTGTCAATATTGACTAGAATACTCTCTTTCAAATTCTGAGGGTGGCAGGGGTAAACTACAGGGAGAGAAAGGCTATTTACAATTTGTACAGAAACCAGGTGGAAGTTATAAGAGTCGAGGGGTATGAAAGGGAAGCAGTGGTTGGGAAGGGAGTGAGACAGGGTTGTAGCCTCTCCCCGATGTTATTCAATCTGTATATTGAGCAAGCAATAAAGGAAACAAAAGAAAAGTTCGGAGTAGGTATTAAAATCCATGTAGAAGAAATAAAAACTTTTAGGTTTTCCGATGACATTGAAATTCCGTCAGACAGCAAAGAACTTGGAAGAGCAGTTGAACGGAATGGAGAGTGTCTTGAAAGGAGGATATAAGATGAACACCAACAAAAGTAAAACGAGGATAATGGAATGTAGTCGAATTAAGTCGAGTGATGCTGAGGGAATTAGATTAGGAAATGAGATACTTAAAGTAGTAAAGGAGTTTTGCTGTTTGGGGAACAAAATAACTAATGATGGTCGCAGTAGAGAGGATATAAAATTTAGACTGGCAATGAGAAGGAAAGCGTTTCTGAAGAAGAGAAATTTGTTAACATCGAGTATAGATTTAAATGACAGGAAGTCGTTTCTGAAAATATTTGTATGGAGTGTAGCCATGTATGGAAGTGAAACGTGGACAATAAATAGTTTAGACAAGAAGAGAATAGAAGCTTTCGAAATGTGGTGCTATAGAAGAATGCTGAAGATTAGATGGGTAGATCACGTAACTAATGAGGAGGTATTGAATAGAATTGGGGAGAAGAGGAGCTTGTGGCACAACTTGACTATAAGAAGGGATTGGTTGGTAGGACATGTTCCGAGACATCGAGGGATCACCAATTTAGTATTGGAGAGCAGCGTGGAGGGTAAAAATCGTAGGGGGAGACTAAGAGATGAATACACTAAGCAGATTCAGAAGGATGTAGGCTGCAGTAAGTACTGTGAGATGAAGAAGCTTGCACAGGATAGAGTAGCATGGAGAGCAGCATCGAACCAGTCTCAGGACTGAACATCACAACAAAACAGCATAAGAAAAATTACTATAAAGCGTAGTGAATTGGCTTGATATTCTAATGATACACCTTTAATAATGCATACCATAGACTTCTTATATGCTGAGAGACGACGTACGAATTAGTTTTCATGCTTTACAGTTGAATGTAGAACACAAACGACTGTGTGGCAGGCGATACATATACAAGTTACTACCAGTGCCGAATACGAAGGACTTAGAAATTTTGAGATATTTGCAAACTGCAATCAAGCCGTGAGAAGGAACGATCGTGATGAACTAGGTAGCAAATCTAGACTATTTCCGCGCTGAAATTGCGCTACTTTTGTTACATAGGGAACATTATAGTGTTTAGAACTTGAACCTGGTTTATGTAGAGACGTTCTAGGCTGTCGTAGGCTGGCCAGTCGGAGTGGTCGAGCGGTTCTAGGCGCTACAGTCTGCAACCGCGCGACAGTACGGTCGAAGGTTCGAATCCTGCATCGGGCATGGATGTGTGTGATATCCTTAGGTTAGCTAGGTTTAAGTAGTTCTAAGTTCTAGGGGACTGATTTAATCAGATGTTAAGTCTCATAGTGCTCAGAGCCATTTTTTTTGTCCTCTCGATTATGTCCCGCAATTGACCGAAGGATTCATGTCGAGCGATCTTGGCGTCCAAACCAACAGCGAACAACGGTGGCCTGGTGACAAGACGCATTGTCATCCATAAGAATTCCATCTTTATTTGGGAAAATGAAGTCGATGGATGGCTGTAAATAGTCCGCAAATACCATAACACAACCATTTCCAGCCTATTATCGGTTCGGTAGGACCAGAGGACCCAGTCCGAGGCCTGCACTATTATGGAACCATCACCAGCTTGCACAGCGCCTTGGGGACAACTTGGATCCGTGGCTCCGTGTGGTCCGCGCCACGTTCGATCCCCTCTGTCAGCTCTTACCGACTGAAATTGGGAATCAGCTGACCAGGCCGCGGTGTTCCAGTCATCTAGGGCCCAACCGACTAGGTCACGAGCCAAGGGGAGACGCTGCAGGCGATGTCGTGCTGTTAGCAGAGAAATTCGAGTCCGTCTTCTGCTGCCATACAGCATTAATGCCAAATTTTGCCGCACTGGCCTAACGGATACGTTCGGCGTACGTTCCACGTCGATTTGTGCGGTTATTTCAGGCAGTGTTGCTTGTCTGTTAGCACTGACAACTCTACGCATACGCCGCTGCTCTTGGCCGTTAAGCGAAGGTCGTTGGCCAGCGTTTTGTCCGTGGCGAGATGCAATGCCTGAAATTTGCTACTGTCGATACACTATTGACACGGTGAATCTCGGTATATTGAATTCTGTAACGATTTCCGAAATAGAATCTCCCATGCGTCTAGCTCCAACTACCATTCCACCTCGAAAGTGTGTTAAATCCCGCCGTCCGGTCGTAATAAAGCCGTAAACTATCTGACATGAATCACCTGAGTTCAAATGAAAACTCCGCCAATGCAGTGCCCTTTTGTACCTTGTGTACGCGATACTACCGCCATCTGTATATGTATATATCGTTGTCCCATGACTTTTGTCACCTCAGTGTACATATAGTATAAATAATTGTGTCAGCGAGAATTACACTTGCCATCGCGTCGTATCGCTGCGAAATTTCGGCAGTAACAATGCTAATAACAGGAAAGTCACCTCAAATATGAAACTAAGTTGTCCATTTGCAATATTGACGTAAATATGGTCCCGGCTTCCTAAACGCATGCGTGAAAATCTCCACGGAGTTTACCGAGCTGAACTGTGGCGGTCGTGAGTGATGTGCCGCGGAATGTGAACGCGGCATGACGAGCGCACGTCGCCGACCCGAAAGTCCGACCCGTCTGCCGCCTCGCTTTCTCTGCGTCAGGGGCGAGCGTATCGCAATGTGTCCCACCTGTCACGAAGGGAAACATGTTTGTGCTGAACACGCATTTTCTGCTCTGTGAATGAAAGTGAAGTTTGAGTGTTCCATTCGTATTCTGTGAATTAACGCGGTATAGGTGCAAGAACTGACAGATACTACTAGCAGAAATTAACAGCTTCGTACGTAAAATTGTGAAAGCCTAGGAAAGTAAGCAATAGCGCAATAATACCGCAGTCGTATAAAGTTTTTATCAAATATTTTTTTGCATCTAGTACTGACATTTGATGTGTCTTTTTATGATACGACGCCAGTCCAGTTCACTTTTGGACATTATTTTTCAATTTAACTTATACAATAGGAATTTGCGACATAACGAAATCAAATACAGTTCATACACGCCGAGGACAGCAAAGTGTAATGCAATTTTTCGTAATATGTAGTTCTTCGTACAGTACCTGGCAAACAACAGTAGCATTTTGTGCCAAGCGCACAAATACAATGGGCGTTCAAAAAGTAATGCAACACATTTTTTTCCTGGACAATTTCGATTGCAAATTGCAGAATTTGTTGTAGGACACCGTAGAATATTCCCGCTTCAGTCACTGTAGTTTCATGAAGTTGCGACAGATGGCGGCGCTATACGCAGTTTTCAAAATAGCGTAGAGCTATCATTGAGTTTCTCTTAGCGGAAAACGAGAACACTACAGATATTCATACGTACTTGCAGAATGTCTACGGAGACCTGCCACTAAACAACTCTGAGCCGTTGTGCGAGATGTTTTCATCATCGCAACAAGGTCCCGCAAATCCGTCCTATTTCCCGCGTGCCGACCATCGGCACACAGCAGTGACTTCTGCAATGTTGGAACGTGCTGAAACTCTCATTCAATGAGATCGCCGGATCACAATCAAGCACCTCGCTGCTCAACTAGACTTGTGTGATGGTAGTGCTGACATACTCGTCCACCTGTTGGGGTACTCAAAAGTGTGTACTCCCGGGGCTCCACGCCGCCTAGCAGAAGACCACAAAGAGAATCTGTCTGGCCAAGTGAAGCATGCTCTCTGCCGGAAGCAGTACGTGGATGATAGAGAGGTAATTGTTGCAGAAATACGTTGTCTTCTACGTCGATAGTAAGTGGTACCATGCGGGCACACTGACTCTCCCAGAAAGTAGAAAAAGGTCATCATTTTCAAGGGAGACTATGTTGAAAAACAGGGTTTAGTAACCAAATGAGCGAGAAATAAAAGGGTGTATTGGAATCTAGAATAAAACCAACCTGCTCTAGAAAAAAAATTCCGCATTACTTTCTGAACGCCCCGAGTATTATTAATGTAAAAATTTTCTTTGAAATGTTGCACTTGCTACAACAAATGTCGGCAGAAAGCTACTATCGTGTGTAGTAGCACAGTGGTTAAAACGCGGTTCAGACATTGTCCTCGAAACGAGCGGTGTTCCGATCGCCCTCCGACGATTCAGCTATAGGTTTTTGGCGGTTCTCTAAATGATTAATTCTAGCAAATGACGCAACGGTTTCTTTGAAAAGGCCCCGATGAATTCATTGCTGTCCTTATCACTTCCCAACTTGTGCTCCATCTTTAATAAGTTTTTCGTCGACGCGGCGCTAAACTCCAATCTTCATTTCCTTCCTTATAGTGCGATGAATGCTCATAATCAGTTTCAAACTTAACCCAGGCATAAAATGACTTTCTGCTCCTGCAGGGGATTGAATACGAATAGCTGCGGCATGCAGAGCTGCGCTTGGCATGGTATTAACTTTCCAAGCATTAACTAGATTCCTTGCCAAATTGTATGAGTAAAACAACTTTGTAGACTGCAAATAAACCGAACAATGTTGTTGTGTCGTTAACAGACTATTCATGTATTAAATAGTCCAACCATCCTACTTAAGGTTTCGCATGGTTTTCTTGAACAGCTTCAGGCAGACGCCGTGTGGTTCCTACTACAAGGTCGCGCCCGACGTCTTTCCCCAGCCTACCATTAAGTGCGTGTGACATGGGTGGATAGGTATTTTCTGGAAGGTGTATTGGAACATCTTTCTCACTAAACAGTACTGTGATACGGAACATAATATAATTACAAAACGCAATAACAGTACAATATATGTTAGTTTTTATTTTCTTATTTAGTTTTTTCCGTGCTTTACATTTTGGTCGCCTAAATTTTTGGAGGGTTCGGCGGGACTTTAAATTGTAATGTGCAGAAAAAATTGTTACCGATAAACTTTAATTCGGGAGTAGAAAGTTACAAAAATGGAACTCATCTAACGAGAAGAGCTATTTGCTAGAAACTTCCCTCCGTGGAAGAGCAGCCCAAACAAGTGAACACGTGTCTCGAATTATCACTAGGTAACAGACAGTTTCTGAAAAAAACGGCCTTCAGAGTTTCCAGATAATGAAGAATCGTTTCACACTCAACGCAGTGTAGCCACATTTCAGTTTTCTGTCACATGTTCGAAACCTGATATTGTTTTTATTTTATTTCATTTTTTCATTTATCTACTCAAGTCCGAAGACGGTTACTACACAAATGATCCTTATTACATTTGAGGATACAAGAGTGTTATATTAATTGTAAAATTACAACTGGGTTTCACCATAAGTATCATTGATTTATTACATAATAAATGTGTGTATGGTATTTTCAGCAGTTACAATCTTTTTAAATTCTCAAATTGTTATATCACTTCTTAATTCTGATACTTTATTCTTGCGGTTATACTTCAGGAAGATGTGGTACATTCTCTTCGATGATAACAATCGTAGAAAACATTTGAAATATAGAAATTCCGAGCACCATGAAAACCGTGCCACCTTCACTCTGGAAAGAAACGTCGTTAACATTGCCGAACATTCCACGTGCTGGCAATAATTTCGCTGCAAACCAAGCGTAACGGATCACCTTTCCGAAAACTGACGCTTGAAATTCATTACGAACCAAGATACACTACAGGAATTTTACCTAATACAATTTCAAATAATTTTTCCCTTCTTGTATTACTTTTTTCTTTTGTTTATTTATTTACAAAACATTTAATTAATATGCATTGGTAAACATTCGTGTGGTAATCTTCTACGGGCACGGGCAAATAAATGAAAAACAATAATAATAATAATAATAATAATAATAATAATAATAATTGAGATTCGAACGCGGGGTGGGAAAGTGTGAAGCCACGCCGGTAGCTACTGTGCCACTGTTTCGGTTGGACTGTTTTCTCGCTAAGGAGCACATAAATTAGCTCAAAAACTTTGACCGTCTTTTTCTCAGAAACGGTCAAATATCTACGAATAAGCAGAGATACGTGTTCGCTTATTTTGACCCCTCTGCCAGTGAGCGAAGTTTCTGGGAAATCGGGCTGTGGCGCTTGCCATGTTCTTCTCGTCATTACACGTTATGCATGTTTCAATTAGTAATAGGGTCGCACGCCATGAGAAAGTTGACTGAGGTAGCTAAAAATTCGTAATAAAGTTATTAACCTAAAGTTTAATTTCATTAAAGGTTAAACAGTCATCGCTCGGATAGTAAAGACAGTTCAGCTCTATTAGGGCACAATTCCCATGGGCCCAACCCCGAGAAGTGTGGCTCTGAATCCAGTCTTCTTCGAAGGTACGATATTGTTTCATGTTCATCACTGAATATTCTCGGAAACAAATGTTATCCGCTAAAACAGGCTTTATGCCCACCTATTTGTTTTCGCCTAAAGCTTTATGTATCTCTACTTTACTTCTCGAAACTGAATATTTCTCTCTCGCTCCCCTGATTGCCATTTCAAAAAATCTACCTTTTCTACGGCTTCCTTCACGTTATTCTCATCACATTTATGTTGAGACTTCTCCTTTGTGGTATCTGTTTTTACCGGTACAGCCCGAAATAACTTTGTCCGGTACAGCCTGTACGTACCGCTGTGATACTTTAAAATCCCCATTGTTATTATTTGCGCTAGCAACATCCACAGTCTACAATATAGAGAATAATATCAGTTGTATTTTGAGAAACAACAAAAATGTAATATTACCGACCTGCAAACAACACAGAATACTCCAAAGTAAACTTCGTGCACCGGAAAACTATTAGAAACAGGTACATGTTGCCATTCCGAAGCGCACTGTTGTTTTAATTCAGAACTGCGAGTGCGGTCCTGTTCTTCAATAACACACACTGCAGTGGCGTGACATGTGCTCCCAATAGCGCTAGAACGGCTCTTGTCCAATACAGGCTGCTCTTCCATACTATCTATACTTCCTCTAAATAGGCATTATATTTTTAATTTTAATCTGTAATACGATGACATGGCCAATATCGTTTTGTAGAAGCGATCCACACTTGGAGGAAAGGAGCAGCCGAGCTTAGCACCCCATCGACAGTGTAACAATGTCGTCACATGCTCTCTCCATGGGAGCTGTGTGCAGGTTTCTAGGTTTAATCCAGGACACTGAAGAGCAGCTTTGTAACTCACCTCCTCCACTGGCGACCAAACAATTTTTACGATAATTTCTTCCACCAGCGGCCAGCTTCCTCTGGGTTCTACAAATTACCACGCGAGAGCTGGCAGTATATATGGTTCGTAACATCACGAAATGGCGATTGTTGTTGTAGATTACAGTGCTGACAGAGTGTTACGAGCCGACTATTCTGGTGTAACTGTTACTGTATTCTGTGGTCTACACGAATGCGTGAGTCTTAGGCGACAGCCGTTGCATGCACGTCGATACGCAGCAACGCACGCACGCACGCACGCACGCACGCGCACGCAGGCCTTGCTCCACTGCGTAAGCGCGTTCTGTGTACACGCCGCCCCACAACCCCACTGGCCCGAGCGCCGCTGCTTCAATACCCACGGCGCGCGCGTCTCTACAACAGGTTTATTGTTCGCTAGTGGTAGGCGTGCCTGCACTTTGAATAAACAGCCCAGACTAGCAGCAGTCGGCCTCCATAGCATCAGTGTCCCGTAGAGTGAAGGCCTGGGTTTCTTGCGTATTTAAAGCCAAATCCCGCTTTTGTTACTTAATCGTGTTACTAGTCTCCTAATGTAAATCAAATAATGAGCGTACTTTTTGTTAGGTACCACGCGTAACACTGTATATTCTTGTAAATAATAGATTTCAGCTATCAGTCGTCCTTTTTAAATTTTATTGGCAGATCTAGATTTCAGCTATAAACTAGCCATTCTCAATGCTAAGAATACAAGAGGTACATAGATGATGTCATAAAAAAGTTGCAATTAATGGCTTAACTTATATGGTTTGTATATTACATACGACTATCATTTTTGACCAATGCATGTAATGCCTGTTGGTCGGGCTTTATCCACAGAAACGACCCGCCTTCCGCAAACACTAGTATTCAATGAACTGTGGATGAAGTCTGACCAACAGGCATTACATACAATGATCAAAAATGATAGTGGTTCAAATGGCTCTGAGCACTATGGGACTTAACTTCTGAGGTCATCAGTCCCCTAGAACTTAGACCTACTTAAGCGTAACTAACCTAAGGACATCACACACATCCATGCTCGAGGCAGGATTCTAATCTGTGACCGTAGCGGTCGCGCGGTTCCAGACTGTAGCGCCTAGAACCGCTCGGCCACCCCGGCCGGCAATGATGGTGGTATGTAATATAAAAACCATAGGAGTTGAACCATTATTTGCTTCTTTTTTATGATGTCATCTATGTTCTTCTTGCATTCTTATTATTAAGAATGGCTAGTTTATAGCTTAAATCTAGATCTGCCAATAAAATTTAAAAAGGACGATTGATAGATTTCAGCTATTATTTACAAGTCAATAACAGTCGCTGCGTGCAACACCCTTCTGAATGGAAGGTAACCTGACTATCGATTCTACTTAAAGATACTTCCCGATTATCCGGGTTTACGTAGACCCGACACCGCAAGGATAACCGAAAAACAAGAACTGCTACCGCATTTACAAAACATATTACGTATCACATCTGAAATTCGACTATACTATCTAAACGTTACTGGCTGGAAGTGACATCTCATCTAAAATGTTCTTTTACGAGGGGCAGGTCTTTTTCTTCGGAAAGCATGTTGGTTTGATTCGTCATTCTTTTGGCTACAAAATTCTCTTTTTCAACATAATCTTCGTTCAATGCGACAGCCGTACGCCACCTTACTGGAAGGATCTGTATGCCCGCCTGTTACCAGTCTGCTGTTCGACCTTGGAGCCAACGCCTTGCTGCATCAATAACCTCACCGCCAACCACGTACTGCTTCCCGCAGAGTATGTCCTTCATTAGGCCAGATATATGGAAGTCGGAAGGTAGGAGATTCGGGCACACACCTTTCTGTACCCCGACTGGTGGACGAGTATACCATCACTACTAACAGGGACGTCCAGTTGTGTAGCGGGGTGTATGATTGTGATACGTCGATCTCCTCGAATGAGAGTGCCCGTATGTTCCGACATTACAAGGGGCCACAGCTGTGTGCGGCACCTGAGCACGCCTGAGACCGGACAGCTTTGCGCGGCGATGATGACAGACGTATTGCCTAGCGAATGACCGCATTCTTTCACCACCAGGTCTCCGTAGACATTCTGCAAGCGCCTATGAATAGCTGTGATGCTCTGGTTTTCCGCCAAAACAAACTCAATGACAGATGTTTGGAGTGCACCTCCATTGTAGACACGTATTTGAAGGCTACGTATAGCGCTGCCACCTATCGGAACTTCATGAAACAGTACGGGCTGATGACAGTACATTCCACGACGTCGCACAACAAATTCCGCATTTTTTTTCTCCCGAAATTGGCCGAGAAAAAAAGGTGCTGTAATACTTATTGAACACCCTTGAAAACACACTGTACTTCGTGCACGTGAACTTTGTTCTGCGTGCTCTAATAACAAGTGAATGCATTTCAGTGCCTCGGTGTGCGTGAAATGGGTTCTCGAATCGCCTCTCCTTCGACCTCTTCCTCTACTGAACAGTCTTTGTTAATGACATCAGTATCGTTTAGCTGCTAATGTTTTTAAACCTCTCAAACGCTTTTTAGAAATAAATTAAATTTTAACTTGTAACTAATCTTTTTCTTGAATCTAAAATACTTCAGCCTACGTTTTTTTCATTTTTTCATATGTTGGAAAATCCGCACCCTCATAATAGGAAGTGTCCTGTATATGAGACTCTAGCAGTGGGTACAGAGACAGTGCAGTTGCCGTAGCGGGTTATGCATGAGTAAGCGGTTTGAAATTTATTTTTCTATGTCGTTCCGAGGATTTATCTGGACGACTGCTTTGTCATCGGAAACAGCATAGCAGCATAGACGGGCTTAAGCACTACATTTTGCATTCCGTGCATTTTATGAGTCGGTGTTCGTTTTGCTGCACCCTGTTGGCCGGCGCGCAACCTCCAGAGCCACTTGCTTCTCATTTGTGCAGCGGCGGCGGCAACCAGTGTCTCTGTAATTGCCGCATACCGGCACGCGACGGCTCCGCCCACGCCGGCTGGGTCAAGGTTCCCATGTCAGCGATTGTTCCGAAAGGCAGATGTCAACCACATTTGCTTAACCGCGCTGAGCCGGCGCACCTTGCCTAAAGACAATGGTACCTGCTTGTTAACTCTCTCTTATTGTTTGCGCTCGTATCACTTGCTCTAAGAAGCGCACATGCCTGTCACTATTTTGCTCCTTTTAGTAGTTTGCGAAATACAGTCAGTCATTTAATTAAGTGTCCAGTTTGTCCGCTGCGCTGCCTGTGTGATGATATACCATATAATTCAATGAATTTCCATCTCTTAAATCTATTCTATTTTCTGCAACACTTGCTTGCTTAAATGGAGCTGTTAAGAAACTGATTACACGCGAAATAATTTCGTGCTACTACCATTCCTCATTTCAGTTAGTTAGCTTTCACTTCTTGACAAATCCCAACCCTACATTGTACTCGCAGAATCTGACAGAAAAAAAACATTTTTGATGATGTCAAGGATCAAAAAATCTGACAGAAAAAAACATATTTGGTCATGTCAAGAATCAAAAGTCTAGAATATAGAAGGCAGAGAAGTAGAATTTAAGGATAAAATGTGTTTGGATAAGATCAAGGCACAAGGGAGAATATAGAATGGGGATGTGATGACATATTAAGCAATGATGAAATATCAACAATTGCCAAAGGGACCAATAAAAGTATACTGGATCACAGTGTTCGAAACTGATGCTCGACGCGTCAGACGTACAGGGATATTTCAACAAAATAAAATGCCTTCATAGGAAACATCGGAAAGAGCATAACAGCATAAACGTACTTTAGCACTACATTTTACATTCCATGCATTTTATGGGTCGGCGTTCGTTTTGCTGCACCCTCTTGGCCGGCGCGCAACCTCCCGAGCCGAGCTCTTATGAAACAGCACTCGCTGATCAGACTGACTACACCTCTTGTATCAAACATAAAGACGTTTCAATAAATGATACCGTAATGGCATATTTTTGTGGCTTAATATCATACAGTAATAGGACTCCGTTTTCTCTAGCGATGTTTTGTTGCGATTGCGTTAAGTGTCTTATTTTCGTCAGTCAGTTTGATACTGCCCTCAGCGACTGCATCTCCTGTGGCAATCTATCACAGAGTACTACTTAAACCAACGTCCTGAATTATTTGTGCTATATATTTTGCACTCTGCTTTTTCCTATTGGTTATGTCTTCTACGAAGCTCTTTTACCAAGAGAGTTATTCCCAGCTGTGTTACGGCGTAAAGTCAGCGCCGGCACGCCAGTCGGGCGTCCGTAGCTCGTCGTCTAGTGGTTAGCGTTGATACGTCTGAATCACGGGGTCCCGGGTTCGATTCCTGGCAGGGTTGCGCATTTTCTCTGTCTGGGGACTGGGTGTTTGTGTTGTCCTCATCATTTCATCGTCGTGACAGGGGCTAGATTGGAGTTTACACAAAAATTGGACGGTGTAAAAATTGGGACTTTGTACAGGCGCTGATGACCCCGCAGTTGAGCGCCCCACAAACCAAGCATCATCATCACGCCAGTCTTGAACGACAGAGAAGAGACGGCTCTACGACAACGCAACAGCAGCGGCACCTAGGTGAAGAGGACATAAGCGCCGCCCCCGACTGGTGCCAACCCACTTCGATAGCAACCTCAACGTTAGCCACTTCGTTAGTCGCCGGATCGTAGCCTCTATAATTAGCTATCTCTACGTAGCGCTGACTTGTGTTTATCTATTCTGAATAGTGATTATTTTGTATTTCGCCTTTGATTGCGACACATGCATCAAAGTATTGTATTTGTCTTGTTGTAATAAAACTCATTAATAGGAGTTGTTTTGATTGTTTGTCTAGGGAACCGAGAATGCAAGATTCCTAGACGCAACATTAACAAGTGTCCTATCATCCTGTTGTTTCTTCTAATTAGTGTTTTACATAAATTATTTTTTCGCCTATTCTGCGGAGAACTTCCTCATGTGCACTGCCCAGACATTTTAAAGTGACCACCTGTCAAAAGCCTCAATAACCACCTTTTGCAGCGCGGTCCGCTACGAGACGCGCAGGAAGGGAGTCAGTGATGCTCTGGAAGGTACCGAAATGCATGTGGAGTCATGCCGGCTTCAGTTCCGTGGCCAACTGCGCTAGGTGTCTCAGTTTGGGATCCATGGCGCCAACAGCGCAATCGTGGTGGCCCCACAGATTCTCGATTTGGTTTAAATCAGGAGAGTTTGGTGGCCAGGGGAGTACGGTAAACTCATATTGGTGCTAATGAAACACGCACATACACTGCAAATTGTGTGGCACGTTGCATTTTCCTGCTGATAGATGACATCGTGCAAAGCAAAAAACAAACTACATGTAGGCGTGGACATGGTCCCCAAGGATAACTACATACTTGTCTTGATCCACTGTGAGTCCCAGGATGACATCACCTAGGAAATACCACGACAACATTCTCCACACCATAATGCTCCCTCCTCCGACCTGCACTCTTCCGACGATTTCAGACGTTTCAGATGGTTCCAATGGCTCTGAGCACTAGGGGACTTAACATCTGTCATCAGTCCCGTAGAACTTAGAACTACTTAAACGTATCTAACCTAAGGACACCACACACATCCATGCTCGAGGCAGGATTCGAAACTGCGACCGTAGCAGTCGCGCGGTTCCGGACCGAAGCGCCTAGAAACGCTTGGCTACCGTGGCCGGTAGACGTTTTATGCCGAAGGAACATGTAACGTGATTAATCTGGAGAGGCCACCTGTTGCCTCTCAGTGGACGTCCAGTTGCGGAATTGGCTTCAAAATTCCAGCCTTCATGCCGACGAACAGCAGTCAGCATGGGTGCATCAAGCAGACGCCTGCTGTAGAGGCCCATATGCAGAAACGTTCGCTGGAGGCTCGTTTAGGAGACACTATTGGCAGCCTCTTGGTTCATCTGGGCGGTCGGTTGCTCCATAGTTGCACATCTGTTCGCTCTCACAGATCTCCGCAGCCGTCGTTCACCTCTCTCATCGATGGCCTACGGTGCACCACACTTGTCTCGGCACCGCTTTTGCACTGCCCCATCTTGCGAGGCACGATACACTTTAACCATCCCGGAATGTGAACAGTTCACAGACTTAGCCATTTCGGAAAAGGTTTCGCTCTTGGGCCTAAAGCAAATGATCATGCCATTTTGGAAGTGAGATAAACTACACTGTTTTCCGCATCCCCGACAGGCTTAATATATCCTCCACTACTCGTACTACCATTTGCCGTCTGTGAGTGGTTATTGCACGCTCACGTCGAACGCAGGCGCTGGTGGCGTTAATGTGACTGGACCTTGTATAACCTCACCAGCCCACTTGATCTTCTGCATCCTTCAATTCCCTTCTGTTCCCGTTTTCCCACAGTGCATGATTCAGTTCCAACAGTGCTGTACTGCAGGCGTACATTTTCAGAAATCTCTCTCAAGGTGGGGCCTCTGTTTGGTACTAGTAGACTTCTTGTGGCGAGGAACGCTCGCTTTGCCAGTGCTAGTCAGCTTCTTACATCCTTCTTTCTTCGTCCGTCATGCGTTACTTTGCTTCCAAAGTAGCAGAAGACAGTTTCCTACACAGTTCCCAATTTCTATGCTAAGTTTGCCACAATTCTCAGTCTGCTACTCCTTAACACTTTCATCATATTTTGGTTTCCTCTCAACCTATATTCTGTGCTCAGAATGCTGTTGGTTCCATTAAACAAGTCCTGTAATTCGTCAGTGAATTTTATCGTTAAAACACCGTTTACGCTGAATTTGAATCTCAGTTGTGAACGTTTCTTTCACTTACTTCATTGAACAGTAGAAATAACGTTGCATCTCTCTCTTGGGACTACATAATCCAAGCACTTTTCTTGTGTTCTGCCTTTCTTAATGTTCCCTCTTGACCCTAGTACACATTATACAGGGCGTTACCAGAAGGTACGGCCAAACTTTCAGGAAACATTCCTCACACACAAAGAAAGAAAATACACTCCTGGAAATGGAAAAAAGAACACATTGACACCGGTGTGTCAGACCCACCATACTTGCTCCGGACACTGCGAGAGGGCTGTACAAGCAATGATCACACGCACGGCACAGCGGACACACCAGGAAACGCGGTGTTGTCCGTCGAATGGCGCTAGCTGCGCAGCATTTGTGCACCGCCGCCGTCAGTGTCAGCCAGTTTGCCGTGGCATACGGAGCTCCATCGCAGTTTTTAACACTGGTAGCATGCCGCGACAATGTGGACGTGAACCGTATGTGCAGTTGACGGACTTTGAGCGAGGGCGTATAGTGGGCATGCGGGAGGCCGGGTGGACGTACCGCCGAATTGCTCAACATGTGGGGCGTGAGGTCTCCACAGTACATCGATGTTGTCGCCAGTGGTCGGCGGAAGCTGCACGTGCCCGTCGACCTGGGACCGGACCGCAGCGACGCACGGATGCACGCCAAGACCGTAGGATCCTACGCAGTGCCGTAGTCGACCGCACCGCCACTTCCCAGCAAATTAGGGACAGTGTTGCTCCTGGAGTATCGGCGAGGACCATTCGCAACCGTCTCCATGAAGCTGGGCTACGGTCCCGCACACCGTTAGGCCGTCTTTCGCTCACGCCCCAACATCGTGCAGCCCGCCTCCAGTGGTGCCGCGACAGGCGTGAATGGAGGGACGAATGGAGACGTGTCGTCTTCAGCGATGAGAGTCGCTTCTGCCTTGGTGCCAATGATGGTCGTATGCGTGTTTGGCGCCGTGCAGGTGAGCGCCACAATCAGGACTGCATACGACCGAGGCACACAGGGCCAACACCCGGCATCATGGTGTGGGGAGCGATCTCCTACACTGGCCGTACTCCTCTGGTGATCGTCGAGGGGACACTGAATAGTGCACGGTACATCCAAACCGTCATCGAACCCATCGTTCTACCATTCCTAGACCGGCAAGGGAACTTGCTGTTCCAACAGGACAATGCACGTCCGCATGTATGCCGTGCCACCCAACGTGCTCTAGAAGGTGTAAGTCAACTACCCTGGCCAGCAAGATCTCCGAATCTGTCCCCCATTGAGCATGTTTGGGACTGGATGAAGCGTCGTCTCACGCGGTCTGCACATCCAGCACGAACGCTGGTCCAACTGAGGCGCCAGGTGGAAATGGCATGGCAAGCCGTTCCACAGGACTACATCCAGCATCTCTACGATCGTCTCCATGGGAGAATAGCAGCCTGCATTGCTGCGAAAGGTGGATATACACTGTACTAGTGCCGACATTGTGCATGCTCTGTTACCTGTGTCTATGTGCCTGTGGTTCTGTTAGTGTGATCATGTGATGTATCTGACCCCAGGAATGTGCCAATAAAGTTTCCCCTTCCTGGGACAATGAATTCACGGTGTTCTTATTTCAATTTCCAGGAGTGTATGTTATGTGGACATGTGTCCGGAAACGCTTACTTTCCATGTTAGAGCTCATTTTATTACTTCTCTTCAAATCACATTAATCATGGAATGGAAACACACAGCAACAGAACGTACCAGCGTGACTTCAAACACTTTGTTACAGGAAATGTTCAAAATGTCCGCCGTTAGCGACGATACATGCATCCACCCTTCGTCGCATGGAATCCCTGATGCGCTGATGCAGCCCTGGAAAAAGGCGTATTGTATCACAGCCGTCTACAATACGAGCAAGAAGAGTCTTTACATTTGGTACCGGGGTTGCGTAGACAAGAGCTTTCAAATGCCCCCATAGATGAAAGTCAAGAGGGTTGAGGTCAGGAGAGCGTGGAGGCCATGGAATTGGTCCGCCTCTACCAATCCATCAGTCACCGAATCTGTTGTTGAGAAGCGTACGAACACTTCGACTGAAATGTGCAGGAGCTCCATTGTGCATGAACCACATGTTGTGTCGTACTTGTAAAGGCACATGTTCTAGCAGCACAGGTAGAGTATCCCGTATGAAATCATGATAACCTGCTCCATTGAGTGTAGGTGGAAGAACATGGGGCCCAATCAAGACATCACCAACAATGCCTGCCCAAACGTTCACAGAAAATCTGTGTTAACGTGATTGCACAATTGCGTGCGGATTCTCGTCAGCCCACACATGCTGATTGTGAAAATTTACAATTTGATCACGTTGGACTCAGTGTGGGATCCCTACCAGGTCGGGTTGACAGAGGAGATAGAGAAGATCCAAAGAAGAGCGGCGCGCTTCGTATCAGGGTTATTTGGTAAGCGCGAGATTACGGAGATTTTTAGCAAACTCAAGTGGCAGACTCTGCAAAAGAGGCGCTCTGCATCTCGGTATAGCTTGCTGTCCAGGTTTCGAGAGGGTAAGTTTCTGGATGAGGTATCGAATATATTGCTTCCCCCTACTTATATCTCCCGAGATCACGAATGTAAAATTAGAGAGATTCGAGCGCGCACGGAGGCTTTCCGGCAGTCGTTCTTCCCGCGAACCATACGCGACTGGAACAAGAATGGGAGGTAATGACAGTGGCACGTAAAGTGCTCTCCGCCACACACCGTTGTGTGGCTTGCGGAGTATAAATGTAGATGTAGATGTATCTCACACTGGAATTAGTTCGACCTTTTGACGCCTTTCCCTTCAAATTCATCGAAATTGATTCTGATTTCTGTGTCGGCTGAAAATATGCTTCTCACCAACATTTCGTTATCGATATCTTTACATTTTTCCTGCAGGTGTTTTGTTCTTGGTTCCTAGTACTTCGTATTGTTTTCATTCTTAAAAGATTCATCGATCAATTGAAGTATTTCTTCTGTTGCCCATAGTTTCTCCGCTTTAGTCTGGCCAACTCCTATGACGACGCTTTTTAGGAATGTCGATTTCTCCTCAACTAAACTACTTACTGTGGTATTCAGTCTAGCAGCATCTACAGCCTCAGAGAACTTCCAACGCAGTTTAACAGTTGTTCAGTACCTAGTTTCCTTGAACGTTGACGCTTCCTTGCGATTAAACTTCAGTCTACTCTTTATCGGTACTAAATTAAAATTTGTGTCTGTAGCTGTCCCTGGACACTTCTTACAATGCAGTATCTGATTGTAGACTCTGCATCGTCATGACATTATCCATCTGATACCATCCTATGTTTCCTGGTCTCTTTCGAGTATGCTTTTGCTGTGATTTTATAATATTTTTATTTGTTATAAATATCTGAATTTGAAGCAAAACTAAAGGACTCTTTCTCCTATGTCACTCGTATTCCATAGCTTTCATTCTTCTGTATCTGTATTCCGTTTCTTACCCTACTATTCACCCATCACCCATGATTTTTGGATTTTCATCTTCCTTTAATAATCCTGCGATCGGGGACATTCGGTATAATATGTGCATGGAATATATTTAATATGGTATGCAATAAACTTCCCGATTCTGCATGATATTCATCGAGAGGCCTTTGTAACGGTACTGTAACATTTCAGATACTTGAGGTTATGTGATGAAATTTAAGAAGCAATTTACGTAACCTTATTTGTGTGTTAGTGTAAAACAATGTTGCCGTTAAGAAGTATAAGTTGTAGTTCCCACAAAGGCAATTTTCCTTGATTATTAAACACGTTCCGACCAATAATGACATTTGTTTTAGCGCGCTTTCCAAAAATTATCTCCTAAACGCTGTAGGTTTTCTCAACACAGTTTACAAAAGGACTCGCTCAGAACTAAGTCTTACCATTATATTTCTGTTAAGCTGCGCCTGAGATTTAAGGGGAACACCACGCCAGGTGGGTTAAAGAGTCGCTCCATGTTTGAAGGGGAAGTTCCAAGGCAGCGCGCTGCAAAATATACGTAAGGTTCTCAACCAACACCACGGTCGACTGTGGATGTCAAACACCTGGGTAGACCTTTTGTGAAAGAAACAGACTTATTTCTTCACACAAAAGAAATTTGTTAAGATTATTAGTTTATTTGAATTTTCAGCAGTTATAACGTCCATCTGTATTCTTCTTACGTTGCTCGCTCTCCATACTGTAAATAACTCCGAAAAATGATGCCTTTGGAAATCATTAATTTTTTTCTTGACTATACCTCGTATAGTAACCGGTCCCTTATTAGTAACTCCACAAGAAGCTCTAAGCAAATAAAGAGAAAATCATAACCGCATAAGAAAATTCTAGTCAAGAAAAACACCGAAATTCTCCTTTCCTCTGCGAATTACAGATAGCTGCAACATACCGTGAGTGGATTACATTTATCCCCAAGGGTATAACTAACTTCCTTGGTCGTAACGCTACGATGTTTCACTTTTCAGCACCATCTGAGTCTCATCCAAATCAGTCGCTCTTTAACAATTAAAAATATATCACTGCTGTATAATGGCTGTATCTTACGAACAAAAGTATGCCCTTACTGCCCCTCATTCTCTTCAGATTCAAACTATAGTCCATGTCTTTGTATTAGCAAAGAACTGTTTAAATATTAACTAATAGTTTATTTTCTCACTAAAAAATTTAAAAAGCGTAAAATAGTAGTCTCTTGTGAAGACTGTGTAGATAACCATTTTTAAAATAAACATTTTCGTTTTTTGTCATGAATTTTTCGCATGATGTACACGTAAAACTTATTATGAGTGTAGTTTTGTCAAGAACAGTTTAGGGGGCGGATAGTTTCAGACTCTGGTGTACTGTAAATTAAAACATCTACATAAGAATCAAACTTGATAGGAACTACGCATTTGTGGTGCAAAAATAAGAAGAGAGAATTCACGTTTAGATTGTTATACACAGAATGCGTTACCTCAGCGCAGCAACTCTTCAGAAAATTTCAAATGGAGGACTATCTAAATTCTCTGGTAGATAATAAGACAGTGGAGCATTTTTTCTGATAAACAACGACGTAAATCTCACGATCTACACATGTTCGGCACTTTTAAAGAAGTGAAGAACGTGAAACATGAGGCACGAGTATCTCAGGTGGAGGTGGCTGCACTCGTTACCAAGAAACTCTGTCTAGAAACTCTGTCTACTACAGATTTCGCGGATCGTTTTAATCATCCCGTATTGACTTCTAAATTAAATTGTTCTGTAATAATTACCTGATCCGAACATGTGCTCCGTAACTCGTGATCTTACTCACAACATTGTATTTATAACCCTGTATTCACCTGACCAGAATTCTTGTTCCTCCTGCCAACGAACTTCACTAATTCCCATTATATCCAACTTCAACCTATCCATTTCCCTTTTTAAATTTTCTATCTTACCTGCCCGATTAAGGAATCTGACATACCACACGCCGATCCATAGAATGCTAGGTTTTTTGTTTTTTTTCTCCTGATAACGACATCCTCCTGAGTAGTCCCTGCCCGAAGACCCGAATGGGGGACAATTTTATCTCTGGAATATTTATCCAAGAGGACGCTATCATTATTTAACTATACGGTAAAGCTGCATGCCTTTGGGAAAAAATACAGCCGTAATTTCCCCTTGCTTGAAGACGTTCACAGTACCAGCACAGTAAGGGCGTTTTGGTTGATGTTACAAGGCCAGATCAGTCAATCATCCAGACTGTTGCCCCTGCAACTACTGAAAAGCCTACTGCCCCCCTTCAGGAACCATACTTTTGTGCAGTCTCTCAACAGATGCCCCTCCATTGTGGTTGGACCTACTGTACGGCTATGTGTATCGCTGTGGAACGCAAGCCTCCACACAAACGGCATGGTTCATGGTTCATGGGGGAGGACCTGTACATATATTTCATTTTTAATTAGTTAGGAACAATATATAGAGGCCCATTAAGTCTTTCACAGCAGATAGATAAAAGCTGCGCTCCTCGTTCACACACAGAAAGGCGGCCCTGTGGCTACAACACTGTACACACATTCTGTTTTGTGTTCCCTGTGCTTTTCATAGATCGCATTAGTCGAATGCTGTTAGGATTCCTTCAAAATTGAAGCGATCACTTCCTTTCCTCGTCCTTGTGGAACTTAGCTAGAAATTACTCCGAGATGTAGTGGCCGTTAACGCACAATGTTTCTTTTAATTTCCTCTCTCATTTTCCGCGAGTCATTATCTTTGTAATTTATCATCAGATGCTGGTTTATTGTACGCTTCTATCTTTATCTTTCTCTACCTTCTAAGCAGTATTAATGTCTCCTGTCAGTTTTACTTGCATTTCTGCTTTGTTTCGTACCACATCATTCAACTCTTGTAAAAGTGTCAAAAGAAAATAGAAAATTACTCATTTAATTACGGCCATATATGTATATTTGAATATGGAGTAGACTATGCCTGCATATCTACCCGAGCGCCGCGAGTGAGTTTTGTGATCCGCAGTCTGTGCATTAAGAACCGCTTCATTAGAATGGCGACGAGTCGCACGTAATTACCGCATGTTAATTCCGGTCGTCGCTTGCTCAGCTCTAATGAGGTAACTTTATAGCCCGGCGCCATTAATTCGCGCACCGGCTTTCGTGTTACAGGACGTGGCGATGGCGTATCCTCGCCCCAGGAATCAGTGTTCGCTCAGCGCCGTCAGGCATTTCGCAGGTCACTGACTGACTCGTGACTGGCTCCGCAGAGGGTGATTTCCGCCTCGAGCAGAATGTCCCTGGGCAGCGACGTGAATGGGCTTCCGGATTGCGACAGCTCGGTCGCCTGTCACTCTCTCGTCCTTTCAGGCCGCATCCCAGCGTTGCTTCACCGCTTCTAACCTCGATTTTTCTCGGTTTTGAATGCACAACAACACTACCTAGTGGTTTTCTTTCCAAATGTGTTTCAGTGGTTGAACATTCAGATCTTGAGCATAGAAATTTGCACATGTGGCAGAACTGTTGTTCCTGAAACTTTTAACCGCTTCTACACGTCAACAAAAGTTTTGCTTCACCCCTTAATTTCGAAATTCATGCCACAGAAAACAAAAATGGCTCTCATGCATGCATATATTCACCTGCAATGTGCGTAGAACACAAAATAAAGAAACATTTGTGTAACGACAAAATCTAGTAGCGTGTTTTCACAGCACTGAGCGTACGTGGTGGAACGTACCTTTGCTTGGATTCGGCCTTGCGTCCGTCGTGGCATACCAACGTGGTTCAAACAGCCCCACACTTCAGTGACGGTTCTGCGTAAATCGTGTAGATTCTGTGATCAGTTGTCGACGTCCAAAAACAGCTCGTTTCAATCACTCCCACACAAGTTCGATAGGATTCACCCCCGAAGAACAAACAAGTCACTCCAATTTGGTGATCCTCGCATGCTATAGGAACGTGTTCAAACAGTACGCACGGCACCAGCGTTACCATCCACAAAATTGTTACCAAAATGTTAGCGGTTCGGTCCCGCTATTGGGTGCAGAATCGTATCCCCGTATATCAGTGACACAACCACGAGAGGTTTACGATGGCCCCAAGTAATACCATCCCAGAACACCGCTCCACCACCACCTTTTTTCTGTTGTTGTCTCCAACGCGTTGTCTGCGAGTATCAGTGTGCAAACAGATCCGCGTTTCATATCTAAACAACAGCCGACATCAGTACTAAGGCGTGCATTCTACTTAACTTCTTGCACGTCTGTAACGGAGTCCACAGTGTTGTGGTGTGCGGCGTGGTGCCCGCCATGGACGTCAGGCGGTTTGTGGCATTCAATCGTCTCCTAACAGATTATTGCGATACACCACGTCCTGTAGCCTCTTCGAACGACGAACTCAGTTCTCGTGTGCTCAGCCAACAGTTGCTTAGACTCAAAAGCCAGACATCGATGATCCTGGGGACGTCTCGAACGTGGACGTCCTGTATGATGTAAGTCCTCAACAATACCTGTCAAGTGGACCACACTGGACCGCAACACTTTGACGCCACTGCACACGTCAACAAATTTCCCTGATTGACAAGCCTTCTGTGCTTGACGTGATGGTGCAGACCTAACCGTTGGTTGCGACTGTCGGTCGTAGCGTGATGGGTGTTCATTCACTTGTTCCACAGAGGTCTCTAATGCGTCCCTACTGGTGTTTAAATTTCTACTGAAATGCTGCAATCAATTCGACTGCTGCATTCTGCCCGAAGGTAGCGCTCACGTTAATCGTGTGTATGTTTACAAACAACTTCAGGGGGCGACCTTCAAATGGTTCAAATGGCTCTGAGCACTATGTGACTTCACTTCTGTCGTCATCAGTGGCCTAGAACTTAGAACTACTTAAACCTAACTAACCTAAGGACATCACACGCATCCATGCCCGAGGCAGGATTCGAACCTGCGACCGTAGCGGTTGCGACCTTCCGGTCGGTACAGTAACAATCACAATAGCAAGACACTCGCACAACGTATCGGGGTGATGCAACGCTTTTCGTGATGTGTGTATACTGGCAGTTGACGGATGTTTCGTTCTTCTGACGATATAGTATCGCCTGCTTCTTTATTCGTATGGTTTCCAGATGGCTCACGGTACTCGAATTTATTTACGCAGAATGGGGGAGATAGGTTCAACTTAGAAATCGACCATTCTGATTCGATTTTCACGGGGTTCCCCAACTCGCATCGGCACATGTCCCCAATGTCTTTATCTAAAGCCCATTAATTCCGTGATTTACTCCAGGGCTTCGTTACTAATGATCTCAATGCCGATGAACTCTTACTAACAAAAAGTGGAGTAAAGCGATAGAAGTACTCTTCTTCAAGATAAAACAGGCGTAACTTGTATTCAATATCTCAAACAACAATTATTGTTTCGAGTATATCGTACACTTGAAAAAGGCTTGGATGTCGAGACAATAAACAGGTTTTTATGAAATTGCATTTGCTATTTAATGAGATAGCGTACATAATTTCTATCTCCTTGAAAATCATCTGCATTTTGTGGCTGAATGTAATATCTTTCTTAAATGTGGCCGATGTTTTCTGTTCCCGATGGTATCACCATCAGTAGCCAGCCACCGCAGCATTTTGTATACAGATACAAACATGTTACATGTAACGAAGCTCAGTTAAGAGAAAGACCGCTGCGGACCAGAAAGCAGGAAATTGCTCTTTCGTTCAGATGGCTTTAAGCACTATGGGACTTAACATATGAGGTCATCAGTACCCTAGAACTTAGAACTACTTAAACCTAACTAACCTAAGGACATCACACACATCCATGCCCGAGGCAGGATTCGAACCTGCGACGGTGGCAGCAACGTAGATCCGGACTGAAGCGCCTAGAACCGCTCGACCACAGCGGTCGGCAAATTGCCCTTTATTCGAACTTTAAGATCACCTTCAAATCTTATTGGCGAAAATTGTTTCGTAGTATTCAACAGTTAGCTGTTCACATTCCTGCAGTTGTGAAGATCTTTCCTTCTGCTTTAAAATTTTATCATTACGCAGACTTCATATCACTCAAAGAGCCTAAATCATAATTGAATATTTGCTCTTTAGCTATTAATCGACATCGCTGAGACAAATCGCGCATTTCATTCAATAGGCGCACCTGATTTCTACTCTTTAGGCTTTTATTTTCTTCGGACGTGGGCAGTAGCAATAGACAGAGAAAGCACTAACTGTTAATTTACCCGTTGCATGTAGAAGGCGCAATTTCATTCCAAAATCAGGCTCATTTAATCTTGTTTCGCAGTTGAATTGGAATAACAGAACATATGGCCTGCTCAGAGTTTTCTATCTGCAGTGTTATATCTTGTGGTTAACAGTAAGAAATTCAAAAACATGTAATGAATGAGTGAAAGACCCCGTGACTGGGATGATGTGGAAATAAAAAACTCGGTTTTTGTTCCAAAACGAATGGAATATAGACCAGGACTTTGTGTTACTTGTGTACATTCATAGTGTCTTACCAAAATCATCAAGAACTTTATCGCCGTATTTTTTCCTAGAAAGCTATGACAGCCATTCCCTTTAAAATCGACGGAAGGAAAGTCGGTGAAGGTGTGACGCGTCGTCGACGGCGCGATCGTTACAGACGTAGTTCAAACATATGTTGGCCCTGGATGGGGAGCCATACGTTTCATTGCCTGTTGAACGATTTACTCAAGCGCTTCCGCAAAATGATTAAAATAAATCACAGATAACCTTAACCACTGCGGACGGACGGGGATTTGAATCATACACGTTGCTCAGTGTCTTTACTAGTTCGGCACCTCATTCATTCATTAAGTAGGGGAACTACAATGTCTGTAACTGTGTTTCTATCGAGAATGATATATGCTAATAAAACATGAAGGGACTGTAATTCCCACCCTCCCGTTAGTGTCTTATTTGCGTACATCGACTTTAACACTTTGTTACCATAATTTTTTTCACAGTCAGGTAACTATAACGCTGTTTTATATTTACAGATTGTAGTTAATCAGCAGACATATTTAGTGAAACGTATATCGCGGCTTCGATCGAATTTCATCCACTAGCGAACTACATTGTCAACGAGACAATCGCTATAGTATTCTTGTCAGTAGCTGAGGACGCTGTGTCTCCGTGAGGCAGGCAACACAGCATTAGTAGCCAATCCAGCTGACGAAGAAAAAACTGGGTCGTCTGTTGCTGACTGCCTATTTCGTGCAATGGCAGTTCTCGTAAGCACCGCTTTCACAGTGAACTATGGAAAGTGGTGAGTCAGCCACGGCCTGAGACTGACGTCAGCCACCTTGCTCCGGTGCAAACAGTCCGAGAGAATTTCCGTTTTGATGGCCACAGAGATGCTGGTGACATCGTCTCCTATACAAGAAGTGTACGGTGCCCACTGTACGCGGAATGTGAAGTTGTTCTTACAGCTCTGAATCGTTATTGCATTTCTTTGTTCCGTCCGCTGTAATACTAAACAAAGAATCTAACACAGCATGCATCTTATGGGGCCTTTCAGGGTATAGTATTACAGACAGTTTCTGTTCGTTGTGAAAGAGGTAGTTATTCGGTAGTAGTCGTAATGCATTTTTTGCATCTGACACGTATAAACCGTTTTCATGTCTTGTGGTAGGATCTACGTTATCGCCAAATTATGTCATAATAAAGTTCTCATTGCAAACTGGGGGTAGCTCTCTTCAAAGAGGGCTATCTGACTAGGAAACAGCCGGCCGGAGTGGCCGAGCGGTTCTAGGCACTGCTGTCTCGGGCCGCGCGACCGCTACGGTCGCAGGTTCGAATCCTGCCTCGGGCATGGCTGTATGTGATGTCCTTACGTGGAGCGAAAGAAAGGTAAAAGATTAGACGGAGGTTCATAGCCCATTCCTCTGGGAAAGCATCAAGTGGATGGTCCAGTCCTCTGTTCGAGAGATGGAAACTATAAAGCTCCGATCACATTACAAAAGGTAGACGGAAATATTCACAATAATCTGCAGACTGATGTCATAATTGGCTTCTGAAGTATCCAACGTCCACGAAGACACTTTAAGAGTTTACGATCAAAGAACAGTACCAAGCTGCGCGGTCTAGTTATCATTTCACTTGTTATTTTGTGGTATAGCCTACGAGACTGGAAGCCCTTCAGGAACCTGTATTCTGATTACTCCACCAAATAAGAGTTACAAAAGTTTTTTACACGACCTGTCGTGCAATGAAGTTGGCAGCTGTACTGTAATCCGGTAGCCAGCTGGCCAACTGTCTGATCTATTCCTGTTGCGAATGTGCATTAAAATGTCTAATTCCTCTGTTGTTTGAGGAAATTCTGAGTGTCCGACTGAGGTGTTACTGAATAGAGCCTGCTCGATTTCTTACGTTGCCAAACGTCAGATTTTTGACGTGTCTGTGTTTCGTCTGCAACGCTGCCGAAGACATTTGCGCAGACTCCCGTCGCTGTTCCTCGAATGATAGGCTGAAAGTTGTCTTTGGTTTGTGTAAGAAACCTTTCAGGATTCAACACACTAGTTCATAACGAACGAATCAGTCTGTGGGCACAAACTGATGTCAAAACTTCCTCGCATTTAAGTAGAGTTGCTCTATAAGGAAACTAAGTCTAATTATTTAGTGACGCCCAGTACATTTGCAAAAAATTGATTGAGTTTGTTTATACTTGTTTTGCTGGATCAATTTGTTGATCTCCGATGGAAAAAGATAGAGCATAGCTTAAGACGAGGACTTGTATTCGGGAATACTACAGTTTGAATACTCGTCCAACGATGCTTACTTGGATTTTCCGCTGTGGTTAAAAGTCCGGTTGAACTGTAAGTTCTCCCGTAAGAAACGGCGTAAGTTGACTCAAAGTTCTTAGAAAAACAAAAGGGTACTACGTCGAAAAGCAACGTACCTGGAAAGGCACTGCGGTGTTCAAACCAACCGTCGGGCTCAGTACAGCTTTAGGATCGGACAGCTTTCCCTTAGTTCAGCAAAATTATGGATCAAATAGCTTCCACACGCCTAATTACTCACCAACGACACGGTACTGAACAGGTCTCAACGCCGCCTGTTTATCAGGGCGTTCTTTAGTTGTTCATTCTCATTGCATCCCCGTTTTAGACATTTATTTTTCAACATAGCTGGTTAGAAATGGTTAAAATTGCTCTAAGCACTATGGGACTTGACATCTGAGGTCATCAGCCCCCTAGAACTAATTAAACCTAACTAACCTAAGAACATCACACACATCCACGCCCGAGACAGGATTCGAACCTGCGACCGTAGCGGTCGCGCGGTTCCAGACTGAAGCGCCTAGAACGTCTCGGCTACAAGGGCCTGCATAGCTGGTTAGAAAGACACGACGTAGGCTTTCTTTTAGTTCTTATATGAGACGCAAATGGATTTGGAATAATAATACCCTGGAGTTGTGTCATGTTGCGTAAACTGACTCCAGCAATGAGGACATCGTTTTCACGTTTGCTGTATGCAGCAGTCTCTGCGGTTAGATATGTGTCGATACGCTGAATTCTGCCCAATTATTCTACTGTTCTCAGTATTCACAGAACTATTTTGTTTCTTCGGCTGCAACTTCTCTAAGCAGTACAATGGAGACTCCAAGAAAATATCTTAAATCAATCTGCTCAGCCGGCCTGGGTGGCTGGGCGGTTCTAGGCGCTTCAGTCTGGAACCGTGCGACCGCTACGGTCGCAGGTTCGAATCCTGCCTCGGGGATGGATGTGTGTGATGTCCTTAGGTTACTTAGGTCTAAGTACTTCTAAGTTCTAGGGGACTGATGACCTTAGAAGTTTAGTCCCATAGTACTCAGAGGCAGTTGAACCATTCTACTCAAATAGTGTTTTCTCTTGCTTCGATTCTAACCTCTCTTTCTTGCTGCTGTAGGTTAGGCATTGCTACAAGATATTTTTGTTGACTCATTCTCACTTTGTGAATCATTTTCCAGTGCATTCTCCACAGCAGTCCAACTCTTGACCGACAACTCAACCGCGTGTGAAACAAACACTCGCTCGCATGCTGTATTCTTAGGAGAGATACATTATTCGTCACTAGAGTAAATTTCTGGACCACTATTAACCAGCCGAAAGGACCTTGACACCATTGTGGACAAACACGAGCATTCCTTCCTTCCATCTTAATTTGCAGCTGGTTTTGTAATTTCTGCGACCATATGATAGAGACTGGTGACAGGGCGAACCACGGGAAGGATGACACACTCTTCTGTCCAACTCTTTTACTCTCGCTTGCAGGAGCGCCGTCATTGCTCGCGTATCTCAGACGAGACTCAAAGGGATAGTGCCACACAGCTTCCGAACTCAGGCCTGAAGATGCTCGTGTGTCTTCACTGCTTCCATTCCACTACATATAGGATTAACAGAGCAATATGATGCGAGTGCGTTGACGTGGCCGCTACGAATGGTGTGGCGAAAGCGCGGCGCCGGAAGCGCCCTTGGACTCGCGCGAGTCATCAGCTGCGCCGGCAAACGTGGACGGCTGTCCGCCGCAGCATTATGCAATGGAGCCTGCTTCACGGGCGGCGTGGGGACCGGCCTGCGGTCGCGTGTGTTCCTGCGGACCCACCGCCGGGTCGTTTTGTAACTGGGCTGCGGCTGGGCAGTGTCTTGGGTGACTCTCGCGCCGACCGCTTCGAAACATTTGCCGTCGTGGAACTTCACCAATGACGAAGTATGGTAATTCCAACAAAATACCTAACAAATTGCTTTGGTAGAGTCTCAAATGCACTGTACAAACGCGCCGGTTTAAGAATGTACAGGACGTCGTTCACTTTAGCGCAAGTTGTGTCATAAAAGCAGTACCATTTTAGCAAATATGTCTCAAGAACATTTTTGCTTCAACATAGAGGAAATGGAAATAGTTCGAGCTTGTGTCCTCTTTATCTTTTTACAAACACTTTTCTTTTCTGTTGAATTCTAAGTACTTCACGTGATGAAAACAAGTGCCAAATGTTTCTGTTCGAAATGCCGCTGCATCCTGTTTACTGTAGATGAAGTACAGTAAATGGAAGCAAATAGAAAATGATATAATACAAGTAGCGTACGTGAAAGTCGTCGTTCCATACATGTTCAGTGACACTACGCTTAAATGATCAAGCAGAGCTTGAGGAACACGCCATTTCTGTGCGGGTGATCCCGGCGGAGGTTCGAGTCCTCCCTCGGGCATGGGTGTGTGTCCTTAGGATAATTTAGGTTAAGTAGTGTGTGAGCTTAGGGACTGATGACCTTAGCAGTTAAGTCCCATAAGATTTCACACACATCTGAACATTTGAATACGTCATTTATCGCCAGCTGAAAATTTACAACTGCAGTAGTGGAACATTGACAGGATACTCTTACGGACAATACAAAACACTGCAGCTCACGCGATACCCACTTATTAGTCTTTTAGTTTCGAAATATGTAGAATGTCTCTTACGGTCAGGAGATAGCAAGATTCTCTGGCCGCCAATACTTGCTGCTTCATTTAGGATGGGCGTGTAGCCTTGTGCTACGGACGCGAGCTAGCAAAACGAGTGGCCTGTGCAATGCTTAACAGAATTAGAACCCAACACAGCAGATGGGCATATTTTTTTTATACAAATGGGGTAAGCAACCATCCCCACTTTCTGAGAGTGGAGAACCACAGGCCATCAGACAGAGCACAGAAAAAAGTCCCACAAGGTAATATCATGGTAGGCCAGAAGACTTCCTGCAGACCATTCGAAAATCAATGGATTACATAAGTGCACTAGATATTTGCGTATAACATTGTATATTTTATATATTATGCTCTACATGTTATATATTTTTATGTGCCAGAAAGCCTTACGTTAAATAAATAAATAAATAAATTATTGTACTCTGCTTAATTTACTCTAGGCATCTTAACATGTGACCTTGGCGGTTCTAGGCGCTACAGTCTGGAACCGCGTGACCGCTACGGTCGCAGGTTCGAATCCTGCCTCGGGCATGGATGTGTGTGATGTCCATAGGTTAGTTAGGTTTAAGTAGTTCTAAGTTCTAGGGGACTGATGACCACAGCAGTTAAGTCCCATAGTGCTCAGATCCATTTGAACCATTTGACCTTGGAGTACTGTGTGGGAACGACAGTTGTAAAGTGTTTAAACTGACTAATCTCTTTAGCGATCTTCAACATTGTCAGCAGCTTGATCGAGAACTTAAAAAAAAACAATCCTTTTTAACAAACAATAAATCACAGAGACGCGAGGATACGGTGGTAATAGTTAACGATTCTTTTTTTTTTACCGGCCGCTTTCGAAGGCAAAGTGTTTTGTGGATTCGACAAAGGAAACTGGTACCAACTGTTGTTTATAAAGGCCGAACTTCATTGTCTTAGGTCGCAGGATTGAGAAATTTGCAAGATGTTGTATTTCTAAATGTTTCTTTTGTCTTTCAATTAATTTATGGCAAAACGCGTGAACCATGGGCAATGTTTTTCCAACGGTCAGCGCCTCTGTGAAATGAATAAGAAGCCTGTTCTTTGTACGTCATTTTCGAGACGATCACGTTTCTTTTAAAACTGATGGCTTCATTGTATGCTAATGTGCAAGTTCTTCGAAGCAAAGATAAAGCCGAAATCAGTTTCTGAGTACAATGTGTTGAAGCCTCAGCTTCAAACACGGGGTCAATTTTCACCTGTCACTCTAAAAGATTCCCACTATCGCATGAATATCCTACTTTGGGAAATGACGTTCCCCTAATAGTGTTATTTGCGTTGGCCTAAGAGAATACAGTCGTTCACAACAGAGAACAAAATTGATATAAATTATTTTTACAGATAGGAGACTCACCAAGATCGAAAACGTCACACATGAAATCATATTTCTTCTTTAATGGTGCAAAGTTTCAACTTATACCACGCTTTGAGAACATTAAGCCGCCATAAATCGACACTTACAACTGTTCAGAAAGCGACTACGATGTTTCTGATGCTGTTGTGTGCAGCATGTTTAAACTAGGCGTAGCTGAATTTAGCGGGAGTTGCCACTTGTCCTCAAAAGAAATAGGCATAACAGGCGATTCTGAAATAGTTTTTACTTACTCACGAAAGCAAAACTTGGCGCCCTCTTAAGTCTGTTTTCCACCATTAAACCCATGAAACTGCCCACCAACATTTACCTTTAAAAGAGCTTCGCCTTCACTAACAGCTGGAGACATTCTTTTTCGCTCTTTACAAATCTTCATAAATGAGGGTACCTGAACAAGAGAGGCTACTTGTCATTGCGTATGACGTAAGATATGGGACCGCAAATACGGACAGTCTAAAGCTAAGCATCCACGTATTCGGTGAAAATGTGTCATCCTCTCTGAGGGACTGCGTGACGTTGTCCCATGCATGACTTTCCAGTATGTTAAGTAACACAGAGACTGGCAAATCGTAGCAATGAAGTTTCTTGGGCGTGTAATGGCCTGATCGTGAAGACATTCATCCGACGGAGAAGTGCATTTAGGATTGCTAAAAACATGTGTAGCCAAAGCCAGGTGGGTTTCGCCGTCTTGAAATGCAACAACGCATCTGTTTAGAGATTTTAGACTCTGACAAGCGCAAACGCAGACTCTGTTATTCTTATTCAGGCAACACCGAAAAATGCTACTATTTAATCCATTTCAACAGTGTTGAGAGGTAAATCATAAAACGACGAGTGATGCCTACAAAACGTTATAATGAAATGCCATTTCTAATATCTTTTGTTTTAATTGAGCTAAAATTGTTGAAGATTAATTTACCTCCTGGCACATCTAATCGATCACATATTGTTTGTTTTCAGCCCGAATATGTTTAGTACTGTATTTGAACTTTCTCGAAAATGAGAACAGTGTTGACAGCCATAAAAATAGATGAATTTCCAAAGGTGTAGGTCATATGGTGTTATGTTTATTTTGGAGGAGTCCCTCTTTACAAATTTCTTGAAATGTTTGTAGCTCTCGTTCACTCTCAGGCACAACCAGAAGATTATTTCTGTTCTACCCTCATTGCTTCAGGTACAAGTGAATATAATTTTATATCTTAGATAGGCATTTGTGTTGAGACCAATGTGCATGAAAGGCCGGTATCTCTGGTATGTGGTTGCGTCAACCATCTGAATAATTTACTTTGGTAAAAACTAAAAAAATAAGCGAAACCTTTTTAATAATATCCAAGTTAAAGGATAATTCGGAATGTTGTTGATGTAAGTTATACGATCGAATGTTGAAAAGAGTTACAGAAAGATATTTCACATTGTGTTCGGTTTTCGAAACAAAATTTCTTCATACACTGAAAAAAATTCGTCGAAAGAGAATTGTCGCTACAGTTTTAATGCAGCACCTTTACACGTTGCTTATTTGACAGAGGACATTCTTAGACACCATTAAACACCATCACCCATTGGTCCTTTTCATTAGTACTCGTCAATATTCAGGTTAGTTGAAAGTAAATCATAAAACAGCATATCTCTTAATAAATGTGAAAGTTCACAAAATTTAGAGACCTTACTAATAACAAAAGAGCCTCGTTTCAATAGGAGGATATGCCTTATGCGGTCAAAGTGTTACTTCAGCAACAACAAATGCTAAGAAGTGACCGTAAACAACAAACCAAGAATACATTAAGACGTACTTTGTCAGCTTCTTTCATCAAGATCTATGATCCTTAATAAAAGAGTGACAATGCGTAGTGATAATCTGTATTACCGTCAGTCTTAGAGTCATTAATTTCCAGCAACAATGTAACAATATGATAAAAAATTACGTCACAATTCGTAGTCACCTGTCGTTATCGACGCAATTTATCATAGTATGGCGTCAGTTACAAAGTAAACTTTATAGACATACCACGAGATCGTCTCAGTTTTCAGCAATGTACCAATGCGGAGATGTCGGTCACAACTATTCCTTTCCATAGGATTCTCATTTTGGTTACAAGAAACTGATGTACGTACAGCTTGGCACATGGTGGAACTCTGAATGGCGAATTCTTTCACAGAAACTGACGGACTAAGCAGAGAGCCTGTAATGACTTAGTCCATGTATTAAGTAATTTTTCAGAAGTCGTACAAAAACAGCGACAGAAAGCATGTTAGTCATGTTGCTGCCACCATCGATTCATGACTAAATTTATTGGTTATTCGAAGATGACATGAAAACTAGTGTTTTGTACCTCGTTCTCATCGAAGTGTTTAAATTAGAGCAATAGCTTAGATGATTAATGATTGGGAAGCGAATCTGACGTAGCCTTTCTAAAGAAATAGTTCTAATGTTCTGCTGAAAGGATTTTGCTATTTGGACTGTGAGGCTGGTTCCGGCGGAGGTTCGAGTCCTCCCTCGGGCATGGGTGTGTGTGTGTTTGTCCTTAGGATAATTTAGGTTAAGTAGTGCGTAAGCTTAGGGACTGATGACCTTAGCAGTTAAGCCCCAAAGATTTCACACACATTTGAAAATTTTTGGTTTTGGTATTCAAGGTAGCCAGACGTGGGTTTAAACCACGCCTCTCCTGCATAGTCGTCGACTGCGTTAAAAGCTACGCGACTGCGCTCGATTTGTCCGTCAGATGAGAACAACTCGATGGCACCTGTTGGTTAGAGAATACCGAAGTGAAATCCTGTAGTACGAGGACTTTTATGCACGGCAGTAACTATAATGCGGCGTTTTGAATTGTAACTCGTAGGAAAAGCGCATTCCTCGTCTACCACGTATTTCGAAAGAACCACGCAGTTCTGTGTGAAACTTGCAAGTTGATTCTTGGCAACCGACATATTTGAGTTGGAACTTGTCAAATAAGAAGGCATAATGAAAGATCAGACTCGTGCCAGTCGGTAGGATATGTTTAGCTCCCACAGCATCATAATGTATTACTTTGCGATAGCATAAACACTTCAGCTCAAGAGTGCAAACTCAAACGAAAGGTGGTGCTTGTTGCAGGCGAAAATGGTCTGACTGTAACCTGGAAAAATTATCGGCTCTGCTTGTGAATCTGCAGAGTATCGTGGGCCTAGTTATGCGTACTGCACGTCTTGTACTCACCGTCTTCGGAAGGACGACCGTGTTGTGGTCGTGCGCTGCGTGCCTGCTCTCCTGTGAACAGCGTCGGCGTCGTCGAGCAACTGAGGCGGAGAGCGACGAGTAGCGCTCCTAGTAGGCGAGTCGCGGCGCGGCTCCGGCGGCGCGCATGCGCCCTGGGCGCGGTGCCTCCTCCGCCGCGATTGGGGTGTCGCGGGGTGGGGGTGCTGCGGCTCTCGAACTTGACACTGAGTGCAGGTGCTCACGCGGGCTCCGGCAGCCGCCGCCGCCGCTGGGGTGACTCCCAGGCGCGGCCGCCAGAATTAATAGAGGCCGGCGCGAAGAATGGCCAACCTCCACGGCACCTCCTGGCCTTTCTCCGTGTCCTCACTGTTCAGCGCGACATGCATTCTCCACAACATCTTTGCCTTCCGTTATTGAACACGCGAAGAATCACTGACACCGTCCTTCAGCCTCCATGCAAACTCGAATCTTTCTGTTTTTATCTTCGTGTACGAGCAAGCAATATATATTAGCTGACTCCTCTAGAAACGTACGAACTACGAGTTTAACAGTAAACCACACAGCGATGCGCAATAACTCTCATGCAGCGTCTACCACTGGAGTTGGCTCAGCATCTCAGTGACACTTTCACATTTACTAAACGAACCTGTGACGAAACGGCGTGTTCTTCTGTGGTCTTTCGTTTTTCCTCTGTCACTCATATCTGGTATGGATCCCAGACTAACATGCGATATTCAGATATTGGTCAAACAAGAGTTCTGTAAACTACCTGCTTGTGGCTTGACTACACTTATTAGGGATTCTTCCAATGAATGTGTCTGCCATCTGCCTTCCCTGCGATCAGTTTTTTTATCTGGGTTGTTTGGGGGAAGAGACCAAACAGCGAGGTCATCGGTCTGATCCGATTAGGGAAGTCGGCCGTGCCCTTTCAAAGGAGCCATCCCGGCATTTGCCTGGAGTGATTTAGGGAAACCACGGAAAACCTAAATCAGGATGGCCGGACGAGGGGTTGACCTGTCGCTCTCCCGAATGTGAGTCCAGTGTGCTAACCACTGCGCCACCTCGCACGGTCAGTTTTTTTTAATTTTTTATCGTCGTTCTACTTTAAATAGCTCCGTACACGCACTCTCTAATACACTAATGGCCATTAAAACTGATGACGTGCTACACACGCGGAATTTAGCCGACTGGAAAAAGATGCTGTGATATGCAAATTATTAGCTTTCCACAGCATTCACACAAGGTTGGCGCCGGTGGCGACACCTACAACGTGCTGCCATGAGGAAAGTTTCCAGCCGATTTATCATACACAAACAGCAGTTGACTGGCGTTGCCTGGTGAAGGTAAGGAGGAGAAATGCGTACCATCGCGTTTCCGACTTTGATAAAGATCGGATTGTAGCCTATCGCGATTGCGGTTTATCGTATCGCGACATTGCGGCTCGCGTTGGTCGAGATTCAATGACTGTTAGCAGAATATGGAATCAGTGGGTTCAGGAGGGTAATACGGAACGCTGTGCTGGATCCCAACGGCCTCGTATCGCTAGCAGTCGAGATGACAGGCATCTTACCCGCATGGCTGTAACGGATCGTCCAGCCACGTCTCGATGCCTGAGTCAACAGATGGGGACGTTTGCAAGACAACAGCCTTCTGCACGGACAGTTCGACGACGTTTGCAGCAGCATGGACTATCAGCTCGTAGACCATGGCTGCGGTTACCATTGACGCTGCATCACAGACAGGAGCGCCAGCGATGGTGTACTCAGCGACGAACCTGGGTGCACGAATGGCAAAACATTTTTTCGGATGAATCCAGGTTCTGTTTACAGCATCATGATGGTCGCATCCGTGTTTGGCGAAATCGCGGTGAACGCACATTGGAAGCTTGTATTCGTCATCGCCTTACTGGCGTATCATCCGCCGTGATGGTATGGGGTGCCATTGGTTACACGTCTCGGTCACCTCTTGTTCGCATTGACGGCACTATGAACAGTGGACGCTACATTTCAGATTTGTTACGACCCGTGGCTCTGCCCTTCATTCTATCTCTGAGAAAGCCTACATTTGAGCATGATAATGCACGACCGTACGTTGCAGGTCCTCTACTGACCTTTCTGGATACAGAAAATGTTCGACTGCTGCCCTGGCCAGCACGTTCTCCAGATCTCTCTCCAACTGAAAACATCTGGTCAATGGTGGCCGAGCAACTGGCTCGTCACTATACGCCAGTCACTACTCTTGAAGAACTGTGGTATCGTGTTGAAGCTGCATGGGCAGCTGTACCTGTACACGCCATCACAGATCTGTTTGACTCAATGCCAAGGCGTATCAAGGTCGTTATTTCTTACGATCGATGCACCCAAATTGTGTGAAAATGTAATCACATGTCAGTTATAGTACATTATATTTGTCCAATGAATATCCGTTTATCATCTGCATTTCTTCTTGGTGTAGCAATTTTATGGCCAGTAGTGTATTTAGTTGACGTGACTGCTTCCAGTGACTTCTCTGCTGTATTATACCAATACACTAATTGGTCTTTCTGGGTTTTTATGCACAGTACGTTATTTGTTTGGTTGGGTGGCCTTCATTTTCTAGACACTTTTATGTCGCACTTTTATGAGAGGCTTGGGTGAACCGGCCGGTTTTCCGGTGTGTCCGAGAGGTTCTAGGCGCTTCAGTCTGGAACCGCGCGACCGCTACGATCGCAGGTTCGAATTCTGCCTCGGGCATGGATGTGTGTGATGGCCTTAGGTTAGTTAGGTTTAAGTGGTTTTAAGTTCTATGGGACTGATGACCTCAGATGTTAAGTCTCATAGTGCTCAGAGCCATTTGAACCATTTGAAGGCTTGGGTGACCTTATTTCAGATGTGACTTGTATCAGGTTATATTGCGATCCCCAATATACCTAACACAATTGCTCGAGACTTGTGGGCATGATCTTGAGGAGCGATCGTTATTTAGGCTCTTACCCGCCCTGACCTTCGGCTTATGAACATACTTGCATGGTGCAAAAGTTTTCGTCTACGTCTTCTCAGAATGAACTGTGTGTCTGTCACAGCATTTCCAGGCAAATGTTTCGAAGTGACTCTCTCCTAAGCCCTTGAGACAAAAAAACATCTGGCACATTCGTCACAATTTTAAACAATTTAACTAAGTTTAGTACCTCCCCTGTCTTGTACTTCACCTAATCCTCTTATTTTCCCACTCTTCTCGCATTATCTGTTATACCTCATCCGTTGGACTATGTATTCATTTTATTTTTATTTTCCGTTTATTCAAATTGGTTTGTTATTCTGTTGTTTTATCGTATGTAACTCTTCCCTGTACGTGGGTTTAACGTTTTGTTGTATATCAACCTACAAATTCTTTTTATTTTTAACGTGTAGTGCAGTGTTCCAAATTTCGATTTGTATTGTATTGTATGTTAACCCGGGGCCTAGAAACGACTGTGAGGCCCCGTCCCCGCTGCACCCACAGTGGTCCACAACCCCACGACGACTACCGCAGTCCACTTCACCCCTCCGCCGCCCACACCGAACCACTCTTTCAGAGTTATTGTGCCGTTCTGCCCCCGGTGGACACCCCACCCCCCAGGGAACATCCCACACCAGACGAGTGCAACCCAAATGTTTGCGTGGTAGGGCAATGGTGGTGTACGCATACGTGGGGAACGCAGCAATCGCCGACATAGTGTAGCTGAGGCGGAACAAGGGGAACCAGCCCGTATTCGCCGAGGCAGATGGAAAACGCCTAGAAACCATCCACAGACTGGCTGGCTCGCTGAATCTCAACACAAGCCCGCCTTGCGGGCAAATTTCGATTTAGTTGAAAAAGTATTTGGACCGGAAACGTAATTCAGTTGATCGTGATCAGCCCCCGTTCATTTATTCTTTTACATGACCTCAGATAGAATGAATTGCATCCCAAATAACGTCACGGCCAGTAATAGAATACCATCATTTATTTCACTTTTATTAATACTTAGCTTCAAGGGTATCCTCTGAGCCACTACTTCAAATTCTTTAAAATGTCGACTGTGTGTCAGACGTATGTGTGTCTCACTGAATTCTAACGAAGTCAGTTATCGTCACTTGTTTGCAAACGGAAAATTCGGAACCGTAGAAACCGGGAAGATGCAGAGTGAGCTTTCTGCAACCTCCAGCCACTTTCATCTACAACTAACAGAGTTCTCGCGCCTCTGCCTGATGTACCAATGTAAAACTTGTAACAGTAAATGTAGATGGGCGTTATAACTCACATTCCATATGTAATATCTTTCACTATGTAGTACAAAAGCTTGTCACTCTCTTTGACATCGGCAGTCAGTTATAGTCTCTTGTTGGCCCCGTAACTCGAAAACCGCCGCGCGGGATTAGCCGAGCGGTCTTGGCGCTGCAGTCATGGACTGTGCGGCTGGTCCCCGCGGAGGTTCGAGTCCTCCCTCGGGCATGGGTGTGTGTGTTTGTCCTTACGATAATTTAGGTTAAGTAATGAGTACGCTTAGGGACTGATGACCTTAGCAGTTAAGTCCCACTGGTTAGTGTGCCCGAGCGGTTCTAGGCGCTTCAGTTTGGAACCGCGCGACCGCTACGGTCGCAGGTTCGAATCGTGCCTCGGGCATGGATGTGTGTGATGTCCTTAGGTTAGTTAGGTTCAAGTAGTTCTAAGTTCTAGGGGACTGATGACCTCAGATGTTGAGTCCCACAGTGCTCAGAGCCAGTTAAGTCCCATAAGATTTCACAAACATTTTTTTGAACTTGAAAACCGTTTCACAAGGTAAACAGCTATTGTAGATCGTTACCTCTGAACCATATCTTTACTAGAACTTATGTGAGCAGTTATTAATACTGCAACTCTCAAATTTGGTACAGCCGTATCACTTGGTCTGTTATATCATCTACTTTAACGAAAAGTCTCTACCATTAAAATTACAGGTACTTAATCTACAACAATTGGATATATTTTAGTTACAAAATTGATTTCTACTTAAGTACCCAAACATCAAAGGTTTGTATTTTCCTAGTTAATCACGCATTAACTAAATTTGTGAAGTACGAATGAATCTTTCAGCAGCTACATTTAGAGGTCTTAAGTACTCAAAAACTTAACGTAGTCTCTCAGCTCTTATGTTTGGAGTGAACTGAAGCAAAAAACAAATTTTCATGTTTCTAAGTTTAGCGCCTCTGATTTTTTCTAAAAACGTGGAATTTTTTGGAAACCTGCACCACTTATTTATCAGCTCTAAGTGCACCTTCTGACCAGATTCTGGTTTTCTGGCTTTATTATTTAGCGCCACTTATTTTTCTCTTAAAACGGCATATTTACTTAGACTGTTAAGTCTAGAATACAAAGACTTGATATTTGGAACATTATAACACTAAGCTATATTTTAACAAAATTTTAAACATAAATTTTGATTTTTAGTTTCATACTTAATAGTGGTGCAATACTTGCGCGCTACGCGTAGACGCGTTAGGTGAATTGGCGCTACTAGCAGTGAACTGCGGAAAGTCCCGGCACACGCGCTCGCTATGTACCTCACACACGATGCAGCGCTTGGATTGCTTCAGGAGCCCCGCGAACCATGGCAAGGCGCCGGGAGACTGCACGGCTACTCCGCGCGGAAAATTTGTTTTTCTGAGTCCGAACCCCCCTCCCGCTTCAGAATGCTGCCAGTGTTCAGAAACTTCGTGGCGCTACTTTCTTGTAAACAGAAAAAACTGCCTTTGCACCATAACAATTTAAGCTCTGCATACCAAAGCTCAGTTTTTGCCTTCTCCTGAACTGACTCCATTTTCGTTTGGACGGGCAAGTCACATCTGAAACAAATGTGTACTGTTGTTAAATAGCCTAAAAAGTAGTGCATTTTAGTATAGACACCCGCTACAATGAGACGTTTTATTTGTCTTTGTATTTCAAGTTTTAATTGCTAAAAGGAAATAGAGTGATAAAATCCACAGTATCTTCACGATTCGAGGAAAGTACACTGGTGCACACAATATAAACTCTACGTACCATTTATCAGAAACAGGCGGCATTAAAAAGTCGTAATAAAGTTTCGTGCCGAAAAGAGTTATTCAGCTCTATTAAAATTCGAGGTTGGCATTGTTTACTTTATCATGAACTAAGCACATTTTGTGTCACAAATGTCACTGTCTCTCTTGAACGTGATAAGCCGTACGACGGTTAAAGAGTATTTCAGCTACTAAGACTTGTTAACGACTTAATTATGTTCAACCGCTATTAAGTCCCTCCTTCATATTCAATTTTATAACTGCTTATACGTGCTCACGTTATTTTGAAATGCTCCTTACTCCTGTTACCCATTGTTCACCCTTAGCTAAAAGGAAATTGTTCGCTGACAACGATTATCATGTGTGCACTGATAAGATATTGGTCTCTTAAAGTTGTCAGTTTGGTAGAAACTGCAGGAACATAAAATGTCTCTGTGAAAATTAAACGTACTGCAACCAGTAACTCACTAGCCACAAAAAAATATTTCAGCAGAAGTCGTTTCCCGTAATGCTCTCATAAACGGACATGACTAAGATTATCGAACGCGCGCTGATAAGATATTCTTTTGTTAAAGTTGCCAGTTCGGTAGTAACTGCAGAAGCATAAAATGTCTTCGTGAAAGTGAAACGTACTGCAACCGGAAATTGACTAGCCACTAAAAAGATTTCGGCAGAGGTCGTTTCCAAGCATGGTCTCAAAACGGTTATGGCAAAGCGGACCATGTCCAAATCGTGAAAGCGGTTATTGAAAGGACCTGTGAGTATAAATTGTCAGTTTCCGTGGGATCCGTATATTCTGAGAATACTTTTGACTAGGTTCAAGAGAAAAGCCCTTGGTTAACATGTTGATTCACTTGATGTTAGTGTATTGAAATATACATATGTCAATGCTGCAACTTCCGCTACACTTCATCACGATAGTGAAAAATTCACAGTTGAAGGAGAATATTTTCAATGATTTTCGATAATGTCTGAGTTATTCTCAGGAACAGTATTCAGACCATTAAACAGAGAAAACTGGCACATTCATGATTTACCAACGATTGTTTGCCTACTTAGCAGCAAATGCATTAACTTAATAGACCTAGTATGAAATAAAGGCCTGAAAATTAACTACATTTACTTAACTGGCGTACAACGAATACATTCATGAGGAACTTGTAAAGTTCTAACACCCAAATTATGAGGTGACCATATTTTTTGAAATTCAATTCATCTTTTTGTTAATCAACAAATAGCTAAAAATTTCGAATAGGTAAATGAATATCCAAATTCACCCTGATCTCAGACCCACTATTTATATAGCAGTTGATAATAAAAAGCACTAGTATGAAAAGGAAATAGTCTGAAAGAATATTGCTGTCATCAATAAATCACGTGGAACGATGTGGCGCAATCGGTGAAGATCATAGCGCGCAACGATGGTGACTACTGAATAAGAACATTTTCGAGCAAGTTCTATTTTAATAAGATGGTGAACACAGAGAAATAATGATGCCATAAAATAAAAGGGAATCATAAGTTTCAACTCAAAAGAAATCATTTTAGGTCTGTTGTACGATTTAATCATTGACCTACGAATCATCACCTGGAAAAGACTGGCGTTCTCAAACGGAGCTGACCGTCAATTTGCAAGTAGTACAGAGCATATTATGAACATGTGTAAGAGAACATTTTTTCAAAATATAAGTTACATCAGAATCCTGTTTTAAGGCAAGGACTCGGAAATTTCAGTTTTCACTATTAAAGGTTGCATGCCACAAATTCTCTCACTGACATTTCACTGCAGTCAGACTGCATCATATGATCCATTAGCGTGCCCATCGGTACCGACTGACCGCCATGTCATCCTCCGCCAATGCCGACACGGGATGCGCTACGGAGGGGCGTGGGCTCTCCCGGCCGTTGTGTTTTCGTGACTGGAGTCGCTACTACTCGGTCAAGTAGCTCGTCAATTGGCATCCAGAGGCTGAGTGCACCCCGTTCCACCCCTACCAACATGGAAAAATTCATGGCAGTACCCGGAGTCGATTCCCACGCCCGGGGTCCCGGGTTCGATTCCCGGCGGGGTCAGAGATTTTCTCTGCCTCGTGGTGCCTGGGCGTTGTGTGATGTCCTAAGGTTAGTTAGGTTTAAGTAGTTCTAAGTTCTAGGGGACTGATGACCATAGATGTTAAGTTCCATAGTGCTCAGAGCCATTTTTGAACCCGGAGTCGAACGCATGGCAGTCAGCCGAGTCGATGATTGAGCTACAGTGGTGGACTAACATCATATGGACTGATATAAACCCCGTTGTGAAAATGAATATTTAAAAGGAACACTTAAAACATCAAACAGAAAAATTCTGTAGAAGGCACTTTATAAAATAATAGAAGCAGTCGCTGAGTTTTGTATTTAGGGCAATTGAAAATGAAAACTGGATGAGCAGCAAAAGAAATAAACACAATAGTGCAGATGGGCTGGAATGCTCTTGGCAAGCTGAATAAGGTTTTAAAAACTAAGCTTCCGATCTGTTCGGAAAGCTTGTAACCACTATCTGTAACCGGTTTTGACTTGCAGTGATGAGGCATAAAATTTTAACATTAAATCACCCAGGAAATGTGGAAACTCGGTTATCAAAGCAGAGATACATGTTGGAAACGACAAGAATAGGGAATAAACCGAAGTGGAAACCGCGTTAGAATTCACGTGAATTTTGGAACTGTTATGCATTTAGGCTATTCGATATATTATGAGAATGATGTGGCAGGTGCCTAGCGTCGAATTAGTACTTGATTCTGAAAATCTAGAATCTGGAACTACATTTAAAATGGTAAACGTCGCATTGGTGGCCAAAAACTTCCGGCATAAAAAGTCACCCTCATTCTGCCAAAGGCCTTGTCAAAGAGGGCAGAGGAGCGAAGAGAGGTTCAGGGAACTCTCTTGCCTTTGGGAAGAATCAGCAATGGTCAAAGGCATGAAGATGCACAAGGCAATGGAAACCACTGCATGAAAGACCCACAGAACATGTGGCCTGTAATTGAAAAGTATCATGATGATCTCTCCATTGGCAAAAGATTCCGGTATAGTCTCGCATTCGGATCTCCAGGAGGGAACTGTCAAGGGGGAGGTGACCATGAGAAGAAGACTGAATAACCAACGAAAGGATAACGTTCTACGAGTCGGGGTGTGAAATATCAGAAGCTTGAACGTGTAAGGGAAGCTAGAAAATCTGAAAATGGAAATGCAAAGGCTCAGTCTGGATACAGTATTGATCAGCGAAGTGAATTGGAAAGAGGACAAAGATATCTGACCGGATGAGTGTAGGATAATATCGAAACCAGCAGAAAATGGTATAACGGGAGTAGTGTTATGAATAGGAAGTTAAGACAGAGAGTGTGTTACTGTGAACAGTTCAGTGATACGGTTGCTGTCATCAGAATAGACAGCAAACCAGCACCGGCAACTGTACTTCAGGTATAGATGCAAATGTCGCGAGCTGAAGAGAGAGAGAGAGAGAGAGAGAGAGAGAGAGAGAGAGAGAGAGAGAGAGTATATGAGCAGCAGTAGCCGGTCGAGACACAAGCAGCAACAGGGAAGTAACCGATTTTGTGACTTTTACAAGTTCCTAATCAGGAGCGAATTTTCTAATATCATCTACGTGCTTTAATACTTTAGTTTCTTGAGTTTCTGCGTGTAAATTTAGTATCTAATAGCCACAGTTCTCGCGTTTTCGTTTGCATCGGAAAGTAAACCGATTTCGTGACATGTTACAAGTTCCTAATCAGGGCGGAATAATTTAGTTTTACCTGAGTGCTTCGGTAGTTAGGTATTTGAATCTCTGCGTATTAACCCAATTTATTAGACACAGTTCCTGCGTTTTCGTCAGGATCTACAGTAGAGTTGCACAGCACGTGCCGATAGTCCGTTTATCTGCGTAGTTTAGTTTTCCGCGGTATTTCCTATGGACAGGGACTGCGATTGTTGTGTGCGAATGCGAGCCGAGTTGGTGATACTTTGCTCTGACCTTCAGACTGTGATGGCTTCGGTTACACAGCTTGAGGCTGCAGTGGATGGGCACCACTGTTGTGGGCCGGCCGTGGGGATCCAACGGACGTCCAGCACGACAGAATCCTCTGATGAGTCCTCATCGTAGCCAGCCCAGTTACTGCTCGCACTGAGGTTGACCTCTCACCTGTGGCCGATTGGGTGGTAGCCCCGGGCGGTAGCAGGCGGCGAAAGACTTCCCAGGCGGCCGCAATGTGCACTCCGTGTGCATACGGGGTGGAGTCATTCCAGTTATGGAACACGTCATCCCGGATGCCATGAAGAACACAAGGTGCAGCCAACCGCAGGTGGTTGCTCACATAGGTACCAATGATATGTGTCACTCTGGATCAGAAGACAGTCTCTCTGGTTTAGAGCGGCTAACAGAAGTGGAAAGGACTGCCAGTCTTGCTCGCAAGATGAAGGCAGAGCTGACTATTTGCACCATAGTCGACAGGGCCGATTGCGGACCTATGGTACAGAGCCGAGTGAAGGGTCTTAATCAGAGGCTTAGACGGTCCTGCAGATTCCTCGACTTGAGCTAAAGGGCAGTTCGGTTTCGGGTTCCGGTGAATAGGTCAGGTGTCCACTATATGCAGAAGGCGGCTACACCGGTAGCACGGACTGTGTGGCAAGGACTGGGCGGCTTTTTAGATTCTTGGGTTTCGTAAAAGACAAGGAGGGCTTCAGTCACAAAGGGTGCAGACCAAACACAGGAAGAACGTGGATAAAGGAACCATCGGTACAATAGTTGTAAATTGCCATGCCTGTGTTGGGAAAGTACCAGTGCTCCAAGCGCTAATAGAAAGCACTGATGCTCAAATCGTTATAGGCACTTAAAGCTGGCTACAGCCGGGTATATAAGCTCGGCCGAAATTTTTGCGAAGGAACTAACGGTGTTCCGAAACGGTAGGTTATACGGTTGGCGATGGCGTGTTTGTTGCTGTTATAAGTAGTTTATTTAGTCGCAAAATTGAAATACCTAGTTCCTGTGAGATGGGTAGAGGTTATTTTTGGCAAGCGGAATAAAATAATAATTGGATCCTTTTACCGACCTCCAAATTCAGATGATACAGTTACTGAAAGGTTCAAAGAAAACTTGAGTTTTCTTTCAAATACGTACCCGACTCATACGATTATAGTTGATGGTGACTTTAATTTACCCTCGATATGTTGGCGAAAATACATGTTTAATTCCGGAGGTACGCATAAAACATCATCAGATGTTCTGCTAAACGCATTCTCTGGAAATTATTTCGAGCAGTTAGTTGATAAGCCCACACGAATAGTAAACGGTTCTGAAAACACACTTGATCTCTTAGCAACAAATAATTCTGAGTTAATAACGAGCATCAAAACGGATACAGGGATTAGTGAACACAGGCTTCTCGTAGCGAGACTGAACATTGTAACCCCCAAGTCCTCCAAAAATAAACGAAAAATATACCTATTCAAAAAAGCAAATAAAAATTCACTTGACGCCTTCCTGGGAGACAATCTCCACTTCTTCCAAATTAATAACATAAGTGTAGACCAGATGTAGCCTGAATTCAAAGAAATAGTATCGTCAGCAATTGAGAGACTTATACCAAATAAATTAACAAACGACGGAGCTGATCAGCCTTGGTACAGAAAACGAATCAGAACACCGATGCATGAAACAACGAAGCAACCACGCCAAATTTAAACAGACTCAACATCCCCAAGATTGGCGATCTTTTACAGAAGCTAGAAATTGAGCGCGGATTTCAATGCTAGATGCTTATAATAGTTTCCACAAAGAAACTTTGTCTCGAAACCTGGCAGAAAATCCAAAGAGATTCTGGTCGTATGTGAAGTATGTTAGCGGTAAGAAACAATGAATGCCTTTCTGCGCGATAGCAATGGAAATACTATCGAAGACAGTGCTGCCGAAGCAGAGTTACTAAACACAGCGTTCCGAAATGCCTTTACAAAAGAAGGCGAAGTAAATATTGCAGAATTCGAATCAAGAACAACTGCCAACATGACTAACGTAGAATATCTTTAGAGTACTGAAGCAACTTAAATCACTCAATAAAAGCAAGTCTTCTGGTCCAGACTAAATACCAATTAGCTTCCTTTCAGAGTATGCTGATGCATTAGCTCCATACTTAACAATCATATACGACCGTTCGCTCGACGAAAGATCCATACCCAAAGACTGGAAAGTTGCACAGGTCACACCAATATTCAAGAAAGGTAGTAGGAGTAATCCATTTAATTATAGGCCCATATCATTAACGTCGTTATGCAGCAGGATTTTGGAACATATACTGTGTTCGAACGTTATAAATTACCTCGATGAAAACGGACTACTGACACACAGTCAACATGGGTTTAGAAAACATCATTTTTGTGAACCACGACTCTTTATTCGCATGAAGTATTGAGTGCTATTGACAAGGGATTTCAATCGATTCCGTAATTCTGGATTTCCGGAAGGCTTTTAACACTGTACCACACAAGTGGCTTGTAGTGAAATTACGTACTTATGGAATATCGTCTCAGTTATACGACTGGATTTGTGATTTCCTGTCAGAAAGGTTACAGTTCGTAGTAACTGACGGAAATTCATCGAGTAAAACAGTGATTTCTGGCGTTCTCCAAGGTAGTGTTAAAGACCTTTGCTGTTGCTTATCTAGATAAACGATTTGGGAGACAATCTGAGCAGCCGTCTTAGGTTGTTTGCAAATGACGCTGTCGTTTATCGACTAATGAAGTCATCAGAAGATCAAAACAAATTGCTAAACGATTTCGAAAAGATATCTGAATGGTGCGAAAAGTGGCAGTTGACCCCAAGTAACGAAAAGTGTGAGTTAATTTACATGAGTGCTAAAAGGAATTCGTTAAACTTCGGTTACACTATAAATCAGTCTAATCTAAAGGCCATAAATTCAACTAAATACCTAGGAATTGCAAGTTACGAACAATTTAAATTGGAAGGAACGCATAGAAAATGTTGTGGGGAAGGCTAGCCAAAGACTGCTTTTTATTGGCAAGACACTTAGAGAATGTAACAGGTCTACTAAGGAGACTGCCTACGCTACGCTTGTCCGTGCTCTTTTAGAATACTGCAGCGCGGTGTGGAATCTTTACCAGATGGACTGACGAATTACATCGAAAAAGTTCAAAGAAGGGCAGCACGTTTTGTATTATCGCATAATGTGGGAGAGTGTGTCACTGAAATGATACAGGATTTGGGCTGGACATCTTTAAAGGAAAGGCGTTTTTCATTGCGACGGAATCTTCTCACGAAATTCCAGTCATCAACTTCTGAAAATATTTTGTTGACACCGACCTACATAGGGAGATGCGGTCATCGCGATAAAATAACGGAAATCAGAGCTTTTACGGAAGGATATAGGTGTTCGTTCTTTCCGCGCGCTATACGAGATAGGAGAAATAGAGAATTAAACCCTCTGCCAGGCACTTAAATGTGATTTGCAGAGTATCGATGTAGATGCAGATGTAATACAGTACGTAAAGTGAAATGAAAATCCATTAGTCATGGAGGATTTGAATGCAGTCATACGAGAAGCAGTAGAAGAAAAGTACAGGAGTATATAGGCTTGGGACAAGCACTGAGAGAGGAGAAAGACTAACTGAGTTCTGTAATAAATTTCAGCTTGTAATAGGGAATACGCTGTTCAAGAATCAGAAGGAGAGGAGGTATACATGGAAAAGGACGGGTGAAACGGGAAGTTTTCAGTTACATTACATCATGGTCAGAGAGATTCCGAAATCGGATACTTGATTGTAAGGCGTGCGTAGGAGCAAATATAGACTCAGATCACAATGTAGTAGTAATGAAGAGTAGGCTAAAGTTCAACGGATTAATCATGAAGCCTCAATATGCAAAGAAGTAAGATACGGAAGTACTAAGGGATGACGGGACACGCTTGAAATTCTCTAAGGGTATAGACACAACAATAAGGAATATCTCAGCAGGCAGTACAGTTGAAGAGGAATGGACATCTCTGAAAAGGGCATTCACAGAATTTGGAAAGAAAAAAATAGGTACAAAGAAGGTAACTGCAAAGAAACCATGGGTAACAGAAAAAATTCTTCTGTTTGTCGATGAAGGAAGAAAGTACAAGGGAAATTCAGGAATAAAGAAATACAAATCGCTGAGGAGTGAAATAAACAGGATGTGCAGGCAAGCTAAGACGAAATGGCTGCATGAAAAATGTGAAGAAATGGAAAAAGAAATGATTGTCGGAAGGACAGAGTCAGCATACCGGAAAGGCAAAACAACCTTATTAAAACCAAGGGTGGTAATATTAAGAGTGCAACGGGAATTCCACTGTCAAATGCAGGGGAGAGAGCGGATAGGTGGAAAGAGTACATTGAAGGCCTCTATGGGGAGGGGGAGATTTGTCTGATGTGATCAGGCACTTAAATGTGATTTGCAGAGTATCCACGTAGAAGTAGATGTGATAGAAGGAGAAATAGGAGTTGATTTAGAAGAGATAGGGGATTCAATATTACAATCAGAATTTAAGAGAGCTTTGCAAGACTTAAGATTAGATAAGGCAGAATGAATGGACAACATTCCAACAGAATTTCTAAAATCATCGGTGAAGTGATAACAAAATAACTATTCACGTTGGTTTGTAGAATGTATGACATACCATTCGACTTTCAGAGAAATATCATGCACATAATTCCGGAAACTGCAAGGGCTGACAAGTGCGAGTATTATCGTACAATCAGCTTAACAGCTCATGCATCAGAGTTACTGACAAGAATAATATACAGAAGAATGGGAAAGAAAACTGAGGATCAGTCTGGCTTTAGGAAAGGTAAAGGTGGCAAAGAGGTAATTCTGACGTTGCGATTGATAATTGAAGCAAGGTTAAAGAAAAATCAAGACACGTTAATAGTATTTGTCGATCTGGAAAAAGCGTTCGACATTGTAAAATGGTGCAAGATGTTCAAAATTCTGAGAGGAATAGCGGTAAGGTATAGGAAGAAAAAATTAATACACAATACGTTCAAGAGCCAGGAGGGAATAATATGAGTTACGAACAAGAATGAAATGCTCGGATTAAAAACGGTATAAGACAGGAATGTAGTCTTTTGCCCCTACTGTTCAATCTATACATCGAAGAAGCAATGTGAAAATAAAAGAAAGTTTCAGGTATGAGATTAAAATTCAGGGTGAAAGGATATCAGTGATATTATTCGGTAGTGACATTAGTATTAGAGTGAAAGTGAAGATGAATTACATGAGCTGGTGAAGGGAATGAACACTCTGATGAGTACAAAATATGGGTTGAGAGGAAACTGAAGACAGACGAAAGTAGTGGCATGTGGCAGAAATGAGAACAGCGAGAAACATAACGTCAGGATGGTCATGAAGTAGGCGAGGTTAAGTAATTCTGCTACCTAGGCAGCAAAATAACCAATGACGAATGGCGCAAGGCGGACATCAGCAGCAGACTATCACTTGCAAAAAGGTTATTCCTGCCCAAGAGAAGTGTACTAGTATCAAACATAAGAGTTAACTGGAGGAAGAAATTTCTAAGAACGTACTTCGGAGCACAGCATTGTATGGTAATGAAACATGGTCTGTGGGGAAACCGAAGCAGAAGAAAATCGAAGTATTTAACATGTGGTGCTACAGACGAATGCTGAAAATTTGGTAGATTGGCAAGGTAAGGAAGGAGAAGGTTCTGCGCAGAATTGGAGAGTACAGGAATACGCGCGAAAAAAAAAAACTGACAAAGAGAAGGCACAGGATGATATGACGTCTGTTAAGAGATCAAGGAATGACTTTCATGGTTGTTTTCAGCCATAATGGCTAATGTTTGTATACCGTGACTGTGTGGGAAAATTATTTATTTCAAGTTTCTGCTACCAGTCACTTTTTATTTTATGTTTAATCTAACATAACGCAACGCGTTTCGAACATATTTTGATCATTTTCAAGCGTTTGTACATACATATATACATCGAGAAATGTTACTTAAAATAAACAATTTCAAATTAGATTAATCTAGAACACTTTGTTTTTTACTGTAGCTGCTGGTGTGGCATTTGGGGGGAAGTAGGAGGGCAGTGTATACTTTCATGGTACTAGAGAGGTCTGTAGAGGGCAAAAACTGTAGATGAAGACAGAAATTAGAATACACACAGCAAATAACTGAGGATGTAGGTTGCAAGTGCTATTCTGAGACGAAGAAGTTGGCTCATGAGAGGAATTTGTGACGGGCCGCACCAAACCAGCCAGAGAACTGATGACTCAAGAGAAACGTGGAACAAGGCGCAGCATCGCCAACCGTCAGTCCGGAGAGAGCCCTGGTATTGAGCCGACACTGGAGTCCAGTCGCATAGCCCGACATCGTCGACGTATCAGCGCTCGAGTCGCAAGACACGTTCCGGCTCGTTGTACGGACCATCACTGATGTTGTCACTGCAGAAGTGACGGCCAAAATGCAGGAGACCCTGGAGAAGAATGCGAGCGAGGACCGCGCTGTGAACAAGTCATTAATAGAAGCTGCAACTGCTCGAACAGAAGCTCACTCTCTAAAAACATTAGTTAATAAAGTGTAGCGGGACAATGTTCAAAACGTAACTGAAAACACGCTCGCTAAATAGAGATATGTACATCTATGATTGACATGTCATCTAAAGTCGACTTACAATTTTAAAATGTTAGAAATAAGGAAATGAAGTGCTACGCTTGTAACGTACGTTGTTGTTCTACATTGTTTAGCTCTGGTATTAACAGGGTCACAGAGAAAGTATCTTAGGTTCTGGAGGGAAAAGCCGTAATTCTAATTATCTGCACTGCAACAGAAACAAGGACAACTTAAGGAAAAATAATGTAAACTCAATTGACTTTTAAGCAGATAGTTCCTGTGACTTAGTGTGGGCAGACGTTATATTCGACAACCGGAATAAATTAATCACTGGCTCCTTTTGCCGACCCCCTGTCTCAGATGAAACAGTTGCTGAACAGTTCAAAGAAAAGAAAACTTGAGTCTCATCACAAATAGGTACCCTACTCATACAATTATAGTTGGCAGTTACTTCAATCTACCTTCCGCATGTTGACAAAAATACATTTTCATACCCTATTGTAAATAGAAAACAACTTCCGCAATTGTTCTAAATGCTTTTTTTAAAATTATTTTTAACAATTAGTTGACGAGGTCATTCAAATTGTAAATGGTTACGAAAACACGTTTGACCTCTTAGCCACAAATAATCCTGAGCATCGCGACGGATACAGGGATTAGTGAACACGCAGTCGTAGCGAGGCTTACTTCCGTAACAATGAAACTCACCAAAACTAAACGCGAAATATATCTATTTATAAAAGCAGCTAAAAATTCGGTTGACGTCTTTCTAAGAGATAGTTTCCAATCCTTCCAAACTATGTAAATGAAGACCGTTGTGGCTTAAGTTCAAAGAAATAGTATCAACAGCACTCGAGATATTCATACCAAATAAATTAATAAGAGGCGCAACTGATCCCCCATGGTGCACAAAACACGACAGAAAGCTGTTGCAGGAGCACCGCAAAAGGCACGTATAATTTAGACGAGCGCAAAAACTCCAGGATTGGTGAAGTTTTACTGAGGCTCGAAATTTGGTGCGGATTTCAATGCGAGATGCATTTAATAGTTTCCACAACGAAACTCGCTCTAGAAATGTGGCGGACGATCCAAAGAGATGCTGGTCCCATGTTAAGTAAACCAGCGGAAAGGCTCAGTAAGTACCTTTACTGCGCGACAGCGACTGTAATGTTACTGATGACAGTGCCACTAAAGTGGAGTTAGTAAATTCATTTTCCGAAATTCCTTCACTAAAGAAGAAGAACTAAATATTCCAGAGTTCGAAATAAGAACAGCTGCAAACATAATTTAGAAGTAGATATTCCTGGTGTTGCAAAGCAACTGAAATTACATTGTCAGTGACAGAGGAAATGATCAAATATCTTTTCAAAAAGTCTCTAATGTATAAGAAAAGTAGGTCTAATACATTTGTTTCTGATGTTCTTTAGTAACAATTAATTTTCAGTAGTAAGCTCCTTGCTTTTACTGACTTATTTAAAGATAATCAACAATTTAGTAAGAAATTCTAATTTTTAAAGGACTATATCTAAATGTACTTAAGTAGATTTACATCTACTATAAATGTTTGCAGCTAAACTTAAATAAAAAATATTTGATGTGCCAAAATTGTCAACCTTAGGATCAGATCAGTTTTGGGATGTCAATTTTAGGTGCAATTCAAAGGTTCAGCTCCCATTTTCTTTTACAAATCAGTTTAACAAGCCATGATATTTTATATGATAGTTGCGATTCTGAAGCTTCCGAAAATTATTTTAGAACTCACAATTATTTAATAGTATGGCCATAATATTGGAAGCTAGAAAAAAGTTATCTTAACGTGACAACAATAGGGATACTTTTGTGAGGCTTGAAACACTTTTTAATTTTCACGTTAAAGGCTGATTCGCATCACACATTGCATAGGCTTTGGACCGTGAAAATGATAAATGACCATCTGCTATTCTGGCGTGTGTAAAATCAGCCTAAACACGCTGAACAAATGTACACTCTATTGACAATTACAACTTAATATTAGATCCGATAATGCTGCTTCAATGTTTTAATAATTTTATCTCAGTGATCTGCGAGCGCTCAGTGGTCTTCATACATTATTTTTAACGTATTTTAGTCCAGTTTAAGAATATGGGCAATGGCTTTCAAGCAAGGCCTAATGTTGCCAGTCTCTTCTTAATTCTTTACGATTCTCTCTATCCTGTCGTCCAGCTTCAAGTACTTCTTCTTCCTCTTCTTACCTTCAAGATTCATTTCAAATTTCATGTACATGCATTTTGTGAGCTCTGCTTCCTTTTTCAAGCACTCCAGCAAATAGCTGATTCTAGGGTGAGGTTTTCCAGTAATACAATTTATTTTATTGTGCCATCCTTCAACAGCATTCGTCGTTCGGTGCCTTTTTCCGTAACAGTCCCACATTTATATTGCGATATCCTCATTCTCTAGCCATTTATCCACAAAGTAGTTAAAAAATTGAGAGAACCTTCCGTTATCAGGAGCTTCTGCATGAATCTCAATCCATTCATTGCTTACGTCCTCCGGTTTTACAACTGCCAGCGCTGCACACATGATGAGTGAAGTCTTAACTCCTCGTTCTAGCGGTACTCCTCAGTTAGAAAGAGAACTCGAATCTCCATAAACTCTTCTTCATAGAGAAATAGAATCCATTTATTTCAGTTGTGGGAAAAACTTGACGAATGGCCGATGTCGCAGTTGCCTCAAAGTCCACCTTTACTTGTTTAGGACACCACTCAGAGACTGCCTGTTTTATCATACGAAACAGACGAACATATGTGTCTTTCTTCTTAATAGGGAGGAGTGCAAATACAGTAGGAAGAATGTTTGTTTCTTTAATCGGGCCTCCTAAGTCTACGTGTATGGTGTAGATCTGTGCAAACTGCTTACTGCATCACTTAAATGTTCCATCCATTAAAAAATGGGAACAGGTTTTTAAACTTTCTTTTCCTTTGCTTCCACTAAAAGACATTATTCTCACCTCTTATCTATCGTCTTCCAGAAGAAAACTTCTGCCATCTCCCATTCTTAATAGATCTTCATGAAGATCAATTTCATAAGAGTTCTTAGGCTGTTGTTGGTTCCCCCGCTCTTGACTCCATCGACGACGCATGGTTCTCTTCATAGATTCTGAACTAGGCATCACTGTAACAAAGTCATAACCTCTATTGTGTAGATTTCCCATTTCATCCGCGTATGTCTCCGATGACTGTGTAGTTTCTTCTCGAGACCTTCTCTTCGCTCTTTCCGCTTGCTTTCTCACTTTCAGAGCTGCATCGTCAGGTGGTCCATAGAGATGTTCTAATACGCTCAACACTGCTCCGTTCCTCGAAAGCAGCTTTCCCTTGCAATGATCCGCTTTTCGGCGTAATCACATCCATGTAACAACACCTTCTTTAGATTCCCTCTGTTTAAGATACGCGTAACCTTTCTAAAGAGCAGTGGGCCTGCCCTTGTTCGTTGTAATAACTTCCATGCGGGTGGGTGAGGAGGAGGAGGTGGTGTAGGAGGGGAGGGCGGAGACAAGGAACCCAACCCTTCGGAGCAGGTAAAACCGTGGCAAATGTCCGGCGTGGCAACTGTCTGGACACCAGCAGAAACCCGCCTCTGAAGTAACCGCCTGCTTTATATTAGCAAACTGAATAACATCGATAGTTTCAAAAGACAGTTAATGACGTATCTACTGGGGCAACAATAATGTTTAGCATTGTCCCTGTACGCACTCGTTACCCTTGTACGACGTTCTATCCAATCAGATCCTCCTCTTTTACCAGTTTTCTTAGTTGGTGCAGTCTCCTTAAATTTCCTTTCCCCAGAACTCACTATATCAGAAAATATCAATCTTGTATACCTGTAAATACTTTTTGTTATGATTCTCGTCATCAGTTGTTACAATGTCAGGTGGCCAATGCTAAATAGAAACATATATAGCAGTTTTGACAGTGAAGTCGGTAAGGAGCTGATTGCATAGTCGGTATCCGCAACGACTGAAATAATTAGTAGTCGTTGGTAAAACATGATATACACTCCTGGAAATGGAAAAAAGAACACATTGACACCGGTGTGTCAGACCCACCATACTTGCTCCGGACACTGCGAGAGGGCTGTACAAGCAATGATCACACGCACGGCACAGCGGACACACCAGGAACCGCGGTGTTGGCCGTCGAATGGCGCTAGCTGCGCAGCATTTGTGCACCGCCGCCGTCAGTGTCAGCCAGTTTGCCGTGGCATACGGTGCTCCATCGCAGTCTTTAACACTGGTAGCATGCCGCGACAGCGTGGACGTGAACCGTATGTGCAGTTGACGGACTTTGAGCGAGGGCGTATAGTGGGCATGCGGGAGGCCGGGTGGACGTACCGCCGAATTGCTCAACACGTGGGGCGTGAGGTCTCCACAGTATATCGATGTTGTCGCCAGTGGTCGGCGGAAGGTGCACGTGCCCGTCGACCTGGGACCGGACGGCAGCGACGCACGGATGCACGCCAAGACCGTAGGATCCTACGCAGTGCCGTAGGGGACCGCACCGCCACTTCCCAGCAAATTAGGGACACTGTTGCTCCTGGGGTATCGGCGAGGACCATTCGCAACCGTCTCCATGAAGCTGGGCTACGGTCCCGCACACCGTTAGGCCGTCTTCCGCTCACGCCCCAACATCGTGCAGCCCGCCTCCAGTGGTGTCGCGACAGGCGTGAATGGAGGGACGAATGGACACGTGTCGTCTTCAGCGATGAGAGTCGCTTCTGCCTTGGTGCCAATGATGGTCGTATGCGTGTTTGGCGCCGTGCACGTGAGCGCCACAATCAGGACTGCATACGACCGAGGCACACAGGGCCAACACCCGGCATCATGGTGTGGGGAGCGATCTCCTACACTGGCCGTACACCTCTGGTGATCGTCGAGGGGACACTGAATAGTGCAAGGTACATCCAAACCGTCATCGAACCCATCGTTCTACCATTCCTAGACCGGCAAGGGAACTTGATGTTCCAACAGGACAATGCACGTCCGCATGTATGCCGTGCCACCCAACGTGCTCTAGAAGGTGTAAGTCAACTACCCTGGTCAGCAAGATCTCCGGATCTGTCCCCCATTGAGCATGTTTGGGACTGGATGAAGCGTCGTCTCACGCGGTCTGCACGTCCAGCACGAACGCTGGTCCAACTGAGGCGCCAGGTGGAAATGGCATGGCACGCCGTTCCACAGGACTACATCCAGCATCTCTACGATCGTCTCCATGGGAGATTAGGAGCCTGCATTGCTGCGAAAGGTGGATATACACTGTACTAGTGCCGACATTGTGCATGCTCTGTTGCCTGTGTCTATGTGCCTGTGGTTCTGTCAGTGTGATCATGTGATGTATCTGACCCCAGGAATGTGTCAATAAAGTTTCCCCTTCCTGGGACAATGAATTCACGGTGTTCTTATTTCAGTTTCCAAGAGTGTATATTGTACTTAACTTGTATTATTGGCTTCTTCTAATGCTACGTTCATATAATTACAAAATATCTAGAGAGGCATTACTCATGCCATACTTGACTAAGCGCCTTGTTAGATGTTGCTTCCTATCAGCTGAAGCCTATGCTACGTTCCTAGTTGACGTCCCGAGCAAGAGTGGACGAGAGCTCGCTAGATACATGCACAAGCCGCGAAGCGGCGCTACTCGGGACTCGCGGGTCCAGCGATGTCAATTACGGACCGCGGTCCATATCTGCAACGCTTAACAAGTTTGGTATCGAAATTTGATTCCACACTTTTTATATTTACCACTATCATTGTTGCTATTATTGTCATTATCATTATTACTATTAATATTAATTATATTTTTATTATATTATTATTATTATCATTATTATTATTATTATCACTATTAGTGGCAGGAGCTGCAGTAATACAAGTACTGATAGTACTAACTTTATTAGTTCGTAGTATTATTTACTCACATTGACAGTTCTGACACTCAAATAATTTCAGTACTATCCGTCATACTAAAATTGCTATTTCTTAGGAAACCATGATATAAGAAAGGTACTGTGTGTGTAAAAACCTGGTTTGATGTAAAATAGGGCCTGGTGGTTCTAATCAGATCAGTGCAATGAAGATGAGTTTGAAGTGGCCAATACTTGTAGCCGGGTGTATGGATGATAGACTGAGCATGGAAATTCCTTACTGGATTCCTAGCTATAAGAAATCAACGAGACGTCGGCCAAATGGGAAGTTTGTAGATGACATCAGAAAACAGGCAGGAGTGATGTCAATGGGTACAGATGAAGCCTGTATGGAAAAATGTCTAGAGGAGGTCCACATCCAGCAGGGGGCGACAAGTAGCTGACTTTATTGACATACACTCCTGGAAATTGAAATAAGAACACCATGAATTCATTGTCCCAGGAAGGGGAAACTTTATTGACACATTCCTGGGGTCAGATACATCACATGATCACACTGACAGAACCACAGGCACATAGACACAGGCAACAGAGCATGCACAATGTCGGCATAGTACAGTGTATATCCACCTTTCGCAGCAATGCAGGCTCCTAATCTCCCATGGAGACGATCGTAGAGATGCTGGATGTAGTCCTGTGGAACGGCTTGCCATGCCATTTCCACCTGGCGCCTCAGTTGGACCAGCGTTCGTGCTGGACGTGCAGACCGCGTGAGACGACGCTTCATCCAGTCCCAAACATGCTCAATGGGGGACAGATCCGGAGATCTTGCTGGCCAGGGTAGTTGACTTACACCTTCTAGAGCACGTTGGGTGGCACGGCATACATGCGGACGTGCATTGTCCTGTTGGAACATCAAGTTCCCTTGCCGGTCTAGGAATGGTAGAACGATGGGTTCGATGACGGTTTGGATGTACCTTGCACTATTCAGTGTCCCCTCGACGATCACCAGAGGTGTACGGCCAGTGTAGGAGATCGCTCCCCACACCATGATGCCGGGTGTTGGCCCTGTGTGCCTCGGTCGTATGCAGTCCTGATTGTGGCGCTCACGTGCACGGCGCCAAACACGCATACGACCATCATTGGCACCAAGGCAGAAGCGACTCTCATCGCTGAAGACGACACGTGTCCATTCGTTCCTCCATTCACGCCTGTCGCGACACCACTGGAGGCGGGCTGCACGATGTTGGGGCGTGAGCGGAAGGCGGCCTAACGGTGTGCGGGACCGTAGCCCAGCTTCATGGAGACGGTTGCGAATGGTCCTCGCCGATACCCCAGGAGCAACAGTGTCCCTAATTTGCTGGGAAGTGGCGGTGCGGTCCCCTGCGGCACTGCGTAGGATCCTACGGTCTTGGCGTGCATCCGTGCGTCGCTGCGGTCTGGTCCCAGGTCGACGGGCACGTTCACCTTCCGCCGACCACTGGCGACAACATCGATGTACTGTGGAGACCTCACGCCCCACGTGTTGAGCAATTCGGCGGTACGTCCACCCGGCCTCCCGCATGCCCACTATACACCGTCGCTCAAAGTCCGTCAACTGCACATACGGTTCACGTCCACGCTGTCGCGGCATGCTACCAGTGTTAAAGACTGCGATGGAGCTCCGTATGCCACGGCAAACTGGCTGACACTGACGGCGGCGGTGCACAAATGCTGCGCAGCTAGCGCCATTCGACGGCCAACACCGCGGTTCCTGGTGTGTCCGCTGTGCCGTGCGTGTGATCATTGCTTGTACAGCCCTCTCGCAGTGTCCGGAGCAAGTATGGTGGGTCTGACACACCGGTGTCAATGTGTTCTTTTTTCCATTTCCAGGAGTGTATTTTCCAATGCTTCGCCCATCTTGCGCAACTGAGCAACGTGTGTATAGTTCTTTGTTTTTGTGGTTTCATCTAAGCCGTAATGTAGGGCATGGCTTGCGAATACAGTCTCCAGTTTGCGCTAATATAATTTACTTCTCTTTTAACTGTTTTTTACGGCTTTACTGCTTTGTTTCAAACTTTCCCATCACTCTGCTCTCTATTTTAATATTAATCCAGATATAAGTGAGATCACTATATACCAGTGCTTTCCAAAGGGGGTGGTACAGACCTCTGGTGAGCGTTGAAGATATTTAAGGGGGCGTTACTGGGCCGTGGCGGTTCAGGTTCTGGCTGATGACACCGGATCAGAGAAATTAGTGTCACTTCATCAAATTCAGGCTTCTCACTAATAATATTATATTAATTTTAATAATATATATTAGTCAATCATTTTTGAGTCTACATCAATATTGGTTACATATTTTAATAAACAAATATTAAGAAATCTTCCAACAGACATATTAACCTTCGGCAAAGAGGAATGCCATCGGATCGCTGTAGTAAAACATGTGTTGTGCTTGTTGTTGTTGCGCTCCTTAGACCGAAGACTAGTGTGATGCAGCTCTCCATGGTACTGTATCCTCTGCAAGTCTTTCCATCTCCGAATGACTGCTACTACTACCGACATCCATTTGAACCAATTACTTGTTTTCATCCTTTGATCTCTCTCTACAGTGTCCCCCCCCCCCCTTCCACACACAGACACACACAGGCACACGCGCACACACACACACACACACACACACACACACACACACACACACACACACACACACACACCACACTTCAGTCAATTCGATTTAGTAACTCCTCATTTGTTATTCGATCTACCCATGTGATCATCTGCATTCTTCCGTGGCAACATGTGTCAAAACTTTTTATTCCCTTCTTGTCTGAACTGCTTATTGTCCACGCTCCACTTCTGTATTGGACTACGTTCCAGAGAAATACTTTCAGGAAAGACATCCTAACATTTACATTCGTACTGGTTGTCCACAAATACCTCTTATTCAGAAACGTTTTTCGTGCTATAGCTGGTCGCAGTTTGTACCGTCTTTACTTCAGCCATCATGAGGAAAATGATAAAAGGAAAAAAAGGTTTATCACTTACTACATTTTCGCTGTCCATGTAGTAAAACTGCCGCATGAAGTTTTAATTTATTACTTGTTTACTATGTAGTCGGTTCACAACACAGTTTGCAGACAGTAGCCACATATACCACTGGATGTACCTGCAAAATTATGCCATCGTACAACACATAGTTCATGTGATACGACATAATATACATTTATCCGCATAAAAAAGAAACTGGAGGGCGAATTTGCTAGATATACAGGTGAAATATTCGTACAAATACGTGTGAAATATGATAAAAATATGTGAGCTATATGTGACCTGTAAGTCAATGCCATTGGTAAAAAGCTCATCCTAAACCCTTGGACTAAATTTGGTACACGCATTAGTTACAATGTGGAGAGAAGTACTGTGGAGTTAACAAGCATGAGACTCCTACTGGGGAAGGGTGATAACGTGGAGAGAGAGAAAGGCAGAGGAGGAGATGGATAAGCAGCGAGGGGGAAGGGGAGATGGGCGCTGGTAGGGGGAGGAGGAGAGGGACAGATAGATGGGGAGGGGAAAAAGGACAGAGAGAGGGGAGAGAACAAGAAGGACAGAGAAAGGAAAGAGGAGGAGATGGACAGAGACAGGTGGAGAAATAGATAGGCAGAGAGTGGGGGAAGGAAGACATGAACAGACAGAATGATGGTGGAAATGGAGAGAGAAAGGAAAGAGGAGGAGATAGAGATAAGGGCAGGAGGAGATAGACAGAGAGTAGGCGGTGGAGGAAGTGGGCACAGAAAGAATGAAGGAGGAAATGGACAGATAGAGGGGGAAGATGACAAATAGGAGACTGGAATAAATACACACCCAGGCAAAGCCGGATACTTCTCTCGTACCTTGATAAAACAAGAATCACAAAAGAATCATGCAGTACTCATTCGACCGAGACGTGGTTCATTCATAATAAAAAGATGTGTTTCACGAGTTAAGATCGCTGCTACAGAGAGACTTTGCCCTGTGGCACTGCCCGACGTTTCCACAGCCCGGCCTCTCGGCGCTGTGCGAAGTGTGTGCTTGCCGCCTAGCCGGTGGCTCAAGTAGCGGGTGCAGTGGGCGGCAGCGCACGTGCGCCGCAGATGAGAGCCGCCTGTCGTCGCGCCTTTGTTCGCGGCGCTCGCAATACGGTCGGCTGCTGGCGCACACAATGACCAACGTGCCTGACGCCGCTACCTGCCGGCAACAGACGGGCCCGAGTGTCTGGGGCTGGGCCCGCGGCAGCCGCCGCCCTCAGCGTTCGTCCGCCTCGCCCGCGGCCGTGTCCTGATGACTCGCCCCGAGGCTGCTCTCCCAGCGGACACAGATCACTACACTTCGTATCGCCCTAGGCAAACTGTCGCCAGTGTACACAGACGGAACAAAATGGCAACATCAAAAAATAATTAATGTGGAGTAATGAAATTTTGGGAATACATTTGTCTAGGTAACATATTGGAGTGGTTAACATCACACGTTAATATTATCGCGGGATAAGCAATTGTAAATGTGAAATGGTTAGTAACAGGTGTAACAGCCAAAATGCTGAGTGCAAGCATGCACACGTGCTTGCATCCTGTTGTATAGATGTCGGTTGTCAGTTCGTGAGATGGAGTTGCAAGCCTGCTGCACTTGGTCGGTCAGTACAACGATGTCGTCCGATTATGTCCCATATGTGTTCGATCGGAGACAGATCTCGTGATCGAGCAGGCCAAAGCGACATGTCGACATTCTGTAGATCATCTTGGGTTACATCAGTGATATGTGGGCGAGCATTATCGAATGGTTCAAATGGCTCTGAGCACTATGGGACTTAACATCTATGGTCATCAGTCCCCTAGAACTTAGAACTACGTAACCTAACTAACCACGCCCGAGGCAGGATTCGAACCTGCGACCGTAACGGTCACGCGGTTCCAGACTGAAGCGCCTAGAACCGCACCGCCTGCGAGCATTATCCTTTTGGAAAACACCACCTGGTATGCTGTTCATGAATGACAGCACAACAGGTCGGATCACCAAACTGATGCACAAATTTTTAGGCAGGATGGGTAGGATAACCGAAAAAGTTATCCTGCTGTCATAGGAAATCGCACGTACACCAGGTGTAAGTCCAGTGTGTGTATCTCACAGTTTGGTTGCAGGTCCTCAATTGGCTTCCTTCTAACCGACACTTGGCCATCACTGGCGCCGAGGCAGAACCAGCTCTCACTAGAGAACACAACAAACCACACCCAGCCCTCCAACGAACTATTGCGTGACGCCACTGAAGTCGCAAATTGTGGTGGTTTGGGGTCAGCGGAATGCACGCTTTACAGAGCGTCTGTCTCGGAGCTATCCTTGAAGTAAACGATTTGTAACAGTTTGTTGTGTTACTGTAGTACCAACTGCTGCTCAAATTGCTATTACAGATGCAGTACGATGCGCCAGAGCCATAAGCCAACACGATGGTCTTCCCTCTCGGTAGTGCTATGTGGCCGTCAGTTGTAGAAAACTCGTATCAACTTCCCTTTATGTCGAACAACGCTTTAGCCGTCAGTGGATTTCCTAGTTCCATACCGACAAGTGGACCTCCATGTAAACAGCCTTCCAACATGATTTTTAAACCAGATGTCAACTATGATTAAATTATTGGCTGTGCGAAATTCTACCAGACATATTCCTCAACCACTCCTTTTCCCCAGATCATATTCTACTAATTTTCGTTCTCTTCTACAATCGAGTTTCAGCACAGTTTTCGCCTCTCTTTGCTATCTAAATAATTTCTTTCATCTCATGATAGTTCCTTCGAGTACCCACACAAATTTGTACATCTACATCTGCATGATTACTCCGCAATTCACAATTAAGTACTTGGCAGAGGTTTCATTGAACCACCTTCAAGCTATTTCTCTACCTTTTAGACTCAAACGACGCACGGGAAGAACAAGCACTTAAATCTTCCTGCGTGCCACCTCTGATTTCTCTTATTTTATCATGATTATCATTTTTCCCTGTTTAGGTGGACGAGAATATTTTCGCAATCGGAGGAGAATGTTGGTAATTCAAAGTTCACAAGAAGATCCTGCCGCAACGAAAACCGCCTTTATTTTAATGAGTGCCATCCCAATCCAACTGTCATGTCCGAGGTAATCTCTTCCCCATTTCGCGATAGTAAAAAACGAGCTGCCCTTCTTTGAGCTTTTTCCTTGTTCTCCGCCTTGTTCTCCGCGCAGCAATATTCCAGAACAGGGCGGACAAGCGGAATTATGAGGTTTTTCTGTGATGTACCCTCTCTTGAAACCTAGACATGTTCACAAATGGAGATGAAAACTGATTATGAATCAAAGATCGAATTTTCGGGATATCATTCCCCAGGTGCAAATTTACATCATAGCCGTATAGTAGGATTATATAACATAACTATTTTAGAAAATTCTTCCACAGTTCTTTTAACCAGTACTAGTGAAAAAGAGAGGTAGAGATAAATAGAGAGAGACACAGACCACACAGAGTTACTGTATATATTGTAAATAAATACATTTCTATTTTCATCATTCTGTAGTGTTTGGTGCTTTCTGGAGTGTTCACCTACCTCGTTAAACCGATGGACGCAACTGTCTTCCTTAACAGTTTTTCCCTTCTGCAGCTCCCTGTAATTCCATGGAAGTTACTCCCTGATTCCTTAACACATGTTCTGCCATACTGTCCTTTCGTATTGTGAATGTTTTCCATATCTCATTTCTTCGCCGATTCTGCTGAGAACCTCCCCATCCTTTATCTTCTCAGTCTACTTAATTTTCGATTCTCTGCTTTTCCGGTTTTCACAAAATTTACGATTCACTACCATACGAGTATAGTGCTGTGCTTCGAGCCTACATTCTCAGAAGATTGTCGTAAAGCTTAACTGTTACAGAAAATCGTAATCGCAGGGTCAGCCACTTCAGTTCTCTTCGGTTTGTTCTATCCCACATAGAATGCTTAGGAACGCCAGGAATACGTTCAAGGTGTATGTTAGAAGTTCTGCATACATGTGACGGCAGTACGTGCAGCTAGAAGCGCATGACGTGTACAAAATGTTGGACGTCAGGGTCGCTTGTAAGAGAAACGTGTTCGAGTCTCCCGTGAAACATTGTAATATCCTTAAATAATGTTAATAATGTTGTGTTCAATTTTAGACGTCATACTGTTTCTGAAGACCATTCACTTTCAGCCCCTGTCGTCATCTCTCGATCTCAAAGGTCGGCAAAATTTCAGACTCAGCATTATCATAACATAAAAACTATATTTCTGCCAAATCTGATGTAAAAACGTTTAGAGAACGAGTTCTTAAAACTGTTAAAAATATACGCCACGTCACGCTTATTAATTGTTTAATAAAATATAAACGTACAAGGAAAATTTTTTAGATACCTAATACGAAAAGGATGGTGAGCTAAAAAACAAAACACGTACAGGTCAAACATTTGTCGTTGTGGTTCATTCACCACGATCAGAATAAAATGTCTGCTTCTTCGAAATTATTTCGCTGTACATGTTCGAAACGCGCCACTCTCAACGGTCTTCATCTCCATCTCAATGATTCGGCGCACTGCAGTTACTCCCAGATACACGGCTGTACTGCTTGTCTGGAATAGGTCTTTACGATTGAGAAGATAAATATATTTGAATTTCGACACGTCCATAGAGTCCCTCTATTTCGTCAAATATTTCTTCGAAACAGGCTTTCATTGGCATCTTGGCCATATCTGCGCCCTTTCTGTTTATGACAACCTCAAATGAACAGTTCCTGCTGATGATCAACAGGAATTCTACTGCACAGGAAGATAATGCTTCCTACTGTTCAAAGTAGAGTCTGAAGTATGGTGCACGTTACACTGCCAAAGACGACTCATGTTAATTACTAAAAATTCATGTAATTAACAATGGGACAAACGCCGATGTGAGGGAGCCCTCACCTATGCATAAACCCAACAAATTTGTTTCGTACGGTAAGGAAACAAGGTGACCTAATTCCACCATTGTGCTGGATGACATTATATTTCAGTAAATGTACTTGTGACTTATTCATTATGACGTTCTTACGTAGACAAAATTTTCTTTGTGCAGTTAGTGAATTATTTTTATTTGTGTAATGGTTGCAATGTTATGCATCCCAGAGAGTGAGAGAGTGACTAAACTCTCCTTTCATTTCTTGTGTGCATCCACTCACTGAGCTGTATAAGATGCGTTGGCATCTTCTATAATAACTTCATAGAGGTATCAATTACTAAACGGCTAACACGGGGCACAATCACCCAGTTCCGATGTCAGGTAATCTGTCTAGAACAGCTAAGGGCAACAAAAAATTGATTAAAATAAATCTCTCTCCCTCTCTAATAAACACACACTTTCACAAAACAGTTGAATGCAGAAAAATGAGAATGTTGGTAAAAGAAAAACAAATGAAACTCTGTATTAAAAAAATTGGCAGTTACAGTGATGTGTAACGTAAACAGTGAACTGAAAGTGAACTGCAAGATGTCCACCTGGTTGCCAGATGAGAAAAAGCAGTTTGCTTAGACGCAATGAATTAGAAGTTACTTACGTACCTTTCCATTTCATAAAAAAAGTGTGAAACCATAACCTATGTATAAAAATGGACAAATCATGTAATATTTCAGGACACCCACTGAAGATGCCTTGTAAAAAAGGCGAAACGCATCTGGGTGCATAAACAAAAATAAAAATTTCGATTTGCAGCATGCAAAAAGGCATTTTCTGTCAAACAACTGCAATTGATATACAGATGCTGCGACAATGGCCACTACAAGAAACGTGTTACATATGATTAGTCACCGAATGTTTAAAATTTAAAATGCTGTAATGATCTGTTCATTAAGAGGTATAAGCTTACGTTAAATGTTTAACACAGTGAAACAAGTATTAAGTTAGAAACTGTGTATATGCCTTGGGCCAGTGTAAACCATTGCGCGCAAATACCCAGACTATTTTCATTCAGTATTTGGGAATGAGGACAATTAGTGGATTGTAACAAACTTTACACAGAAGTTCAAAACTTTGCGAAACTTCTTCTCGCAGGCACCTGTCTCCTCCTCACCCTTCCCTCCACACAAAATCATGAAAGGAGAAAAGTTTTTCGCTTAGTACATTTTCGCTGCCCATGCAGTAAAACTTCAGAACTAAGCATGAAGTTTGAATTTATTACTTCTTTGCAACACATTTTGCAGACAGAACCCTCATATATCATTGAATGTACTTGGAGAATGATATAATTGTACGACACATGGTTCAAGAGATATGGTGTGACACAAATTGTTGAAAAACTAGCTGTAACTTAAAACAGAGCACAAATTACCCAGACTATGAGAGCCGTTAGTGACTTCCGACAGACTTTAATTTCAAGCTTTTTCTAAATTTGTTTCCACTTACTATTTTAAGATCAGATATTTAACTTATTAACGCATCTGTAAGATAATAAGAAGTTCGAAGTTTTTTTATGCGTGGGAGTTAGATTCTTTAAAGAATCGAGGGATTACTGGTAAAGCTTCTAAACTCTACGCTGATGTACACTGATAGGCTCAGATCTTTACCTCCGTGTGGTTGTATTTTTCACTAGTTAGAGGTGGGAACTGCTGTGATGTGCTCAGAAGACAGCGGTCTGTATAAGATTCTTTTTATATTTTGTTTTTGCTAGTGACAGCTCATCAGCGACGAAACAATAACAGCACCTGAAACTGGCCTCTGAGCAGGTAGAATAAGTGTTGTCTGACCGTGGACTTGTTTGCCGGCACCACAGGCAAATACAATATTGCTCTGCCCGTGCCTCGGGGTTCCTTTTGTTGCGGACAGCAGGTAGATGGGAACTTGTTTGGCCTGTAAAGCACGTGCACTACCTACAGCGACTGTGAAAGGCAGTGTTAAAACTGAACAATATACGAATTGTACGACGCTTTATTTATTTATTTTTTAGCGAAAGAAGCTATGCTCCTCCGTCAGCATTTATTGTTTTTCACATTTGTTGAAGGCGCATTAGAACAAAGACCGAGGAAACAGGGCAACATCTATCTGTTGTAATCGGGCAAACGTCACTCACTATCCCAGTACGGAAGATCTTGGACGGTATTTGAGTACGGTTCCTCCCACGCTGTTAACAAATCTACCTTGGTCTTCGTTGACATCTTGATACCATGCCAGAGTAGACGTACATCTGTAGGGAAGGCTGCGTGGTATTTTTTTCGTGCCGATATATACTGTTGTCCACCTCCGTAGCTGAGGGGTCAGCTGACTCTCATGCAGGACTCTGCGGCTGGTGGTCAAGGGGTCAGCGTTCCAGCCTCTGGATCACGGAGTTCCGAGTTCGATTGCCGGCCGGGTCGGAGATTTTCTCCGCCCAGGGGCTGAGTGTTTGTGTTGTTCTCGTCATTTTATCAGCATTCGGAAAAATGGCGAACCTGACAGTGCAAAAGATGGGGAATTTGTGCAGGGCCTGATAACTGCGCTGTTGAGCGCCCCACAAGCCAAAATCATCATCAACCGTTATGCGGGGGACCCGGGTTCGATTCTCGGTACTGCCAAGGATTTTCCCTTGGTGAGAGAAGTATGGGCTACACTCAGCCTCATGATGCCAGTTGAGGAGCTACTTGGCCGGGGAGTCTGGAAAGTCTGCAGAACAGCCGGGGGAGCAGCGTCCTGATTTCACGCCCCTCCATATCGCATTCACATGAACCTGTAAGTCAGAGGACGACTCGGCGACCGGTAGACATCCCTAGGGCGTTCACGGCCTGACCAGAAGCTCATTTTACTTAATTTTATTCATGTTGAAAAATCTACAATAGCTAACCACGTGTGTGTTAATAAACACAGACTTGACGGCATCCACAACAGCCTAACTGTTCTTTACACAGAACCCAACAGTAAAAAACTTAATCTACTAGAACAGTTAGAAATAATGATACACAAAGAAAAATATTTCGAAAACTTGTTCAATGAACAAACAGAGTTTAACAGCCACAATTTTTTCTACACCTTTAAAAGTTTTTTCCCCTGAGGAATCAAATCTATAATAGTACAAACAGCTGACAACCTACAACATGGTGCCAAACAATTATTTTAATAAACCTGTGTACTAGTAATGCTATATCATATAATCTTCTGTGAAACAAGAAAATCGATTATATTTAGAAGTAGAAAATCTGTATGAACGCGAATCTTTGGCATGTTTACGTTCTACTACTACAATGTGCGAAAAAGTGTGTGACTATGTATATATTCCAGTATGTACTGCAAAATTAAAGATGTGTATTGTGTATACCAACTGCACAACAGAAGCAAACATCATACAAGGTTAAACTGTAAATTAGTTTCATATTATTAACGCTGTTAAACTTATATCTACAATATACCATGTTGTAACACAAAAATGCAATATCAACAGGCAAACAACTAAAAAACCTGATTTAAATCACTAAAAAGCACCTGAAGATAAGCCTCCAGGGCTCGAAATGCATAGTGCAGTAAATAAACGCAACTTGTGACTGAAGGCGGTTTGTTCTTCATTTTACAGAAGCTCATTTGTTTATATACAGGGTGAGTCTCGCAAGACGTAACACCCCTTTTATTTCGTGAACGGTTACACATATCGAAACATGGTTATCCGTAAATTTTAGAGTGTCGAGGGTCACGTACTTTTTTGTTTGGTTAATATTTTTAACGCTGGTGTCAAAGAAGATATGAAAGCAAGCACGTTTTTTCAATGGAACCATATACGTTTTAGCCGGCCGCGGTAGTCGTGCGGTTCTAGCGCTGCAGTCCGGAACCGCGCGACTGCTACGGTCGCAGGTTCGAATCCTGCCTCGGGCATGGATGTGTGTGATGTCCTTAGGTTAGTTAGGTTTAAGTAGTTCTAAGTTCTAGGGACTGATGACCTAAGATACGCCGGCACGGTAGCTCAGCGTGTTTGGTCAGAGAGTTAGCTGACCCCTGTAATAAAAAAAACTGAGTGAATGGATCAATAACGAACTTCAATGGGCGTCAGGAGACGTCCGCCAAGAACAATTGCAACGAACTTAAACGAACAAAATAAGATTAAAAAAAATGTTAAGTCCCATAGTGCTCAGAGCCATTTTTGAACCATATACTTTTTATAACTGCATGCGACAGCTCTTGAGAAGACAATTGCAGTAATATAATGTTTGTTAATGTTCACGTTTAAAACTGTCCTAAAAATTCGAGAAATGTCCCAGAATGTGAGAACGCAGTGGCTGCAAACGGTATTAGCGGTACAAACGCTGCCAGGCAGGCGTCGCTGACCAGAGTGTTCAGTTCTATACCGCAAGGTAGGCCTGAGCTACGAGAATAAAGCTCTTATCTCCCTTTCAACCAACTTACGACCTTGATGCAGGTTCACCTAAGAATGTTATATACGAAAATACGACATAGGCTAGAATGTAGCGTATCACAAAGGGCGTAGAAAACTATCTCACATGTGTATATCCTCCAGGTTTATGAGCTGAAACAGAGAAATCAGCTGTTCATTGTTCCACAATAAAGAGGTCTTACACGCTGCAAAAAGCAGCTACTGTGTTAAATATCTAAGTGTTAGAGGGAAGACTTGACCTACCTTTATTTTCTTGTACGTGTCTGTCTGCTTCTTAGAGGTAAAATACATGCTGTTGGACAACTGTTTCTAGCTACATTGCCCTAAGTTATATCGTATGGGATGCACTCGTTGAACTAAATATTTTATGAAAAATGCTTCGGTGACCACCTGAACACCACAAAATAAATATTCTTCTTAACGAAACGTTGTTTCATGCTGAACGTAAACACGTAATGATAGTGTTACCAGTAATGTGCAGTACCCGCTGTCGACTTATTTGACATCGCTATGCAGTTTCGTACACACGTAAATGAAATAAACAATTTAATACCAATTATTTTGTAACCACCCAAATCACATAACATAAATTTTGTATTCCAAAAGAATAACTTAATCCTTTATTTAAGCATGTGTTCAGACTGCTGGAATGAAAGTCACATTCGCTATCGGCGTTCGAAAGAACGCTGAGGAGATGTAATTACAGTGGATAATATGATGGGGTATGCTCCGGCGATTCGGCGACACGTATCTTCTGCCGTACTTGGGACTTCGTCATAGGCTGCATCTTCGAATGCTACCCAAAGAAGGAAATCAGGAGGAGTCAAATCGGGGGACCTCAAAGGCCATTAGACAACAGAATTTCGTCCTATCCAAAGTCCAAGAGAGTTTCATGCGGTATTTGAGTTGCAATACGGGACGAGTAAGCTGGACAACCGTCGTGTTGCAGCCACATACAGTGTCAAATATCTTCTAGAAGAACCGGCAGAATTTTCGTCAGAGGGCGCCTGAGATTAAATAAGGTCACACAATTTAATTTCTTATAATGCCGCACCTTACCTTTACGCTACACGGCTTTTGATGCAGCACCCGAAGAAACCAGTGTGGATTTTCGGCTGCCCAGTACTGCACGTTATGCAAATTTACATTAGCGTCGTTAGTAAACGTTTCTTTATCGGTAGAGAGCACACGTTGGAGAAACGTAGGGTCGTCTCTCAGTTGCTAAGGGGCAACCCGACAAACTTCCGTACGACCTTGGAATTCATTGTCGCCGAGTGTGTGATGTAGTGACAGATGAGAGGAATGGGAATTCTGTCGATGCAGGATGCGAATGATACTCGTCTGCCTGATTCCACGTTCCTTGGCAACGTGTCTCGTATCACTGTGCGGATTCATTAGCGTCGTAGCCAGAGCAGTTTCTTCGTGTTCTCTGTCAGTTGCAGTCTCCTTTCTTGTCCTCTTCTTGACGTTCAAGCAGCCTATCCACTTTAGCTTCTTAATAATCTACATCTACATCCGTACTCCGCAAGCCACCTGACGGTGTGTGGCAATTGCGGGGCGCGTCGGATAGTGGCGAACCGGATACATAGCCCTAACACCTTTGTACTATTTTTACGGCATTTTTTTACATTCACCATATGAAATTAATATATCCAGCTTCTCCTCATTGGTGTAAGCGTCTGCACGTGACGAAAGTTGAAGCAGAAATGAGCAGCCTACAGAGCAAACAAGTAAACAGGCAAGTATGTTGACATTCTGATACAGCGTAGCACGAGAGCTCTGCTTGGCGGTGTTTGCATCGTTAATGCCGATTCCGGCCACCGTGCTCTCAAATTCTAGGACATTTCTCCATTTTTTATTACGACGGGTTTCAAAGTGAACATTAACAAACGCTATAGCACTGTAATTGTCCTTCTCTACATCTACATACATTTATACTCCGCAAGCCACCCAACGGTGTTGTGGCGGAGGGCACTTTACGTGCCACTGTCATTACATCCCCTTCCTGTTCCAGTCGCGTATGGTTCGCGGGAAGAACGACTGCCGGAAAGCCTCCTTGCGCGCTCGAATCTCTCTAATTTTACATTCGTGATCTCCTCGGGAAGTATAAGTAGGGGGAAGCAATATATTCGATACCTCATCCAGAAACGCACCCTCTCGAAATCTGGACAGCAAGCTACACCGCGATGCAGAGCGCCTCTCTTGCAGAGTCTGCCATTTAAGTTCGCTGAACATCTCCGTAACGCTATCACGCTTACCAAATAACCCTGTGACGAAACGCGCCGCTCTTCTTTGGATCTTCTCTATCTCCTCTGTCAACTCGACCAGGTACGGATCCCACACTGATGAGCAATACTCAAGTATAGGTCGAACGAGTGTTTTGTAACTCATCTCCTTCGTAGATGGACTACATTTTCTAAGGACTCTACCAATGAATCTCAACCTGGCACCCGCCTTACCAATTTTATATGATCATTCCACTTCAAATCGTTCCATACGCATATTCCTAGATATTTTACAGAAGTAACTGTTACCAGTGTTTGTTCTGCTATCATATAATCATACAATAAAGGATCCTTCTTGTGTGACTGGATTGAAGAGTTTTTAGCAAAGAGAACACAGCATGTTGTTCTGAATGGTTCAAAAATAGTTCAAATGGCTATGGGACTTAACTTTTGAGGTCACCAGTCCCCTAGAACTTAGAACTACTTAAACCTAACTAACCTAAGGACATCACACACATCCATGCCCGAGGCAGGATTCGAACCTGCGACCGTAGCAGTCGCGCCGTTCCGGACTGTAGCGCCTAGAAGCGCTCGGCCGCCGTGGCCGGCTGTCAGCGCACAGATGCAATAAATTACAGATAAAGTAATAAGTGAGAGCGGAATAGTAAAATATCCCGCACCGCTCAGTAACGAAAAGGCCATAGGACCTAATGGGATTCTCTATTAAATATGCGGAGGAATTGGCCACTCTTCCAGCATCAGTTTGTCGTAGGTTATCACAATAGCGAAAAAAACGACACATGTTTTTCCCGGTTACAAAAAGGATCGCGAGACTGATGTCCAGAGCTATATTTCTACCTCACTAGTTTCAGTTTCTTGTAGACTTGTGGAACATAACAGTGCGTGCCTTGAGACAAAACAAGTCAAATGTAGGATTAAGTATGGTTTCCGCAAGCACCAATCGTCTGAAATCCTATTTACTGGTTCGTCCCATACAGATTGCCCACATGAAACTGAGGAGTTCCAAGGGCTGTTAAGAGTCCTTTTTACTGGCAATTGTGTTAGAGGTAGAGAATTTAGACTGTGACATCAGCCTCTCTCTCATTAGCATTGACAAGAGCAGCACAACATATACCATCGTCGCAGTCGCTGCATTAAAAATTTACGTCTGTGACAATATTCACACGTCGCATAGAAAATGAGCTAAAGTTGAAGGGGAATGGAAACTTCTCCGAGAAGGCGGCTTAACCTACGCCTTGGAGTTACCTAGCTGATAATGCTGTAAAAAAGTTCACTTTTTAACAACAGGATGAAATTTTCAGTCTACCGCTACTGTACCATTCTCGGGCAGTTATTTGAAGAACTCTTTGTTGGAAATTGCCTGAAGAAACTGAACTGTTCTTAGGCCTACCAACTAGATGGAATCAATGTAACTAATCTGCGACAGAATTCTCATTTTATAATATAACCATTTCATTTTCGATAATATAAGAGGAGAGATTCCTACTTCCGTCGCCATATAACACTGACATTATTTCGTCAGATCATTCGCGTTGTTGTTGCGGCATGCTTGAGGTGTGCTGAGGAGGCGAGAACCGAGAGATCTGGGGTTAGTGGCCTACCGGCTGCAGCAAGATGCTGCGCAAGCGCATGCGCGCCGTTTGCTATATGGGTCAAGGCTCGCGCAGCTGCCGGAATCGACGGAAATTAAACTGTTGAAACAAGCCCTGGAGAAGCGGCGCTGCAACCGGCGCCTGGCATCCCGGCTGCTTCTGTGGCGCAAGGAAGTCGCTTGCGCTTGGAGCAACACTATGCACAGGTAACTCGGCAGTGTCGCCGCCTCAACACCGCCACGCTTTGCCCATTTTCCCATTTCACATGGCGGACCTCCGTCGTTGCCTCTTGCATACTTGTCCATTGGCTGACGACGATACAATTTAAGGGTCGATGCTTCTACCTATACAATTTCATTTCTGTAGTGCTTCCCATTATGAAACTACGGTGGGCTGTTTACCGCTTTTGACTGTACTATACATACTTATAACTGAGTTTCCACTGTTCCACTTTATCGCACTTGGCGCCTGTGTAACACTGCAGACGTATTATTTATGAACAAACATTGTTCTTGAAGAGTATCATACACTCTTTTTCCCTTTTTTATTCGAAGGAAAGGAGTTTGCTTATGTCTCTCGTATAAGATTTTACAAAATTTGTATACAACATTTCAAACATATTACAGGTGTGAAAATATAGTCATCGGAGCACTATTTTCTGCCAGAGGTCAGTGAAAGATGTGTTGCTGCATGTTCTGTGGGTCGTTATCTGCTTTCACGTGTTTTGTGGTAGGGCGTAAATGTTACCAGTAATGTTGGAGAATCTCGCTAGCAATCCTAGAACGAATGTATTTCTGGAAAGAAGTTTGGGGAAGGCCGGAGGGGCGATATGAAGTGACTAACTCTGAAGAACACTGCAGGAGAACTGGCTGCGCGAGTTTTTGAGGAATCTCAGCTGACTGTGGACACTTGCAGATTCCTGAAGGTAATTCTAGTAGAGTCGTCGGAACGTCGATATTGAAGAAACAGTTTGAAGAGGAACATGGCGCTACCTAACAACCCAGAAGATTTTACCTTCGATTGTATATTTACGTTATTCATCTTTACAGTCAAGAACCAACTACTATTCCATAAAGAACAGGGTTAACATATTTAATAAATCACAAGAAGAATGACAGAAAATTTCCGTTTACTTAAAGTAAAATACAGTCTCGTAACGAAATGTAACACACAATCTCATTAGGCAAAATATTCCGATCATTTTCGTTATTTATGCTGCACTAGACGATTTTTTTCCCTCGTATGCCTTCCATACCATGTAGCAGGCTAGGCAGACAGATTCCTAACTTGAAGTATACAGTTAACGGTTCTTACGAAGACAATCGACTATTTTATCTGATATTTTGTTTAAGAATTGCCTTCCTTGTGTGCTTGTGAGAGATGGTTAACTAGTTCAGGGGCGAAATAGGGAGGAAAAAAAATCCTCATTTTCCGACTGACGATACTGAAAATCGCCTGAACTTTTACGGAAAGTAATTTGAAACTGTCTACTCCCTAATACGAGAGAACGACGTTCATACCCAAGCCACTTCAGTTGCTGTTCATTTCCTTGATCTATGGATTAATCATTTTTCTTTTTTTATTTCGTACTATTACAAGTTGAGAAGAAAGACAAACTTAATTCACTGATATTGCTACTCTCTTCTTCTCCCAAAATTTCTTTTATATTCGCGGTTAAATTTTTCTACGGTCTACTGTGTAGTTTTTGTCACAGAAACTGTTTGATTTCTTCATTAACTGACATTTGTTATTTAGAATTTCAATGCAACTCCTGTCATTATAATGTATTCTGTGATCCCTACTTCCTGAAAGTCTCTTCCAGTTTCGTGCAACAAGTTGTTTCTAACATTCGTTGAAAAAGAGACTTATAGAGTTAGTGTCGGTCATTCTAAAATTTTTTTATTTCACGGCCAGTCTAAAATTTTGTATTTCAATAAAATGTCCCTAAAATTCGTTATCTCTTCATCGGACTATTTTACATTTTCTGAGGATGTTGGTATACCTCGTAGCAGTTTCCTATCATTCATATCTCGTCAATGCAGACTTCCTAGTTTTTTATTTTCCTTTCTTATTTTTATGTTTACTTATACAGCGACTTGATGATGAAAGTTTCAGTGGATAGTATACGTCAGATTCGTTTAAACTGACATAATGTTTTTATTTTATCTCTTCCTGGTAGTCCTATAGTCTGTTAGTGATTTACACGTTATCTCATTACTAGCTTCATGACTTGACCTCGAGGTTCGGCTGATATTTCGTAGCTATTTTAGCGTACCTAGTTGGCCTTGTTGAGATGTGTTGTTAACAGTTGGTAATCGAGTGGCACACCCATCTATTACTGTATTTTTATGTACGATATTCAATTTTGGCTGAATTTTTTTGAAAGTTATAGAGGAAGTTTCATTTACTGTTCCTTATTGTAAAATAGATCTCTTTTTAGGCCTACCAAAGCAAAAGAATATTCGTTTCAGCCTGCTAATAGAGATTCCTTTTGCTTCCAGATCGTGCTTACTTTTCCATGCTATATCAAACGCAAGCAATACAGCGTAAATAGCCCAATTTCTGCAAAAATACGTCTCAGAGATTTCAGAGACGTTCAGACCCGAGTCACTGTTTGCAATTCGCATGACGACACTTAGTATGAATGTGACATAGGTGTTTAGTATACAGTCAAAGAAACAACATTTTTGTGAGCGTTTTCCAATAATTGTTCATGGTTTCAGAACTACTTTGAAAGTTCTTGTGTAAATTATGTTGGTTTTTCGCTCTTACGCTGCACTATTTTCGTCTCGTCGCAATTACAGGGTATGTCCAAACTGTGTTGGTGCCGGTTATATGGTGATATTAATGGCGGCGACAAACAATGAAGTTTGTGGCGCTGATGCGACAGTAATGATCGTCGTAGTCTTAATATCCATCAGCACCTTAAAGTAGAACTCTTTATAGGCCTCGAGCCGAAGACGAGCACATAAGTGACCTGTCTCAGACTTTATTGAGGGCATTTTACGGAATAATAACGCGCTGTACTAATCTAATTAAATTGCAGTATTTCGTGGAAGTAGTGACCCAAGTAATAAGGTATCTATTCACTCAGAACAATTTGGGATACTTTCATTTCCAGATTCATGCGACATAATATCTCTATAGGCTACGAAAAAGAAATTAATGTAGGAAATCAAAATAGCAGTATGTACACAGAACCATTGTACCCCATATATATATATATATATATATATATATATATATATATATATATATATATATATATATATTACTAGCTGCAGGAGCCGGCCTGGGTGGCCGAGCGGTTCTAGGCGCTAAGTCTGGAACCGCGAGACCGCTCCGGTAGCAGGTTTCGAATCCTGCCTCGGGCATCGATGTGTGTGATGCCCTTAGGTTAGTTAGGTTTAAGTACTTCTAAGTTCTAGGGGACTGATGACCTCAGATGGTAAGTCCCATAGTGCTCAGAGCCATTTGAACCATCTGAACTAGCTGCAGGGGTTGGACAAAACATGGAAACACTGCGAGAAGAGCATGCACGAACATAAATGCAAAAGCCAGCCAATCTTACATGTTGCGCTGTTGTATTCGACCAAGCACAGCATCTGTGCAATGTCCTTAGTCTGTTGCAAGTGCCAGACATGGGGTCACAAAAGTGTTCTGTGTGGTTGTGATTGCATTATGTCGGAACTAAGTGAATTCGAATGTAGGCAGTTAATGTTCTCGCGTGGTGACCGTTCCTATAACTAAGGCAGCTGAAGTGTTTGATATTTCAACAGTCATTGTATCGGAGATTTATAGAGCATGAGGTAAAGCAGAAAAACGTCAACATCGTGACAGACGCTCACTGAAGAGGATCGTGACGGAAAATAAGAGGGCGAGAGCTGCAAAAGTCACTGTAGAACTGAGTGCCGCACTCATGAAGCCCGTCAGTAAGCAAACAACACGAAGGGGGCTACATAAAATGGGAATGGCAGGGCGATTTGGAATTTCAGAACCACTCATCAGTGATGAAAACGTCCATAACAGGAAAACATGGCGCAGAAGCCATAAAACCTGGACTGTGGAAGAATGGAAGAAACTCATTTTGTCGGATGAGCCTTGTTTCACGCTCTTTCCAACTTGTGGCTGAGTTTACGGCCCAAGAGTGAAACATGGCTGGGGTTCGGTGATGATTTGGGCAGCGACGCCGGCCGGGGTGGTCGAGCGGTTCTAGGCGCTACAGTCTGGAACCGCGCGACCGCTACGGTCGCAGGTTCGAATCCTGCCTCGGACATGGATGTGTGTGATGTCCTTAGGTTAGTTAGGTTTAAGTAGGTCTAAGTTCTAGGGGACTGATGACCTCAGAAGTTTAGTCCCATAGTGCTCAGAGCCATTTGAACCATTGTTTGCGCAGCGATATAGTGATATTCCATGGGACCTATGCTTGTTCTGGAAGACAGCGTTGCTTCCAGGGAGTGTGTGACCATTTTGGTTGATCAGATCCATTCTATGGTACAATGTTGTTCTCCAATGGTGATGCTGTGTTGCAAGACGATAGGGTCTGTTCACCCAGCTCGCGTAGTATAGGACTACATCTATATGTATACTCTGCAAATAACATTTAAGTGTCTGGCAGAGGGTTCATCGAACCACCTTCATATTTCTCTATTATTCCAATCTTGTATAGCGCGCGGAAAGAACAAATACCTGTATCTTTCCGTACGAGCTCTGATTTCCCTTATTTTATCGTGGTGATCGTTTCTCCCTATGTAGGTCGATTTCAACAAAATATTTTCGCATTCGGAGGATAAAGTTGGTGATTGGAATTTCGTGAGAAAATTCCGTCGCAACGAAAAACGCCTTTCTTTGAATGATGTCGAGCCCAAATCCAGTAACATTTCCGTGACACTCTCTCCCATATTTCGCGATAATACAAAACGTGCTGCCCTTCTTTGAACTTTCTCGATGTACTTCATCAGTCCTATGTGGTAAGGACCCCACACCGCGCTGCAATATTCTGAAAGAGCAGAGACAAGCGTAGTGTAGGCAGTCTCCTTAGTAGACCTGTTACATTCTCTAAGTGTCTTGCCAATAAAAAGAAGTCTTTGGCTATCCTTCCCCACAACATTTTCTATGTGTTCCTTCCAATTTAAGTTGTTCGTAATTTGTAATTCCTAGGTATTTAATTGAATTTACGGACCTTAGATTTGACTGATTTGTCGGGAACCGAAGTTTAACAAGACCTTTTACCACTCATGTAGATGACTCACTCTTTTCGTTATTTAGGGTCAACTGCCAATTTTCGCACCATTCAGATATCTTTTCTAAATCATTTAGCGATTTGTTTTGATTTCCTGATGATTTTATTAGTCGATAAACGGCAACGTCATCTGCAAACAACCTAAGACGGATGTTCAGATTGTCTCCAAAACCGCTTTTATATATAAGGAACATCAATGGGCCTATAATACTACTTTAGGTAACGCCAGAAATCACTTCTGTTTTACTCGATGACTTTCCGTCAATTACTACTAACCTTTCTGATATGAAATCAAAAATCCAGTGACATAACTGAGACGATGTTCCATAAGCACATAATTCCACTACAAGCCGCTTGTGTGGTACAGTGTCAAAATCCTTCCGGAAATGCAGAATTACGGAATCGATTGAAATCCCTTGTCAATAGCACTCAACACTTCATGCGAATAAAGAGCTAGTTGTGTTTCAGAAGAACGATGTTTTCTAAACTGACGTTTCACAAGAATGTTGACTGTGTGTCAGTAGTCCGTTTTCATCAAGGTAATTCATAATGTTCGAACACAGTATATGTTCCAAAATCCTGCTGCATATCGACGTTAATGATATGGCCTGTAATTTAGTGGATTGCTCCTACTACCTTTCTTGAATATTGGTGTGACCTGTGCAACTTTCCAGTATTTGGGTACGGATATTTCGTCGAGCGAACGGTTGTATATGATTGTTAAGTATGGAGGTAATGCATCAATATACTCTGAAAGGAAGCTAATTGGTATTCGGTCTGGACCAGAAGACTTGCTTTTATTAAGAGATTTAAGTTGCTTCACTACTCCGCCACTCCGAGGATGTTTACTTCAACGTTACTCATGTTGGCAGCTGTTCTTGATTAGAATTTTGGAATTCTTACTTCGTCTTCTTTTGTAAAGGCATTTCGGAACGCTGTGTTTAGTAACTCTGCTTTGGCAGCACTGTCTTAGGTAGTATCTTCATTGCTATCGCGCAGAAAGGCATTAATTGTTTCTTGCCGCTAACATACTTCACATAGACCAGAATCTCTTTGAATTTTCTGCCAGGTTTCGAGACAAAGTTTCGAAGTGGAGACTATTATAAGCATCTCGCATTGAAGTCCGCACAAATTTCAAGCTTCTGTAAAAGATGGCCAATCTTGGGGCTTTTGCGTTTGTTTAAATTTGACATGTCTGGTTCGTTGTTTCTGCAACAATGTTTTGACCCGTTTTGTCTACCAAGGAGCTTCAGCTCCGCCGTTTGTTAATTTCTTTGGTACAAATCTCTCAAATGCTGCCGGTGCTATTTTTTGAATTCAAGCCACATATGGTCTACAATTATATTAGTAGTTTGGAAGAAATGGAGATTGTCTGTCAGGAAAGCGTCAAGTGAATTTTTATCTACTTTTTTGAGTAGGTATATTTTTCGTTTATTTTTGGAGGAATTGAGGGTTATAATGTTCAATTTCGCTAGGGACAGCCCTGTGTTCACTAATCCCTGTATCCGTTTTGATGCTCGTTATTAACTCAGAATTATTTGTTGCTAAGAGGTCAAGTGTGTTTTCACAACCGTTTACTATTCGTGTGGGCTCATCAACTAACTGCTCGAAATAATTTTCCGGAATTAAACATGTACGAGCGTTTCGCCTGTTTTTTTTTAATTGTAGTACGTCCCTTGGGCTCCACAATCACAAGATCTTAACTTTACTGAACCTTTGTGGTCTACTTTGAAGAGAAGAGTGGGTAATCGCTATCAACCTCCATCATTGCTACAGGAACGCGCTACTTTTGTACCCCGAGAGAGTGGATACTGTTTTGAATGACATCGTTTCCCTACACCGTATTAGTCATGGTAATGCGTTATGTTTGTGGTGTTTCTGTACATTTATCAACCCGGTGTATTTCATATATGCTCTCTGATTAAGAGTGTCCGTACATTCCTATGTAATGCGGAATTGACCACCAGATATCACGAGAGGCGGACTCGCCAGTGTAAGTGTGTTATTGTTACACGTGTGAAGAGCACACATCTCTCGTGAAGTCTTCTACGGAAACTAAGTGCAAATAATATTTCCCTGTAACATACAGCTAAGGCTAGATGCTTTTTGTCATTCACGCTACAGGGCCTGGAGATGACTCTATTGAGGAGTTGAAACTGGTAGCCTAAATACACTACTGGCCATTAAAATTGCTACACCAAGAAGAAATGCAGACGATAAAAGGACAAATATATTGTACTAGAAACGACTTGTGATTACATTTTCGCGTAATTTGGGTGCATCGATCCTGAGAAATCAGTACCCAGAACAACCACCTCTTGCCGTAACAACTGCCTTGATACGCCCGAGCATTGAGTCAAACAGAGCGTGGATGGCGTGCACAGGTACAGCTGCCCATGCAGCTTCAACACGATATAACAGTTCATCAAGAGAAGTGACTGGCGTATTGTGACGAGCCATTTGCACGGCCACCATTGACCAGACGTTTTCAATTGGTGAGAGATCTGGAGAATGTGCTGGCCAGGGTAGCAGTCGAACATTTTCTGTATCCAGAAAGACCCGTTCAGGACCTGCAACATGCGGTCGTGCATTATCCTGCTGAAATGTTGGGTTTCGCAGGGATCGAATGAAGGGTGGAGCCACGGATCGTGACACATGTGCAATGTAACGTCCACTGTTCAAAGCGCCGTCAATGCGAACAAGAGAAAACCGACACGTGTAACCAATGGCACCCCATACCATCACACCGGTTGATACGCCAGTGTGGCGATGACGAATACACGCTTCCAATGTGCGTTCACCGCGATGTCGCCAAACACAGATGCGACCATCATGATGCTGTAAACAGAACCTGGATTCATCCGAAAACAATGACGTTTTGCCATTGGTGCACCCAGGTTCGTCGTTGAGTACACCATCGCAGGCGCTCCTGTCTGTGATGCAGCGTCAAAGGTAACCGCAGCCGTGGTCTCCGAGCTGATAGTCCATGCTGCTGCAAACGTCGTCGAACTGTTCGTGCAGATGGTTGTTGTCTTCCAAACGTCCCCATCTGTTGACTCCGGGATCGAGACGTGGCTGCACGATCCGTTAATGCCATGCGGATAAGATACCAGTCATCTCGACTGCTAGTGATACGAGGCCGTTGGGATCCAGCACGGTGTTCCGTATTACCCTCCTGAACCCACCGATTCCATATTCTTGTAACAGTCATTGGATGTCGACCAACGCGAGCAGCAATGTCGCGATACGATAAACCGCAATCGCGATAGGCTACAATCCGACCTTTATCAAAGTCGGAAACGTGATGGTACGCATTTCTCCTCCTTACACGAGGCGTCACAACAACGTTTCACAAGGCAACGCCGGTCAACTGCGGTTTGTGTATGAGAAATCGATTGGAAACTTTCCTCATGTCAGCACGTTGTAGGTGTCGCCATCGGCGCCAACCTTGTGTGAATGCTCTGAGGGGCTGACCATTTGCACATCACAGCATCTTCTTCCTCTCGGTTAAATTTGGATTCTGTAGCACGTCATCTTAGTGGTGTAGCAATTTTAATGGCCAGTAGTGTAAAAAGTTATAAAAATAACGGCTATTGGATTATTATTTTTACAGTTTAGCACAAAAACGGGGAGGGATGTTGCACTGTCAGCAGTGAAACTGCAATAGCAAAATGGGTCGGTCAGCAGAGAACAGTGACGTAGAACGTAGACTAGTCATTGAATGTAACATGATTAACAAATCCATAAGAGCGTTTCAAATCTTCTGAAGCTGCCCGAGTCGACTGTTAATCATGTCATAGTGAAGTGGAAACGCAAACGAACATTCACATCTAAAGCAAGGCCAGGCATATCTCTTGTAGTGACGGATCCGGACCCTGGAGCAGTGCGGAGGATGGTTGTAGCAGTCGTGTGGAATTAGCGGAATAACACACTCGTCAGTTCAAAAATTGTAGCGTCTGTCCAGAAAGCACAATGACCTTGCGTAAGGATTTAAAAGGAATGTGTCACAGTGGTCGAGCATCACCTCGTAAACCACATATTCCTTCAGTAATTGCTAAGCGACGCGTGAGGTTGTGTGAAGAGCAACACCAATGGACAGTGGATGACTGGAAACGAGTAATTTTTAGTGCTGTATCCTGTGGCAATCTGTTGGAAGGTTTTGTGTTTGGCAAACGCTTGGAGAACGTTACCTGCCATCATGTGTAATGCGAACAATGAAGTACGTCAGAGGTTGTGTTATAGTGTAACGGTGTTTTTCATGGTAAGGATATGGCCCAATGACAGCGCTTTAGGTCTTATCGGAGATTTTCTCTGCTCAGGGACTGGGTTTTGTGTTGTCCTAAACACCATCATTTCATCCTCATCGTCGCGCAAGTCGCCGAAGTGGCGTCATATCGAAAGACTTGTACTTGGCGAACGGTATCCCCGACGGGAGGCCCTAGTGACACGACATTTCAAGCCGGCACGGTAGCTTAGTGTGTTCGGTCAAAGGGTTTAGCTACCCTCTATAGTAAAAAAAAACTGAGTGAACGAACAAATTCAACGAAAAATATAGAACAAAATGAGATCAAGGAAAAAAAAGTCTAGGGAGAAGGGTCTTTGATTAGTAATCAAAAAGTCCTCGGTCCCGGGTTCGAATCCCGCCACTGCTTACATTTTGATTAATAATCAGCATTGGCGGCCGAAGACTTCCAGCATAAGAAGTCATCTTCGTTCTTGTCAAAAAGGGTGGAGGAGCGGACAGAGGTTCAGGGCACTCTCTTGTCCTAGGGGTGGTAAACTGCCACTAAAGGCAGAAGAATCAGCAATTATCAACGACATGAGGATGTAGAAGGCAATGGAAACCTCTGCATTAAAGACACGTAACGTGTCTCCACACGACATGTGGCCTGTAATTGGAAAGTGTCATGATGATCTCTCCATTTGCAAAAGATTCCGGAGTAGTCCCCCATTCAGATCTCCGGGAGGGGACTGCCAAGGGGGAGGTGACCATGAGAAAAAGATTGAAAAATCAATGGAAGGATAAAGTTCTACGAATTGCGATGTGGAATGTCAGAAGCTTGAACGTAATAAGGAAACTAGAAAATCTGAAAATGGACGTGCAAAGGTTCAAACTAGATATAGTAGAGAGGAGAAAGACTAACTGAGTTCTGTAATACGTTTCAGCTAATAATAGCGAATACTCTGTTCAAGAATCACAAGACGAGGAGGTATACTTGGAAAAGGCCGGATGATATGGGAAGATTTCAGTTACATTACATCATGGTCAGCGAGAGATTCCGAAATCGGATATTTGATTGTAAGGCGTTCCCAAGAGCAGATATAGACTCAGATCACAATATAGTAGGGATGAAGAGTAGGCTGAAGTTTAAGAAGTTAGTCAGGAAGAATCAATATGCAAAGAAGTGGGATACGGAAGTACCAAGGAATGACGCGATACGCTTGAAGTTCTCTAAGGCTATAGATACAACAATAAGGAATAGCTCAGTAGGCAGTACAGTTGAAGAGGATTGGACATCTCTAAAAAGGGCAATCACAGAATTTGGAAAGAAAAACACAGGTACAAAGAAGGTAACTGCGAAGAAACCATGGGTAACAGAAGAAATACTTCAGTTGATTGATGAAAGGAGGAAGTACAAACATGTTCCGGGAAACTCAGGAATACAGAAATACAAGTCGCTGACGGATGAAATAAGTAGGAAATGCAGGGAAGCTAAGATGAAATGACTGCATGAAAAATGTGAAGAAATCGAAAAAGAAATGATTGTTGGAAGGACAGACTCAGCATACAGGAAGTCAAAACAACCTTCGGTGACATTAAAAGCAAGTGTGGTTATATTAAGAGTGCAACAGGAATTCCACTGCTAAATGCAGAGGACAGAGCGGATAGGCGGAAAGAATACATTGAAAGCCTCTATGAGGGTGAAGATTTGTATGATGTGATAGAAGAGGAAACAGGAGTTGATTCAGATGAGACAGGGGACCAAGTATTAGCATCGGAATTTAAAAGAGCTTTGGAGGACTTAGGATCAAATAAGCAAGAGGGATAGATAACAGTCCATCAGAATTTCTAAAATCGTTGGGGGAAGTGGCGACAAACCGACTATTCACGTTGGTGTGTAGAATGTATGAGTCTGGCGACATACCATGTGACTTTCGAAAAACATCATCTACAAAATTCCGAAGACGGCAAGAGTTGACAAGTGCGAGAATTATCGCACAATCAGCTTAACAGCTCAAGCATCCAAGTTACTGATAAGAAAAATGGAAAAGAAAATTGAGGATGTGCTAGATGACGATCAGTTTGGGTTTAGAAAAGGTAAAGGCACGAGAGAGGCAATTCTGACGTTGCGGTTGATAATGGAAGCAAGACTAAAGAAAAATCAAGAGACATTCATAGGATTTGTCGACCTGGAAAAAGTGTTTGAGAGTGAAATTGTGCAAGATGTTCGAAATGATGAAAAAAATTGGGATAAGCTATAGGGAGAGACGGGTAATATACAAACTGTACAGAGCCAAGAGGGAATAATAAGAGTGGTCCACCAAGAACAAAGTGCTCAGATGAAATAAGGTGTAAGGTAGGGATCTTTCCCCCCTACGGAACCCAAGCAGGCGGCGACATTAGTCATGTTCAAATCGTCGTGCAGGATTATGAAAACTGACCCTTGACTTATTTTTACAAGCGATACCCCGATTACCTGTTCTTCCCACAGAGATGGTCTCCCACTTTGTTCCCCGTCATTCAGAGTTGTTTGAGCACAATGCAAACTCTGCGCCACCTAACCACCGTGTCAGACGATGGCGCATTGTTACCGAACACTCCCACGAACTCAGTATAGACGATACACGCTGTTGGCTAGATGCGGTAGGACACCACTGCTGTCTATTCAGTGTCTCTGCCTCGTTGTTGTTGCTGAGAATGGGTTTGATTTGGGAGAATAAATAATGACGACTATTGATCAACAATTCTGAAGCTCATTTCTGTTGAAAGTGAACCATTTGTGACATTAGTGACCGTGTTCTGTTGAATATACGAACTATAGCGAACGTTCACCTCTGTAGCTGCGGAGTCAGCGCTCAGATTTGCTAACCGAAGGGCCCGGGTTTGATTCCCGGCCGTGCCGAAGATTTTGTCCTCGCGAGGCCTGGGTGTTGTGTGTTCCGTTGTCTTCGTAATGTCTTAACTGAAACGAAAAAATCTCCTGCATAACAAAAAGGAAGAAGGTAAGCTGGGTTTGCCTGCCGGTGTGGCCGAGTGGTTCTAGGCGCTTCAGTCTGGAACCGCGCAACCGCTACGGTCGCAGGTTCGAATCCTGCCTCGGGCATGGATGTGTGTGATGTCCTTAGGTTAGTTAGGTTTAAGTAGTTCTAAGTTCTAGGGGACTGATGACCATAGATGTTAAGTCTCGTAGTGCTCAGCGTGCTCACCATTTGAATTAACCTGGGCTTAACGTCCCGTCGACATCGTGCTCATATAGAGATGAAGCACAAGCTCGGATTGCTTCAAGGAAGAAGAAGGAAATCGACCATGCCCTTCCAAAAGAAGCGTCCTAGCCTTTGCCTGGAGGGATTTAGGGAAATTACGGAAAACCTAAATCTGGATGGCCGGCCGCAGGTTTGAACCGTCATCCTCCCGCATCCTGCATGACAAGCCTAAACCTATGTAACTTCATACCAGGGTACGGCTGATGAATATTATGAATTGTCGAAGCACGCTGTGTCGTTTGCCACTGTTGAGATGATTGTATGGGGATGTTCCGAAGGCGAATAATTAAAAAGAAAAAGCTCTTGCTGACGTATTCAGAGTCTTCTGGAATTTTTCGTACTCTTCTCTTCTGCAACACGTGGGGATCTATGACCGTTATTCATGACTAAAATATTATGTGTTGAAATTTTCTTGATCCTGACCGAAGGGAGGTGTCCAAAGTGGAGAAAGCAAGCTTTAGTATGTGGATTTCTGTGGCGAGAAGAGAACTGTTTGGGAGTGCAATGTCCTCACGCAGTTGTGGTCGTGCACATGAAATTTATGCTTTACACGAAAATAGAACTCATATGAAAGTAACAATTGACTAAGAGTTTCATTAACGTGGGATGTGGAGATATGGTCGCAATTCTTCCTTACCAGCTTACTGTGAAACTGAACGAGAGGCCAAAACGAGATTCAATGCGTAACTACTTCTATAAATCTGCCCACGGTACTGACATCACTAGATTACTAACATCGGTACTGGCTCTACAAAAATCACTAGTTGCCCGAAGTCTTCCGACTTTTACTGATTTGAAATTCAGAGATCGAATAATTAAAATAAAACGGACATGTTTCTTCTTCGATGGTTGCAGTGAATAGCAGCGTGTGCCATCCTCTCAGTATTTGCGTCTGTGTTTTGTTTCACGCTATTCCCCCACCACTCCTATAAAAAATTTACGTAAATTTTTTTGTTTCCCGAGGTTTTTCTTGATAGTTAAAAATAAACTAATAGTTGCTCGTAATTGCTGTAGCATTAATTGGTCATGGTGGCGGTTTTTAATGCAAATGTAGATCAAGAACTAAAGAACTATCTTTCTATGGAAAAATTTTGGAGGTGGTATTAAAAATGAGAGAAATCATACTTATACAATTTTTAATGTGTTTGTGTTTAACCCATTCTTCCAGAAGAACACAAATATCAGATGTACTTGTTTAGGAAAAAAGAAAACTTAACATTGAAATTATAGCGTTTTATCAAACAATAATAAATTGTACAAGTGGTGAATGTCCTAAAGGAATTTACAATTTTAGCTTAGCATAGATCTTGAGTGGAAAAGATAAAAAGCTACAGGGGAAAGCTAACCATGATGGGAAATCAGAACTGCACTTTTATTTAAAAATAGGAAGGTACATCATATTAAATCAAGAAAATCTCTGGCAGCTTAAAAATGAACTTTGTACTAGGATAGTTGGAAGCAGCAGTTATTTAACATAGTTACTTAAGTAAATATCAAAAGATATCGCTGACACGAAGAAGATAGAAGATAAGAAAATCCCAACTGAAACAAAGCAACTATTAAACATAAACCAAGAGTTTGAAGCAAACGATTATAGGAACTTGACAGGATATGCTGACGTAAACAAAACTATTCATAAACTCTTCAAAGCGTGTGAGAAGATACAAAGAAAAATGGCAGATGAAACGACTGAAAGAGTAACAATATGAACAGAACCAAACAGAAACTTATGTTCGGTACGTAAGCACATTTCAGTAGTTAAAATGGCTTATTGCACAGTAATAAACAACAGAAGAACCTGTAAAACATTCGAAGATTTGTTTAAACTAGATTTAATAAACCATATTGAAGAAAAGATACGTGGGGGTGACATTGTTACAGTAATTAAGATTGAAGTTTGGAAAAGTAGCTTGTCAAAATCATTTACAGGAAGGTTTATTTACAGGTCTTCGAAGGAAAAAAATCCCGAATCTGGAACACTGTAGTTATACAGTTCTATTTCACAAAAAAGAAACAAATAAGACAAAAAATAGTCTTGACCGATCTACGTGTTCTCCGTAATGTACTAGGCACGCGAATTAGGCACGCGAATTAGCTCACGCAGGCTGGCGTGAGGTCTGGAAAAGGACAAGGAAAGTAGAATTTAGAAACAACGGACGTAGCTGGTGTAATACTTAACTTTAATCCATTAAAGACGAACGTCGGTCTTGAAGGCACATGATTCACAATATCAATAGAAACTGATAATGGCGCCTTGCTAGGTTGTAGCAAATAACGTAGCTGAATGCTATGCTAACTATCGTCTCGGCAAATGAGAGAGTATTTTGTCAATGAACCATCGCTAGCAAAGTCGGCTGTACAACTGGGGCGAGTGCTAGGAAGTCTCTCTAGACCTGCTGTGTGGCGGCGCTTGGTGTGCAATCATTGATAGTGGCGACACGCGGGTCCGACGTATACTACCGGACCGCGGCCGATTTAAAGGTTACCACCTTGCAAGTGTGGTGTCTGGCGGCGACACCACATTCCTCCTCCGCAAATCGGCGCACCGTTGTACCATAAGGCTTCCGCCCGCCGTGGGGAGGACCCCATGTTGACGTATGCGACGAGGTGGGGAGCCTAACAACAGGCGAGGAGCTGTGCCACCCGCACCCTGCCATTCGGACCGCGGGGAGCTGGGAAACGCCTGAAAATCTGATCCAGTGTTCACGCCAGCATGCGGTGTATGCGCCCGTAGAGATACAAGAGGGGCCGAAGGGTCAACCTCCATCGGGCCGGGGCACCCGACGGGCGAAGACGGCATATGGTCCAGAGCGGGCAAGAGTTCCATGTCGGAGGACAACTGGTCACGGGAAGCGATCGGCGGCGCCTGACCCAGGGAGGCGCCCGGCGGTTGCAGCGACGCGTCCACTGCGGGCGACGCCGGCGGGAGAACAGGCGACGGCGGTGGTGGCGGCGGCGCGTCGCCATGGGGCAAAATGGAAGGCAGCGGCGGTAACACCTGGGGCTGAGGTGAGCCAGTAGATGGGTCCCCGGGGCGCTGACTGGACGGCACCGTCGCTGAAAGCAGACGGCGAGCGGCAGATCCCGTGCGACGACAGAGACAGAGGCGCAGCTGATTGAAATGCCGGCGCACCTCTCCAGAGGCCCCCAAACCAGATACAATAGCGCGGCCGAGGCAGCGAAGAATACGCCCTTCCAGCCAACGTCGTGAACCTCGGTAGTGTCGATAGTAGACAACGTCGCCTGGAGCAAAAGCAGGTGTCTGCCGCTGCACAGGAACCTGATGCGGCGGATGTAGCAAAGACATCAAGGTTCGATGATGACGACCGTGGAGCAACTCAGCTGGCGAGCGACCATCTCGGGGCTGAGAGCGATACGAGGACAAAAAGAGCAATAACGCGACCTCCCGAGAATGCGACTCTTTTAACTTCAACATCTGTGACTTGAAAGTCCTGATCAATCGTTCAGCGTCACCGTTTGACTGTGGCGAAAACGGCGCTGACGTCAGATGTTGAATACCATTGGCTTTGCAGAATGACTGAAATACTGCGGACATGAATTGTGGGCCATTGTCGGAAACAATAGTCTGTGGAAGACGTTCAATGCAAAAGATAGTGGATAACGCTTGGATGGTGGCAGATGACGTCGTGGAAGACGTCCGGACAACAAAAGGAAAATTACTGAATGAATCTACCACAACCACCCATCGAGCATTCCAGAATGGACCAGCAAAATCGATGTGTAAGCGTTGCCAAGGGGAAGTGGCTTTTGGCCATGCAAAGAATTTCTGCGTTGGTGCTGATTGTTGTTGGGCACACACCGTGCAAGAAGAGCACATATTAGTAATCGCATCATTGATTCCGAACCAATTACAGCGCTGACGAGCAAGTTGTTTCGTTCTCACTATACCCCAGTGTCCTTGGTGGAGAAGCTGTATGATAGAGGACTGTAACGAACGTGGTACCATGATCCTGGACTGATCATTATCAGAACGCAATAGCAAAACACCACGTCGTACAAAAAGTCTCTCCTTGTGAGCAAAAAATCGGCGAACCAACGGGTCCCCAATCCGTGACTTTGACAAGGGCCATTGCGTAGCAACAAAACGCAGGAGGAAGGACAGGGTCGGCAGCTGTGGCTGTAGCTACACGACGAAAATCAATCGGAAACGATTCGACCACGTCATCGGTTTCTGCATCAGTGAACATGCAAGCAAGTTCGGAGGAATCGAATGTCCTATCCTCAGCAACAGGCAAACGGGACAACGCATCGGCGTTTCCGTGCTTAGCAGTGGACCGATACAAGATATCGTAGCGGTACTGCGAGAGGAAAATAGACCAGCGAATGAATTTCTGCACTGTACGTGGAGGTACAGGCTTGGTCGGATGCAAAAACGATGTCAAAGGTTTGTGGTCTGTGATTATGGTAAAGTGACGACTGTACAAGAAATCATGAAACTTTGTAACACCAAATACGAGAGCCAATGCTTCTTTCTCGATCTGTGAATAATTTCTCTGAGCAGACGAGAGCAATTTGGACCTAAAGGCAATAGGGCGATCGTGCGATTCGTCTTTGTGCGCAAGCACAGCACCGATCCCGAAATCCGATGCATCCACAATGAACAAGAGGGGCTTCTGGGGATCGAGTGGCGTAAGGCAAGTATTGGAAAGCAACGCCGATTTCAACTGGCGAAAGGCACGTTCGCATTCCGTCGTCCAGACGAACGGAACAGCTTTACGGCATAAGCGATGAAGCGGAGCTGAAATGGAAGAGGCATGCGGCAAATATTTATGATAATAGTTGATTTTTCCCAGCACACACTGTAGCTGCTTCAAATTCTGCGGCGACGGCAAGTCCTGTATGGCACGAAGGTTCGTGGGACTGGGATGTATGCGTTGGGCATTGAGTACATGTCCCAAGTATGGCAAGTTCCGAGCAAAAAACACACATTTGTCCTTCCACAAGCGAAGACCATTTTGTCGCAAGACTTGAAATAATTTTCTGAGATTGGCCAAATGTTCTTCTTCCGTCTTTCTGGAGATCACAATATCACTGCAGTAGGGACCGAGGCACAAACAGTTTGTAGATATTGCTGAAACAATGCAGGAGTGGATGCACACCCGAATGGCAGTCGTTTGAATCGATACAAACCAAGATGCGTGTTAACCAACAAAACGCGCTGGGATTCTTCGTCCACCGGTATTTGCAAGTACGCATCTGCTAGGTCCAACTTCGAAAAATAATTACCCGGGCACAGTTTGTCAAAAAGATCTTCCGGGTGGGGTAAAGGAAAAGTTGCAGTCACTAGTTGTGGATTCACTGTTGCCTTGAAGTCCACACAAAGCCTCAATTTGCCGGAAGGTTTTGGCAAAATTACTAAGAGTGATGCCCAGAGAGAAGCCTGCACACGTTCAATTACACCTTGTGATTCCAAATCGTGTAATGTTTTTACGACCTCATCACGCAATGCGTGGGGAAAATTTCGCGCTCTGAAAAATTTCGGTTGCGCGTTTACTTTTAGTTCCAAATGTGCGACCGAGCGAGGTGGCGCAGTGGTTAGCACACTGGAGTCGAATTCGGGAGGTCGACGGTTCAATCCCGCGTCCGACCATCCTGATTTAGGTTTTCCGTGATTTCCCTAGATCACTTCAGGCAAATGCAGGGATGGTTCCTTCGAAAGGGCATGGCCGAATTCCTTCCCCATCCTTCCCTAATCCGAGCTTGTGCTCCGTCTCTAATGACCTCATTGTCGACGGGACGTTAAACACTAATCTCCTCCTCCTCCAAATGTGCGTGATAGTTCTTAGCGCAACCTAGGCCCGGTGCAAAAATGTCTGCAAATTCTTCACATAGACGAGAAACACTGTCTGAAGGCACAGTCTGGTTCACTGATAGGACCTGATTTACTATAGACACGTTAAACAACTGAAATAAATCGAAACCAAACAAGTTCACTGCAGAAGAACGAAGGACGTAAAATTACACAAGTTTTGTTTGTCCTTTGTCTGTTGTAAGAAGGCTGCACTGTCCTAACACAGGGATATCTTGACCCGAATAACTAGTTAACTTAACATTTACGGCACGCAACGGAGGTGCGCCCAGCAGTTTGTAAGTGTCTTGATTGATCAGTGAAACTGCAGCTCCGATATCGAGCTGGAATGGTATCACTTTGCCGTTAATGTACAAGTCTACAAAAAGTTTATTGTCCTGCTGATGACAAGAGCGACTGTCTCGTGCAACGTGAACTGACACTGGCACACAATCACTTGCTACTTGACGGGAGTTCCGGCGATGTCGACGCACACTATTTTTGGGACGAACACAGTCACTGTTAGAGAGAGTGGCACTGCGCAGAGTGGAATGAACTACATGAATTTCCATGAGCGAAGTTTCCTTGGTTCGGTTCCGATTCCGGCGCGAAGCAAAGGGCCTGGAACGGTTCTGAGCTTCCGATTTGAGCTTTTTCTGGCAAACATTCTGAATATGTCCTTTTTTATTACAATAAAAGCAAATAGCTTGGCGTGACGGGCAATTCTCACGCGAATGTTTAGTAGCACACCGCGGGCATGTTTTGATCACTGCATTTGCCTTCCAGCGCGGTACACGTGGGTGAGAGCCTGGCGGCAGCGGCGCGGTAGGGTGCGAGGGCTGTTTACTGCTCCGTGCATCTCGCCCGGCGGGCCGGTTAACCTGACACACTGCTGGCGAAGTTTCAAATGATTCCTGAGCAAAGTCAAGTGTATCCTGCCGATCCAATATGTCCATCACTTGTTGAAGGGAGGGATTGACTAGTTTCAAAATCTGTTCCCTTATACGAACATCAGAAACGTTGTGCGCAATTGCGTCACGTACCATAGTATCTGAATAAGGGAGTCCACATTGACACTCAAAAGCACAATCCCTAGTAAGGCCTTGCAAGGATGCAACTCACTCCCGATTAGTCTGACCTGCCGTACGTTTTGTACGAAAGAAGGTATACCGTTTGGCAACTACACTGACTGATTCTTTGAAATATGCATCTAATGCAGACAAAATTTCTTCGTGGGACAGAGTTGCGACGTCGCGTCGGGGAAATAATTTGACTATCACACGGTACGTATTCACGCCGACCGAAGACAACAAAAAAGGCTGCCGCTCGTTACCTTGAATTCTGTAGGCGGCGAGATGGAATCCAAATTGGCGTGACCACTCTGTCCAGCTTTCCAGTGCAGCATCAAAAGGTCGAAAAGTGGGTGCAACAGCGTGTTGTGGCTGCGTTAGCGGCGAAGCGGCTCCTGCCGCATCGTTTTGCATCGCACGTTGACACTGGACGAGCTGTCCAAGGGCAGCCAGTAAGGCCTGCGTCTGTTGATTCTGTAAGCGATAAAATTCGGACAGTACATCTGGAGATTGTGGCGAAGCCATTACACAAGTAAATCAGGGCAATATCGATAAGAACGCGGTTATGCCTCGTCGTCAATGTTGTGGTTGGCAGGAGAGCCAACACCGTGTCACTAGAGGAGGCCGAAAGGCACGCGATTTAGCTCAAGCAGGCTGGCGTGAGGTATGGAACAGGACAAGGTGAAACGTCTCCTTAGAAAAATTATACATGCTGTGCTTAAACTGACTCACAATATTTTTAGCGCAACGCAATCTGACTTTCAAAAATCCCTACAAAAGAATGGCCCTGACTAACATTAACCTATACCTTTCACAAATCACTTACCTCACAAAAATCTTCGTTACTCGAACTACTGCAATACAGCGAGCGCCACTACTGCCAGCTAAATAAAAGATTCAAAATACTGAAGGCACTAACAACTGATAGGCACAGTTATCAAAATGAAAGATTTTAATAGAGAACAAACAATGTATTTACCTCAATAGTGTTCAAAAGTCATAATGTATATAGCAGTTTATGACATCCAGTCTTACAAATTTCAAAACTCCGCCATCTCTCTCCCCACATCCTTCCGCCATCTCTCTCCCCGCATCCATCACTGCTGGCGGCTCACCTCCAACTGCGCAACGCTACGCGCTGTTAACATCCATCTGCCCAACACTACAGTGGCAGACAACAATGCAAACTAGCCACAGACTGCGCACAGCACAGCCAGTGATTTTTCATACAGAGCGCTATGTGGCGTTACCAATAAGAAAACCTAAACAGCCTACTTACAAAGGAAAGTAGAATTTAGAAACAACGAACGTAGGTGGTGGAATACGTAACTTTAATCCATTAATGACGAACGTCGGTCTTGAAGTCACATGATTCACAATATCAATAGTAACTGATAATGGTGCCTTGCTAGGTCGTAGCCAATAACGTAGCTGAAGGCTTTGCTAACTATCGTCTCGGCAAATGAGAGCGTATTTTGTCAGTGAACCATCGCTAGCAAAGTCGGCTGTACAACTGGGGCGAGTGCTAGGAAGTCTCTCTAGACCTGCCGTGTGGCGGCGCTCGGTCTGCAATCATTGATAGTGGCGACACGCGGGTCCGACGTATACTACCGGACCGCGGCCGATTTAAAGGCTACCACCTAGCAAGTGTGGTGTCTGGCGGTGACACCACACTTAACTTCAAAGGTCATCAGTCCCCTAGAACTGGAACTACTTAAACCTAACTAACCTAAGGACAACACACACATCCATGTCCGAGGCAGGATTCGAACCTTCGACCGTAGCGGTCGCGCGGTTTCAGACTGTAGCACCTAGAACCGCTCGGCCACATCGGCCGGCAAAATTACACTACCCGAGTTTTATAATATAATGACCGTCCCTACTGTAAGGAAGTGAGACATGTGTCATTTACAAACTACAGGGAAGTAGGATACAGACAGCTGAAATTAAGTTTCTGAGGGCTGTGAAAATTACCTGAGTAGACAGATTAAGAAACAGTGGCGTTTGGAAGGAATGAAACATATTTAACATCAAAAACAAAACTGAAGACAACAGAAAGAAAACCCTGAGAAAACATATCGATAGAATAAACTTCTGCAGAAATCATAATCCGGTAGGCCGAAGGAGTCTGTGAACGCCAAGAAACAGATGGGCACCGTAACAAAGGCCTAATGTCTGAAATGCACAGGTAATTTGGAGCAGTATGTGGCCGAGCGGTTCTAGGCGCTACAGTCTGGAACCGCGCGACCGCTACGGTCGCAGGTTCAAATCCTGCCTCCTGCATGAATGGGCGTGATGTCCTTAGGTTAGTTAGGTTTAAGTAGTTCTACGTTCTTGGGGACTGATGACCTCAGATGTTAAGTCCCATAGTGCTCAGAGACATTTTTAAAAAAATATATTTTCCTGCGAAATTAATGCTGCGAGCCGTGGAAACCTACATTGAGTTAATTTCGTGAGAAGTGTGTTAAGCTTGCCGCGCGCACACTTCGCGCAGGGGCTTCATCCAGCTGTCCGCATTTCGGCGACGTCATTTTTAAGGCTCAGCTACAGGAATGCAGCAGTTACGTGGCTGGCGCCGCTTTCGTCGCCGGTGTCACAAGCGCGTTCCGCCGCAGTTGCACGCTTGTGGTCGCCGCGTCCTTGCCCATCCTGGAAACAGGTGAGAACTCTAATAAGTCGCCTTACGTCATCTAATGGCTGAAAATTTTCGTAATCTTATGTAGGCACCTGCCCGTTTACCATGTTGAACAAAACCTACTCTGCTGTTTGCGATGTTTAAAATGTTGAATCGTGTTCACATGTTTGTCGATGATCGATGAAATTACGAGTCCTGTAGTACGCTCCATCATGCTGCCACACTTTCAATGTTTCTCTTGCCAGTCGTCACGAGACCTAGGGGACGACATGTGCAAGACTCGTACAGCTACCCACACTGGGCTCTATTCTATATCTACATCTACATCTACATTTAGACTCCGCAAGCCACTTGCGGGCACTTTACGTGCCACTGTCATTACCTCCCTTTTCCATTCCAGTCGCGTATGGTTCGCGGGAAGAACGACTGTCTGAAAGTCTACATGCGCGCTCGAATCTCTCTAATTTTACATTCGTGATCTCCTCGGCAAGTATGTAAGGGGAAGCAATGTATCCCATACCTCATCCAGAAACGCACCCTCTCGAAACCTGGACAGCAAGCTACACCGCGATACAGAGCGCCTCTCGTGCAGAGTCTGCCACTTGAGTTTGCTAAACATCTCCGTAACGCTACCAAATAACACTGTGACGAAACGCGCCGCTCTTCTCTGGATCTTCTCTATTTCCTCCATCAACCCGATCTGGTACAGATCCCACACTGATGAACAATACTCAAGTATAGGTCGAACGATGTCTTGTAAGCCACCTCCTTTGTTAATGGACTACATTTCCTAAGGACTCTGCCAATGAATCTCAACCTGGTACCCGCCTTACCAACAATTTATTTTATATGATCATTCCACTCCAAATCGTTCCGCACGCATACTCCCAGATATTTTACAGAAGTAACTGCTACCAGTGTTTGTTCCGCTATCATATAATCCTTGCAGTCTGCTGCCGTCATCCTGAACGCCTGTCTCGAGATTATTTATGCTTCTCTTCTAATCGCATGCCCTCTGTCTTCCATCTAATGACACAAAAATTGAAAAAAAAGACATCAATAGTGAGCCTCCGTTCGAACGTCACCTATATACACATAGATGGTTTCTTTTTATCAGACCTAGAATATTTGGGCTGTAGTTATGGTACATTTCCAACAAATCATAACATCAAAGAACACAGTCAGATGCCTTTCTTTAGAATCGACAAAAACAAAATAAAAGAATACGCATCTGGAACTTCATTATGTTGCACATCTTCGCGGTGGCTAACGAGGCCACGGATATTATCGACTGTAGAGATCGACGTTCCAACAAATTACCTTTATACTGTCCAACAATTTCTTCAACTAAGGCCTGGATTTTACAGCATATTCAGTTTGAAATTATCTAATTATTCATTTTCGTATCTTATAGATGAAAGTATAAAGTCGCTTTTATAGTTACTTCCCTTCCTATTGAATTGTTTCAGCCTGTGTCCCATCCATTGTTTGGAATTTTCATCTTAAAATGCCTCACTTGAGTCTTAATTTCTCCCAGAGGTCAGGAGGATGGTTTCGATATACAGAGGAAGTTTATTGGAAATATGAATATTGTTCAAAAGAGTACTGTTTTCATCTAACAAATATATTTTCTTTGTTAGTCGAAATTCTTGGGTATTATCCTTGATGACCCCCCCCCCCCCCTTAAAAATTTACCTTTTCGCATATCTCTCTAAGCCTTTTGCTCAACCTTTCCATTAGACAATAATAAACATTCGTCTCTTTGTGTTCTCAAGCGAATATTGAGGTATTTCTTAGTAACGAATCCGGCAATGTCTCACAATTGCTAAAGACGTACGGTAATTGGATGTACGTCCTAATCTCCGTCTCCCTCCTTTCTCTGTCATTTCCTCCTCCTCATCCTCCCCTCTATCTCTAACATCTGCTCCTCTCTCTCTCTGTCATTATCCTCCTACTCCCAGTATATGTCCATCTCCTCCTCCACCTCTCTCTGTCTGTCCTCTTCTTCCCCAGCTCTTCGTTCATTTCATCGCCCCTTTCTGTCCACCCCCCCCCCCCCCCCCTCTCTCTCACATACCCTGAGTCTCGTTTATTGGTATGCAAAGGAAACCTCAACAGAGAACTGAAGGCGCTTAAAATGAATGGTAAAGTTGGTTAGAATCTTTGGTACACGGGGTATGAGAGAAACCTTTCCAGCGGCTGTATCTCTGATGACAGTAGCTTCAATGACAATACTTCACATTGTTTTAATCTGTGAACGGATAGGATTACAAAGTTTCGGAAGATTCAGATTCCATAACAGTATTCGAATCATAAGCCAATGAACCATAAATACAGCTTTCATGTTTCCTGTTAAAAATGAGAGCGAAAAAAAATCAACAGCACATTATTGTGTATGTACAGTTTTGTTTAAAATTATGTATAAGGAGAACGAATACGTGTAGGAAGAACAATTTGTTTAATGGTTTGAGTGCCCCGACATCGTAGTTAACACTCACTGCGAGAAAGAAAATTGAACCGCATATTTTCACAGCACAGCACTGTACACTATTTTTCCTCTCAAAGTCTGTTTTCACAGGAAACTTGTACACTGTTGTTTAAAAAATATATAGCCAATGACTGTCTGAATGATTATTAGAGTATTGTGCGTCAAATATATAGTAATATATTTGTAAATCAATCAAGAATTTTTTCAGATTTTTCAAAAAGCGTAGCCTTTGTCCGACCGAAAGTATAATAGAGTATTGTGTAGAAATTTGAAGTACATCGGTCAAGAACTTTTAGAAATTTTTTGTCACATTTCTTCTCTAGCCTACGCTCGTCCAAATGTTTATTAGAGTAATGTATAAAAATTTGAAGTAAATCGGTCAAGAACTTCAAAGATTTTGCTACAAATGTTACCATTAATGTATTACTTATATATCTATGTACGATATGTATTACAAACATTAAGCCTCTGTCCGTTCGAACATTTAGTAGAATAATGCGTAACAATCTGAAGTAAATCGGTCAAAAATCTTTGGAGATTTTTGCTAACAAGTTTTTCGCTTTATGTAGCATGTATATTTATATACCATATATATTAAAAATATGTAACCTAAGTCTGTCAGACCCTTTATTAGGGGACAGTGTAAAAATTTGAAGTAAAAACCGACAAACTGCAGGGACGGATTCCTGACTGGAAGTAATGGGAAATAATGTGTATAAACATGTGTCCGGAAACGCATCGTTACCACGGTAGATGGCGCTGACGAATGAAAACTTCTCTGACCAAATGCTGTGTGTTCCTTGTGCGTTACAGGTTCTGTGATTGACACAGCGTAATGTAAGCAGCAGAATGATCTGATATTCATCTTGCGAACAAGCCGTGATGGTGTTTGTGTACGGCCAAGCAGAGAGGCACCACAGCCGTACCAAAACGAGTACTCCCACAGACACTAACCACATCACACAACATTGCAAACCATTTTTGTGTGTTTTTGTGATCATGGGTCATTTCAGACAGATCAACGTGCGGGAAGCAGCGGACTGTGCGCGCACCAGACTTGGAGGACCGAGTTCTACAAGATGCTGAGACGAACCCTAGCACATGCTCCAGGTAGCTGGTCCGCCCACATGGTGGATGAGGAGAAGATTAGGGTTCAGTGTCCCGACGACAACGAGGTCATTAGAGACGGAGCACAATCTCGGATTAGGGAAGGACGGGGAAGGAAACCGGCTGCGGCCTTTCAAAGGAACAATCCCGGCATTCGCCTGAAGTGATTTAAGGAAATCACGGAAAACCTAAATCAGGATGACTTGATGCGGGTTTGAACCGTCGACCTCCCGAATGCGAGTCGAGTGTGCTAACCACTGCGCCACTTGGCTGGGTGCCAGCATGGTGTAAGCCAAAATACGATTACGTGTATCCTGCATTACAACCGCTACTGTCGTTATCACCTGCAACAAGTGCAAGGATTATTAGCAGCGGATTTATTGCACCAGGCCATCACAGTTATGGTATTTTTGTCATCAGGCGCCTTTACCAGAAAGCGCATCATCATTCCGTATAAGCGTCATTTGTAGGCTACGGACAATCCTCGGGGAATGATTGAGGCGCTTCATCAGCATCGGTTCAGCTTTAGTGTGTAGGCAGAATTTCTTGGCGACCACATACTTGGATCGATTATTATGCCACAACGTCTCGACGGGGGAACGTACAGGACTTCCGGCAGAATACTCTGCCTGGACTGCTTGAGATTGTGCCTTTGGCAGTACGACAGGTTGTGTGGTTTCTGCCTGGCGCACCACCTCCCCACTTCCGCATTACAGTTCGCCGACATCTCAGCATCTTCCCCGGACATTGGCTAGGAGGCAGAGGCCTTGTAGCGTGGCCTCCTAGGCCACCGGACTTAAAACCCCTGTATTTTTACCCGAGGGGGCATCTGAAAAGCTTAGTGTATGCTGAACTAGATCCTGATGTACAAACTCATCCACAACGTGTTCACGGCACCTGTGACGCTTTTCGGAGAGAGGCCAGGACGTGCGAAAGGGTGCGACGTGTGCACGTGTGCATAGTATCTCATGGAGGCCACTTCGAACATTTGTTGTGACGTGTTCTGTACTGTGTTCCAGGTTGATTTGTTGTCTTGCACGCACACCGTCCATTTCCGGACACAAGTTCATGGGACCTTTCTCTCCCCCATTTCAAGTCAGGAATAAATCCCTGCAGTTTGTCGGTTTTATTAATGTTCATCCAGAATATATGAAGAAAATTTACCAAATATTCGTCTGTACGTTTATTAGAGTATTATACAAAAGTCTGAAGTAAATAAGCTAAGAAATTCTCGAGTTTTTTGCCAACAATGTTGTGAAGATATTGCTGATTATGAGAGAGAATTTCTTTTCTTCTTTTTTGCCCTTCGCTTCGTTTTACTCTGTACGTATATCTTTGATGGTCTAGAATATTATTTTTGTTTTGTTCTGTAATATGGAATGTGACTTGTGTTTTGCTTTCTTTGCATTGCTACATGAATCTCCTTTTAAGTGGGTATGTAAACGTTTCAGAATATGTTTCATTTGCTTTTTAATGCTTATGTGTATTGAACTGTGTAAAACTATAGATTATATATCTCTATGGAGGAGTATATCCCACTGCACTTGTTCTAAATATCAAACCCGGCTAGTCACATGATTTGGAACGACGTTTCTTGTCTACAGTTTGCGGCAATAGCGAAACTTGTGAGTTATACGCATTCGTCATGTTTTATGTACTTTTCTGCACGTTTGGGTTTTAGTAAAAGCTATGGTGTACTGTTGTCGTTGCTACAGATGGAAAGAGAGGACCAGTTACTTTTGACAGATATGTACAACAAATGTATAACTGTGAATGTCATATTCATATGACGCATTTTACACGTTGAAAAATATCGAGGAACAGTTATATAAAGTTTTCCGTTGTAGAGATAATTTCTACGCTTTTATGACCCTGTGTTTATGAGACAAGTTGTTGTTGTGGTCTTCAGTCCTGAGACTGGTTTGATGCAGCTCTCCATGCTACTCTATCCTGTGCAAGCTTCTTCATCTCCCAGTACCTACTGCAACCTACATCCTGCAGAATCTGCTTAGTGTATTCATGTCTTGGTCTCTCTCTACGATTTTTACCCTGCACGCTGCCCTCCAATACTAAATTGGTGATCCCTTGATGCCTCAGAACATGTCCTACTAACCGATCGCTTCTTCTGGTCAAGTTGTACCACAAACTTCTCTTCTCCCCAATCCTATTCAATACTTCCTGATTAGTTACGTGATCTACCCATCTAATCTTCAGCATTCTTCTGTAGCACCACATTTCGAAAGCTTCCATTCTCTTCCTGTCTAAACTATTTATCG